>NC_138769.1:203601448-204801448 GCF_965119305.1 Pelophylax lessonae | reverse complement strand
CACTCTGCAATCATTGGGGGCAATGCTGTGGCTGGCACTCTGCAATCATTGGGGGCAATGCTGTGGCTGGCACTCTGCAATTTGGGAGCAATGCTGTGGCTGACACTATGCAATCATTGGGGGCAATGCTGTGGCTGGCACTCTGCAATTTGGGAGCAATGCTGTGGCTGACACTCTGCAATCATTGGGGGCAATGCTGTGGCTGGCACTCTGCAATCATTGGGGGCAATGCTGTGGCTGGCACTCTGCAATCATTGGGGGCAATGCTGTGGCTGGCACTCTGCAATCATTGGGGGCAATGCTGTGACTGGCACTCTGCAATCATTGGGGCAATGCTGTGGCTGGCCCTCTGCAATTTGGGAGCAATGCTGTGGCTGACACTCTGCAATCATTGGGGGCAATGCTGTGGCTGGCACTCTGCAATCATTGGGGGCAATGCTGTGGCTGGCACTCTGCAATCATTGGGGGCAATGCTGTGGTCACTGTGCATTGAAAGGGAGCACGCTGGTCTCTCTGCATTGAAAGGGGGCACTCTGGTCACTGTGCATTGAAGGGGGCATGTACACTGGTCACTGTGCATTGAAAGGGGATACGCTGGTCACTGTGCATTGAAAGGGGGCACGCTGGTCTCTCTGCATTGAAAGGGGGGCACGCTGGTCTCTCTGCATTGAAAGGGGGGCACGCTGGTCTCTCTGCATTGAAAGGGGGAACGCTGGTCACTGTGCATTGAAAGGGGGCACACTGGTCATTCTGCTGGGAAAGTCGGAACTGGTTACTAAAATTTTTGAATCCCACCACTGGATCTAGCCTGTGGAGCATGGGAAATGAGAAGCCATGGAGGACCTCTAGATGTCTTGAGGGGCCAGGAGAAGCGTGGACCACACTAGGGTATGGTGTCTTCTACGTAGGGTTTTGGCAGATGATATTTCATGTGCTTTATATTAAGGAGCTACAATTACAGAATACTGGGCCGCCTTCAAGGTTCTTTATATTTGAGGACTGGGAATACTTTTGTATTCCCTTCCTGTGAAGTCTGTTAGTCTGCTAGTTCATGGGGGTCCGTGAGCAATAAACTCCTTTTTGTTTTGCATCTTAAAGTGCCCGGCGCCCTGAGGTGAAATGTTAGCCCATCCTTTCTCTGAGGGTTACCACCATGCCTCCAGGGGTCGGGGGGGGGGGGGGTACTACAGAGCTTCGGGGGTGGGATTGTTTCAGTTAGGGCAAAGGGGCAAAAAAGAAAAAGTGCACTTTTTCTGAAAATGCACTGTTTCTTTAACCGCTTTACCACAGTGGCTCGTTATCGTCTGGCGACGTAGGTCTACGTCACCAGACATTCCCCTCTCTCGGCGGCGCGCGCGCGCCACCGGAGGCTCGCTCCCGCTGTTTTCAGTTACAGCGGGAGTCGGGCCAGGGGAGGAGTGGCGGCGATCGCCGCCGCTCTTCCCCGATCGTTGGGGAATCGAGTTTGGAGATCCGCCCGCCTGTGTAAGCAGAGCTGGCGGATCTCCTAAGTGACAGGCAGGGTCAGATTTCAGGGTTCAGCATAGCTGAACCCTGGATCTGTCCTTGTGTCACTCAGTCACCTCCCCCCCCACGCGTCAATAAGCACCAGGCATACATTAACCCCTCCCTTTCCAATACAATTAACCCCTTCCCTGCCAGTGTCATTTTTACAGTAACAGTGCATATATATAGCACTGATTACTGCAGTAATGTCACTGGTACCCCCAAAAGTGTCAAAAATGTCAGTCAAGGGTCCGATCTGTCCGCCGCAATGTCGCAGTCCCGCAAAAAAAATCGCAGATCGCCGCCATTACGCGTTAAAAAAAAAAACACCAAAAATGACATAAATCTTTCCCTTAGTTAGTAAACGCAATAACTTTTGCGCAAACCAATCAAAATAAGCTTATTGTGATTTTTTTAACAAACATGGGTAGCAGAAAACAAATTGGCCAAAAATTTAAAAAAAAATTGGTTTTTACATCTTTTTTGGGGGGAATTTCATATAAAAAAATGTTAAAAATATTGTTATTTTTTCAAAATAAACGCTCTTTTTTTGTTTATAGCGCAAAAAGTAAAAATCGCACAGGTGATCAAATACCACCAAAAGAAAGCTCTGTTTGTGGGAAAAAAGGACGTAAATTTTGTTTGGGTACGGCGTTGCATGACCGCGCAATTGTCAGTTAAAGTCGCACAGCGCCGAATTGCAAAAAGTGGCCCAGACGTAAGACAGCAAAATGCTCTAGTGGTAAAGTGGTTAAATATGATCCTGATATGGCTACCTTAATCCTGCAATTAGGGTAAATAGAGTCCTGCCAAAGGAAACATGTTCTGTTAACATTTTGGGGAAAACATGGTGGAACTGGTGGTACAAAATCACCTGTTTTCCAGTGGTCTATTTTATCCTCCTATAAACTAAACCTGTATGGTAAATGGGTAAAGCAACAGGTTTTCTTTACCCCCCCACCACCACCATCCCAAACATAAATTTACCTTTCTTTACTTTGTTCAGTGTTGGGAGTAGAAATAAATACCCAGTGCTTTTGGATATAGGGGAGCTTCCATGTGAAAGTGCTGTCACACTGTAAGGCTTGGTTTACACTTGCAGGTAAGGGGCAGTAAAATAGGTGCCCCCCCCCCCTCGATAATATGTAAATACAGCCAGACAGGGGTGTACACATGCCCCAACAGCAATGCTTTGTGGAACAGAAAAAATTATCTCCCTGTTGCGTTCAGGAGTTATCCATGGTCCTCTAATAATCCTGTCAGCACGGTCACTGATAAAAAGCAGAACATAGAGATCTATAGTGTTTTCTGCTTAAAAAAGTTATTATAAAACCCCAGGAATACAGTATATCTAAATTTAAAAGTGCTCTCAGACTGTGCTCTAGAACTCTTACTTTGCAAACAGTATGAGCTCAATAAGCGCTCTTGCTAATTCACCTTTCTGCTTCTGAACTTCCTCCTCTTTTTGATGTAGGTTTATTTCAAAATAGAGTGAGCTGTTTAATGCCAAGGGTGCATTTGAAGCAGAACAGTTATCATTGATTCTGGAAATAACACTTTGCACAGATGAGAAGTGTATGAGAAGTTTACTTTAGAGCTTTAATGGACACAGGTTTATGAAGTGTGATGTATTAGTATATGGAAGGCATCACTAATGGCAGACCTTGGTCCGTACCAGAACCAAGGGACAGTCATCTGGGCCGCCACACTTTTATTAAGAATACATATTTAATAAATATTTTTTATGAGATACAAATATTGAACATGAATATAAAATATTTTTATGAATACTCACCATGAGCTCTTCTATATGCTTAATGTGTTTCAGGGCAGTCATCTAAAACAAACCCATCAGAGAGATAGCAAAAACATTAGGTGTGGCCAAATCAACTGTTTGGAACAGCCTTAAAAATAAAGAACACACCAGTGAGCTCAGCAACACCAAAAGACCCAGTAGACCACGGAAAACAACTGTGATGGATGACCGAAGAATTATTTTCCTGGTGAAGAAAACACCCTTCACAACAGTTGGCACCTAATGTTTTTGCTATCTCTCTGATGGGTTTGTTTTGTTTTTTCAGCCTAATGATGGCTTGCTTCACTGATAGTGACAGCTCTTTGGATCTCATATTGAGAGTTGACAGCAACAGATTCCAAATGCAAATAGCACACTTGAAATGAACTCTGGACCTTTTATCTGCTCCTTGTAAATGGGATAATGAGGGAATAACACACACCTGGCCATGGAACAGCTGAGCAGCCAATTGTCCCATTACTTTTGGTCCCTTAAAAAGTGGGAGGCACATATACAAACTGTTGTAATTCCTACACCGTTCACCTGATTTGGATGTAAATACCCTCAAATTAAAGCTGAAAGTCTGCAGTTACAAACACATCTTGTTTGTTTCATTCCAAATCCATTGTGGTGGTGTATAGAGCTAAAAAGAATAGAATTGTGTTGATGTCCCAATATTTATGGACCTGACTGTATATAATCTAACTGATAAGAGAAGGGTTCAGGTTCTATTCTTTTAATATATAGATTATATATAGCACTTTCATTAACTCTTATAGTTTACTAATTTAACCAACATAAGGACTTGTTTTAATAAAATCAGGACTGTTGGTAGCTATATAGAGAACAGTGTCATTTTTATTTTTTATTTCTGCATTCTGTAACAGCCTAATACATGACCAGTGAAATCTCAGCCTTTACAGGGCTGTTACAGAATGCAGACATAAAAAACAAAAAGCTGCCGTCCAATAGATTCCTTTCACTAGAAGCCTGTTTGTCTGAGGGAATCTGATTAACTGCTTACGTCCTGACGCACCGGTTTTTAAGCGTAAGCCAATTGGCTCAAGATGAAGATTACATTTTTCATCTCACAGCGCTCGGCTACGCTGTGGGGATTTATTCACTATATGGTGATGTGGGGTTTATTCACTAATAATGTGGGGGTTGTATCACCAGCTACTGACCTCACCGCACGTCCCTCATATATGATGGCACATGGGCAGTCAGTTTTGCTAAGGCATAAGGCCTCAAAGGAGGTCAGGTCTCTGAGCATTGCACCCAGTTTACTTAGGTGATTATTAAAAACTGTCTAAGTTGAAAGTAACGAAGCCACTTTCCTGGGCAGTTGAATTCCAGTGTAGCCAGCTTGAATAACGGTAAGAGACCTGTGGTATCTGTCGCCTGAGAAATTGGAGAGGGTGAACCAGATGTCCACTTTAAGAAATGTGGGGACTGAGGCCTTGGGGAGAACTCCATATTGCCCAGGAGCGGCATGAGCGGACCCAGGACCGAGGAGACATCACAATCTCCATATCACCGAGTCCCAAACTCAAAGAAGGGAGTTAGTCAGAAATGGAAGTGACCGTCCCAGGGGGAAATGAGGAGGCTGTATCCAGGGCAGGGAAGTCAAATGCACAGCACACGTGTGTTGTTCGATATATACCCAACATTACACACCCTGATGAAAAAAACATTCAAGCATAGTTCCATGTGAGGTAGGGCCTCCACACTTTTGCCACTCAGCAGCCAGGGTGTCCCTCTCTTTTGCCCGGCAGCCCTGTAGATTCCTCTCCTGGTATTCAGCCCAAGCTGCTGCTGCTGTCATCCTCACAGCAGGGCAGAGGGCAGGAGGTGTAGCTGTACATGTTCTGCTACATTTTTCATGTTAACAGGTGATTGATTACTAAAACAAGGGGGTGGTTCTAGAAACCAATCACTAGCTTGTTAACATGAAAAGTTGGGCAGCTCCGACCTTCTGTCCAAACCTGCTGCACCTCCCACCAGTGGGGGGAGCTGTGATGGGAAGTGGGCTGAGGAAACTGCTGTGAAGAGGGGATGAGATGTAAAGCAAAAGGGGACTGTGATGTCAAAAAGAGGGGGAATGTGATGTGAAAGGGGGGGGGGCTGTAATGTAAAGGAGGTGGGACTGATCTGAATGGGGAGGCAATGATGTAAATTTGGGGAATTGTAATATAAAGGGTGTGAATGTAAAGAGGAGGACTGTAATGTGAAGGGGGAGGCAATGATGAAAGTTTGGGTAACTGTGATGTAAAGGGTAGGACTGTAATGTGAAAAGTCTGCTGGGATGTAAAGGGGAAATTGTGATGGGAAGGGGGAACTTAGGACACTGATGTAAAAGGGAGAGGGAGGACTGTGATGTGAAGCAGGGGGCTGTCATGTAAAAGAGGGAACTGTGATGTGAAGGGGGGCTTTGAAGTAAAGGGAGGGCTGTGATGTAAAAAGGCCTGTGATGTAAAGGAGGAGGGACTTTGATGTTAAGGGGAGGCTGTGATGTGAAGGGGAGGGTTGAGGACCCTGATAAAATGTGGGAACTGTGATGTAAAGGGAGGGTAGCTGTGATGTGAAGGAGAGCTGAGGACACTAATGTGAAGTGAGACTGTGATGTGAATCGGGACTAAAGACACTGCTGTAAGAAGGGAATTTTGACCTAAGGGGGGTGTGGCTGTGATGTGAATGATCTCAGTCATGCAAAAACAAAAGCCTTAGATCTAGCAGTAAAATTTACTGACCGGACCGCCATGAATTTTAATTCAATACCCTTTGCTTTTGAAATAGGCACGGTCCCCCACCAGGGCACTGACTCTCCCTCCTATTATAGTCAGACCCCCACGTTCAGAATGAAGAAATGCGGAGTCCACCCGACTGCAACACAGAGGCAATATGTCTTCTCTTGGCAGCAAGCTGTTTTTCTGGAGCCTGAGCAAACTTGCCTAACTTGTGAGTCTCTGCAAAGCTCCTCAAGGGATCCTTCACTCTGGCATCCCCCTCTCTGAAGAGACAATGAGTCACTACCCCTCTTTCACAAGGTAGCAACTCGCAAGAACATCTTTCAACTGGCCCACTGGCCCAAAAGGATCTTTACAAAGTGTCCTTTGAACAAAGATCTTCGCAAAGTGTCTCTGGTAGCTCTTAGTGATCCTGGCCCATTGACCCAAAGGATCTTGGCAAGGTGTCCTGTAGATATTGCTTCTTGTAGCAAGCAGTAGCACAAAGAAAAAAGTATTCACTACAGTCCTTTGAATAGGAAGTCTCTGTGGACTAGAGGGTTAGCCCTCTTCCAGGTAGCAACCCCTGGCTTGACAAGAGAAGCTTTTTCGTGGCAAAAGTCCTTCTCCCAGATAAAGAAACTGTACAGAAGTTTTGTTGAACCCCAACTTCCTTGGCAAGGATAGAAGGGAAAGGCAATTTGGAAATAGGGCTCCAGCCTGAACAACTCCTTACATGGTAGAAGTTCTTCAGGCACTCTAGCCCCTATAACTTTCAACTTACACAACAGGTCAACGTTCAGGCTAACTAGCCTTTGAACAATTCCATTCTCCTGACAGGAATAAGAACTCTGCATCTTCAGCAATAAAAATCAGGATTTAGGATGGGGTATTCGGGCAATCTTTCCTGCAGGGTCTCGAATTCTGATAGCCCAAGCTTGGCCTCTTCCATTTGGACGGTGAACCTCCACATGATCTATGTAGATAGACTGCCCCAATTTCCAATTTGCCTTGACAGACAAGAAGGTGTCCCACAGTTCAGGCTTTGTCTTGTTGCGATATGGCTTGGGGATGTAAAGAAAGTCCTACACTGCCTCTTCACACCAAGCCCCTCTCTTGGCCTCAATCTTATCCATGATCTCCCATGGAGCATATGGATAATCATACCCATACTCTAGGGACACCTTCTATAGTACCAGGTGCTGGTACCGAGAGAACCTGGGAAGTCTCTGTCTGTCTCCTCTCCCAGGTGGGGTGCATCCTTCTTGATGAGACTGGCATAGGATTCATTTTGGTCCTGAACCTGGGTGTAGGTACGAGGTGGGGATAGATCTGGGACCCTTGTAACATAGGCCTCACAGAACTCCAAGTTCCTGGCACACTGTATGCGAACGACAGCCCCCTCAGTCTCATCACTGAGCGAACTGGGACTTCCAGAGCTGCTTCTCTCCTCTGTCCCCCAGTCCCATTCAGTCTCTTCTTCCAATTTCCACATATCAATTCCCTCTTCCAGGGACCCATACTGACACTGGAATCGGGGTGACCCTATGTCAATGGCTCTAGCCTCCTCCTCACTGGACACACTAGAGGCCTTCCACTCCGGAATCCATTGACTCCCCTCTGCCACTTTAAGAGCTGTACTGTTTGTTGTTGCAGTGGTTGCTTGTGCATCTTGCGGCCACTGCTCAGCCCTCACAATCTGCATACATCTCACCTCTGAGATACGAGTCTTCCTGGCTTGATATACTGTAGAGCAGTCTGCGTCACTGGTCCCGGTTCCAGCCCCAGCCCCAGCAGCACTTCCTCTGCCCACAGGGATTCCCACTGTAGATACCAGCAACTCTCGAGTGACTCCTGTCTCCCAACTCACACTCAGTCTTCTGGGCTGACAATCACTCTGCACTGCTTGCAACAGCATATCGCCGCAGTGCCTACACTGGCTCCATGCCCGCAGCCGCATAGACACCTTCAAGCATTGGCTTAATACCATCCCAAGATGCTCCTTGTCACCTCTGCTGCACAGGGCCAGTCTTCCTGTGGGCACCTATTGCTCCCCTGTATCCCACAGGGTCAAGTTCGGCAATTCAGTACGCTCAGCAGGTACTCCGCCAACATGTGGGATAGCCCCTGTGCATCTGCCTTCTTGCTCCTCCACACACGTGTCTCTTCCTTGGCTACACCCAATGGTGGAAGTGATGTTTCAACTTCCTTCCTCCATTCGGATTGTCAGCTCACGGGCGGCGACTCCGCCCAGGACTCCAGACTAGCTGGCAGTGGCTCCTCCTGCGAGGCAGATCTCTTCAGTGTGGGCTTTCCCACGTGGTGCAGTAACCCCTTTGCTGCTGCTATAACTCTGCCCAGCCTGCACAAATGGTACTGCGTTGAGGATTGTGTTCACTGACAATGACAAACACACATCTACCTCTTCTGTCTGTACTTGAGCCTCAATTGCGCTTCGTCCTCAACAAGTGAGCCTCCTTTATTGCCACTGAAAATGTTACCGCTGTAATCGACTGCACGGCAGACATTTTCCTTCACAGCACATGTACAGACACAACCCCTGACGTACCTATCCCTGCGTCCCCGGTCACTGCTTTCTCCATTAACACTTGAAAGCACACTTGCACCGATTACTGTAAAGCAGACACAGTTCTCCTGTACAATACAGCACATTCTTTCTCCATCAACACTCCAGCACTTTACTTGAGAAGACACACTGTTTCTTTGGTAAATGTCCGGTCGTTGCTGATAGCAACCGCTGTCATGATCATGACTTAACAGCACACTTTCACTGATCACTGTAGAGCAGACATTACTTTCTCCACTGACACTCCAGCATTTCACTTGAGAAGGCGTGGCATTATTTGGTGAAATTATTCAGCTGTAACCCAGGGGATGATGCCCCTATCAGGACTATGATATGAAAAAGGGATATTTTTCATATTGCCTGTGAAGAATTATGAATGCAATAGACCCCAGTGACAAAGTTCAATTTGTGACCTTCGCTATAAGTTTCAGTCAGGAACTCTGGTTTCAAGTGACCATTGTTCAATGTTGAAAAGTGGTCAGCCATTGTAGACTAAACCTGGAGATAACCCCTATATTCCCTAGTCTTGAAAATAAACTCTATTTGAAGGAGCCATATAAACATTGTGTCTTGGCCATAAGTTGTTTTCCATACAATAGCAGATCCTAACAGGTTTCACTATCATGGATTACCTAGATAACACACCATTGTTTCAACTATGGGAAGATAAACAACAGAGGAACCATGAAAAGAAAGTCTCTACTTCATTTTGTGATCATTAACTTAGACTTATAAGAACTGTATTTTCAAGTGAATTTAATATAATCATAAGCATCTACAACCTCCTTGTTCCATCATATACCAAGAGGGGATGTGGAAAGTATGATTATACGGACAATCCCCCATGGAAAGTTATATTATATCAGTTAGATAGTAGTTGATGTTTAAATTAGATTTCATAGTGTAGATCCGAGACCATGTTATGATTATATTATTTACTAGCATAGTAATTCTCTAGTAGATAACCCTCTGAGTGAATACATCACATGTGTCAAATAATTATAATCCCAGGTTATGTATCAATTTAAATAATATATAAGTAAATCTCTTATTTTCTTATTCTTAATTAAGATATATATATATATATATATATATATATATATATATATATATATATATATATATATATATATGTATATATATTTGGATACAAAAAGATTTCCCAAGCTTTAAACATCCCAAGGAGCACTTTTATGGCCTTATTGTAATTTTTATGGCCATTTTGTTCTATACAAAATAAAAAGGAAACCAGATGAGATGGACACACACACACAAACACTCATCCATCCATACACACTCATACTCACTCACACTCATCATACTCCATCTTCCTTCACACCCTCATTTGACGCCTGACACTCTGAAAAACTTTAAGGACACCAGACGCAAACACCTCCCTAACCAGCCACTATTTTGGGAAAGACAGCCATCTTAGAACTCTGGTAATGACCATTTTGAGCCAGCAGCCATTTTGGAGTGGTAATTATGCAATGTTGATTACTTTGATTTTTGTTTCCTTTTATGCTATAATCGTATGCTCAGGATATTTAGATTACCTTCCCAAGTGTAACAACTATAGTAGATTTTTTTTATAGATTATAAATGGTGAAGCCGTCTGGTTTTAATGTTTTGGCCCTTGATGAAATGCAAATACCTGCTGCCCTTTTTTATTTTAATGGTGGTGTGCCAAAATTATACAAGTGATAGATAAGTGAAAAAATAGGCGCTGGTAATCAGTGATGGTGTTCCAAGTGTATTGAGGGTATTTATATATATTGTCTACACCAATCAATTATATCCATATAGATAAACCTCGTTTAACAATAAATAAATAAATGGTGGACTTTAAAATCATCTATAATACCATAATGTGAACCATATCTAATAATAACCTAGTAAAAAAAGGAACAATAAATATCTCTGTGTATATATAAAATTAGTGACTTTTTTGGTGATAATAAAATTGCAATTTGTGTGTGACATTTGTGTTGTAAAACCTTTTGTGACATAAAAACGCATATAATTAGCAATAAAATATATAAAATCTGTGATTCATTTATATTTTTGTGCAATAGGTGAAGGAAAGTCCATAGTGATTTGATAAAATCTTCAAAGTGCTTTTGTGCTCCAATATGTGCTCTTGATAAAAATTCAGCAATATTTGCCTCTTACCAGATGGCTTTAGGCCGCAAGGACCTATATCGCTTTTGATCCCTTTTAAGGATAGATCAATCCTCCACCGAATTTATCCAATCCAAGGATGGGTGGTAGATGTTCCAATCTGGATGTGGACCACAGGATAGGGTCTCAAGCGGATGTATATGGAAAAATATGATAGGGAAGCCAAAATATAGTGTAAATCCGTTTTTATTATAGTGACAAAATAAAAGATAAAAATTGGCTGCTTACAGTGTGTAGTGCCTTTTCGTGGCACTAGGTGGAAGCGCTGCAGTTTGTTTTGGGTGTATGGAAGTGACCGCTCTGGTGCTCTGTAATAAAATACAGTTTCCTTCACAGCCCATGTAGCGTGGCAGCGGTGGCGTGCGTTCCAGACCAAAGCAGGAAATGACGTCGCTGGTTTACTCAGTTTCCGGTTTACAGACCACAATGCATTTTCGCGTCATCAGGAAGTCTTTTCCATTTTGAGCCAGCAGCCATTTTGGAGTGGTAATTATGCAATGTTGATTACTTTGATTTTTGTTTCCTTTTATTCTATAATCGAATGCTCAGGATATTTAGATTACCTTCCCAAGTGTAACAACCATAGTAGATTTTTTTTATAAGCATTATTTTTGTTTTATAAATTTTTCCATTATTGGTTTCGCGCTATATTAAGCAAATTAGTCTCTGTTTTGCATAGCCTATTCTCACTCCAACCGAAGCAGAGTGACTGTTGGCTACGCAATTCGCAGACAACTTTGTCTGATATATAGAACTCTTGATATATGGTTTTTACTCCTTCTGGGAAAAAGTAATCCTGTCTTTTGATTTGTATTGCTGAGCCAAACAGATTCAATTAGTATATATCATTAAGTTTGTATTTCATGTGAGATTATATTTTTGTGTCACCCATATCTAACTACTTGTTGTGAATACATGTCTTGTGAATAAATATATATATTCCCTATTTTAGTCAGTATTCACTATGATTGGTAAATGCTTTTAAAAATAAATTAATCGATTAAAAATAACTCGTTATACCTCGTTCAGAATAATATTCTCTAACGTGTAACGCACAACACCCCCAAATGTAGCACTGTCCCTGCAGAGCCTGCTGAATAGTGACTTGACGGGCTCCCCTGATTACCAGCACGTGGTTACCTTGAGATATAGTCCCTGGATCCCTCCTTGCTCCTGATGGCTCGTCACACAAATAAACAGTCTTTTTGGTGTTTATTTGGAACTGGGATAGGAGAAGGGAATAGTGGGATACTCCAGTTGAACTATCCACATTAGTTGAGAACTTTTATCTTCAGGCCTTCTAGGTTAATTGTAAAAAGCTAGACTGCCTAATCCACACTGCTACAAGTGTGGAAAGGGTTAAGTCTCTTGCTCTTTACTTCCAAACAAGACGACTTGGTGGATGATAATTTATCTTCAGGACACTCTCACTAGCATCCCCTTTCAACTGACACCTGTCCACTGACTATCCTAGGAGCAGGGGTGGCCCCCCTCAGGTTGGGCCCCTTGACATGAGATTCTGTACTCACTGTACTGCAGAGACAGATCCTCCAGTGTCTCCCCTCTCAGTCAGCTTCTCTGGACCTCCGGGTTCAGTTCCTCACTGCTACTCTCCAGGCCCTCAGGACGACCCCCTGAGGCCGCATGGCACCTCTACTGAGGAGGAGGCAGTCGCCCTCTCCCTCAGCTATCCAGATGAAAGACCTCAAGCTCATGTACTTCTGGCTTTTATACAGTATCTCAGGATGCACCGATGCACTTTTCCTTTGCCAAATCACCAGGGCTGTATCAAAAGCTTGTGCACCCATTCTTTAAGTTTCCTCCCACTGCCAATATGCCTCCCTATTGGACCAGTGTGAAACACTCTCCAGAAAGAACAAGTTGCATCCTGAGCACAATGAGCAGACCTCACTAACAGATCCTGCTCTCTGGTAGGCAGAGAACAATATAGATTTACCTACAGCCCTTCTGGTAAGCAGACAGAGCTCAAAACTATACTTTCTCACTAGAACCTACATAGGAGGGTGCTACAGCAGCAATTTAGAAATTGGATAAAAGGTTTAGCACTGGGAAACACTTTTTGTAAGATAAAAAGTCAATTTTATATACAACCATATAGATCTTACCAAAATGAGGGACAAATGAGGAGGAAAGAGGGACAAGAGGGCCTTTGTTCCAAATCAGGTACAGTCCCTTGAAATCAGGGACAGTTGGGAACTATGTATGTGGGCAGGGCCTCTTTGTCCTGTACGTGCTGGGGTACTTCTCCTCATGTGTATATGCTCATCAAAGCCCGGGACCAGACAGGGCCTCATTCATGTGAAAGTCAATGTTAAGGTGAAAACCTGGCTTAGAGACAAGCCATACACCGTGTGTAGCTGTAAAACATACAGAGTTCCTCTGTGAGCATTCTGTCCAACGTCATTACACACCTTCCACTTTGTATGTTGCAATTAGGAGGGAGACTGCTGAGTCCATGCCTTCTCTACCAGTCCAGTTTACCTCTGCCACCTCACTCCCAGTGACAGAATGGGGTCATGCCGCGCAACTAGTGCGGACCTCATGCATGCACTTAATTAATTGCTTCCACTTGCCATGTGTGTTCCAAAGGTTGCTGGTGATCACATATTTAAGCTTAGCCTCTCCATTTCTTGCCATTCAGGCCATGGCTGAAAGCGCCCAAGCAGAACCCTCCCCCTTTTTATTTACAGCACTGAGAGGAGGGCAGAGGCCAGAAAAGCCCAGGAAACTGCAGAGATAGATTTAACCCCCTTCCCATCCAAGGTAGCCTGTAACTGTCTGAATAACTACACAGCAAAGAATACAACAGTAGAAATACTTTCAATGACAGGCCACAAGCACTGGCTTACACACACATTTCAGCAGATGCGTGAGAGCGCCCTTACGAATTATTGCCTTAACAGACACTGTTCATGTTGTTTTGTTACTGAATTGCTTAAATAATCTTGTATACTGTATTTAGTCATATGTTTAAGATGTGTTCTTGTATTAAACAATGCGTTTAATTGAAGTTCTGACACCTTCACCTACAGAATTAGGCCTAAATGCAGGAGGAGTTATCCAAGAAGTACAAAACTCTTTTATGCCACTTTGATCACTTTTTCCTGCATTTAGATGTTCCTTGCTTTAAAGCAGGTTTAGCCACATGTAGGCATGTTTAGATGTGTTTACATGTGTTTAGTTGTGTTTAGAGTTTGTAATCAAATGTTTGGCACACATAGTTCTATTTTCTCTAAACGTAGCTAAACTCATTGCACCTATATGCAAGTAAGCACACAGTGTGAGTGGCACCATTGAAAAATCATTACACGTAGTAATAAGCATTTAGGAATGTCCTCTAAATGCATTAAAACACAGGTTTTATAATGCCAGTGTGAATAGGACTTACACTACGTTCACACCTATGCGCTTTTTGGTGCGTTTTGTAATTTGTAGAAATGCACTACAGCCCATTTAACATGGTTTCCTGTGGTAAACATTCACATCTATCCATTTTTCAGCTGGTAAGTTTTTTGAAACGGTCTGGGACTTTTTTTTCCCGCAGCAAATTGCGTTTTGAATGTAATAGTTTTCACATGAGTTGAACCAGAAATGCAAATGTTGTGTTTTTGATGCATTTTTTTTATTTTTCCTCTTCAAAAACACTGTATATACCTGGTTGCTAAGGAGCAGGCCAGGAAGCGAGCCGCCGCATCCTTAACAACTGATAAATCATCAGCTGTCAGCAGGGTTCCCCGCTGACAGCTGAATGTGAAAAAAAGAATTGCCAGCTAAATAATTTGTGAAAAAAAAAGTGTGCCCCCCCCCAAAACCCATACCAGGCCCTTTGGGTTTGGTATCGATTTGAAGGGGAACCCCACGCCAGAGAGCGAGCCCCCCCCCTTCTGAACCATACCAAGCCACATGCCCTCAACATAGGGGGTGCTTAGGGGCAGGGGTGTCTACCCCACCACCCTGGGCTGTGGTTGTAGGGGTCTACGGGTGGGGGGCTTATCAGAAACTTGATGCCTCCCATGTTAATGAGTATTCGGTGAAAACAAAAATTTTGCACGCGTCGAAGGCTAACCGCCAATTGTCCGCTCCTCCCTCTGACAGTTCCTAAATAGGTTAAGGGGTGGGGCCACCTGGCAATGTCACCTGTTGGTCTAGCTCCCTTGTGACATCACCACCCGGTGCATGCTGGGGCTTCATACTCATTCACATGGGGGAGCAGGATCTGGGGACCCTCTTGGTAAACGGGGCTTCCAGATTTTGATAAGCCCCCCACCTGCAGACCCCCACATCCATAGCCTAGGGTTGTGGGGATGAGGGCCTTGTCCCCATCAACATGAGGACAAGGTGCTTTGGGGTGGGGGCAGCAGAACATTCCTAAATCAAAATATTTAGAACAAAATTCTACTAGTGTATGGTCGGCTTTAGTACATTTCTCTAGGAGTGCGTAATCACTTTCTTTGCTGCCCAGGATTTCTGCCCTTCCCCTCATTTCCCTGCAGAACCTATTTAAAGTAAATGTAAACCCTCACTTTTTATAACAACCCATTCAGTTTAAAATAGAAATGAAAGGCAAAACATTTGTGTATGTATAAAAAGAATTAAAACTGTCTTTTCCCCCCTTTTTTTATAAGTTATCAATTACCCTCTGTTATCACTTGCATAAGGATCTTGAAAAGCTGGGGGAGGAGATGCAGCTGCACACTGATCTTCCCAGTGAATGGCTGTGCAGGGGGGAGGCGTGTCAGTCCCAGTCTGATCAGTGTAGGAGAGCAAGCTGAGTTCCCATTGCAGCCAAAACACAGACCATGCTGTGCTCTTATGCCCAGTGTAGTCAGTTTTTAATAGGAAAGCAGGGTTACTGGCAGGAACACAAGGTATTTTGCACAAAGGAAGCAATACAAAGAAAGGAGGATATTTTTCAATACAAGTACATGGTACAACAGGCATAAATCAGGAATATGAAATGTTCAGTTTACATATTCTTTAAATGCACATATCTTATGGGAACATTTTTGTTCAATTGAATGAGTTGGCGAAAGAATCTATTTAAAGTACCCATTATGATCTATCTGCAAGAATAAAAACATGCTTTTCTTTTAAATAGCAATAATCAAATATAACAGCATATATTCAAATCTTTCTGCAAGATTGAAAGCTTTCTTATTTTTCTTAAATACAATGAAATATAACAGCTTATATCATTTCTGTCTTTTATTGTGAACAGTTTACAGAAGAGGGAAGTATGCTTACCCAAGTTACCCTGGAAGGTCATACCCTGGAAATACGAAGTAAAATGATACACCAAATGCTAATGAGTGAGCTGTGAGGTTACGAGAGTCATAGAGCAGGGCTCAGTGGTAGTTACAGTATACTGGTGCCCTGCCTGCATTCTGGCACAATTGGGGTTAAGCAGCAGGTGCAGCCAACCAAATAGTGGAGCTTTGCCTTTTGGCTTAAAGTGGTCCTAAAGCCTTAAGGCTTAACAAAAAAAAAAAAACTGACAGCTCAGGTCGGAGCCACAATCTGATGTTAGTACAGTGATCTCTCCTGCTGTTCTATTGTGTTCTGACAGAGGGATGGCCCCCTCGCTAGAACACTATGGTCAACCATTGGCTAAGAACGCTGAGCAGGAGCCGGTCGGCAAACCTTTTTCGGTCATGACCCTTCAAAAGAAGCCGCCCGACATTTGATCCATGTGTACTAGACTTAAACACTTGTTACCTTAATGTATTCCTTGCATTAATTCCTTGTATTAAGGTTAAAAATGTTTAGGCATTAGCATCCTCCCTCACATGCCCCCCCTCCCTTTTTACTGAGCCCTTATTCGATCCAGCGCCGTACAGGTCTGAGGCTCTTCTTTCCCCTCGCTTCTGGCTTCTCGCTTGCTTTGCTGGGACATTGGGAGCCAATGGCTCCCAGTGCTGTCAGTCAAAGCCAGTGACGAGGGGGCGGACCAGCATCAATAGAAGCAGCAGGAAGACTTGGGAGCGAGCACGCATGAGTGCCCCAGTGGGAGGTGGCTTCCCATGGGGACACTGAACAAAGAGAAGGGGCCAGGAGTGCCAGTAGGGAACCTGAGAAGAAGAGCTGGGGTAAATACAGAGGCCAGACTGCAGCAAAGAGAGAGGAGGAATAGTGAGAGTAGCCAAGGGCTTCTTTTAGTGGCACACTCTCTAAAACTCCTACAGGGCATGCAGCTCCTTAAAATGGGCTCAGGACTGGGGTCTCTACAGGTGCACCTAGCTGGGAGGCAGGGACAACTGAGAAGCCAGCTCTGTGAACAGCGGCGTATCATGAAATCAGTGGGCTCGTGTGCAAGATAAAAAGTGGGCCCTAGGTAAACAAAAGCGGCTTGCTATGTGCGCTGTGTTGAAATGTGGGCATGGCTTAAATTACACTACATATTGGGCGTGGCTTAAAGGGGGTGTGGTTGAATAGAGTCTGCGATGCCTTACATAGCAGTAATGTTAAATAGTGAATGTACAGTGCGGAGTGTAATGCGGTGGGTAGTATGTACAGGAGAGGAGTGTGAAGTGTATGGAGGTGGGTAGTATTTTTTTTTTTTTTTTACAATTTTTTTTATAATTTCTTTAAATATTTTTTAAATATTTTTTTTCACAGTGCTTCTGGGGAAGGGGGTGGGTGTATGGGGTAGTGGACAGTGTCAGTAGAGCAGTGGTGTCAGTTTTTTTTATTTTTATGTATTTATTTTTTTACAATTTAATTTGTTTTTCATTTTTTTCACAATTTTTTTGGGGTGAGGGGGTTGGAGCAGTGGACAGTGTCGGTCGGGCAGGGGGGGGGGGGGGTTTGTCAGTAGTTTATTTTATTTTTTATAATTTTTTTAACAATTTGTTACAATTTAATTTTTTTTTAATATTTTTTGATATTTTTTTTTATCAGCCCTGTTGGTGGGCTTTGGTGAGGCATCAGGGGTCTAAACAAATCCCTGACATCTCCTATTTGAGACAGAGAAAGGAACTGAGGACAGAGATTCCCCAGTCCCTTTCTCAGCAGCCTCTGCATTGAAGATGAATGAACAGGAGACAGCGGTTCCTGTTCATTTATAAACTGAGGCATTGTAAACACAGTTTACTCTGCTCAGTTATCAGAGGACACGGGAGTAATCAGTAGCGATTGCTCACTATGTGCAATTCAGAAAAGGAAGAGGCTGGTAAATTACACATTTACCTGCCCCTTTCTCCGCTCTCCATCCTTACAGATCCCCCACAGCAGCCGACAGGAGAGGAGAGGAGGTGAAGCCTGCTGCGGTAGATGAGGGGGGGGGGGTGGAAGAGGAGGGCACGGAGAGAGGCCGGAGGAATAGGATGACACAGAGGAGGACACAGCATCCAGAGGAGGAGGGGGACATGGAGAGTTGCCAGAGGAGGAGGACACAGGGAACAGCCAGGGATCGGTGCAGCAGTGGGGAGAGTTGCTAGCACCGATCTCCTTATATGGCTTTTCAGCTGACAGCCATAAGAGGGAGAGGAGGAGAACCGGCTGTCAGCTGAAAAGTCATGCAGAAAGATCGGTGCTAGCAACTGTCACAATGAACATCCCTGGCTGTCAACCAGGAGATCATCCAGGGGTGCAGTGTGGGCTACAGTGCCCCCCCCCCCCCAGAGGCCGTGTGCAGTGAACATCCTGCACACATGGATGATACGTCACTGCCTGCACACATGGATGATACGTCACTGCCTGTGAGCAACAGTGGCTTTGTGTCTTTTTGGCAATCTGGCAGAAAAAACGTGTAGGGCTTGGTCTAAAAAGAGCATGTGCTTTCCTGCTATTTCTGGCTGACCCCCTGGGCCTAAGCAGTGTCAGTCCACAGGTGGAGCTTTTTTGGAGCACTAGCAAGCAATCAGCCTGGTAATTTTCCTGGAGTTCCCAAATTCTGCATAAGGGAACCTTGATGTTCATGCAGCATGCCACAAAAGATAGTGCTTGGGGGATGCCTCTACCAACTCTTCAGATAGCTGGCTATTTTTCAAGGTCATTGTTTAACTTCAGTACAATTCTAAACACATATTTTCCAACAACAAATTTCCCAACAAATTATACAAAAAAGATTAGTTAAAGCGGAGTTCCAGCCTAACCGCACACTCACCTGTCCCACGGTCCAGCGATGCGCCTTCTTCTCCCTCTCTGCTCCGCAGCGCCGGCATCACTGATGTGGGCACCCGGCTGTGACAGTTTGCGGCTTCACAGCTGGGTACGCACTGCGCATGCATGAGTTGCGCTACGCACCGTGATTGGCCGGCAGTCTTCTGGGACCTCTGACATGTCCCAGAAGATTGCAGGGAGGGAGGGAGAGAGGAGAACTTCCGTTCAGGGCGCCGCGGCGCTCCGAGTGGAAGTGGGAGCGGGTACCTGTCAAAACTAGCTACCCACTCCCCCCCCCCCCAAAAAAAAAATTACATGCCAAATGTGGCATGTCAGGGGGTTAGGACTATTTAAAGCGGAAGTTCCACTTTTGGGTGGAACTCCGCTTTAAACCCACAAGTGCTTTTTTTACCACTACTATTTCTTTATATTGTTTTTTGACATTTACAAATGCAGCAATTTTTAAATTGGATGAAAATTTTAGCACTGGGAAACACTTTTCGATAAATTGATCAGAAAAGATGGAGCGAGAGACATTGTTCCAAATCAGGGGCAGTCCCTCGAAATCAGGGACAGATGGGAGCTATGCTAAACAGAGTTCAGGCCCAAATTCAACACTCCATAACAAAGCAGCGAGCCTGATTCATACTAATTATACACATTTCTTTGGAAGTGCCAAGCCTCTTTCAGTCAAGGCTCCTTTTTAATAATGCTCAAGAGCTTTCAGTTTCCACCCTTTTTGCTGCTGTCTCCTCCAGCCTTTATGCAGCAATTTCCCACCTACATGCTTCTTAGTGATCAAACCTAAGCCTATAAATAGATTCATCTTATACAGATTATGTTAATTTTACTGCCTAAAATGTCACTAAACCTACATCTTAAAAAAATATCAATAAATGCTGTATTACATGCTGTTCCTACTCACTCAGTCACTATGGGATTCTTTTTATGTATCCTACAAAAAACCTGGTTGATCCTGCTGTTCTCTCTCACCCCCCCCCCCCCATGTTCAAGTCTAGTATCACTTTAACTAAAAAAAAAAAACTTGGCATTATTCTGTCTTTAAGAAGACGCGCACATGGAGCTTTTCATCCACCTCTATAGATTGCCATGGATATAGATATGTATTCTCCTCAAAAAAGATCTTCTAATCAAATGGATTGGCCAGATCACCTGAAGATTTTCTAGCAAGTTGGAATATTTATTGCGACAAAAATAAGCTCTTTCTAAGTCAAAAGCACTGATGGCCATCTCCTAGGTACACTAGTAAATGGCATGGTCCTCTCTCAAGCATTACACTGCTTGGCTAATAAATCAAGCAGTTTTTGGTCAGCCATCAGTTATTTCATTTGGTCTTCATCTAGTTGAAACATTCACATTACACCATTCTTTTCCTAACCTAGCTTTGCGCATTACAATCTGATTGTACAGTCTCTGTACAACCTCCTTTCGATTTTCCAAAGTTATGTATTGTAAGGGCATACTTTTATTAAATCCATCCAATGGTTACCCAATGGGGCAGGCTTTTGTACCACATGGCAGATCTAAAGGAGATTGTATAATTAGATGTAATTTGTATTGTTGTATTTGTATTCCTGTGAATTTTATAATTTACTAAGACCTTAGCAAAAGTTGCTCCAGGTAATCCTCAAGTCTGCTAAGTGAAAGTATTAATCCCTGCAGTAAATCAACCCTAATAAATTGACTACATCCTCAAAGCAGGTCTCTGCAGTTAGCCCCTTCTCTGCAGTATGACTTCTGTGTTACTATCATTCCTATTTGTCATGTGCAGATTCAGCAATGTTTTAGTATAAAAATATCCATATCAGCATTTATGAACCTTTTCAAATATCATTGCCTATGCATAGATGCCAACTGTCCCAAATTTGCCATATTGTCTTGCGTCTTGGACCTCATGATGCTTTGTACCGGATGATGTCCCTAAATCAATGTTATACTGTAACTCAGTAAGACATTTATTATAGTGACTGGGGGGCTTGTAGTGGGGTCTGGGTAGCACCACCCATTAACTGGGTGAGCGTATGATGTATTTTGGACAGGGCTGACTGTGTCCTAGAGACCAAGACTGAAATAAGTTGGCCTATGTCACACAGGTTTAGAACCACAGATTTCAGCTCTTCATGAATGTGCCAGGGTTTTTTAGACTCTTGAATTAACCTGGACTTTGAGCCCAAGCTGCCAGGTTGATGCACGATGATGTCCATGACAGCATGGGCACAGAAAAAGTGGGTTGAATAACAATGACTGTCATTTATCGTGGAAAACTGTTGACATCTAGTGGGAAAGAGGACTTTCTGTGAGGGACATAGCAGGATTGAAGGTGAATAGTGAAGCAAAAGCTTTTTATTTTTTAAAAAGGGGCAGATTGTGTGATACAATGTGTGTAATATAGTTTTTTAAAACTTTAAACAAATTTGTATAGGTGTCAGATCTTCTTTAGCCCCTTCCTGCCAATTGTACACGAAAATGCTGCCTCACGGAAGTCTTTGTTAGTGGGGCTGTACAGTGTGCTCCCAGCACAGTGTTCCTTCTGCTTAGAGACAATTGAGTACTGTCCGTGATACTTTTTTTATTTGCACTAACATACAATTTTTCAGGACAAGCTTTCGGGGTATGTCCCCTTCTTCAAGATCCAAGCAGTACTACAATGACCTCAAGCACTTCTGGTTAGGAAATCTTCAAACAAGACCTTTAAGATAAGATAGTGTGTCCAAATTGATGAAAGAAAAGGTGCATTTATTCACTGCAGTGGGAGGATAGAGTTTTACAGAAGCTCAGTTCGTGTGAACTGGGCAAAAGCAGAAGTATATATCGTCTAGCTAACAAGCATTAGGCTAACTAATTTATAGTAAAGAATATGCATAAGACATAGTCGTGTTCTAGGTTGTAATCTAGGTGTGATCCCATATTCAATCCAATCAGTGTCCATATCTTCTGAATAGCAAGCTAATAGTTAAATGGGCGTTAACATCATGTGACTGACACAAAAAGGGAACTAGCAGCAGTCCGCCATGACAGTTGTTGGTTCAAACTGGTTCTGACCACAAATGTCTACTCTTTGATCAAACAGGAAGGCAGGTGGTTAGTTTTCATCAAGCAGTGAGTGTCATCACAGGCTTAAACTTTGTTTCCTACAGTTAACAGAAAGGTGTACATTAGCTCTTAAAATAAAATACCAGTGAGAAAGCTGAAGTCATAGTACATACTGTACAGTATATGCATTTATAGAGAACACATTTTTTAGACCCCCAAATATTTACTCAATTCCCTCTTCTTGACCCCTATCGTGGGGTCACTACATAATTTTTCGCCACTTAATACAACACCAAGGGTCCACAGCACTACTTCACTGCTAAGTGTAATAAAGTTCTTCTTAGATGGTATGTGAATACTAGACTTTACTCATTCGCATCACTCATCTTGGTATCATATGTATCTGCTAAATTAACTATCTGATAACACTCCATCTCTTCCTTGGGGTCATCTTCTTCAGTCCTAACTGCCATTGTAGTAATCTTTTGTATTCCACGTTTAGCACACCTGAAAAACAAAAAGCAAGCAATCCTATGACAATAATTCCTACAAGGTCAAAAAGAATTTGTTGAATCCATGAGCTCATCCACCCACCGATGTTCCAACCAGCAAATAGATTCCAATTACTATCCTTTTCAGCGGTGTGAGATCAATGGCCTCAGTTTTACAAAAGTTTCCTCAGTTTTACCATCTTCTGGAGATGGGCTTTTATCATGTCTTGTGTTTCAGGGCTTTCAAACCAGGTGCAGCAGGCAGTATCATTTGCAAGCACACATAGGCCTCCCTCTTTGGATAATAGGTAGTCTAAGGCCAATTTAATTTGCATGGTATACTTGTGTAGTAATCTTAGGTCTGCAGCTATTTCCTTGATTGCATCAGTTTCATTAAACATCTGGTCAACCAATGCACTATAATTATAAAGAGTGTTTTCCATTTTATATACTATATTTATGCCTCCCCCTTATATTGCTGGAAACCATGCCCATATCTTATCTCCAGTAATAAATACAGCTCTACATTTTCATACAGGCATGGGTTGATCGTGGTCCTGTAGATGACACCTTATGACTTCGTACCTTATATGCCCTGAAAATGTCATAAGTAATCATGTACTTCTACTCCATTGGGTGTATACTGTATGCAGGCTTGTAAGCGATTCAGTAAGTCTCTTCCTAATAGATTACATGGTACAGTGTCAAAGACAAGCAGCTTAAAAAACATGTTTTGGTTTCCAGTCCCTATTTGTATGGGTGGCTTTTCCTTGAGAGGGGTGGACTTTCCTCCCACTCCATATGCTAATGGACCAGATGTAAGGGGGGTGTTCTTTGGTAGGCAGGGCTTTTGAATTTTAGTCAGAATCAACTAAGCATGACATTTTCTGGTCTTTTAATTGCGTAAAGCGTAATGTTACAAAAGCTTCCTAACCATCAGTCTCAGAAATGCACAAGTTAACATTTGCCCTCTGAAAATTTGTGATGCTTTGCTAGTCATTCATCACCTTCCCCCTCCTTCTTTTGCTTACGTTTATCAGGCAGTCTGCCCTTTCTAGCAAGATGCCCAATCCTACCACAATTAAAGCATTTCCTGGTTTCTCTTTGAAAGTTTTTAGCTCCTTGAGTCTGATCTTGGGCCACAAAAGCAGTAAACCTCTTCTCTTTCCTCTGTTCTTCTTGGGCCTTAATACTGCTGCACACTTCCCTCAGCAAAGCCCATTCATATCCCTTCCACTCTGGTTTTGTTGCCATTAATCATTTCCTTGTTGATTCCTTAAGTCCCATCACAACAGAATTCTTACAACCTGTGGCAATAATGTTAGTATGATCAATCATATCTACCCCCACTGTTTCTACCATGGTCTGGACACGTTTAAAATAATCAAAAACATTCTAAGTCTTTTCTTGTCTCACATCTAGCAAGCTACCTGATTTGTTCTGCAAGGGCCATTGATTTTTATAATTGTACAACATTCCATCCTCTTCCTTTCTAATGTTTCTGTTGTCTTATTTTCAGCCTGAAATATGAAGTTTCCCCTGCCTGTAGGACATATTGTGACATTAGCATTTTTGTCTGCACTTTTCTGTGCGACCTTGCTTAGATCAGCGGACCCAAGGACTATTCCCAGCAATTGAACCATATCCGCCCAACATAGGAACTGAGTTTCTTTTAATTTGTTAATTTACTGCATAAAGACAGCGTTGTCTTTTCAGGGATGTGGGATATCCTTTGTAAGTGCGTGCATTTCTGCTAGGAAAAAGGGCTGGTAACTGGTATTTGTTGTAGCTATCAGTTGACCATCATCTAGTCCTTGTCTTGTATTGGTAATTACACGAACAGGATATGCATTATATCTTAAGCAAAGTACAGCTTCATTTTCTTCCTGGGAAGCTATACTCTCTAAGTCCCGTATAGCTTCCCTGTATGGAGGTTCTTGTTTTGCAACATTAGGCTCAGGGTGTGCCTGATAACATGGATGAGTGGGGTGTAGATCTGGGTGAAACTATGCTGTAGGAGACATGGATACTGAGCGGTGGACTAGACATAAACTTTTAGATGAAAGAGGGGTCTTTATTGCTTTTTGGCTATCATCAATGTCCTCATCCTCACTAGCCCCATTCTCTGCTTTAACTGTCTCATTCTCTGCTTTTTTTTCTTTTTGCCCCTTTTACTCTGCCTATAACTTACATTGTCCCAAGATAATTGTAACTTATCAACCATCTCTGACAGGTTTTGTTCACATATCTTTCCATTTCTTAAACATTTAAATAACACTTGCATTGCCTTGTCTAGATCTTTCTTACTGGGCCCATCAGTAATATGAGTTAGAAAACTCTTAACAGGTTCATAACTAGTCAAAATTCCATCAAGTTGCATACTTGCCAAAATTGTACACATTTAATTCCCTTGTCCAACTCTGGCAGTCTGCCATGATAATTACCATACACAGCGATCCAAGTTGCTACATCATAAACTCCTTCTTTTGGGATTGGATGTGGTCTGTTTTTAGTCCAACCTATAATAGTCTTGGTGTCATTCCTTAACCACTGTCCATATCTATCCATCATTTCTGCCAAAGGACTTAATTTACCTGTGCCATTTTTACTTCTCTCGGCATTGAGAGGTCTATTGGATTGGCGCTGTCCCATGTCTAGAGTCCTCCTTGAGTCTCTACTACAATTTGGGTCATCACCTAAATTGTTTCTCCAGGCCACACACAGTAGCCATCAAATGGCACTTTATCACACTTGCCTCACAGGCTTACACTTACCACACAGGCTCTTTATACCACTACAGTCCTCTGGTCAAACCTTTTCACAAGTCTCACAAATCTATTGACACCCTAAGCATAAAAACAGAACATTAACAATCCACTGAAAATAATAATAATAGGTTCTATTATTTCTGCAACAAGTGAAGTAGAGGAGTTATTTGGATCAGACTGCGTAACATTAACAATATTCGGGGTTACATTTATTATATCTCACAAATCTCATCAGCAGCATAAGACTCCTCCAGCTAGTAGAGCTTAGACACCAACTGCTACTTGCCACGGTTAGCAGAATAAGTAAAAACAAAAGGTCTTAGCGTGGCCACTTAATCTGCCCTGCGTGGATTTTTATGTCTCTCCGGATGGGGGTCCACTTGACTGGATCCGAGTCACGTGGCACCAGCTGTTAGTTCCAGTTAGGGACTCTTCAAACAAGACCTTTAAGATGAGATAGTGAGTCCAAATTGATGAAAGAAAAGGTGCATTTATTCACTGCAGTGGGAGAATGCAGTTTTACAGAAACTCAGATTGTGTGAACTGGGCAAAACAGAAGTATACTGTCTAGCTAACAAAAAATAGGCTAACTAATTTATAGTAATGAATATGCATCAGACATAGACGTGTTCTAGGTTGTAATCTAGGTGTGATCGTATAATTAATCCAATCAGTGTCCATATCTTCTGAATAGCAAGCTAAATGGGTGTTAACATCATGTGACTGACACAAAACAGCAGTCCGCCATGACAATTGTTTTTTCAAGGAAGGTAGGTGGTTGGTTTTTATCAGGCGGTGAGTGTCATCATAGGCTCAAACTTTGTTTCCTACAGTAAAACAGAAATTTGTACATTAGCTCTTATAATAAAATAACAGTGAAAAAGGAGAAGTACCAGTATATATATATAGACCCTCATATATTTACTCAACCGAGATCCAGCTCTCACCAAAAGCCCCAGGTCCCATACGAACGATCAGGAACCAGAAGGCCCGGTTCCTAATCACCTGATTGCTGTGATAGCCTCTGATCAGTCAATGTAATGCCCACCACCGTGTTTTTTTTTTTTTTTTTTTTTTATTGGGTCCTTCAAGCCAACCACAAGGATAAGATACAGATAACAAACTAAAGAAACTAGTTCCATAATTAAGGAACAATGCTTATCCAGAGCAGTGAATAAAGTACATCAGTCATGAAAATCATGGGTAATCGGGACATTAGAAGTCTCAATAATGCCCTGACACAGTAAGATCATCAGACCCTACGTAAGGGTCAGCTATCCCAGGCCCGCGATTTCCACTTGTAGTTATAGATCCAAGGAAGAAGAACCAAATGTGCGTCTGCTGAGAGGGCTGATTTTCAAACCAAAAGGAAAAGAAAAGGGAAGAACTGAGCCCAAAGAAGTCCTGTAAGGTCGGAATAGAGGAGCAGAAAAAGCAGGAAGGAGCCAAGAGAATAAGAAGAGGGGGGAGAGAAAGAGAAGGGAGAGAAAAGTAAAAAAAAAATAGGGGGGTTGAGGGGGAAGGAGAGTCTGAGGCACATTGAGCAGGCCCACAATAAGTCCATAAGTAGTAGAAATGAGCCTATATTGAGGAAGGGCCTGGAGGGGCTGTATCCGCCAACTATGTAGTGCAGTCATGTGAATATTGGATGTCCTGGATTCACAGAAAGTGGGTTGCATAACACTTGGTGTCATTCAACTCAGAAGAGGAGTGACACAGCACTGCTGGATTAGTGTCTGCTGGAAACAGCGCATACTGTTATTATAAACATATTATAAATGTATGTATTTTAAAAATACAAATTTTAGTAAAAAAATTATCTATACAGTTTGGAAAACTATGTGAATTAGTTTTTTTCTTCATAAACAACAAAAAAAAGTAATTCATTTTTTGGTACTCCAATTTTCTGCTTTATTTAATAATGTCATCAGTTTCTCCCTTAAATAATTTTTATTCAATAAATCATTAAAATTTTAACACTAATGCTCACATTAGAAAGACAGCTTTTACACTCGATTTGTTCATCTAATAACACAGTGTGAGCAATTTTTAAAGTCTGGGATGCCAGGCAAATGCTAGATGTGGATACTCATTCAAACATGAATGCTTATCCGGTGCAGAAACCCATATGCACGTCTTGTGGTCCTGCTGAAATGAATAAAGAAGACCTGTACTGAGAGAAATACAGAGGAGGCCATTGCTCACATCTTTCTGAAAAGGCTAGTTGTGTGGCAGTCACGTTGATCCCTTGGTTTAAAGAGTCACTGTCCAGTTGCCCATGCACCAGGATTTGAACATAAGAATACATGCAATTACCAGAAACTAAGTGATCTCCTACCCATAAGTTTTATGGACCACCAAAGTTTGGTCAATTGTTAATTTTGGAGAATTTTAGCAATAAATTGACAGCTTCAATATAGTTTATCATATAGTTCATAATAGGCTACATTTTTCCATCAGGTTGGGGTGATTCTGATCCCATCTCCTTTGCTGTCAATCAAAATCACCATTTTATGACTTTGATTGCTTTGTGATTTTGAAAAAAATTAAATCACTCTATCAAATTGATTGTTCAACCGCCAGAAGTTCAGCCCCCCTCCTTCCCCCTCAGCCTCCTGGGACACTTCACAGGTCCCAGAAGATTGTGGCCTGTTCACAAAGCGTAGGGCGCTTCGCACATGCACATTGGGAAACTGGCTGGTTTCCCTTAGTCAAGATGGTGGCGCCAGTATCCGATAGCCTATTGAAGAATCAGCTTGGGTGAGGACACAGCTGGATGCCTGGACAGGTAAGTGCCCTAATATTAAAAGTCAGCAGCTACAGTATTTGTATTTAGCTTCCATTCATGACAGCTTGCTTACTGTTTTGATGCTGTGATTGGCCCACAGCTATCACATGGTACCTGGCACCTTGTATCATGTGATTAGCTGTAGCCAACCACAGCATCACAATAGTAAGAAAGCTGTCATGAATGAAAGCCATTCATGACAGTTAAAACTATTGCTTATACCAGTGATGATAAGCAATAATAGTGTTAAAAAATAATCTCTGATTACCCCCCAAAGTAGTAGTGTCACTATGGTGACACTGAACTACGGTGATGACAGTATGTAAAAAAAAAAAAAAGTAAAGAATAAAAAATTCTATTTAAAAAAGAAACAATTATGTAAAAAAAAAAAAATGAATAAAATGTATTTACATTTTCTTACATACTGTCACCAGTCAGTATCCCTGATCACTGCCACACCAGTCATATGATGACACTGTATTGCACTACTGATAGTATGTGAAAATAAAAACACATTTTATTTAATTTCTTAAATTTAAAAAAATTGTGACAAAACATTACAACTTTCCAAAAAGGGGTCATCTGGGGTGGGGGGGGGGGGGGGGTATTGGTACTGTCCTGGCATTTTAGGGCCCTAAAGTGATTGTAAGGTCTCGTTTGTTGTTTTTTTTTTTTTTAAATAAAAAACATTATACTTACCTCCTCTGTGCAGTGGATTTGCACAGGGCAGCCTGGATCCTTCTCTTCTCGGGTCCCCAGCTGGAGCTCCTGGCCCCTCCCTCATATCGAGTACCCCTACAGTAAGCAGCTTGCTATGGGGACACCTGAGCTGAGCTGCAGCTCCGTGTGTCCATTCAGACACAGAGCTGCCATTCGGCCCAGCCCCTCTCTCTCCTGATTGGCTAACTGACTTTCATTGACAGCCGTGGGAGCCAATGCTGCCACCGCTGTGTCTTAGCCAATCAGCAGGGAGAGTCCCGGACGGCCGAGGGACTCGTGAACATCGCTGGAAAGAGATGGGCTCAGGTAAGTATTAGGGGGGCTGATGGGGGGCTGCTACACACAGAAGGCTTTTTATCTTAATGCATAGAAACTTCTGACTTTTCAACTGCTTTAAGAAATGAGATTTGAAAATAAAATTTTCAAATATATATATACCATAATTTGTAGACTCTATAACTTTTACACAGACTAAATAATATACTCACCAGCCTTTGCGGGAAGTCCTTACTACTATCTCTCATGGTGCCACCTGCTAGTGTTTTCTTCCGGTGGAGATTGCAGAAAAGTGGCAAGCTGGTGTAGTAATTATCAGCATAGAGATGATAACCCTTTTCAAGGAGTGGAAATACATGCTCCCAAACAACTTTCCACTTGATCCAATATAGTCTGGGCATTCAGGGGGATGCAGCTGGGTGTCCTTTCCTTCACACACTAGGAGGGCATAGGTGTACCCCGTGGCTCTGTCACATAATTTGTAGAGTTTAACCCCATATCAGGCCCTTTTGCTGGGGATAAACTGCTTGTAATGGATGGGCTGGTTAGACCAGTATGACTGTAATTCATTTTTTTTGTGAATCCCATAGTAAATGTGAGGTCCAAAAACATTCTTAACTCCTCCACTGTTAACTGTTTCATAGGGACATAACTTAAAGCTGGGTTGTTGGCTATAAAGTGTTGGGCATGGAGGTTGCACTGGTCCACAATTGCCCATGAAAGTCATCTGTAAAAACAAAATGAAAAAAAAAAAAAAAATGGGGCAAAGTTTTCCATATTCACCTGGACACCTGGCTGGGCAGTAAAAGGGGGGTGATGTTAGCTGCTCTTGAGTTAGGGGGAAGCCATAGAGGGTTTTGAAAGGCATATGGAAGACTGGCATGGGTCCCAAGCCTTTGGGGCTCAGATGACACCCCACTAGTGCCTGGCCTTTCTTGCAGAAGTACTCCATTTCTGGTGGATGCCACTGTGCTACTGGTGGATGCCACTGCTCTACTTGTGGTAGTCCTCTCCTAGCCAGAACACCTTAGTTTGGTGGACACACTTTCCTTCTCAGATTCTGTAGCAGGCCCATTGGGGTGGGTTTGTAATCAGAATTGGACTGGATTTTGTATGCCTCCTTACTGAAAAATAATTTTTTAGACATACTGGTAACTATGGGCCGTGGTGACACACTGCTAGGATGGATTCACTGGGACAGATGTAGCTGCACTGATGGGTGCTGATGAGGCTGCTCGAATGAGTCTGCACTGCTGGGTGCTGAGGGGACTGCTCTGATGAGGCTTCACTGCTGGGTGCTGATGAGGATCCACTGATAGGGTAGCACTTATGTGCACTGATAAGCTGCAGTGATGAGACAGTACTGATGGACACTGTGGGGCACTGATGAGCACTGATTTGCACTGATAAGCTGCAGTGATGAGGCAGCACTGATGAGCACTGTAGGGCACTAATGAGAACTAATAAGCACTCACTGATGGGCACTGATGAGCACTGTAGTGCACTGATAAGCACTCACTGATGGGCACTGATGAGCACTGTAGAGCACTGATGAGCACTGTGTGGCACTGATGAGCACTCACTGATGGGAGCTATAGGGCTCTGATGAGCACTATTCTATTGGACACTGTAGATAAAGATAAACTTACTCTGCAACAACCAATCTCTCTCCTTTCCTCATACTCAGTATATTAGGGAAGGAGAGAGCTGAACCAAGCATGACACTGCTCTACTTACAAAGTGATCACTCGTCATTGGACAGAGCAATCACATGGTAAAGGGCACCTGTGATTGGCCCTTTACCCTGATCCATGATGCGCTGTGTCCAAAGGACTAAGCCATCACAAACTCTTCTCAATGTGCTCCACAGGGGGCATGTGAGAAGCGCCATCTCAGGAACAAATTCCTGCACTGAACCCTGGTAACTGGCTTGATGGGCATGCTAGTGCGGTCACCTGGGACAACTTCCCCCCGTCTTGTGGGATGCGTGGGCTCCCACATGCAGTGATCACTCCTCTGTGGCAATTGACACCAGCATCTCTCCCCATTGACAACTTGCACACCACACAGAGTTGACTGAGGGCCCTCCTCCTTGGCTCTGATATTCTCCTGCAAACAGACAGGAGGAGAAAGAGCCGAGGAGCAGGGACATTATACTGTAAGAGCTGTGCTGATTAACTGAGGTATGCATATAGTTTATGGATGGATACAGAGGAGGGGCACACAGTAACTGGAAAGGGAGGGAGGGCAGGTGACAAGGAAGCGCACATGGAGGAGTGATGGGAGAGGGAGCTAAGAGGATATATGTTGGGGGGGGGGGGTGCTTCAGGAGGGGAAAAGACATGTGCTGGATGGTTGGGTGAGGGTATTTCAAATATGACCCCCCTACTATTACCAGACTTCTTCCCTCCTAAAGAATCCCCCCCATCACATATCTTCTTACCCCTCCCCTCCCTAGAAACCAAAGAGATGTCGCCTGACACAGAAGGGCAATGGGCATGGGACATATGAGAAGGGTCCCTCTCTGTCCTCATCCCAGGAGCCCCTCTCTGCTCTCATTCTGGGGTCCCTCTTTTTCCTCATCCCAAGGTTTTTCTGACTTCCTCTCGGGGTCCCCTAAAAAACAACTGTGATTATTATTATTATTATACAGGATTTATATAGCGCCAACAGTTTGCGCAGCGCTTTACAATGTGAAGGAAGACAATACAGTTACAATACAGTTCAAAACAGGAGGAACTAGAGGGGGGTTCAGGACAGTAAGGGCTTGTTTACATTTGCAGTTTGAAAACAGTAAAACCCCATAGTTGTGCCACACCCCCTTTAACTGTAGTGGCCAGGTGTGTACATATGTCGCAGCCACAGTAGGAGTTATACCTCAGTCGCTTTTGGTGGGTGACCGTGACCCATTCAAGTGAATGAGGCCACTCTGCAAAATTGTCCTGCATGCTTGACAGTACAGCGACCAAGGGGTTAAAGTAGGCAGTGAGGAGGAATTGTATCGCCTTCTCTTCACCTGCTTTAACCCCTTGGATCCCACACTAGCATGCTGCAACTGCATGCATTGCACACGGTTGCAGGGAGTTTGCAGAGTGACACCATTCACTTCATCCCTGCCACAGCATGCGTACATCCTTGGCTGCTGCCTCTGCAGCTGAAGGTGGTAGGGACGAATGCATGTGATGTGGGCAGTGCAATAAGTAGGTGGGGCTTTTTGTGGGTGTGGCTTAAGTGTGGGCAGGGACACAGGAGTGCCCCATGATCTCCTATTGCCTGGGGGCCAAATGAGTTGTCAGTCTGCTCCTGCTCCAATGACATTGAGAAATCTTAAACAGTAAAAACAGTAACAGTGCCCATGGAGAGTAGCTGACAATTTAGCAATATGCTTAAATTTGGCTTGTTAGGGGCAAAAGAAATAAGACATGTTTGAAAACTTTATATGGTCATATTTTTTTTTTATCTCGTTAAGCCAGCACAAGAGGTGTCTGTGGGTCTGGCCACTATCCAGGTTGTCGTGCAGCCAAGCATGCATACTTATACTGGGGTTGGAGAGCTACTGCCAGGTTTCTGTAACCACAGCTTATCAAGATGGAAATAATAGCAATCCTTCAAATAGAAGTGGTTTTCCCTTGTAATCTGTTGGTTTCAGGGTCTGGCTGACATAAGATATTCACCTAAAAACAGCTGGACTTTGGAGCTTCTATTTAATTTCTACATGTGCTGTAAGGGTCAGCATAGCAAAAACTAAATTTCGGTTTTGTTAGATGTTGGAGAGTTAAGACACCTGACGGTTTCTTAGAACTCTTGGGGACATTATTAGTAAGATAGTCTGAGCTTGAGTTAATGGGTCTGCACATCTGCTGTGGCCATCATCAGGAGGATCCATTCTCCCTGCTGGATTTATATTATGAAGGAAACCGTTCAGGGTGGCTATCACTATCGTGGTAATGTTTAGTAGTAGTCCCATGAAAGTTACCAACTTTCCCGCTTCTTACTGTTCTGCAGCATTATGTTGCGTGTTAACTTGCATTGCGTTTAGACACCCCATTCATATGAATCGTCTGCCTACCATGGCAAAACAGTTTAAAAATCACTCCTGCCGCAAATTTTACTAGCGGAGCACATGTAATGGCACAGTATTGTGAATGGGCCCTTAGTAATTTAAGCGGAGCTCCACCCAAAAGGGGAAGTTTCGCTTTAAGGACTCATCCCAGCACTGGGAATATGTGGAAGTGCGCTGATAATTATTGACGTGTAAAGCTGCAACCAAGAAGCTGTGCCTAGCAAAATAATATGTGAAAAATGGGTTGGTGCGCTAAACAAAATGTGTAGGACAACAAATATGTTGATGTACACTACATAATAGGTGTGTGAAATGTGACAAAATCAAAATAAACAATTCCAAACAGCTGAAGAGACTAAAATGTCCAAAACTGTGATTCACAACAAAATCAAAGTCCATCAGGTCATAACAAATGAATTGAAGTATCTTGACATATGGGTGCTTGAAATATTCAAAGGAAGGTGATGTTAAAGTTATAAAGGATCCCACCACCAGCTGACAATCCTGCTTACCAGATAGATAAATTTCTCGGGTATTAACTCTATGCAATGGCATGCACAGTTCACCCTGGTGTGACACACAGTGGAGCCTCTTACCAGATGTCTCTAATAACTTGCTTATCTGAGATAATTCCCCTGGTTAAATTGGATAATGATGTTGGTATCCTCCTGAGTGTTTCCCAGACTATCAGTTTATTCACTCTTCCAATGATATAGCTCAGCTTGTAGCTCCAGTGCATACCATGTAATGAAACAAATGAACCGCCCGTAGTGTATTATCCTTGGTTTATTAGGAAAACATAGGCAAATGTACTTACAGGAAACAGGTCTTGGTATTGGCATGTAAATGTGGAGCCTTTCAGTATCCTGTGTCCGGCTGCAGCATGGACACCTCGGATGACGTGGGTGGCAGGTGCGACACGCCTCCTCTCCAACGTGTTTCCTCTGAAAAGACTTCTACTGGGATAGCAAATGGACATACCCCTACATTCTCAGGATTTAGTGGATCTACCAGGGTCATGGCTGCAGCTATCTGGTATCTTCTTTTAGAGCTGGTAAAGCTCTATAATGTAAAAGTGATCCAATCGCCTATACAACCGCCAGATCACTTTTACATGTGGAGCTAGGTGGTTCCCCCCCCCACTTTCCCATGCTCTCCTGCTCCACCGGGGGGTGCCCATGACTGAAATTGGCAGTTGGGGTGGCACACCATAAAGATGAAAGAGGAAATTCCAGTTCCTGATCATCTCTATGATATATTTAACCAGAAGTAACAAGGATTTTGTCACTTCCAGTTTTGATTTGTTGTTTACAAGCCATTACCAGCTTGTAAAGCAGAGTGTATTGAGGAGTCCTTTGCCAGAATCATTGATGGGACTGATTCATCCAGAAGCCTTTAACTCACGTTTCTCTTACTACAAAAAAACAAATTTTCTGGCTTAGCTTTGGAAACAGCTAGTTTCTATCAGAAAAGGCTTTGATTTTAGCAGGAGAATTTTTTTCTTCTTTTTTAATGTGGTATAGAAATGTTTGCAGTGATTGGAAAATGATTGCAATCTCAAACAAACCTGTGCCATGTCCATTCAGGAAAAACAACAGGTTTGCTTTTATTCCTCCTACTCAAAAGCACATATTCACCCATCCTTCAGTCTCCCACCGCTCTGTTCAGCCATGAGCAGCAAGAGAATCAGTAAAGCTGGCCATACACTGATTGAAATTTTGCCAGTTTGGCAGGGACCAGACGAATTTCAATCAGTTTATGACAATCTCCACCTAACAAATTTTTTGATAGACTTCTGTTAAAAGAACGGGTGCCACTGTCAGAATATAATGTCCCAGCAGCGGCTGAATGAAAAATAACTAATTGTGTATGGCCAGCTTTACACAGGCCTGAGGCCTCTTCTTTCCCCATGGGTTGGCACTGGACCAATTGTCAAGCACCGGCACTGAGAGGACCGGGAGTTTGTCACATGTTACCCAGAATTATTTTCTTTGCCCCCTCAGGTTAAACAAAGCAGCAGGGGAGTGAAGCAAAGGTGAAGTTATGCTGCTGGGGAAAAGATGGGGCCCATTAAAGTGAACATATTGCTTTGCTCCAAACTGAGCTTTTTTGAGTTTTACATCATTCTTATTGTAGGTAATGCTGTCTTTTGCATATTTAGGGAACACTTTTTATTTTGAAATACAATGCATGTGTGAAGAGGAGAAAAAAAAACAAAAACAAACTTTAACACACTTATCCATCAAAGACTGGAAAATATAGTTTCCTGATAGACTTCTTGGCAGCGTTCGTAGGGGTTAACTCCACCTCCTCTCCAATCCTATAGGACCCCAATCCCATAAATTTGGGGCGTGTTCCTTTTTTGTCCTGAATCTGGTCAAAGTTTGTGGAGTACTTGTCTGCTGCTGACAGTTCATGTAATGATCCAGAAGTTCATAATATTCTGGGCTTCCTCCAGTCAGATTTAGATCTGGCCCTATCAATCAGTTCCCTCAGAGTACAAATGTCAGCCTTATTGGCCTTTACAGGTGTATCCTGGGCTAGGCATCCTCTTGTCCAACAATTCTAGTTGCAAGGGTGCAACTAGGCCCAGACCTGAGAGAAACCCGAGGTCTCTCATCAAGTCTGCCTTTCTTGTGGCTATCAAGTAGGCTAAACGAGTTTTGGAAATTGGAGCTCTTGGCTAGAAGGAGCCTTTTTTAACGTTCCTCCTAGACCAGGTGGTGTTAATACCTATGCTCAACTCAATTCCCAAGGTAACATAAGTCTTTCACGAGAACTAAGAAATGGTTCTACCAATCATTAGAGAGTGCTGATGCCTATCCCCTGGATGTGGGATAGACTTTGAAGTCATACCTTCAAGTTATGCCCTCTTTCAGGCTTTTAGAGTCTGTTCATCCATTTTTGCTGGGAGGTACAAGGGGAAGCGTGCCTCGTCTAGGATGATCGTGGCTTGGATCATCCAGGCCATCCAGCAAGCTTACATGGCTAAGGGCCTGGCTCCCCCGGAGGTGGTGACAGCACATTTGACCAGGAATGTTTCTACGTCTTGGCCAGCATTGCGGCATGTGACTCCCGATGTTATCTGCAAGGTCGGCCTCATGGTCCTCCATCAACACTTTTATGGCTCATTATTGTGTGGAGCCTGCTTCTTTATCCTTTGTAAATTTTGGTTTGAAAGTCCTGTTGGTTGACAGTGCAAATTCAAACTTTTGTTTAGCATTCCTTCCCTTGGTTGTATGGCTAGTTATTTCCCATACGTATGCTGCCATGGAGTCTGTCAGGAAAACGGAAAATATTAAATACCTACTGTAATTTTCCTTTCCTGATGGACTCCATGGCAGCAGGAGTTCCCTCCCAGTGTCATAAGTAGGCTAGTTACAGAACGCGGCCTCTGGCTCTGAGACAAATGTTATAGGAGTGGGGTCCTATAGGATTGGAGAGGAGGTGGGGTTAACTCATAGATATGCTGCCATGGAGTCCATCAGGAAAGTGATTATTTGGTAGAAGATTTTACATTATTCATTTTCATTACAACTTTTGCTAGTGTTTTACATGATTTTTTTTTTTTTTTTTTACATTTAGAAAAAAATGCAAAACAACTGGCCTAGGGTGACATTACTACATCAGATTTGTTTTTCAAAAGTGATATTTCCAAAAATGTATGAAGACTGGAGGGGAAAAAAATTCTGACACCTACAACAGCAGCTCAATTCTGTCAAACGAACACAGTCGAAGCTATTACAGTTGAGGAATTGAAAAAAAAAAATCACCAAAGTCTGTTTAACAGAAGGTCATATATCGTTCTCTAGCTGCGTAATCTGATCCCAGTGCTAGCTGTAAAAAAAAAAAAATTGAAAGGCATAAATTCACACACCACATTTTAGGGCAAACTGTGAAAAATAACACAACACCTTTTCTAATGAGTGCTGCTTAAGATATCACTGCAGGAATGCACAATTTCCAAACTATAAAGTCAGTAATAAAGGAAATAGCATCAAAACACACAGATGACTCTGGGGAGGACTAGGAACTTCACACCCTAGTAGTAAGCCCCTTAAAATGATTTGGGATTTACTCGGTTCTATCACATCATATGCACATTGTAAACAGTAAAATGTTGTACAATATGCACGCATTACCTCTATGGTTATATATGAATCCTCATTTTACTGTGGAAAACATTCTGGCATATTACAGAATAAGATATTCTGTCACAATATTCAGTTTCAATAACTTTTTGATTTTTGATCTAGAAAGCGGAAGTTTTAAAAACAAAAGGGCTGTTATTTGTATTTGTACGCAAAGCCCACCCTTGGAAAAAAATCACAATTCCCACTTCCAGTGCCTTGCTAGGTTACCTGCTTCATTAGATCTAGGAGAGAATGAAAGCGTATTTACTTACCCTATCCTCTGCTCCCCCAGGAGATGGCGCTTCCCTATCTTCTGAGGTGGGCTATAATATGGTGCCTTCACATACAAAGCAATAATATGGACTCTGCATTGGTCTTGGTGATGTTAGGACCCTAGCTCACCGACCAGAGCATGGGGAAGAAGATGCTGTGAGAGCACAGAGGAGTGTAAATCAGGTAAAAAAGAATTGTCCATGCCCTCTAAACCTAAACAAGCAGTTAAAGCGATTTTAAATGATCACCTTGTAAAACAACCCATTCAGTTTAAAATAAAAAGGAAATGCAAAACATTTTGTATAGATACAAAAAAAACATTATAAACACCTTTTCCCCCCCTTTTATTAAGTGATCACATTCCCTCTGTTCTCAGCTGCATAAGATGGGGAGGAGAAGCAGCAGCACACTGAACTTCCCAGTGAACAGCTGTGCACCGGGGGCGTGTCACAAAAATTCTGATCATTGGAGGAGAACATACTGAGTTCCCAGCATACAGTAGCTTGAGAACTGACCATGATGTGCTCTGCTGCTTGGTAGGTCAGTTTTTAATAGGAGAGCAAGGAGAATAGCAGGAACAGCAGGAATTTCACACAAAGGAAGCAATACAAGGAAAACAGGATACTTTCTCATACAAGTACATGGTACAGCAGGCACATATCAGGAATATGAAGTGTTGGGGTAACAAACTCTTTAATTCTTGCGGTGCAGGTGCAGCCCCACTAAAAGGGAGATTTATCAAGTTACCTGGAGTTGTGCTTTCTAAAGAGGGATGAAAGGGTTGACATTGCGCTTTTTCATATTTTTGGGTATAAAATTTAGAAATATTTTTATGTGCATGTACTGTTTGCTTTATGGCATCTTTTCACAGTTCCACAATTCCTGTTACAATGACAGCTAAAAAGGGTTATACTGTGGGAGGGATAGTAGTTGCATAGAATTTTGAAAGAAGAGAGATTAAGGGCAGCAAACTGGAGGAACCTGGGCCAGATTTTGGCCAGATTCCATCACTGGAACTTGTCGATTTACGGTATTTGGTACTCTAAGTAACACCACTGTGCTAAAATCACTTCTACACAAAACATTTACTTAATTACCTGGTCCTAAATTGTCTTAGAATTTTGTGACTCCCCAGACTCCCCAGCCACTGAACTGTCCCAGAGTCCTGGAGATCCAGGCCATGCCCCTGAGCACTGAAACCCTTAAACCAGAACCCAGCTCAGCTTTAGATTATTGCACAGATTTGATGGTGACATCACCACACAAGCAGCGGTGTGGAACATAACAGGACACAGGTAAGTATCCACATAACTGCCTTCCACTAACCACGGGGAAGGGGGAAGCAGTCATCTTCCACTGACCTCCATTGTATGGATTGGGAGGAAAATTTCACTGAGCACCAATGCCTGGAAAGGGAAGGGGGGGTCCACTAAATACCAATACCAATGCCTAGGAAGGGGGAGGGAGAACCTTTCAAGGATTACAAATTCTTAGGAAATGGGGGTGGGTCATGTTTCAATGATCATCAATTCCTGGTAATGGGGGGGGGGGGGGTGGTGTCTAGATCCCACTGACCACCAATATCTTGGGGAGGATTTTTCCTGGCAATAGCCCTAATGCAGGGAGGTAGGATTCTACTTGCCATTGATACCAGTGCTGATAGGGGCACAGGTTCTTACTCCCACTAGCTATGGGGCTTGATTCCACCCACTGACCATCAGGATTTTTTCCTCCCACTGAACAAACTACAGGTCAGTGTGGTTATCCCTCCTCCTCTGCACCTCACTTGGAGGTATTTGACTATCTATCCTGTCCACCTAAAAAAACAAAAAAAAAAAAATTGTAGCACTACCATATGGAAAAAAAAATCTAAGACATTCTCAAATGCTGCATGCATTAAAGTGGTTATTAGGGCAGAAGTTTTTTTTTTCTTAATGCATTCTATGCATTAGGATGAAAAAGCCTTCTGTGTGCAGCAGCCCCCCTCAGCTCCCCTAATACTTACCTGAGCTCCATCTAGATCCAGCGATGTTTTAGCAGTGTCTCGCTTGCCCAGGACTCCCTCCTCATTGGCTGAGACAGCAGCGTGGTGCGATTGGCTCCCACTGCTGTCAATCAAAGTCAGTCAGCCAATGAGGAGAGAAAGAGGCGGGGCAAAGCCACAGCTCTGTGTCTGAATGGACACACAGAGCTGTGGCTCGGCTCAGGTGCCTCCATAGCAACCTGCTTGCTGTGGGGGCACTCAACAGGAGGGAGGGGCCAGGAGCACTGAAGAGGGACCCGAGAAGAGGAGGATCTGGGCTGCTCATGTAGTGAAAAACCACTACATAGGACAGGTAAGTATGACATGTTAGGTTTTTTTAACTAAAAAAAAATGAGACTTTAGTATCACTTTAATTTCTTTCTTTCACTGGAACAAAGCCATCAGTCATATGCCAACAAACATTTTTTTTCTGGTTTTGGGATTGCAGGGGAGCTCATTGGCATATCAAAGCCTTAGCCTGGTGTTATCAACTCCACAAGGTTTATGGCAATATATTTTCAAATATTTCCAGTGTGTTTTTTGGCTAATTTTGACATTTTTTTTCAAAATACGATAATATGAGTAACTTTAAAATAGATGTAAACCCAAATGATAAAATCTCTCTTAAGCAGAACTGCATCTGAACACCACAAACCAAAAGCACAATTTAATTCATTTTTAATATTCAAAGCAAATTCAATCATCCATCCATATCTTTATGCATTGCTTTGCTGAGAAAACACTTTGAACCTCCCCTGGAATTTTTAGCCATGGCCATCTTGATTAGGGGCAGATGTTTTATGTAGCATTTACTTCCTAGAATCCATCTGCCCTTACTGTGATGACACTTACAGAAAAAAAATGTCCATGGAGACTCCTGGGATGTATAACACCATTTTGGCCTACGTCGGAAACGAGGAAGCAACTGAAGAAATGTAAAAAAAGAAAAAAATGTAAAACAAGTGAATATAATATACATTCCTATCAACAGTATTTACTAAGGCTAGTGTAAGGATTAAACACTGTTCATGTTGTTCCCTTTTAGCATGTTAATGTACTTTGTAATTTAAAAATCATTTTGAATGTTTTTAAATTTGCAGATTTCATTAAAATAATGCCTTATAATCTTGCCGTGGAAATCCTTGTTCAGGCACTCCTATTACAGAGTGATATCACTCTGTTTCTGTCTGCCAGTTGTGCTCTTGTTTTGTTACCTTGTCAAGGGGATTTCTGATGGAGACCAAAAATGTTCAGATGCAACAAAGGTTTACAAAATAGGTTCATTTTTAATTTAATGGCAGTTGTTTATGATTTCTAGATTGTAAGCTCTAACGAGCAGGGCCCTTTGATTCCCCCTGTATTGAATTGTACTGTAACTGTATTGTCTTCCCCCACATTGTAAAGCGCTGCGCAAACTGTTGGCGCTATATAAATCCTGTATAAAAATAATACACGGTGCTTTAGAAAACTACATTTCATTAAGTTAACATTAACATCTAGTTCTGGTGGATAAATCTTTCTGTGCATTCCTTATGTATTGACAGTATGGTTTCCTTAAGATCAGAGTCCTAAAGCTCTCATTAATATTCCCTTTTATCAGACAATATTATAATTAATCACTATTAACCACTTTTACCCCCTTCTTGACCAGGGCATTTTTTGCTTTTCAGCAATGCGCTATTTTTACTGGCAACCGGTCATGAAACACTGTACACAAATGAAATTTATATCATTTTTTTTAACACAAATAGAACTTTCTTTTGGTGGCATTTGATCACCGCTGGGTTTGTAAAATTTTTATTATGTAAAATTAAGAAATTTTGAAAAGAAAAAAAACCAACATTTTCTACTTTCTGTTATAAAACGCATCCGATAAAATCTAATTTCTTCATAAATGTAGGCCAAAATGTATTCTGCTACATGTATTTGGTAAAAACCAAACTGTGTTTTTGGGAACACTATACTATTTGGGACACTAACACAGTTCTGATCGTGATCAAAACACTGATTCCTACAAAGACTGTACTAGTAATGGTTCAAAAAGGTGTGAGTAATTATTATTACTCACGTGATCACGCCTAGGTATTTAAATAGGTGTAAAAAATGAAAATAACGAAATAAATGAAAAAGATTGAGCAGCTAGTCAAAAACAACAATGTGTTTGTGAATTGTGAAAAGAAGAGGACAGCGCTCAATATTATCTATATGTGAATCTAATACTCAACAATCAATCTTGATGTATGAAATAAATAGATATATATATACATAAACCACAAATCACAGTTGATAAAATTAAAATTATTAAGTGGGTTTCCCCAAGTGTTATACCATAAAGTGAATAAAAAATATCTATATAAATATTGCAAAGAATTTTTTATAATTATGCATATAAAGTCCTTTGATCTTCAAAGTGCAAGTGCAATGTGCAACAAACAAATCTAGGTTATTAAGGTGCTTTGTGTTCAGCAAGGTGCATTCCTTCATGCAAATGAGGAAAAGAAGAATCCATCACCAGATGCCCAGCTCACTTATCAGATGACCCCTTGGGGTCTAGCAAAGGTGAGTGGTGTCTGTAAGAATTCCCGGTATCTCTTCTAGACTCTCGTCTCCCTGCTATACTTTTATCCGGGAGTCCTTCCACTGTTTGGAGAGAGCTTGGTATGGATTCTCACACACCAGCGGGGACGGGTATCTGGGCTCCTCGGTCTCCAGTGATGTCTCTCATGGTGACCGAACAAGGCCTGTGTACGGAAGTGCCCTCTGTATCCCCGCTCCGCCTCTCTCGTAATGGTAGTGATCAGCAACTTATATTGTGACTGTGATAGTGTGGTGGACGATCTAGCACTAACTGACAGAGAGGGATGCTAACTGACGCTGACATCACTAGTGACACTAATACAGTATTCAGTGATAATACTGTACATTGCACACTGCACTAATGACACTGGCTGGGAAGGAATCAACATCAAAGGGCAATCAAGGGATTAACTGTGCACCTAACAGGTGTAATGTGTGCTGCTTTTACTAATACATCTTTTCTACCTGAAATCAACTCTGAGTTTAGGGAGAAAAAGCAGACAGATAGCTGTCTGTTCACAGAGTTCTGTGTGTTTGTCAACACAGAACTCTGTGCTGCAATTGGCCACAACTGATTAGCAGATTTCAGACAAATTTGGCTAGAATCTGCTAACAAACTCACGCTGTGTCCCATCACAGGACGGGTCAACAGGAAGTACCCTGCAACATATGGCTGTGTCGCCATGTCTGGCTGTGCTGTCCACTCACAGTATATCTACTGTGAGCAGGTCGGTAAGTGGTTAAGCAATACTGAAGAGGAGATTAAGGAGGGATATGATCAACATGTATAAATACATAAGGGGTCCATATAGTGAACTTGGTGTTGAGTTATTCACTTTGAGGTCATCAAAGAGGACAAGGGGGCACTCTTTATGTCTAGCGCAAAAGAGATTTAATCTCCAAACATGGAAAGATTTCTTTACAGTAAGAGCTGGGAAATGTGGAATAGACTGGCCAGCTCAGTAGATTGCTTTTTTAAAAAAAAAGGCCTGTATTCTTTCCTAAATAAACATAATATAACTGGGTACTCACATTTATAGGTAACGTTGATCCAGGGAATATCAGATTGCCTCTTAGGGGATCAGGAAGGAATTTTTTTTCCTGCTGTATTGGATCATGCTTTGCTGGGGTTTTTTGCCTTCCTCTGGATCAACTGTGAGTATAGGATTACGTACAGTATATGGGATTATATGGTTGTTTTTTTTTTGTTTTTTTTGTTTGGTTTGGTTTTTTAGAGATTGAACTAGATTGATTTGTATCATTTTTCAACCTGACAAACTATGTATATGTACAGCTTGATTTATTATGGCACATTTATAGCAATGTTATATTGAGGCTATATAAGCAAATTTAGTGTGGTAATTTGGTTATTTATCAATGACAGAGAGGGGCATTTAGGCAATCTTCCACATAAATTGCTAAAGATGGCCGCACAGCCTCCAAACTTTGCCATATTGCCTGAACACCAGCTATTCTGAAGAGCAAAGCTTGGGCAATCCTGGTAGTGTCAAAATGTGTCAACCAATCTTGCCAATCCTGCCTTTTGCACCTTCTTATTGGTGAAGGCAGATTGTGATAGTGATGCCCAATAGGAATAGGAGGGAGGGGTTTGCCAATTTGATTCGGGCATATTGTTGGTGCAGGTATCTGTAGGCATCTCTATGTGGCTGTACTTTATATGGGACAGCAGTTTATTTTTTTCCCTAGTGATAAGGTTTTAAAGCAGAACTCCAGCCATAAGGTGACTCAGTTATGTAAATCTCAAGGGAATTCAAAACAGCCCGTTTCTGGCAGTAGTTTACTTACGAACTACCTGTGCCTAAATCAGGCAAGCATTTGCACCAGTGTTAGTAACATTACCAACACGTGTAGCAAATTCAGGTAGTTCTTACTACCATTTCTTTAAAAATCTGTCACTATGACAGTGAGAAATTTTTAGAAAATGACAGCAAGATCCTATATTAACCACTTCTAGACCGGAAGAGTTTCCCCTTTAATGACCAGGCCATTTTTTGCGATTCGGCACTGGTTTACTTTAACGGATAATTGCATGGCCGTGCAACGCTGTACCAAAATAAAATTGATGTCCTTTTTCCCATAAATAGAGCTTTCTTTTGGTGGTATTCGATCATCTGTGCGATTTTTATTTTTACGCTAAAAACAAAAAAAGAGCGACAATTCTGAGGAAAAAAAAACATTTTTCACTTTCTGCTATATAACATTCCCAAAAAAAATGTAAAAATCAAATTTTTTTTCATAATTTTAGGTCAGTTTGTATTCTGCTACATATTTTTGGTAAAAAAATCCAATAAGCATATTTTAATTGGTTTGGTTATCGCATCTACAAACTAGGGGAAAGTCATTTTTATTTATTTATTTATTGCTAGCAATGGCAGCCATCAGCGGTTTTTAGCGAGACTGTGACATTGCGGTAGACAGATCGGACCCCTAACTGACATTTTTTACACTTTTGGGTGGACCAGTGACATTACTACAGTAATCATACAGGAAAGGAATGTGTAGGGGTGATACTAGATATGTGCCATGCCATCCCCCCAAAACATTGGTAGTACAAAAAAGAGAAAATGGTCCCAGTGGGGTTTTAGCGAGGCATTCACATATAGGGAGTAGCAAACAAATAAAGTATAAACGTATAAAATTTCAAATATTTATTAAACATTTAAAAGAAAGAAAGAGGCTGAGTAGAACAAGCCATACTCAAAAAACCTCATAAAATTACATATAATTTCAAATGACAACAAGGTACAGATATCTGTGCAAACACGGTTACCAAATCAACTAAACGGCACAGTAGTAGCCTGTTAGGTAGTAATTCGAACCAAGCAGTCCCAACATGTTTCGAAATTCTAAGATGATTTCTTCATTAGGGGAAGGGGTAGCACAGAGTTGTAGTATTTGTGTAGGTATCAACAAAGAGTCAAGCATCAAGGTGTCCCATTGGCCATATAGGGATCCCCAAGTGATCAAGAATCCCCCAAGGGGGGGAAAGAGATGGGGGTTCACAGCGTGTGTGGGAAGGATTTCCCTTGTATAGCATGTAGTCCAAGGCCCCGATTATAGGTCAGATACCAGAGTTAAATCATAATCCAATGGGAAAAGAGGTATCGGTATTAGTGCCAGGTAGAGTGCAGAGAGTGCCGCATCATGGCCCCCAACCGTCTCACAAGGATCACCCACAAAGCATAAGGGGATCACAGGTCCCTCAGGGAGCTATTCCAAACGGGGAAGGTCAGGAGATGCTGCCAGTGGTTGACCGTATCTCTCAGTCCCAAAGGGCCAAATGGTAGCCAGGTGACATTACTACAGTAATCAGTGCTAAAAATATGCACTGTTACTGCAATAATGACACCGGCAGGGAAGGGGTTAACCCAGGGGCGATCAAAGGGTTAAATGTGAGCCTAGGGGGTGTTTTTGAACTGTGAGGGGGATGGGCTTGTGGAATCAACACAGACACCTGTAATCCTAAACAGGAGGAACACAGGAGCTCTGTGTTAATAGCAGAGAGAATAGTGGTCTGTTGTGTTTACTGAGAGACTAGTTCCCAATCAGGTCCACTTTTTTTTTTTTTGATTGACAGCTCATGGCATTGGGGTGGGCAGAGCTGTTTCTCTTCCCCCCCCCCCCCCTCCTCTACCATACTCCTTTTCTTTTGGACAGTGCATACCCAGTCAGTCTAGGACTAGCATTGCTCCCACAAATGCGCCCTAGTAGTAAAGTTCCAGCTTTTTTCTACTATTTATGATGATCTGGATGCCAAATGTCATCCTATGCCTAGTCCTTACGGTAAATCACTTTGTAGGCTAAATAATGTTATTACCATTGTTAATCCATTTTATGTTTGCCTAGTTACCAACCCTATTGGGTGACAAGTTTGCCTTTTCTACCCTGGTTTGATGCCTGTTTTCTTTGAAATAGTGCTACTACTGGGTACTAAGTATTACCTTCAGTGGTTTCCTGAGATATTGTATATTTGTACACCCAATGTTAGAGGGGCTGAGGTTTTTGGAAACGGTTGAAGCAAAGAACGGAGGACCCATCCTAGTTAGCAGTTCCTACGGGAGTAGCGTTTATGGTAAAACTAATTTCTTCAAATTTGAGAAAGGTTTGTTTCTGCTAAAAGAGCTTCCTAAAGTTCTTGCAATAATTTTTCCAGAGGGGATTTTTTTCTAAGCAAAGCTGCAGTTACACATTAAGGCCTCATGCTCACAGAGCTTAAAAAATGCTATCCAAGCTGTCCATGCAAACATAGGCGCATACAGGTGTATTAGAAGAGGAACATTTACAGGCAGAAAAAAAGCCCATCAAAGGCCCATTCGGGAGAAGAGCCAAAGAGCAGAAAAACCACGAAATGCACCAAAATGCAAGAACAATATGCACCTTTTCCTTTTTGGAATTTTTAAGCAGCTTTTTTTCTGCCAGGAGTTGATCAGAGGGCTTAAAAAGACACCTGTGTGCATGAGGGCTAAAAGGTTTGTTCAATAAACTTTTCTCTCCTATATTACCTGAGAAAAGGCTCTTTGTCATGCAATCCTTGGATGCAGAAAATGAACAGGTGCCATTACTCCTAATACCTGCACACTTCATAGGCACTGAAGAATCATCTATACTGGTAACCCATAAATCTCCACTGTAAGTGAAGGGATACCCATTGTGCTTTCAGTCAATTTATCCTTGGTTGCAGGATAGATATGCAAATGGATAAGAGGGAATTTGGTATAAAAAGTCCCTTTGAATTCCCATTCCTATTCAGCTTCCTTCTAATGTGCAGATGTGAGCTGGTGTCTAAATTCAGTTGTGCTGAGAAAGAGTGCATGGAGCAGGAGGACTTTCACAGGTGCTCATACTGTAGAATTGAACAGGCACATACACTATATTACAAAAAGTATTGAGACGCCTGCCTTTAGACACACATGACCTTTAATGGCATCCTAATCTTAGTCCGAAGGGTTCAATATTAAGTTAGCCCACCCTCTGCAGCTGTAACAGCTTCAACTCTCCTTGGAAAGCTGTCCATGAGGTTAAGGAGTGTGTCTATGGGAAAGTTTGACCATTCTTCCAGAAGCTCATTTGTGAGTCAGGCGCTACATTGTGAGCACCTGGCTCGCAATCTGTGCTCTAGTTCATCCCAAAAGTGTTCTATCGGGGTGCAGGCCAGTTAAGTTCCTCCATCCCAAACTTTCTCATCACCAGTGCAAAAAGCAAGATCCATAAAGACATGGATGAGGGAGTTTTGGGTGGAGGAACTTGACTGGCCCACACAGAGTCCTGATCTTTAACCCGATAGAACACCTTTGGGATGAAATAGAGCAGAGACTGCGAGCCAGTCCTTCTCTTCAACGTCAGTGTCTGACCTCAAAAATGCGCTTCTGGAAGAATGGTCAAACATTTCCATAGACACACTCCTAAACCTTGTGGACAGCCTTCCCAGAGGAGTTGAAGCTGTTATAGCTGCAAAGCGTGGTCCAACTCGATATTAAACCCTATGGACTAAGACTGGGATGCCATTAAAGTTCATGTGCATGTAAAGGCAGGCGTCCCAATACATTTAGTAGCATAGTGTAGCTCCCGACTGTCCCTGATTTAGACGGACTGTCCCTGATATCGAACAAAGTCCCTCTTTCCTACTCATTTGTCCCTCATTTTGGTCTGATCTATATAGTTGTATATAGAATGCACATTTTATCTTTCAAAAAGTGTTTCCCAGTGCTAAACGTTTCATCCAATTTCTAAATTGTTGCATTTTTGAATTTCAAAAGCCAGTATAAAGGAACAGTAGTGGTATAAAAAAAAAATCACTAACTAATTATTTTTTTTGTATAATTCTCCCTTGAGGGGGCATTACAGGGGGTGTGTCCTATGCCTATATACATTTGCTAATAGGTGTCCCTCGATCCCATCTCAAAAAGTTGGGAGGTATGCAGGTATCTCATACAGAATCTCCCTAAAGAGCTAGTCCATTTTTGAGAGATGAAGATCATGGAAACCTGCTTGTACTTTACACTCCAGAACATCCTATAAATGTTTTAATAATGTCTAGATTTGGTGATAGGGGGCCATAGTGGCCTTTAGACTTCATTTTGGTGTCCATTAAACTGCTTTCTGAAACAGTTTACACTATTGGATGCAGTTTTTTTTAACCCCTTAACACCAACTCTCAAAGCCCTTTAGGTGAATTTTAATGCCCAGGAGGAGTCCTGGCTTCTGTATAATGTGATCGCTGTAAGTGGCTCTAACAATGGTCACATGATTGTGAGCCCATCTTGCTAGATCGGCTTCTGTATAATGTGATCGCTGTAAGTCGCTCTAACAATGGTCACATGATTGTGAGCCCATCTTGCTAGATCGGCTTCTGTATAATGTGATCGCTGTAAGTCGCTCTAACAATGGTCACATGATTGTGAGCCCATCTTGCTAGATCCTGATCAGAAACTTTGACTGAGTGCTGTCAGTGACAGCTCAGTAAGCATGCTGGAAGCACCCAGTGAGCGCCTTGTCAGCACAAAAACCTCACGCTACCATGAACAAATATATACAGTGGCTGGGTTTTAAAGCCCACTTTTCTTGCAACTGCATATATGCATTATACGATTGGCAAGAGCCTAATATAATGGTTTCATATTTATGTGATTTAAATACAAGCTTACCCAGATAAAAGAAATAGAGTGAAAGACAGCTGTAAATTATTTTGAATAATTAATACATTACTTATTATAATTATATTTTTTATTTAATTACAAAAAATTATAAATGTATTATTTTATATTATTATAATTATAATTGCAAAATAATTGAAAACAAATTGCATTTATGTGTAATCTTTTTAACACAACGTTTACTTAATTAGCATACCCTAATATATGTACTGCAAAATATATTCAACAAAGTCTGCTGATTAAAATTCTATAACATTTGTTTGACTTTTATGTATTGCAGTGGAATGGTAAAACTCAAAGTGACTGTATGCATTTTACTTTAGGAGAGCTTTCGTATCCCCCTTTCAAAGCTACATTGCAATATATGCAGTAGAAAAATTGTGTAAATTGTTAGCATAGTACTAATACAAGATTTGTTGGGTTGACAAAAGCACAAATTGCAAAATGCAATGTGCAGTGAATGCAAATGTCATCCAGATCATTTAACAACATTGTTAGGGCCTGTGGATTAGACATGTGCAGGATGAAAAAATGTATTTAGTTTAGATTTGTCATTTTAGTTATTTTGTTTTGTTAAATTCGGTTGATTCGTTCAATTCGTATTTGGGATTATTATTGGGAATTCATATTTGGAATTTGTTTTATGTCTTTTTCAAATTTTCTTTGAATTTACTGATTTTAAAATTGGTTGAATTGAAAATTTTAGATTTTTTTTTTTTCAAATGCAGCAAAATGAACAAACAATGGAAAAATCTTCATCACATGATTACAATGACTCTTTAAATAATTTTTGGCTTAACAAAAACAGCATGATTTTTCGAAATGGTACTCTAATAACACACACAATCTTTGATTTCAGAAACATGTTTACAGTTCGAATTCGAATGGAATTCGGTGTAAAATTAGATTTGAATTTCAATTCGAATTTTGGTAGTCCGGACGAATTTCGTTTGGAGCATTTGGTAAACTTTGATTATACTGCAATTCATCCAAATCTCCGAATAACAAAAAAATTTGTTTGAATATTTATTCTGAACAAAACAAACTGCACATGTCTACCGTGGATTAATCTGCAGAAATTCTATTTATATATAGTGTATTTATGTATCACTTTCAATAGTGATCTACTGTTGCAGGGAGATGCTGGACAGAGCTAGAAGAGCTCTATATCAGCCTCTGTACTCAGAATTGGTAGGGCAGCACAGTGGTTTAGGGGTTAGCACTCCTGCCTTGCAGCACTGGGATCCAGCCAGGATACTACCTGTATTATGTTACACATGCATTGTTGTTTCTTTGACTTTAAATCATTTTGTCCTTTCCTCACTCTGTAGCTAGCTGAAGCTCTATATAGTTAGTCCCAGTATTCTTCATGCTTTAGTCTCCATTCATTATGTGAATGAATTAATTAAAAAGGCTTCCTGTATTAAAACAGGTGGACTTGATTGTTAAAGATGTACAGATCTGTGTGTTGTGTAATGAATAATGGCACAGAAAATATTGTTTTGTTTTCTATGAATACCAGTAGGTTTTTTATGGTATTATTTTATTAGATATATAAATGATTACACGAATAACAATACTTCATTAAAGGGTATCATGTAATAAAATAAACAAGATGTCACATGCCATACACTATATTACCAAAAATATTGGGACACCTGCCTTTCCACGCACATGAACTTTATTGACATCCCAATCTTAGTCTGTAGGGTTCAATAGTAAATTGGCCTATCCTGAAAAGCAGTCCCACACCATAATCCCCCCTCCACCAAATGATTTGGACCAGTGCACAAAGTAAGATTCATAAAGACATGGATGAGCGAGTTTGGGGTGGAGGAACTTGACTGGTCTGCACAGAGTCCTGACCTAGACCTGATAGAACACCTTTGGGATGAATTAGCGTGCAGACTTTGATCAAGGCCTTCTCATCCACCATCAATGCCTGACCTCACAAATGCGATTCTTGGAGAATGGTCAAACATTCCCATAGATACAGTCCTTATGGACAGCCTTCCCAGAAAAGTTGAAGCTTTTATAGCTGCAAAGGGTGAGCCAACTCAATAATGAACCCTACGGACTAAGACTGGGATGCCATTAAAGTTCATGTGCATTTAAGGGTGGCAAAGACTTCAAGCTGTCATTGTTGTTAAAGGGGGCAATACACAGTATTAGGAACTGGGGTATGTAAACTTTTGATCAATGTCATTTGGGTAGTTTCTGTTGTCATTATGATTTAAAAAGAGTAAACGTGGTTGATTGATGATAAATGGCTTCAGCCAAACACTAACCATGAGTGAAAGAAATGTTTTTGTGTTATCATTCATATTCTCTGAAAAATGGCCAAGAAATCATAAATTATGCCAGGGTATGTAAAACTTATGAGTACAACTGTAGATTTCATAGATCATCGCGATTACGGTGCGGCGATCTTACCCGGAAGTGGGAGCGGGTACCTGGTTTTTACAGGTATCTGCTCCCCACCAAAAAATTCCAAAGGTGGCAGTGGGGGGGTTGTTGAGTGTACTAACAAGTGGAGCTTCCCCTTTTGGGTGGGGCTCCGATTTAATTTATGTAAAACCTTATCTAAAAATGAAAAAAATTGCTTGCCGTAACTGCTTATGAAGTGTTATCTGGAATTTGGCTTCACTGTGCTAGTGTATCAAAATCTGCTAGTACATCAAACACTCCCCTCTGCCTAGACTGACGATACTGTCCAAATGTGCCCCCTTTGCTCATCCAGAGTGAGGGCGCTCTAATACACGAGGTGTATTACTGGCCAGATCACCAGTTATAAAACAGAGGGAAAAATCCTAAAAAAACAAAAAGAAAAAAACAAAACAAATGCAGCCACAACATCTAATGATTGACGTGTTGCAATATATTACATTTTTGATTTTGAGTTTATTACCACTGCTCAATTCCCACTCCCAATAGGGCAATTTTAAGGTCTGAGACGCAGGAAATATGGGTAACCAAAAGAATGCATTTAAAAATATCAGACCAGAAGGAGCGAATGCCTGTAGGTTTTATTACATGTTTCAGTAGACCTGCCCCATTATCATTATCATTGATTTACTTTGTTTTATACAAAGATGTTATTTGTTAAAAATACCACGAAGCCTGAAGAAATGCCAGCGCTCTCTTGCTGTGGCAATTTAAATAAGTTTATAACCTGAAACGCCTAGTGACGCCCTGCCTCACCTCAGCCTTGTCTGGGCTCCATCCATCTTCCTTCCAATATCCTGTGGCTAATGCCTTATTAATTGTAATGTGTCACTTTTACTGGCAACAATTCATTGTGAAACAAAATTACACTTCACAGTTCTGCTTCCTTTTTTCTCCCCTCTTTTCAGCTCAGGTTACGGAGCTTAAAAAAATCAAACAGCAGTCCTATAGTGAAATGTTAACCTACTGCTATGTTAACTGTGATTGCTGGGAGAGATGAATAAAGAGTTAAAGGGCTGAAAAGTTTCCATTTCTGGAGAAAATATTACTTTCTTCTTGTAGTGCCCAAACAACCAGATATCTAGGCAGTGGTACTAGTTTATTTGGGTTGAACATAAAAAAAACCTGACAGCTCAGGTTGGAGCCGCTGTACTAACAATCTGATGTTAGTACAGTAATTTCCCCTGCTGTGCTATTGTGTTCTGACATGGCCCCTGCCAGCATATTCTTGTCAGCGCTCTTAGCCATTGGCTGAAAGCGTGGACCGGGAGGCCGTCTGCAGACCTTTTTCAGTCATGAGCCTTTCGAGAGAAGCCAGCTGCCATACACAAGGGCTAACTGATGGCCAGTTTCTATTGAACTGGCTGATGCGGCTGACATTTAACATCTGTGTACTAGGCTTTAGACATGTGCAAATTGTTTAGTTACGAATTTGTTTCTCAGCGAAATTAGGCATATTCGTTCAATCAGGATCATCCCAATGAACAAAAGACTCTTTTGACAAATGCGTACAAAAAGGAATTGTCAGAACGAAAACCCAAAAGAACGAAAATCTGAAAGAACGAAAATCCGAGTTTAACGAATCAATTACATTTGGATAATTTCGGTTTTCGTATTTTCGTACTTTCCGACTATTCATTATTACTCAATATAAAGAAATAATTGATTATTGCATTGGTATTCGTATTTCTTTTAGATATATTCAGATTCATTTGATTTTTGGATTGGCAGTGTTAGTTTGTTATGTCTCACCCTTCACGTCAAGTGTTATCTCTGGCCCATCACGTGCGTCGTGACTTCTTTCGAGGATCGTGACGTAACGCGTAGGGCAGAGACGGAGCAACCCGGAAGTGAACTGGAAGTGACGTTCACACTCATACGAGCAGGACGCTCTAGACGTTGCGGCTTATATAGAGCTTTGATGTAAGTCTCTTTATACCTTCTTAAATAAATTCTTGGAAATACTACACCATGAAAGTATCTTTTTTATCTCTACCCATTAGAAATACTGTGGATGGAGTCATATAAAAACGAATACATAGTGATAGGAGCTGTACCGTATTGGCCATCTATTCCTAGGACTCCTCAAGGAATACAATATATATAAAAGGCTTGTTACAAGAAAAAGAGAGGTGAGAGGCTAGTGAGCACTGTTTTGCTGGCACTTTAAAGATGACTTACCACTGGTCATTATCGGGGAAGAGTCTCACCCAATACACCTTTGCTGGACATTATATATATTGTTTTATATATTGCTTTCTGCACTGTTGAATTTAAGCAATGCAGATGGCCATTTTGTCAGTAGGTAAGGTAGTCATCCTGTGTTTCTGCAAAGCAGGAATACGGATCTCTGCCTTCCCATAGTACAAGCACCTCTCCCAGAGTTGGTAAGCACATTTTAGGCACACATTTAACCCTTTGATCGCCCCTGATGTTAACCCCTTCCCAGCCAGTGTCATTAGTACAGTGACAGTGCATATTTTTAGCATTGATCACTGTAATACTGTCACTGTTCCCCAAAAAAGTGTCACTTAGTGTCCGATTTGTCTGCTGCAATATCGCAGTCCCGCTAAAAGTCGCTGATTGCCACCATTACTAGTAAAAAAAAAATTCCATAAAAATAAAATAAAAATAGTTGTAGAAGCTATAACTTTTGCTCAAACCAATCAATATACACTCTTTGGGATTTTTTTAACCAAAAATATTTAGCAGAAAACATATTGGCCTAAATTTATGAAGAAATTTGATTTTGTACATTTTTTATTGGATGTGTTTTAAAGCAGAAAGTAAAAAATAATATATATATTTTTTTTTTTCAAAATTGTCAGACTTTTTGGTTTACAGCACAAAAAATAATAAATCCAGAGGTGATCAAATACCACCATAAGAAAGCTCTATTTGTGGGGAAAAAAAGACATACATTTTTTTGGGGTACATCATCGAATGACCACGCAATTGTCAGTTAAAGTAACGCAGTGCCATATCGCAAACAATGGCCTGGTCATGAAGGGAGGGTAAACCTTCTGGAGCTGAAGTAGTTAAAAAGCAAAAAGCCCCTTAAGGACCAGGAACTTTCAGTCTCATTAGTAAACCTTCCAGAGCTGAAGTGGTTAATCTACCAAGTGCTGGAAGTATACTGCCATAGTGCACTGATGGCAGCAATGCTAGTCCTAGACCACATGGGTATGGACTGTCCAAAAAAAAAGGGGATGTAGCGAAGGGGGCAGGGAAATAAAGGGGGTTTGCAGAATAATTATTATGGGAGGGGCAGTCCTTGATTTTCTTCTGCCGGTCATCTTTGCGGCCCTTTAAGAGCATTGGTGCACTTAACAACAGTCCCAGTTAACCTGCCTGCAGTATAGATACAGTATAGTTTTAGCACAGTCTTAGCCCAGGGTCAGTATAATGTGGTAGAGGGTTGGGTATGGTCTCCAACTGGCAGGTGAATATTCAGACAGAGGTGCTTACTCTCTAATTCCTTTGGTGGCAAAAGCAAGAACTTTCCTGGGCAGTTTAATGAAAATCAGCTCTCAACTCCTCCTACTGCACAGTGCCTATTGGAGTCTGTAGTGTAACCATTTTAGTGTAGCCAATATATGGCTGCCGTCTCAAACTACAACTCTTAGGATTCTTAGTGCTCTGCATGGAAATCTATGGGCTCATTTACACTTGTTTCGACTTCAACACACAATAAAGCATTTATAGCTTCAACATGCTTTTTTGATGTGTTTTTGATGCTTCGGTGATGCTTCAATGATGCTTTTTTAAGTTTTATTAAAGCTTGGCAAATGCCCTGTGTGTTTGCTGATTTTCTATTTGTTTTAAAGTAAGGGCTTGTTTACATGTGTTTCAAAATGTGGCTTTTTTAAACCGCTCTGAATGCCAATAAATGCCACTATCACTAACTAAAATGGCTAGCTTACAGTCCTGTTTACACGTTTCTTTTGCTTTGCTTCAAAATTATACCCCATGTCCTTTTCTTGGTGCTTCAAAGCATCTCCGAAGCCTCCATAGAAGTTTAAGACAAAGCTCGATTTACACCACAAAGCTCGCACCTGCAGCTTTTGAGAGGCTTTTATTCTGCTTTAGCTTCACTTGTCTTGGAGGTATTGCAGGTATAAGATATTCCAGGAAACACTGGGAAACCAAAAAAAGAACCTTTCCATCCAAATTTAAAGCTAATAGAGCCACTGACGGACTTTTAATTTAAAAACATGTGTACTACTAAGCAAAAGTATATATTGGAAAATAATACAATATTTATATATATTTGTAATTTATAAATATGTGTACTACTAAGAAAAATTATATATTGGAAATAAATATACTGTTTATATAAGTTATATAAAAGGCTGTTCTGTCTGTATTCTGTCCCCCTTTTCAATGGATAACAGGTCATGCTTTCAGAAGAAACATAACATATATTTTTAGCACATATACTATATAGTGAAAGGTTTGTGGACACCTGACCACAATACCTAGATGAGCTTTTTAGACATTCCATTCCAAATCATAGGCATGTTGCCATTAACCCCTCCCCTAAGCCCCCCTCCATACTGGTTTGTGGCTATAACAACCTTCATTCTCCTGGGAAGCCTTCCCATGAGATTTTAGAGTGTTTCTGATATTGTATATATAGCACACCCCACATAGGAGCTGCAGAACTTAGGATTCCCCACTGCTACACGACCAGGCACACAGCATTTCCTTCATGCATTCAGAGGCAGAAAACAGTCCTAGGCTTGTTTTGATGGGGGTTTTTTTAGGAGTTGATAACTTGGATGGAGTATTGAATTATGGGATGCCCAACTTGAAAAATGTTCAGAACTTTGAACAAAGGGACAACTTTCTCCCTCACAAAGTCCTCTTCTTCCTTCCTCCTGCACAAACTTGGTTCACAGGTAATAATCCCTGCTTATCACTCCAGAGGAACTAGCAGTGTTTTTTAGTGTTAATTCAGCATCTGCCCATTACAGGCTGGGAGCAGCTTGTCCTCTGAAGTATAGAGTAGCACAATATGGAGTGAACAGCATTCCCTTCTGCCTCTCTGAGATCCTGAGCTCAGTTCTGCTACCGCAAAAGATACCAGCCCACCTGGCTGCTTGCTTTCCCAGTCCTTCTGACTGTCACACAATTCCCTAGTCCTGCCCAACTGGCACACTTCCATGGAGATTCCCCAGGGCAAGAATGAAGACTAAGCCCACTGCTGTCTTTAGAGAGCACTGTTACTGCTTACAGTCTCTCCCCTTGCACAGTGCTGATCACTACTCATTGTCTGTTCTTGTTCTGACCCGCTGCCTCTCCTGAAGGTTTCCTCCTACTGCCTCCTGTGGTGGGATCCTTTTAGGCCAGTTACCCGAAGCCTCCAGCCTGAGGTACCAGCCCTCCCCAGCAGGGGTTTTCTCAAGGGCCACCGACAGCCTCTCTTCAGCTCTCCATCTCCATCTTCCACCTGACTCCCCTGCTGGAATAGCCCATGTCTACTTATGGGGTTGTCTTAGTCTCCTGCCAGTCCACTTCTAGGGATTGGTCACAACTTTCTAGTTGTGATGGATGTGTTCTGCTGTGGCGGCAGTTCCATGCCCTGCAGAACCCAGAGAAACTGGTCACTTTCCAGTGGCTGTGCAAAGTATAGAGGCCCCTCCAAAGGCACAGAGGAACTGTCAACCCAAAAAGCGAGTAGTGTGACATGCATACATTTAAGGCAGTGACCAAGAGTTGATCGCAAAGGAAAATAATTCAGAGAAGATGAAGAAAGAATCGAATTTTAAATAAAAATATAAGATACTGTAAGGGACTCTGTAGGTTTGCGTAAGCTTTATGCATCTTTGTGGGATGCATTTACATGGACTTTGGTTTTGAGAGGCATCCACCATCCATACCGCTTTGGCCAATGGTTGAGTCATGCTGCTGTTGCATCTACTGTAAAATGCCCAACTGAGTGAAGACAATAGTGTCCATTTCATTTGGAATTCTGCTTGCAACATTCAAGCAAGGTATAGTGCTCTACAATTGCAGAGCAGCATGCTGACCCTTTACTTCTTGGTTTTTAGCCACCATTGTAACATCCTTGCACCTAGTTCTGAACGCACAAAGCTAGGTATCTCACTCAGCAGTCACAGACATGCAAAATTTTCTAATAAGATCCCAGAGGACACTGAACTAATATCAGCTTTATTATTGTTTTCAGATAACTCATTTTATCTGTGGATTGCTTAACCCTGCAGCCATGAGCTTAAATAACAGTTTTCAAGGTTATCACAAATATTTTCGGCTCCTCTGCTCTAAATTATGTTATGTTATTAAGGCAGAATATTCAGGCTTAGCTTTTTTCCATCTTGGGCAGACAGCATGCAAGATGAGCTGCCAGTGGTCCTGGACCATATTAGAACCTGCATTAAGTGAGCCTTTGGAATTATTGCACTCAAGGGGGAAGGGGTGGGGGTTGGTTTGTGCTACAAATCCTGGATTTGCCACGCTCCCCATTGGTAGAGTTCTAAATCACATAATTGCCAAATCAAAGCCAAAATGTTTCTTGCCCCTTATCGGGGCTACACATACCACAATGATTAATTATTTATATTTTGTGAATTAGCCTTAAGTTTGGATACATGGCTAATAAAACAAGGCAAAAACGAATGCATATAGTTTGTCCTTACATTTTACAGAAACCTTAACTAAGTTGAGAATTCTAGTGACATGGAAAGAGAAAGGTAATAAATTAAAAGATGGAGTATAATAAATGAGGGTCAAGGCTATTATAAGCTAGTATAATTAATAATAGTTCCCATCTCTTGAGATGATATGTGGAGATGATTTCAGGAAATAAGGACATTCGCCAGAAAGTCCTGCCTTTTTGACTTCCAGATACCTTATAAACTTGCATTATTACATGATAGAGTGATGAGAAATAAGTAACAGCAGACTTGTAGCCTTCCCACAATTTTAGCATTATCAATTTTTTTTTCTGTCTTCTTCGTTTATTCTATAATTGTTAGCTATTAGTGTTGGGCGAACAGTTTGAGCCGAGTCAAGCCTGTTCGTTCGGTGAACACCCATATTTGCGGGTAGTTTGGCGGGATGTTCGCCCATCGAGGGCCCACAATGCACTGCGCTGTGCATTCTAGGGCACAGTGCAAGGCTTCACCAGTTAGCACTGTCAGAGTACTTACTGGATACAGTGATGATAACTTTCTCCAATCACGGCTTAGTGCTCATAGTCCCACCCCACACTATAAAAGGTAACTTCCCATTGAAATCTTTTGCAGTGTGTTGAAGCGGAGATAGATCAGTTTGCTACAAGCGAGTTTGTGTGTTCACCTATTGTGACTGTGTAGAGTGTTAGTGTAGTGTTAGTATGGTGTGTGAGTATAGTGTATCAGTGTTAGTGTCGTGCAGTGTTCAACACAGCTTTACATAACATTTGACTCTGAGTGTAGAGTGTTAATGTAGTGTTACTATAGTGTATAAGTATAGTGTGTCAGTGTAGTGTAGTGTGTTAGTATAGTGCAGTGTTTAGCACTAGAGTTGAGCGGACACCTGGATGTCCGTGTTCGGCGGGTTCGTCCGAACTTTAAAAAAAAGTCCGGGTCCGTGTCCCGGACTTTTGCCGAACTTTTCCCGGACACCGAACCCCATTGAAGTCAATGGGGACCCGAACTTTCAGGCACTAAAATGGCTCTAAAACACCAATGGAAAGGGCTAGAGTGCTGCAAATGGCAGAAAAACGTAGTTAAGAGCATGGCAAGTGCTCTGCAAACAAATGTGGATAGGGAAATAACTTAAAACAACAACAAAAAAACAGAAAAATATAACAATGTTCTTCATCTCTGAAGGACGAGGCCCATATGGAGTAGGAGGGAGGTTGAGGTGGTGGTGGATGTGGCGGTGTCATAGGCGTGCGCACAGGGTGTGCCGGATGTGCCTGGGCACACCCTAATCACCTAGGGCACATAGCATTATCGCTCTGTTTGCCAGTGAGGAGATGGGAAAGATCTCCCTCGGACCTGCTCTGCTCTATTTCACTTTGCCAGCAGGGAGAGTAATGTATCGGGGCCATGTACATGTAGGCAAACACATGAATGTGTATTTAAACTTTGGGGTGCACACCCTAATGCAATAGGCTGCGCACACCTATGGGCGGTGTAGGTGGAAGCGGCGGTGGAGGAGGACCAGGGCCGGATTAAGAGCATCATGGGCTTGGTGCTGAGGATTTTGAAGGGCCTTAAGGGCCGTACCTTGGCATGCACCCAGAGGAGGAAGGGTGCAGCCATGCATGCCTAATTCCACATGGGATGCTGTCTCTGAAGCCCATAAACACATCCATGCATCGGCAACTGTCCCTCCTTGTCCGGCCTTCGTGCTGTGTGGGGAGGTTCTGAGGGAGCTGCCTGGGGAAGCGAGCATAGAAGCCAGACTTCTGTGTTTACAAGTGACAGAAGAGCGGTAACAGTGAATATGGCCAACCCGGGGCCTATATAAAGGTAGGGGCCTGGAGCTGCAGCTCCAATAGCCCCTACGTTAATCTGGCCCTGAGGAGGATGAGGTAGCCAACACTGCTTCTTTTCACAAATTTTAAATGAGGGTACACCCCAAAAGAGTGAGAAAGAGATAAAAATGGAACAATGGCTGGGTAAGGTCGGTATCCATCGCTATTCTGCACAAGGTACGGAAAAGTCCCGTGGGATCCATGCCTGGTTCATTTTAATGAAAGTGAGCTTGTCCATATTGTCTCTGGACAGGTGGCTGCGCTTGTCTGTGATAACGCCCCCAGCCGTGCTAAATACCCGTTCAGATAATACACTGGCTGCAGGGCACGCCAGCACCTCCAAGGCGTAAAGGGCAAGCTCAGGCCATGTGCCCAACTTGGAGACCCAGAAGTTAAAGGGGGCAGACCCCTCATTCAGTACGTCTAGGCGTGTGCACACATACTGCTCCACCATGTTGGTGAAATGCTGCCTCCTGCTAAGATGTTCCATATGAGCTGCTGGTGCTGCTGTTTGTTGTGGAGTGCTGACAAAGCTTTTCCACATTTCGGCCATGCTAACCCTGCCTTCTGAGGTGCTGGCGGTGCCCTGGTTGCGTTGGCGACCTCTTCCTCCTCCTCTGCCTTGTGCTTCCACTGTGGCCCCGCTGTCAGGTGGGAATGCCAGCAGCATGGCGTCTACCAGCGTGCGCTTGTACTCGCGCATCTTGCGATCGCGCTCCAGTGAGTGAATTAAGGACGGTACATTGTCCTTGTAACGGGGATCCAGCAGCGTGGCCACCCAGTAATCAGCACAAGTTAGAATGTGGACAACTCGGCGGTCGTTGTGGAGACACTGCAGCATGTAATCGCTCATGTGTGCCAGGCTGCCCAGAGGCAACGAAAGGCTGTCCTCTGTGGGAGGTGTATCGTCTGTGTCCTCTGTATCCCCCCAGCCACGCACCAGTGATGGCCATGAGCTGGCCTGGGTGCCACCCTGCTGTGAACATGCTTCCATCTCCTCCTCCAGCTCCTCCTCATCCTCCTCATCCTCCAGAACTGTGCCCCTGCTGGACAATTGTGTCCCTGGCGTTTGTGTGTGCAGGAACCCACCCTCGGAGCCCCTTGCGAATGACTGCCCTGAAAGCCTTGGAAATGTTACCTCTTCATCCTCCTCCTCCTCCTCCTCCTCATCCTGTGCCACATCCTCTTCCATCATCGCCCGAATTGTTTTTTCAAGGAGGCATAGAAGTGGGATAGTTAAGCTGAGAACGGCGTCATCGGCACTGGCCATGTTGGTGGAGTACTCAAAACAGCGCAACAAGGCACACAGGTCTCGCATGGAGGCCCAGTTATTGGTGGTGAAGTGGTGCTGTTCCGCAGAGCGACTCACGCGTGCGTGCTGCAGCTCAGACTCCACTATGGCCTGCTGCTGCTCGCACAGTCTTTGCAGCATGTGCAAGGTGGAGTTCCACCTTGTGGGCACGTCACATATGAGGCGGTGAGCGGGAAGGCCGAAGTTACGCTGCAGTGCTGACAGGCGAGCAGCAGCAGGGTGAGAACGCCGAAAGTGCGCACAGACGGCCCGCACTTTCTGCAGCAGCTCTGACATATCGGGGTAGTTTTTAAGGAACCTCTGCACCACCAAATTCAGCACATGCGCCAGGCAAGGGATGTGCGTCAAACCGGCTAGGCCCAGAGCTGCTATGATATTTCGCCCGTTATCGCACACCACCAGGCCGGGCTTGAGGCTCGCTGGCAGCAACCACTCATTTGTCTGCTGTTCCATGCTCCTCCGCAACTCCTGCGCGGTGTGTGGTTTGTCCCCCAAACAGGCAAGTTTTAAAACTGCCTGCTGTCGTTTACCCCTGGCCGTGCTGAAGTTGGTGGTGAAGGTGTTACGCTGTCCGGATAAGGAGGCGGTAGAGGATGAGGAAGCGGAGTAGGAGGAGTTAGGAACAGGAGGCAAACTGAAGCGCCCTGCAATCCTCGGTGGTGGAAGGACATGCGCCAAATTGCTATCCGCCTCAGGCCCATCCGCCACTGCATTTACCCAGTGTGCCGTTAGGGAGATATAACGCCCCTGACCGTGCTTACTGGTCCACGTATCGGTAGTTAGGTGGACCTTGCCAGAGATGGCGTTGCGCAGTGCACACCTGATTTTTTCCCCCACTTGGTTGTGCAGGGAAGGGATGGCTTGCCTGGAAAAGTAGTGGCGGCTGGGCACGACGTACTGTGGGACAGCCACCGACATAAGGTTTTTAAAACTGTGCGTCTCCACCAGACGGAATGACAGCATTTCAGAGGCCAAGAATTTTGAAATGCTGGCATTCAGGGCCAGGGATCGCGGGTGGGTAGGGGAGTACTTCCTCTTCCTCTCAAGTGTTTGGGAGATGGAAAGCTGAACGCTTCCACGGGACATTGTGGAGATGGTTGGTGACCCAGGTGGTGGTGTTGCTGACAGATCCTCTGTTTGCAGGGTGGCAGGTGCCGGTATCACTACAGATGTGGCTGGAGCGGCCGAGACTGCAGCAGAAGAGGAAGCAGGATGAGCCAGAGACGTTTCTTGGTTTTGAAGGTGTCTACTCCACTGCAGCTCGTGCTTTGCACTTAGATGCCTGATCATGCAGGTTGTGCTCAGGTTGAGAAGGTTTATGCCTCGCTTCAGGCTCTGATTGCACAGGGTGCAAACCACTTGTGTCCTGTCATCAGCACATTTTCTAAAGAACTTCCACGCTAGAGAACTCCTTTGAGCTGACTTTGGTGCGCTCGTTCCCTTGCTGCATTGGGCAGTAGCGGGCGTAGTGTCTAGGGCACGGCCGCTCCGCTTCTGCACCCTGCTCCCTCTTCTGCTGTGCTGGTGGCTCTGTGCGACCACCGCCTCTGAACGCCACAGCAGTTGGCACCTGCGTTTCGTCATCATCGGAGACGTGCTGCGATGTTCCTTGCATGCACTCATCTTGAGAAATAAGTGGTTGGGCATCGCTGCACTCAATCTCTTCAACTTCGGGGGCAGGGCTAGGTGGATGGCCCTGGGAAACCCTGCTGACAGAGTCCTCAAAAAGAAGAAGAGACTGCTGTATGGATTGGGGCTCAGACTGCTTGCCTGATTTCCAAGGGGGTGAGATGAAAGACGGTTGGACATTGGCTGCAGGTGCCAACTCTGACCTTTCTGCAGTAGACTGGGTGGGAGACAATGTGAAGGAACTGGAGGCACTGTCAGCAACCCAATCTACTATCGCCTGTACTTCTTCAGGCCTCATCACGTCTAGAGGCGCATTATGCCCTACCAAATACTGCTGCAGGTTCTGTCGCCTACTCACACTTGTGGAAGGTGTTTCACTTGTGCGTGTAGCTGGCACAGATCGACCACGTCCTCTCCTTGCAACAGGAGCTCTACCAGCAGCACCACGACCCAGGCCACGGCCCCTATTTGGCGGTCTCCTCATATTTCTGTAATTTATGATGTTGCCCTAGAAAGGTGTTTATTGAATAGCGGAACAAAACAACAACAGTATCACACGGGTGTATCTGACAGTCAAATATGCAAACTATGCCGCAATTTAATGTTTTTTACCCCAAAAGGGTGTATATTGAATAGCGGAATAGGAAAAGGATAAAAAAACGGTGTATCTCACACGTACAAACACAGACTAGGCCCAGATTAAAATTTTTTGCACCCTAAAGGGAGGATGAGGAAGAGGAGTAGGAGGAGTTGGGAGCAGGAGGCAAACTGAAGCGCCCTGCAATCCTTGGCGGTGGAAGGAGATGCGCCAAACAAATTTAAAAGGTGTATCTCACACGTACCGATACAGACTATCCCGCAATTTAATTTTTTACACTCAAACAGGGTGTATATTGAATAGCGGAATAGGACAAATTTTACAAAACGGTGTATCTCACACGTACAAACACCAACTAGGCCCCGATTACAATTTTTTGTACCCTAAAGGCAGGATGAGGAAGAGGAGTAGGAGGAGTTGGGAACAGGAGGCAAACTGAAGCGCCCTGCAATCCTCGGCGGTAGAAGGAGATGCGCCAAACAAATTTAAAAAGGTGTATCTCACATGTACCGATACAGACTATCCCGCAATTTAATTTTTTACACCCAAACAGGGTGTATATTGAATAGCAGAATAGGACAAATTTTACAAAACGGTGTATCTCACACGTACAAACACCAACTAGGCCCCGATTACAATTTTTTGTACCCTAAAGGCAGGCTGAGGAGTAGGAGGAGTTCGGAACAGGCAGGAGGCAGACTGAAGCACCCTCAAATCCTCGGCAGTATGAGATGCACCCCAAAAATTGGAAAGGTGTATCTCACACGTACCGACACAGACTATCCCGCAATTTAATTGTTTATACCCAAAGGTTTTGATTAAATAGCGGAATAGGAAATATGATCAAAAAAAGTGTATGTATCTCACACGTACAGAAGCACATTAGGCCCCAATTACTATTGTTTGTACCCCTAAAAGGCTGAATGAGGAGTAGGAGGAGTATGGAACAGGCAGCACCCTCAAATCTTCAGAAGTATGAGATGAACCCCAAAAACTTGGAAAGGTGGATCTCACACGTACCAACACAAACTATCCCTCAATTTAATTGATCCCCAAAGGTTTTTATTGAATAGCGGAATAGGAAATATGATCAAAAAAGGGGATGTATCTCACACGTACAGAAGCACACTAGGCCCCAATTACTATTGTTTGTACCCCTAAAAGGCTGAATGAGGAGTAGGAGGAGTATGGAACAGGCAGCACCCTCAAATCTTCAGAAGTATGAGATGAACCCCAAAAACTTGGAAAGGTGGATCTCACACGTACCAACACAAACTATCCCACAATTTAATTGATCCCCAAAGGTTTTTATTGAATAGCGGAATAGGAAATATGATCAAAAAAAGTGTATGTATCTCACACGTACAGAAGCACACTAGGCCCCAATTACTATTGTTTGTACCCCTAAAAGGCTGAATGAGGAGTAGGAGGAGTATGGAACAGGCAGCACCCTCAAATCTTCAGAAGTATGAGATGAACCCCAAAAACTTGGAAAGGTGGATCTCACACATACCAACACAAACTATCCCGCAATTTAATTGATCCCCAAAGGTTTTTATTGAATAGCGGAATAGGAAATATGATCAAAAAAAGTGTATGTATCTCACACGTACAGAAGCACACTAGGCCCCAATTACTATTGTTTGTACCCCTAAAAGGCTGAATGAGGAGTAGGAGGAGTATGGAACAGGCAGCACCCTCAAATATTCAGAAGTATGAGATGAACCCCAAAAACTTGGAAAGGTGGATCTCACACGTACCAACACAAACTATCCCGCAATTTAATTGATCCCCAAAGGTTTTTATTGAATAGCGGAATAGGAAATATGATCAAAAAAAGTGTATGTATCTCACACGTACAGAAGCACACTAGGCCCCAATTACTATTGTTTGTACCCCTAAAAGGCTGAATGAGGAGTAGGAGGAGTATGGAACAGGCAGCACCCTCAAATCTTCAGAAGTATGAGATGAACCCCAAAAACTTGGAAAGGTGGATCTCACACGTACCAACACAAACTATCCCGCAATTTAATTGATCCCCAAAGGTTTTTATTGAATAGTGGAATAGGAAATATGATCAAAAAAAGTGTATGTATCCCACACGTACAAAACCACACTAGGCCCCAATTACTATTGTTTGTACCCCTAAAAGGCTGAATGAGGAGTAGGAGGAGTATGGAACAGGCAGCACCCTCAAATCTTCAGAAGTATGAGATTAACCCCAAAAACTTGGAAAGGTGGATCTCACACCTACCAACACAGACTATCCCGCAATTTAATTGATCCCCAAAGGTTTTGATTGAATAGCGGAATAGGAAATATGATCAAAAAAAGTGTATGTATCTCACACGTACAGAAGCACACTAGGCCCCAATTACTATTGTTTGTACCCCTAAAAGGCTGAATGAGGAGTAGGAGGAGTATGGAACAGGCAGCACCCTCAAATCTTCAGAAGTATGAGATGAACCCCAAAAACCCCAAATATCATTCAGCTCTGCTGCAGGCCACAACTTAATTTTTTTTAACCCAAGGCTGTATATTGAATAGTGGAATAGAAAAAAAGTGTATGATTTCTGAAACCACTCAATATTAGCACATGTGAACTGAACACAGCAGTGTATGATCAGTCACTCAGCACAGCACAGCTGAAGGAAAAATGATGCACGCAGTGCCTGATAGAAAAATACTTTTCTCCCTCCTCCTCAGTGGGCAAAAAAGATTGTGTTCACTGCACCCCAAAAAGATTGTGTTCACTGCACCCCAAAAAGATTGTGTTCACTGCAGCCCACACACAGCAAAATGGATGTGGACCACTGACACCTTCCTATCTCCTATCCCACACCACACAGCAATATCGATTGTAGTTTGTAGAACACACTGACCCTAAAAATCAGCAGACTCTCTCCCTAAAATGCCTACAACTCGCCCTGCCTAACACACTCCGACCTGTCCCTCAATTCTATCTGGACACAAATGTTTTTTTTTTCCTGTCTGTCCCTAATCAGCAGCCAGCACCCCAAAAAGATTGTATTCACTGTACCCCAAAAAGATTGTGTTCACTGCACCCCAAAAAGATTGTGTTCACAGCAGCCCAAAAAGATTGTGTTCACTGTACCCCAAAAAGATTGTGTTCACTGCAGCCCAAAAAGATTGTGTTCACTGCACCCCAAAAAGATTGTGTTCACTGCACCCCAAAAAGATTGTGTTTACTGCAGCCCAAAAAGATTGTGTTCACTGCAGCCCACACACAGCAAAATGGATGTGGACCACTGACACCTGCCTATCTCCTATCCCACACCACACAGCAATATCGATTGTAGTTTGTAGAACACACTGACCCTAAAAATCAGCAGACTCTCTCCCTAAAAGGATTGCTAAGATCGTAGATCGGTCACTGCAAACCCCACCCCACACAGCAATATCGATTGTATTTTGTAGAACACACTGACCCTAAAAATCAGCAGACTCTCTCCCTAAAAGGATTGATGAGATCGTAGATCGGTCACTGCAAACCCCACCCCACACAGCAATATCGATTGTAGTTTGTAGAACACACTGACCCTAAAAATCAGCAGACTCTCTCCCTAAAAGGATTGCTAAGATCGTAGATCGGTCACTGCAAACCCCACCCCACACAGCAATAGCGATTGTAGTTTGTAGAACACACTGACCCTAAAAATCAGCAGACTCTCTCCCTAAAATGCCTACAACTCGCCCTGCCTAACACACTCCGACCTGTCCCTCAATTCTATCCGGACACAAATGAGTTTTGCCTGCCTGTCTGTCCCTAATCAGCAGCCAGCACGTATGTGTGCTCTGTCCCTGAACTAGTACACAGCAGAATGACGCCGCAGCGGCGCTGCCTCGAACTTATAAAGACTTGGTCACATGCTTCAGACGGCCAATCACAGCTACTGATACATTTGTAGGCATGGCTGGGATGGCTTAGGCACACCAGTTAAACGCTTGTTGATTGGCTGTTGAAAGCCCGCCATGAAAAGCGCGCCAATGCATGCAAAACCCGGAAATAAAATGACCGAACACGGATTTTTACCCGAACATACCGTAAAGTTTTCGGGTCCGTGTTCGGGTAACAAAAATCCAATTATTCGGTACGAACACGAATAATACAGTCCGTGTTCGCTCAACCCTATTTAGCACAGCATTACATAGCATTTAGTGCTGTATACAGTGCTGTATACCCCCTTTTTTTTTTGGTTGCTGCATTTTTTTATTTTTTGTTTGTTTTTTTGTCCCCTGCCTGCCCCTTTTTTTAAAAGTTTTTCTAACACTGGTGTTCCCTCTTTTTTATTTTCCTTATTTATGTTATAGCTTTTACATTTCTGTCAGCATCAGTCCTCAATTTAAAGTGCATCAAAAACCATTTTTCATTCAAAAGAGTCCAGTCTCACATCTCCCAGTTTCTATTAAATTTGGGCAATAACCCCCCCCCCCCCCCATCGTGTCTGGGAGGCCAACAAGGAGAGGCAGACGTTCCCATGACACTATAAGGGGGCCAGTAGCATCTGGAGGTGGTTGACTGGCTTACTAAACTATCCTCTTTTTTCTCACCCTTTATGACCCAAGTTGACACTAGTGCACAGTCCACTGCAGCTGCCAGAGTGGCTTAGTCTGCCTCCTTGTCCACAGCTACTTCTGCCATAGCCCCAGCATTGTGCATTGAGGGTTCAGCTGAATTATTTGAACACAGCATCAGTCACTTGCTTCCTGAGGATGCACATTGAGTCTGATGTTGATTCTGAGGAAGAGGAAGGGAGGAACATGAGCCTACAGAGAGGGGAGAACACTGATAAACAACAAATTGGCAGTCATGTTACCCCAGCCGCAGCTTATTGCCAAGTTGGCTCCAGTGATGATGATGAGAATGGAGGGGATGCTGAGGTCACTGACGCGACTTGGGTGCCAGATAGAACAGAGGAGGAAAGTGAGGGGGAGAAACAACAAGGCAGGATGTCCTCCAGAGGCAGACATCATGAATGAGTAGAGAGGAGCAAACCTATTCCATCAGATTGTGGAGCTGTTATCTCCCGGTCCATTTCCCACAGCTCAGCTGTGAGGGGCCTTTTTGAGCACATGTGCAGCCAATCGCACTGTTGCAATTTGCAATCTTTGCCGTAAGCAGATCAAACTGCCATTTGGGTATCACATGCTTGACAAGGCATTTAAAATAACCAAAAAGTCCAGGCGCTAGTCCTCCGCACAACCTCTAGTCAGTTGTGGAAATCATAATTCACAAAATCGGGTAGATGGTGCAATGCGTTAACACATATACGTAGTGCTGCCAAATCCCTGACACGGGATGGTTGTGTATGGATAAAGAGACTAGAAGAAGGGATGGCGCACAGCGGTGTGTAAAACACTGATATTCCTTGATGAAGACAGGCAGTGAACAAAAATAACAAGTTTATTGAACAATTGTTAAAATGGTCACAAACCGGTTCTGAAGTCTTTGGTGTCACAGAGGACACTGTGGGGGTCCCGCTCCGTGTAGGGAGAAGCAATGTTCCTGATCCGGGGGGGAGATGGAGGGATGGAATGGATTCCGGAGGGTCTGGGAACACTGGAGGGAGGTAATATGGCACGTGTGTCGGCCAAACACATAAACAAGGCGCCGGACCTCACGCTTCCTCGTGTTGCCGTGACGTCATGTTTCGCGCGCATGTGCTGTGTCAAGCCACGGCAAAGCGGCAACCCGAAGGTATATAAAGCCAAAGAGGGGGGCGTGGAGCGGGCAGAGCAACAAAAACTGTTAATGGACACAAAAACAAAAAGAAAAAATGGAAAACAAGAAGAGGGAACCCCACAGTAACTCCATAGATCACTTGCAAACAAAATAGACAATTAATGAGCACAATTATAAATTGACAAACTGCAAACATGTTAAAATATTATACTTATATCTATACATAAAACACTATCTGTTAACACTCATGTGTAGGTAAATATAGCAATAATCACCCCAGTGAAAACATTGCCTTTATTGTCCTCAATGGTCATGTGTCCCTGTGAAATGGACTGACAGGTTAAGCAACCACGTTTTTTTACACTGAAAAATACCCATCCTACTGTCAAAGTAGGATCTGATATCTCTCAGAGACCTACTGTTATTAGTGGTTTTGAGCTTGCTAGGAGCCAGGATGTTTTTATTAGTACGGGCTCTTTTAAAAGTAACTTGTGGGATGGGGGGTAGGACAGGAGCTAATCTCTGGTCCAAAAGAAGGATATCAAAATGTTTTTTTATTATGTGAGATGTGGCTCTGTACTGGTTGTTAAAACTGGTGGTAAATCTTACCATGTTGTTGGTCTCTACCTTATCTCTCCTCCTGATGGGAACGGGATCTAGATGTTCCTTAAAGGCACCTTCGACAAGGGACATAGGGTATCCCTTGTCCGCAAAGCACCTCATCATAAATGGACCCTGACTAAGATAGTCAGTTTGGTCAGAACAGTTCCTGCGGAGTCTCTGACAATGAGCGTTTCTCCCTTCATCTAGAAGGGAGGGGTTTTGGATTTACAAATGAGGTTCTTTGGCACCCAATGGCCTCAATGAGGATTTGGAGGTACATAATGTAATTTAATTTTCTTTGTAGTGCTAGGTTTTTTTAGCAGGTGAACATCTTGTGAAGCAATGTATATACTATATATATATATATATTTTTAAATATTTTTTTAGAGCACTACATTTTTATATTCTTATAGAGGTTTTTTTATACCTGTTTGAGTGTATGGTTTTTGACTATCCCCTTATATGCACATAGTCATTGGGGTGATTATTGCTATATTTACCTACACATGAGTGTTAACAGATAGAGTTTTATGTATAGATATAAGTATAATATTTTAACATGTTTGCAGTTGTTAATTTATAATTGTGCTCATTAATTGTCTATTTTGTTTGCAAGTGATCTATGGAGTTACTGTGGGGTTCCCTCTTATTGTTTTCCGTTTTTTCGTTTTGTTTTTTTGTCCATTAACAATTTTTATTGCTCTGCCCGCTCCACGCCCCCCTCTTTGGCTTTATATACCTTCGGGTTCTAGCTTTGCCGTGACGACATGTTTCGCGCGCAGGAGCTTTGTCAACTCAAGGCTTGAGGTCCATGCCGGCTCGTCCTCCTTCCGGTCTTCGGCAGTTCGTGTGTGACTCGTGTGTGACGCTGTGCGGATCCCGGAAGCCGTATTACCTCCCTCCAGTTTTCCCAGACCCTCCGGAATCCATTCCATCCCTCCATCTCCCCCCAGATCAGGAACATTGCTTCTCCCTACACGGAGCGGGACACCCACAGTGTCCTCGGTGACACTGAAGACTTCAGGAACGGTTTGTGACCATTTTAACAATTGTTCAATAAACTTGTTATTTTTGTTCACTGCCTGTCTTGATCAAGGAATATCAATGTTTTACACACTGCTGTGCGCCATCCCTTCTTCTAGTCCCTTTGACAAGGCATTTATCCTTCCACCACTCAGCCTGTTGGCAAGAGCACCTGAAAGCCACACCCAAGGGACACAGCAACATGATATATCGGAGGACGATATGCACTCTCCCCAATATATCGGAATTGGCCTTTGGATTTACCGATATTGCCGATATTTTCGTGACGTCATTGCGTATGTTGCGCGCACACGTTCTGCCTTCTAACACCACATCCCACGTCTGCGCAGCCCATACGTGACGTCATTTCACCACGCGCTGCACACGTTCTCTGCCTTAAGACCACCTCCCACGCCTCGGACAGCCTCGTGTGCAGCCAGCTGCAGTCTGGTCCAGTCACGGTACTCACAGTGCCAGCCATCAACCCACAGGCCCTGGCCTCAGCCACCCACCACAGGGTGCCAGCCATCCAACCCACAACAGAACAGGGTGCCAGCCGGCCTGCATCCAGCCACCCACCCCACAACAGGGTTCCAGCGAGCAAGCAAATCAGCCACCCAGATGACACCAAGCAAGCCACAGTGACCACACAGTGTTCCAACAAGCCAGCCACCCACAACAGGCCAGGGTGAGTGAGTGACACCAAGCCAGCCACCCACACAACAGGGTGACCCCAAGCCAGCCACCCACCACAGTGTTCCAGCAAGTCAGCCACCGGCCACAGTGTTCCAGCAAGCCAGCCACCCACCACAGTGTTCCAGAAATACAGCCACCCACCACAGTGTTCCAACAAGCCAGCCACTCACAACAGGGTGACACCAAGCCAGCCACCCACCACAGTGTTCCAGCAAGCCAGCCACCCGCCACAGTGTTCCAGCAAGCCAGCCACCCACCACAGTGTTCCTGCAAGCCAGCCACCCACAACAGGGTGACACCAAGCCAGCCACCCACCACAGTGTTCCTGCAAGCCAGCCACCCACAACAGGGTGACACCAAGCCAGCCACCCACCACAGTGTTCCTGCAAGCCAGCCACCCACAACAGGGTGACAGCAAGCCAGCCAGCCAGCCACCACATTGTTACTGCAAGCCAGCCACCCACAACAGGGTGACACCAAGCCAGCCACCCGCCACAGTGTTCCTGCAAGCCAGCCACCCACAACAGGGTGACACCAAGCCAGCCACCCACCACAGTGTTCCAGAAAGCCAGCCACCCACAACAGGGTGACACGAAGCCAGCCAGCCACCACAGTGTTCCTGCAAGCTAGCCACCCACAACAGGGTGACAACAAGCCAGCCACCCGCCACAGTGTTCCTGCAAGCCAGCCACCCACAACAGGGTGACACCAAGCCAGCCACCCACCACAGTGTTCCAGCAAGCCAGCCACCCACAACAGGGTGACACCAAGCCAGCCACCCACCACAGTGTTCCTGCAAGCCAGCCACCCACAACAGGTTGACACCAAGCCAGCCACCCACCACAGTGTTCCTGCAAGTCAGCCACCCACAACAGGATGACACCAAGCCAGCCACCCACCACAGTGTTCCAGCAAGCCAGCCAGCCACCCACAACAGGGTTCCAGCAAGCAAGCCACCCACACTGCCAGGCATCAGCCACCGACCCACAACAGGGTGCCAGCCACCCAAACTGCCAGGCATCAGCCACCGACCCACAAGGGTGCCAGCATCTCAGCAAGCCACCCACACTTCCAGGCGTCAGCCACTGACCCACAACAGGGTGACAGCAGCCAGCCACCCACACTGCCAGGCATCAGCCACCAACCCACAACAGGGTTCCAGCAGCCAGCCACTCCACAACAGGGTGCCAGCAAGCAAGCCATCCACACTGCCAGGCGTCAGCCACCAACCCACAACAGGGTTCCAGCCAGCCACCCAAACTGCCAGGTGTCAGCCACCGACCCACTAGGGTGCCAGCAACTCAGCAAGCCACCCACACTGCCAGGCATTAGTCACCGATCCACAACAGGGTGACAGCAGCCAGCCACCCCCCAACAGGGTGCCAGCAAGCAAGTCACCCACACTGCCAGGTGTCAGCCACCAACCCACAACAGGGTGCCAGCAAGCAAGTCACCCACACTGCCAGGCATCAGCCACCAACCCACAACAGGGTGCCAGCAAGCAACCCACACTGCCAGGCGTCAGCCACCAACCAACAAAAGGGTGACAGCAAGCAACGCACACTGCTAGACGTCAGCCACCAACCCACAACAGGGTGCCAGCAACTTCATCAAGCCATTTTTTAAAAATCTTTTTTGTGTCTTTCAAATTGAAATGGAGATGGATGAGGAGAGAAAAAGTAAAAGTGTGGTCTGGGACTATTTCTCGTCTCAACCTTCTCCAGGAAAAGCAGCAGTGTGCAACACATGTACAAACAACATAAGCATGGGATCAGTAACTGCAAAAAACAAAAATCCGTCAAATCCGTGGGCCCATCTAAGAGTTCATCATATTGAATTATATCATGCAGCACAGAAAAAACAAAAATAATATCAATGTGATTTTGAAATACCTCCTCCACTATCCCAGGCAACAATAACAGATATGTCTCTGAAAAAAAACAGGGGTCACTGTCTACTGTAGATTTAGATGGAAGATCCCACCTGCTGGACAGAGTAATCACAGAGATGATTGTCACTGATAACCAGCCATTTACAATGGAGTCTGACTCAGGATTTAAGCGGTTGATGTCCATACTTGAGCCAAGCTACACACTGAAGAGTGAGAAGTATTATTGAGCATAAAAGCTGGGAAAGATTCACCAAAAGGTCGTTGACAAAGTAAAGGCTATGCTGCAACCAGAGAATGCTGGCAACTCACTCGCATTCACGAGTTTAGCTGAGCGGAAAGTCTTTTGGGCATTAGCCAATAGCCATTGTCTTGTGGGATGGGATGGGAATCACCTGCATATTATCCAAAGGTTTGCACAACCACCATAGGCAGACACCAGAGGGTGTCTTCTATACAGCGGCTGACCTTTTTTTTTACATTCCAGCAGGGGATGACAGGGGTGCTTTAAGGCAACCCTGTCATATACACTGCTCAAAAAAATTAAAGGAACACTTTGAAAACACATCATATCTCGATGGGGAAAAATATCATGCTGAATATCTATACTGATACGGACTAGGTAATGTGCTAGGAACGAAAGGATGCCACATCATTTGATTGAAATGAAAATTATCATCCTACAGAGGGCTGAATGCAAAGACACCCCAAAAAACACATTGAAAAAATTATGCAGCAGGCTAGTCCATTTTGCTGAAATTTCATTGCAGCAAGTCAAAATGGTACTCACCAGTTTGTAATGCCCCCATGTGCTTGTATGCATGCCTGACAATGTCAGGGCATGCTCCTAATGAGACAACAGATGGTGTCCTGGGGTATTTCCTACCACATATGGATCAGGGCATCACTGATCCCCTGAACAGACTGAGGTACAAACTGGTGGCGTCAGATGGACCAAAACATAATGTCCCTCCGGGAACTGGCTGAAAACTCTCGCCACGTGATGCCAGGTATTGTCATGCACCAGGATGAACCCAGGACCCACTGCACCAGCGTAGGGTCTGACTATGGGCCCAAGGAATTCATCCCGATACCTAGTGCCGTTGTCTAGCCTTTATAGGTCTGTGCATCCCTCCATGGATATGCCTCCCCAGACCATCACTGACCCACCACCAAACCGGTCATGCTGAATGAGGCTACAGACAGCATAACATTCTCTATGGCTTCTCCAGACCCTTTCACATCTGTCACATGTGCTCAGGGTGAACCTACTCTCATCTGTGAAAAGAACAGGACGCTAGTGGCGGACCTGCCAATTCTGATGTTCAATGGCAAATGTCAGTTGAGCTCCTTGGTCGGGCAGTGAGCACAGGGCCAACTAGAGGACATTGGGCCCTCAGGCCACTCTCATGAAGTCTGTTTCTGATTGTTTGGTCAGAGACATTTACACCAGTGGCCTGCTGGAGGTCATTTTGCAGGGGTCTAGCAGTGCTCATCCTGTTTCTCCTTGCACAAGGGAGCAGATACCGGACCTACTGATGGGTTAAGGACCTTCTGCGGCCCTGTCCAGCTCTCTTAGAGTACCTGCTTGTCTCCTGGAATCTCTCCCATGCTCTTAAGACTGTGCTGGGAGACACAGCAAAATTTATGTCAATGGCACGTATTGTTGTGCCATCCTGGAGGAGTTGAACTGCCTGTGCAACCTCTATAGGTTCCAAGAATCACCAGTAGTGACACTGACCCTAGCCTAATGCAAAACTAGTGAAAAACAGAAAGAATTTTGGAAAAAAAAAAAAAAGAAAAGATGAGTAGGGAAAAAAATGTCAGTGGCCCCTACCTGTAAAACCATTCCTGTTTTGGAGATTGTCTAGTTGTTGCCCATCTAGTGCACCTGTTGTTAATTTCATTACCACCAAAGCAGCTAAAACTGATTAACATCCCCCCCCCCCCCTACCCACCCCGTATTAGGCAAGCACATACTGTACCTGTAAGAAAGAAACAGAATATTTAAAATGTATGTTACCTTAACCTTAAAATGTAGTTTACCTTACCATGGTTCTAAACGCAAAAGGGTTTTTTACCTTACAGGATTTGTAAAGGCAGAAGGTTTTTTTATCTTAATGTATTCTATGCATTAAGATAAAAAACCTTCTGTGTTCAGCAGCCATCCCAACACCCCTAATACTTACCTGAGCCCCATTTCGATCTAGCGATGTCCACGAGTCCCTTGGCCATCCAGGACTCTCCCTCCTTATTGGCTGAGGCACAGCAACAGCTCCATTGGCTCCTGCTGCTGTAAATCAAAATAAGTTAGCCAATCAGGAAGAGAGGTGGCGGGGGCCGAATGACAGCTCCGTGTTAGAATGGACACTCGGAGCTGCAGCTGGGCTCGGGTGCCCCCCATAGCAAGCTGCTTGCTGTGGGGGCACTAGACAGGAGGGAGGACAGGAGCAGCGAAGAGGGGCCTGAGAAGAGGGGGGATCTGGACTGCTCTGTGTAAAACCACTGCACAGGGCAGAAAAGTATAAAATGTTTGTTATTAAAAAAAAAAAAAACATTGGTTTAAAACTGCTTTAAATATTTTCTATGTGTGTGTGTGTGTGTGTTCACATACTGTATGTATATTATTTTAATATAAAATATATATACTGTATTTTCTGGCGTATAAGACTACTTTTGAACCTCAAAAAAATCCCCCAAAAATGGGAGGTCGTCTTATACGCCGAGTATAATATCTCCAAGGTAACCTAAGTATAAGTATTACCGGTAGATCATGTAATAGGGGGGTCGTCTTATACGCCCAGTCGTTTTATACGCTAGAAAATACGGTAATAAAAAATATATTATATAAATCATAGGGGTTGATTTACTAGAACTGGAGAGTGCAAAATCTGGTGAACCTCTACATAGAAACCAATCAGCTTGCAGGTTTTTTTTTGTCAAAGCTTAACTGAACACTCTGAAGTTAGAGGATGATTGGCTACCATGCACAGTTGCACCAGATTTTGCAGACATGGGAGTAAGTCACACATGTGCAAGTCACAAGCAAGTCTCAAGTCTTAACCTTCAAGTCTCAAGCAAATCCCAAGTTACTGTGGCGGAAAGCAAGCAAGTCAAGTCGAGTCCCTGCTAGAAGTCAAGCAAGTCAAGTCATTTATTTTGGTCAAGTCACAAATCAAGTCAAAATACTGATCTACCCCAATTTTCACCTTTAAATCAGTTAAAAGTCAGTTGTTAGGAAAGGTTTTGTTTTACTTTCAACATTAACAAAACTGGTTAGTGTTTTTTTCTTGGCATATTAAAGAAACACTTTGAATGCCCAAACAGCTCAAAATCCTGCGTTCGGTCATGTTTTAACAGCACAGTTAGTAAAAACATGTTAAGTATTTCCATTGTTAAACAGCCAGTGTCCTAAAAATCTGAACACACTGAGGTGTTTTATTTGCAATGAGTTTTATTAAAAGTTTCGTGAAAAAAGAACATCAAAGGTACAGAAAGTAATACCGTTAACATAGGCATAACAGTCACAATTGTCCTACTGCAATTGGGGAATAAAAAAGTAGAAAATAGGCACACGCAGCGTAAGCAGCCTCTATGCACCGCAGCCTGGGGAGAGTGAGAAGTCTTTAAACAGTCAACATGAAACAGAACAATATCAAGCAAGAACAAGCATTGGGAATGCAGGCAAAAAATTACAACAAGCAATAGGGGCTAAAAATGTGACAAGTAATAAAAAAGGAAAAAAAAAAAAAAAAGAAGAAGAAAACCCCGCAATATCAGCCCCCCTAGTCAGCCCACTGCCGTGTCCCAGCTCCAGTGCTGCTAATGTAAGCACATGTAGGTTTCGTATGTGAGAATACTCAATTGGGCTAACAGTACATATCCATGAGGTCAAAGAGATAGGAGCAAAGTAGAATAGTGAGAGAGAAGAAAGAGAAAAAGTAGTAGGAAGAGAAGTAGGACCCCGCCCCGCACCCCACGTCCCGAAATCCCGGCGCCCCAGGCTCCACTAATTGCTACCAGTAAGATAGAGGAGCCACGGCTCCCATACTTTATCAAACTGTTTCATGTTATCATTCAGCATAGCCGACATACGTTCATTGAGCATAATCCAGTTTATGTCGGAGCTGCTCGAACGGCAGGACAGGAGATCTCCAAGATCGTGCTAGCGTTATTTTCGCAGCCGTAAAAATAAAAGTAATAAGCCTTCTCTGCGCCCCCGTGGCGGCAGCCACCTTCAGACCTAACAAAGCCTGTTGTGGGGATTTAGTCAGGTTAATTTGCGTAAGGTTGTATATAATATTATACACCCTTATCCAGTAGCGGCGTGCCTTAGGGCATTGCCACCAGATGTGGAACATAGTTCCTTCCTGACCGCAGCCACGGAAGCACAAGGAAGGTGCTCCAGGTACATATTTTGAAATTTGCGTCGGTACCATATACCAGCGCAGCAATACTTTGTAGTTCGCTTCAATAATCGAGGTATTAATTAGCGATCTGGAGGCGTCCTGAGCCATAAGTCGCCAGTCGACCAGCTTAATACTACACTGAGGTGTTTTAAGTGACTGTGGTGTCAGAAACACAACAGGCACATTCATTTTGCTTTAACACATCTTGAGAAAATGCAAATATTTTAATAACTTAAAAAAGTCTCAAGTCATTAATACCAAGTCAAAGTCAAGTCGAGTCTTTTATTAATTTTAGTCAAGCAAGTCTCAAGTCCTTAACCGCTTGCCGACCGCCGCACGACTATATACTGCGGCGGTCAGCCCCTCACAGGCAGAGTGACGTATCGGTACGTCACTAGCCTGGGAGGGTCTGGGGAGCGAGCGCGCGCCGCCGGTGGCGCGCTCCCGCTCCCGCGCGGTCACGGACCCCCCCGCGCGTGTGACCAGCGGACCCGATGTCCGCCGGCCACTCTGCGATCGGCGGGCGAGAGGGAGAAAGTCAGGCAGCTTGTGTAAACAAGCTGCCTGTCATTCTCCTCGGTGTAAAGACACTGATCACACGGATCTACTATGTAGATCAGTGTCCTTACAGCTCAAGCCACAGCCAATCACAGTAGAAAGCACGCCCCTTGGGACACACACAGCCCCTCCCTCCCAAATAAAGTTAACCCCTTCACTACCAGTGTATTTTTACAGTAACAGTGCATATGTATAGCACTGATTACTGTAGAAATGTCACTGGTAACCCCAAAAGTGTCAAAAATGTCAGTCAAGGGTCCGATCTGTCCGCCCCAATGTCGCAGTACCGCAAAAAAATCGCAGATCGCCGCCATTACGCGTTAAAAAAAAAACAACAAAAATGACAAAAATCTTTCCCTTTGTTAGTAAACGCGATAACTTTTGCGCAAACCAATCAAAATACGCTTTTTGTGATTTTTTTTACCAAACATATGTAGCATAAAACAAATTGGCCGAAAATGTTAAAAAATTTTGATTTTTACATTTTTTTGGGGGGGAATTTCATATAAAAAAATGTGAAAAATATTGCTATTTTTGCAAAATTGACGCTCTTTTTTTGTTTATAGCGCATGATCAAAAAATCGCACAGGTGATCAAATACCACCAAAAGAAAGCTCTGTTTGTGGGAAAAAAAGGACGCCAAATTCGTTTAGGTACAGCGTCGCACGACCGCGCAATTGTCCATTAAAGTCACGCAGTGCCGAATCGCAAAATACCCCCTGGTCGTTTAGCAGCCAAATCCTCCGGGGCTTAAGTGGTTAAACTTGTGACTTAAATCTGACTTAAGTCAAGTCATGTGACTCAAGTCCGCCACCTCTGAGATTTTGCACTCCCGAGCTTTAGTAAATCAATCCTATTGTCTCTATCATTTTCATGTACTTCTTCCATCTGAAATACCTGGTTGATCCTGTCAGTCACCTTTCTTCATTGTGCCAAACTGACTACACAAAGCACAGAAGCTGATCTGTTTCTGCATTGTCAGTTTTCATCCTTTGACCATTCAGAGGTACAGGACACTGTGCTGACACACAGCATTTCTGTATTGGGTAGCTTGTTCAGTCATCACAGCTCCTGACCAATCACAGCCTGCCTCTGGGACACACCCTTTATCAATCACATCCTGCCTCTGGCACATATTTCTTCCCAGTCTCAGAATGACTATTGAACAATCCCCTTGCTCAAGCCTGTATCTTGCCTTGGGCTGAGCACACTATAAAATACAGTTGCTTTACAATACAGTGTGTTTGCACAGTGTCCTGTAACCCTACCTCCTACTTTTAGATATACATGGTCACATCACAGATCTTTTTAAGTTTAGGAGCTTCTTAAGTTTAAGAATTTTTTAAAAAGGTAAGAAAGATCCTCTCTAAAACTAATCAAAATCAGTTTTGGTGCCTGCATAGTTATAACTGTATTATAAATGTCTATACCATTGTACATTCACAACTACTTTTTCACTGTCTGTGCTGCTAAAATCAATTCCATTGCTTAGTCTCTCAAAGTCCATTAGTGATGTGAAAATCAGCAAGTTGAACCAGTGAGAGCTAAAAGAAAACCAAGGAAATTGACACTCCCGGAAGTGTCAATTTCCCCACGAATTATGGGGGACTACTTCTCCATAACAGGGCTGAGTTCAGTGGTGCAGAAAACAGGAAAGGTATGTATTCTGTTTCTTCTTTAAAACGATGCTTTCTGGATACATAGTTACATAGTTACATAGTAGGTGCGGTTGAATAAAGACAACAGTCCATCCAGTCTAACCTGTGTAGGTGTGTGTGGCTGTAATCATCTCGCATACCCCTGAATGTTCTGATCCTTGAGATGTACGTCTAGAAGTCTTTTGAAAGCCACCATATTACCTGCAGAAACCACCTCTTGTGGTAGAGAATTCCACAATCTTGTAGCCCTAACAGTAAAGAACCCCCCACGTTGCCTGAGGTTAAAACGCTTCTCCTCCAATCGCATTGTATGCCCCCGAGTCCTCATGCAATCCCTGCGACTGAATAGCTTTTCTTCTAAGCCTAGATCCCCATTGAGATATTTAAAAATTGCTATCATGTCCCCCCTCAGGCGTCTCTTCTCCAGGGAGAATAAATCAAGCGATTGCAGACGCTCCTCATAATTAAGGTCCTCCAATCCCCTAATTAGTTTAGTTGCCCTTCTCTGGACCCTCTCCAGCTCCAACACATCCCTTCTGAGGACTGGTGACCAGAACTGGACAGCATACTCCAGATGCGGTCGGACCAGAGTTTTATAAAGTGGAAGGATTATAGTCTTATCTCTGGAATACATCCCTTTCTTAATGCATGCTAATATTCTGCTGGCTTTGGCAGCTGCCGCTTGACATTGCATGCTGTTGCCTAGTCTATCATCCACCAATACTCCCAGATCCTTCTCCATTTTTGATTCTCCCAGGGGTTCCCCTCCTAACGTGTATTGTGCTTTTATGTTGCTAGTCCCCAAGTGCAAAACCTTACACTTCTCCACGTTAAACCTCATTTGCCAAGTTGTTGCCCACTCCGTTATTTTGTCCAGGTCATTCTGTAGGATATCTGCTTCATGCTGTGCTGTTATTGCCCTGCCTAATTTTGTGTCATCTGCAAAAACTGATATTGAACTACAGATCCCGTCCTCAATGCTGTTTATGAATAAATTGAACAAGGTTGGTCCTAGGACTGAGCCTTGGGGGACCCCGCTTACTACCTCAGACCAGTCTGAGTATGCGCTGTTTATTACCACCCTTTGGATACGCCCTTTTAGCCAGTTCCGTATCCAAGAGCAAACCCTGCTGTCGATACCTGCAGACCTTATTTTATAAATTAAGCGCTTATGGGGAACTGTATCGAACGCCTTAGCGAAATCCAAGTACACCACATCCACTGGTCTGCCCCTATCTAGCTCACAGCTCACCTCCTCGTAGAATGTTAAGAGATTGGTTTGACAAGAACGCCCATTTGTAAACCCGTGCTGGTTACTACTAATGATGCTGTTGCCCTTAGCAAACTCTACGATATAGTCCCTTATCATACCCTCCAGAAGTTTACATACTACTGATGTCAGACTAACAGGCCTATAATTTCCCGCCTATACATTTTCATATGTGCAACAGGGATGCTTCAAATGGAAAATTAAACATTTTATAAGGCCATATCCTGACAGAAAAGGATGAGCATGCTTTATTAGAGGAAACAAATCTAGGTATACTGAAAATAACTATTTTATACCAAAGATATGCACATTTTTTTTTTATTGGGAAATGTTTTACTTTTCTATACTGAGTAGCGCCCTCCTAGGTGGGGGCTAGAGTGGGTGTATATAGTTTTTGGTTGCTCTGCTTAACAGGGCACAGCTAGGCAAATCTATGTTCTGTCTGCTTAACAGAGAGCTGTGATTCATTGATACAGTCTGATCAGTGTTCTGGTGCTGCTCATGCTGTCTTGAAAGTTTCATATTGATCCAGTAGCTATAGGGTATACTTGATAGTGGGAGGAATCCTGGCAGATGAGAGCATGGATATCTTTACAGCCCTGGCCAATTAGAAGGGGAAGTGTCCCAATGCATGCTGGGTGAATGTATTTATATCTGAAGAGCACATGGGCTCTGGGTCTTTCTCTAGAGAGAGAGGTCCAGGAGGGGAGGGGGCTACTGCCCCTGCTGAGCGCAGGCTGCCATGAGGACTCAGGTGGTCGACCTGAGGGCCTGAAATACTGAAGCTGCAGGTTCTTGAGAGAGCTGACTGAGGGAGGATGTCTGTGGATCCTGTCTGGTACTGCTGAGGAAGGCTGCCGTGAATGCTTCAGGAGCCTTGAGTATAGACCCCCACAGGGGATCCCTTGGACTTGTTCTGTTATATCCTCCTCTGGGTGCTAGAAGTCAGCTGTTGGGTGTGAGCTAAAGGGGACACTGGCTAGTGCCTTGAAGAGGCAAAGTTCACTGAGTTCCTTCAGCTACAAAAGGAACTTGTTCATTCCATACAGTTGCTGTATGGTCCGGCTGATGATCAGCTACACGGTTCTATTGAGAGAGTTGTCCTCACCTGTAAATAGTTAATTTGGAGTATCCTACTTATTCCCGTCTCCTATTCAAGTTCTCCAAATAAAACATAAAATCAAATCCCCTAGACTGGTCATTGAGGATAACGAGTGGAAGAGTGTGTATAAATACCCTGTAACTGGCTGTGTGTCATGTACCTGGATGTCCTTGAACCGGAAGGTTCCTTGTTTCGTAGCTTGCAGCCTTACCTGTTGTGCCACAAAGAAGCTCTGGAGTTTTGGCAGTGATTTTTCCAGCCTGATGCTTGCCTTGGACTCACGAGCCCCACCTGCTGTCAGCTGCGAACAATGTATAATTTAACCAGCTGTGAACAATGTACAATTTACCCAGCCTTTAAATAGCAGCACTTCCTGTTACTGAGTGCCTGTTTGTTTTGGAATATCTTCCTGGGTGTGCTGCTTGCTCTTTGATAGACTTTCGAGTATGAACTTTTACCTGTATTCGTGACCCCTCTTCAGCCTGCCGAATCTGTACATCACCGCCAGCTTGTATATGACTTCTGCCTGCCTGACCATTCTTTGGATTTCGTTTGGATACCGCTTTGCCTGATCTGTTGCCGGCCTGATCTCTCTGACTTTGTTTTTGTCTGAATCCTCAGCACTCAAGCTCCACTTCAGACTTTACCTCATAGGTACCTAACACTATGGATCAATCAGTAGAAGGCTCAGGCACTAAAAATTCAAGCGGCTCCTGCGGGGGTAGCGCTACAGCTGTATACGGCTGGAATGGCAAACCATTATTAAATCAGACCTAAAAGGTAAACTACAATGGTTTGGGATCAGAGGCATACCATCAGGGGTCACAGGGGTTATGACTGTGACCCAGATTCATGCTCCAGGGGGCCTATGTGGCCTCCCTGTTTTTCACAGGGGATCAGTGGGAAGGGCTTCGGGACCAGAGGGAATCTAAAGTTGTCCATAGCTGACGCTTTAAAGGCCCTTACAGATCATCAGTTTAGAGTTAACAATGAATGATGGTGCTAACATTATTGCTCTTATTCCAGCTTATCTAAAATGTGTAGTGCAATTAATGTTTTCATAGGCACACCCAACATGTGTGTTTTTGTTTGTATATGCGTGTACGTGGGAGCAGGGGGACTTTTTTTTTTTTGATTTACTGTGTCATTTTTAAACTTTTTTAAAAAAAATGTTTTCCTTAACCACTTTAAGACCAGAAGGATTTGCCCCCTTCCTGACCAGACCCTATTTTGCGATTCGGCACTGCGTTATTTTAACGGACAATTGCACGGTTGTGCGACGCTGTACCTAAATAAAATTGATGTTCTTTTTTTTTCCCACAAATAGAGCTTTCTTTTGGTGGTATTTGATCACCAGTGTGATTTCTATTTTTTGTGCTATAAACAAAAAAAGAGCGACAATTTTGAAAAAAAAAAACAATATTTTTCACATTCTGCTATATGACAAATGTCTCAAAAAAAAAAAATCAAAAATTTTTAACACTCTAGGCCAATTTGTTTTCTGCTACATATTTTTGGTTGGTTTGCACAAAAGTTATTGCGTTTACTAACTACTGGAAAGATTTATGTCATTTTTATTGTTTTTTTTCTTTTAGTAGTAATGCCGGCGATCTGCGATTTTTTTGCTGGACTGAGATATTACAGCACACAGATCAGACCCCTAACTGACATTTTTGACACTTTTGTGGGTACCAGTGACATTACTACAGTAATCAGTGCTAAAAATATGCACTGTTACTGTAATAATGACACTGGCAGGGAAGGGGTTAACCCTGTGGGTGATCAAGAGGTTAAATGTGAGCCTAGGGGAGTGATTCTTACTGTGGGGGGGGGGGACTTCTGAAATGACCATAGAGACCTGTGTTCCTATATAGAAGGATCATATGGGCTCTATGATCATTCCAGGAAGAAGAACGGTCAGCTGTGTTTACAACAGCCGACTGTTCTTCTATCTCAGCGGGGAACGATCGCGGGTGTCAGGTGGCAATCGGAGCCGCCTGACCCGTGGATCGGCTTCCCCGCTGCCAAGTGGGGGCTTGCCCCCTAGCTTCCCTCGCGTGACCGACGTAGGTCTATGTCGGTTTGTGCAGGAGAGCCACCCTGCCACAGTAAAAAGGCGCGGGTGGTCGGGAAGCAGTTAAAGAGGAAGTAAAGCTTTCTCTGTAATGTGTACCTATAGGTAAGCCTATGATAAGACTTACCTATAGGTAGCGTAAATATCTCCTAAACATGCACCGTTTAGGAGATATTTACTTTGCATGCAGTCAGTGACATTACTGACGCATGCGCTCTGAAGGAACAGGCGCCCATGCCGTTCCTTTAGAGCCCTGTGCCGTGAATGGCGGCTCCTATACACATGCGCGGGGAGTGACTTTATCACGGCTCTGGCCAGTCAAATGGCCGAAGCATGCAAACCCCCAAAAGGAAGACGGCTGAACATGTCAGCCGTGTTACCAGTGAGCAGGCGACGCTGCGGGGGACTTCCTTCTAAGGTAAGTATTTCATAGTAAGCTAGTATGCAATGCATACTAGCTCATTATGACTTTGTTTTTCAGGTTTATTTTTTTTCATTTTTTTTTTTTCTGAGGTTTACAACCTCTTTAAAGGCTATGTTCACCTTTTCCAGAAGATAGCCCAAGCAGTCAGGGGGTCCAAGTTGGTATTAAAAAATTGTGCAGCTTTATGAAATGTCCATTCATTTTATTGTCATACCTATATGCCACTTGGACCCCAGTGAAAGCTTGGCTGAAAAGCTCCCATTTAGCAATCACCACATCTTGTCTTGTTGGTAGGATGTGAAAACCTTTGGACACTCACTCCCAGAATTACAGGAGTGAAACCAATGATTTTTGGGTTCTAGCAACAAGGCAGTATGCGGGGACAGCTAAATGGGAGTTTTTTGGCCAGGTGTCCAAAGGAGTCCAAATGGTCTACTGGTATGACAATACATTTAATCAACATTTTAGAAAGCTGCAAGGCTTTTTAACACCTATTGGACCCCTTGACTGCATAGGCTAGTTTCTGGAAAAGATGAACTTAGCCTTTAGCTTTATTGCTGACAGGTCCTCTAATTGATAGCACAAAAGTGTCAGGTTGTCTTAAAAGAGACATCAGGGCAGAGGGGTAACTTGAACCTTCAGGGGCCTGGTGCAAGGAACCATAAAGAGCCCCCGTGATCCACGGTTGGGGCTGTTTCCTTCTAACCCAGTGGTGAAACGCCAGAACCTGGTCACAAGTGTGAACTTTGTGATCCTGGCAGTTTTGCCACTGGTGCAGTAGTTTTTTTGTTTTTGTTATTTTATTTTTTTTGTTTTGTTTTATTTTATTTCTACAAATTTATTTTTAATATTTTTTACATTTTTTTAGCAGCCCTGTTGGGGGGATTTGGTGAAATGTCAGGGGTCTAAATTCCCCCTATGATCTTTTACATTTGAGACAGAGAAAGGAGATTGAAGACACAGCCTTCACCCTCCATATCTCAGCCTCAGCACAGTTTACTATGTGCCATTTAAAACTGGACACATGAGCAATCAGTGCTGATAACTCACTGTGTCCATTTAGTAAAGGAAGGGGCTAGGAAATTACATATTTACCCGCCTCTTCCATTCTGACACAGGAAAGGGGGACCAGGGGAGCACACAGGGGCCTGGGGGCAGCAGGAGACAAGCAACCTGGATATGATGCTGAATGCCTGCGGGAGTGTGTGGAGGAAAAGCAGGTTTTAAGTGGCTGCAGGAGGAAAATGGACAGGAATGGTTCTGTCAGGGAATTCCTGTGAGACATCTGGCTCACAAAAATGCGTTTGCGTAAGGCATGCTCTGCAAAATGGTAACCAGGTGCGCGCATGTGTATGGGGGCGCGCACAGTGCATGTTGGCACCAGACGGACTATTTAAGGAAGCTCCTGCCCATGCTCAGGTGTTCCTTGTGTCCTGTGTTTCATCTAGTGTGTTTCACTTGTTGCTGACCTGACTTGCTTCCATCCTGATCTCGGATTCTGCTTTTGACTTGTCGCCAGTTCCTGATCTGGCATCCAACCCTGACTTTGGCTCTGCTCATGATTTAGTACCTCGCTGCCCGCCTGGCTAATCCTATTACCACGCTTCTGTCTCTGATCTTCGCTTTCCAACCTGTTTGAGTGTCTGCCTGACTGTCTGCTTTTGAAACTTTGCACACCACTGAGTGTTCCCACCTCAAGTCTGCTGAGCACTCTGACAAACCACACGTCCTGGGCCTGCAGCGCAAGTGGAGTGCCCCTATAACCTGTGCTAGACTACTGAGCACAGCTACTGTTCCTAAGCTAATTGTCCACCAGCCTCCTTGGGAATTGCATCTCCTGTTGCAAGTTTCCTATCAACATCTGCTGGCACTCGTGTTCCTCCTGTCCCTCGGTACCCTCTGTTCCACTCTCAGTGGGGCCTTGGCTGGAGATACAAGAGAGGCCAAACTTGTCATTTCAGTCTTTCCTCAGGTACGTGACAGGTTCCTCTATGTGCCCCCCCCCGCCCCCACCCCAGCTCCTATCCAGGTTCATGGGGGGAGCCACAGGGGCCTCCTGGAGCATGGGGCCAGGTTACATTTGCAAACCCTGCCACCCCTGTAGTTACGCCATTTAATCAGGGATCTATAAGAACCCTAATATCTCCTCCACATTCCACTGACGTCTTATTAGGCCTGGATTGTGCTTGGTTAGCTTCTCCTCTGGCCACAGAGGTCAGGAATGACAGCACTGAAACCAGAGTGGAGGAAACAGTCATTGCTTCTGGGTTCATGCACCAGAGGGGAAATCAGCAAATTGATGTTTGCCCAGGATACATGTGTAGCACTGCCCCTAGAGGACTGCTGAAGAATGACACTTTTGGATTCCCCTGGGTTACCCGTAGCAACTGCTTGCAGAAATCTTAATACTTTAAGTTCTTGGCTCAGTCAATGATCAGTCTAGAGGTTGTTGTTTTATTTATATTGGGATAGGAGAAGGGATGAGTGGGATACTCCAACTGTTAACTATTCACATTTCAGAGGACTTCTAACTTGAGAATGCGGCAAGGCCGTTACTTCATCTTGCCAGTTGAATGAAGATGAGGTAAGTGTTCCCATCTGTGTTTCTGTTCAGATTACTCCCCTAGTATCCCCTTTCTCTGTGCTAGCTGACACCCGTCCACTGACTCTACACTCTGGAGTGGTCCCCTTCCTGGGCAGACCCCTGGGCAAGATCCTCTGTACTCACGATACTGTTTTTCCAGATTCTCGCAGTGCCCCAACTCCTCCAGTCAGCTCTCCTGAACCTCTGGGTTCAGCCTCACACCAATGGCTCACCAGGATCACTGCCTGTGACCATCACCAACTGCAGAAGAAGAGGAGGCAGCCTTCACCCTCCTTCTGGGACTTTGCTTTCCACCAAAAGACCTCCACCTCATGTGCCCGTGGCTTTGTATACCCTGCCTCATAATGCACCGAGATCAACTGTCTGTGCCAATCCCTGGGGCAGTACCAAAAGCCTGTGCATCATTGGTTAGGTTTCCTCCAGCATCCAATGTGCCTCCCCATTGGGTCAGCTGGGGACACTCCCTAAGACCAAATTAATCACACACTGGGCACACTAAGAAGACCTGACTCACAGATCCTGCTCTCTGTTAGGCAGAGACCAATATAGATTTTGCCTGCTGCTCCTCTGATAGGCAGACAGAGCTAAAACTATACTCTCTACCTAGCACCTGACTAGGAGGATGCTACACATGGCAAGGAGAGGGGGTGGCCTGGGAAGTTGGCACATTCTGGTGTGTGTGGAAGTGGTTAGATGGGTGTAAAGAATTTTGGTTAAATAAAAAATAACACCTTTATTCATCACTTGTTGGCACCTTAAAAGTATCCTTACTTACTAAGTTATTACCTAGCACTGGCTGTGAATAATCCATTAGTCTGGATGATTAACCTTCCTAATAGTTCTTATTTGTAAACTGATGAGAGAAAAAAGCAAAAAATTGTGTAAAGCCAACAAAATCTGGATTAATAAAATTCCAGATTTCATCATCTGTGTTATAAATGGCCCCTTAAGTGTCAAATACTTCATTGATTGCTTTCCTGCAGTGCCATACTGGCAGCTGGCTAGCCAAGGATGATAAGCGCAGGGATTAAAGCTTACCTATGTGAAATATGCATGTGCAAAAAGAAGTGGCAGCTCTTCAATAAATACCCTGGTGTTTAGGTGTTTAGGTTAATAGCACTCATTAGAGTATTTAAAAAAAAATAGTGGAGGATAGAATGACAGTTTGCCAAATCTGTACAGGGACACCTGAGAAGAAGTTTTTATCCACATTAACATCTAAAATGGGAGGCCTACTTAACCCAGCTGATTAATAGATTTTAAGTAGGTGTTTAATAAACTAAAGATCATTTGAATTAGTACCACAACCTCTGCACTCACTGAAGGATGAATAATTAAAGCAAAACGATATCTAATCTCACTACACCTTAGTGATTTTGTGAAATATCTCAGCTAACAGATTATGTCACTGTCTTTTAATGCTTCCTCTATGTACCAGTTCAGCTTGTTTTGTATGATGGAATGAACTTATTTTCCTTTATTAACCTTTAGTTTAATCTTTAGTGATCTGAATTGTCGCTCGGCTGGATGCCTCATTACTTTTTGAGGCAGTTAAGCTAAGAAGCTTAGACACTTGAAAAAAAGAACATATTTTTGTTTTAAAAATTTGAAATACAAGCTAATAAAGTGATTTTCCAGCCCCTTTGCAAGTGGCTTTGAGGGCTTTATATCATGAGATGCCACCAGTGGGTACCTTTTATTCCAACTTCTGGTCCCCCAATGCCACCCGGAGCCATGCTAAACAAGGTATGCAAGTAGTAACATAAATTCTTAGGGTTAGAAATTCTGTATCCCTTTTGAGATTCACTGTACCCCATAAGTACACCTTCCTATGCTCAAGCATCCACATTTGTAGATTTTTCTTTTGGGATGTGCATATAGGCTTTGCTTTTAACCACTTTACCACCGGAGGATTTTCCTGCTAAAAGACCAGGGGTTTTTTTGCGATTTTTTACTGCGTGACTTTAACGGACAATTGCGCGGTCGTGCGACGCTGTACGTAAACGAATTTCACGTCCTTTTTTTCCCACAAACAGAGCTTTCTTTTGGTGGTATTTGATCACCTGTGCGATTTTTTGATCACGCGCTATAAACAAAAAAAGAGCGTAATTTTTGCAAAAACAACAATATTTTTCACTTTTTTTTATATGAAATTCCCCCCAAAAAAAATGTAAAAATCAAAATTTTTTAACATTTTCGGCCAATTTGTTTTACGCTACCTATGTTTGGTAAAAAAAAATCGCAAAAAGCGTATTTTGATTGGTTTGCGCAAAAGTTATCGCGTTTACTAACAAAGGGAAAGATTTTTGTCATTTTTGGAGTAATGGCGGCGATCTGCGATTTTTTTTGCGGTACTGCGACATTGCGGCGGACAGATCGGACCCTTGACTGACATTTTTGACACTTTTGGGGGTACCAGTGACATTACTGCAGTAATCAGTGCTATATATATGCACTGTTACTGCAAAAATGACACTGGCAGGGAAGGGGTTAACAGTATTGGATAGGGAGGGGTTAAGTGTGTCCTAGGGGCGTGATTCTAACTGTGTAGGGACATGGCTACTAGTGTAAAAACAAAGATCAACAGTTCTACATAGTAGAACTGTCTGATCTTCACTTTTACACAGGGAGAACTGACAGGCGGCTTGTTTACATAAGCCGCTCTGTCTTTCTCCCGCTGTACCGGCGATCGTAGTGTGACCGGCGGACATCGGGTCCGCCAGTCACACTCCCGCACTCCTCCGTGAACGAGCCGAGGCGGGCGCGCGCCTCAGCGGGCGCGCGCCCGCCCGCTATTGGCTCTAGAAGGAGTGACAGGCGAGCGACGTAGACCTACGTCACTCTGCCTGGCCGGGGCCGACTGCCGCAGTAAATATACTGTGCGCAGTCGGCAAGTGGTTAAAGATTTTTAGATGGTTCAAATTCACGGCTTTTACATTCCACAGTTAATATGGATTTTTGTCAGTTTATTTTCCTGGTAGTTGATTTTGGAGATAGCATGCGGTCATAATTGCCTCCTCCTAGGGTTGTCACCTCATTCCTTTAGGGCCGGTTCACACTTTAGCAATGTCAGACATTGCATGTGATTCAGACCGCACTGCTGTGCAAATCACATGCGATGTCTGTGTAATGCAAATTCACCCAAACAGATTGTATGGCTGAATTTGCATCACATTCAGGCCAAACTTGTGCAGAACCCTTTTTTTTGGTCCGCACCAGAATCAGATTGCATGGCTGTTCACACCCATACGATTCGATTCCTGTCCGAATTGACAGTTCGCACTGCAATATGCAAACTGATCTTGGGGTGAAATCAACTTTGTATTGAATCTCCCAGCAGTTGGCATACGGCAGTGTGAGCTGCCCGCGAGTCGGGTGCGATGCGGGAACCCACAGTGGATTTGCAGGGTTCCTGAAATCGTACCAATGTGAACAGAGCCTTAAACCCGAACACATATTATTTATACAGGTTCTGAGGCAAATTTAATGCAGATAAAGCACCAAGTGAGTTTAATTATCCCCTTAATCAGCCACAGAACCCATGTAAATAATATGTGTTCGGTTTTAAAGGGATGAGGTGGCAACCCTACCTCCCCCCAGTATGTGGTTGGCATATCTGTATCAAACAGCATGGTTCTTCCACTATCACATAGGGTACTGTTCATTTTTTTCTGCAATCTTGTTTTGTTCTAAGTTGTACTTTACAGTAGTTTTGTTTTAATCAATTAATTCATTAATATTATGCCATGCTATTGGAAAGTCGCCTGTGTGTTATCACCTGTATGTTCAGTTCAATTGTTTGTGCGCAATACATTCGGCATTTTGCCAAATTTGTTGCTTACTTACTTGCCGACCGCTCACATTGAACGTACTGCGGCAAAGTGGCTCGTTATCGTCCATCGACGTAGGTCTACGTCGCTGGACTCCTCCCCTCGTGGGCGGCGTGCCGCTGGAGGCTCGCTCCCGCTGTTTTCAGACACAGCGGGAGTCGGGCCAGGGGAGGAGAGGTGGTGATCACCGCCGCTCTTCCCTGATCGTCGGCGATCGAAAGAGGAGATCCGCCTGCTTGTGTAAACAAAGTGGGCAGATCTCCTATGTGACAGGCAGTCACAGATTACAGGATTCAGCATAGCTGAACCTGCGATCTGTGCCTGTGTCACACAGTCCCCTCCCCCCACACACGTCAGTAAGCACCAGGCATACATTAACCCCTTGATCACCAATAAAAGTTAACCCCTTCCCTGCCAGTGTCATTTTTACAGTAACAGTGCATATTTATAGCACTGATTACTGTAGTAATGTCACTGGTACCCCCAAAAGTGTCAAAAATGTCAGTTAGGGGTCAGATCTGTCCGCCGCAATGTCGCAGTCCCGCAAAAAAAAAATCACAGATCGCCGCCATTACTAGTTAAAAAAAAAACAATAAAAATGACATAAATTTCCCGTAATTAGTAGCTGCGATAACTTTTGCGCAAACCAGTCAAAATACGCTTATTGCAATTTTTTTTACCAAATATATGTAGCAGAAAACAAATTGGCCTAAAATGTTAAAAAATTTAGATTTTTACATTTTTTGGGGGGGGAATTTCATATAAAAAATTGTGAAAATATTGTTATTTTTTAAAAATGTTCGCTATTTTTTTGTTTATATCGCAAAAAGTAAAAATCTCACGGGTGATCAAATACCACCAAAAGAAAGCTCTATTTGTGGGAAAAAAAATGACATAAATTTAATTTGGGTACAGTGTCACACGACCACGCAATTGTCCATTACAGTAACGCAGTGCCAAATCGCAAAGTATGACCTGGTCAGAAATGGGGTAAAATCTTCCGGTCTTAAAGCGGTTAAAAATACGCTCATTGAGAATTTTTTTGTCAAAGACATGTAGCTAGATACATTTTGGCCTAAATAGATGACAAAAATTGAATATATTGGATATTTTTTAACTGTCAAAGTAGAAAAATATTGTTATTTTTTCAAAATTGTCGCATTTTTTTATTAATATCGCAAAAAATGAAAACCGCAGAGATCAAATACCACCAAAAGAAAGCTCTGTTTGTGGGGAAAAAAAGGACGCATATTTTGTTTGGGTATGGCGTTGCATGACCGCGCAATTGTCAGTTAAAGTTGCACAGTGCCGAATCGCAAAAAGTGGCCTGGACGTAAAGCAGGAAAATCCTCCTGTCCTAAAGTGGTTAAACCAAATACTGTTCATATCTCTCTGGTACTTCACTTTGTTGTGTAACAGATATAGTTTAGTATACTTGAAGTAATCATCTATAAAAGAGAGAAAATACCAATTTTTTTCCTGGAGTCAATTTTTCCATTGGACCACAAAGATCTAAATGAATTAGGTCCAAAGGTTTCTTAGCTCTGCTGTTACTCTGCTTTGTAAAGGCTTTTTTTCTCATTTTTCCCTTTTATACAGCTTGTGCATTTCACTGTTGATCACATGGACTCATTATTATTCCCCTTGCATAGTAATTCTCAGTTAATTTCTTTATTATTCAATCAACAGATGGAGCTGGCAACACTGTAGTCCATAATGTGCATTTATTGGTTACATCTTAGTGACAATAAAATGATAAGGCTGACGCGTTTCAGCAGAAGCCTTAGTAGCCATAGTAGCTACGACTAAGGCTTCTGCCAAAACGAGTCAGCTTTATCATTTTATTGTCACTCTGATGTAACCAATAAATGCATGTTATGGACTACAGTGTTGCCAGCTCCATCTATTGATTTACCTTGTTTGAGTGTGAAAGGACACACTGAGTCTGGGCACCTGTGAAGGGATCTGGTGATTGGATTGGGCTGCCCCTGTTGTGAGCGCTGCTTCTATCAAACTTTTCATAATTTCTTTATTATGTCATATTCAAGTTGTCTGTGCCATGTGTGAATGCAGTTTGAATATTTTTCCTCCTTGGCAGTATTAACCACCTCATTGCAGTTCAGCTGATACCAGGTAAAACTTTATCACAACACTGCAGTTTTTTGGATCCTGAAAGCACCCAACTGCTGGACAGCCAATAAGAAGTGTCCACATTACCTAAGCAGTGATATGAAAACTTGAAGATGAACCCATCCTTCTCTGCAGTGGACATAAAAGACTCAGGACTGGCACGTGAACATACATTTAGGTATGTAAATGGCAGTTAGACCTTTTTTTTTTTTTTTTTTTTTAAACAAAATAAATGATTAGTTAGGGGGAACGGCCAGAGTTTTGCTTTAGGTCCCATACACATCAGAGAGCCATACTAAATGCATTGCACTGTTTCACAGGTGACATTTCTGTATAGTTGTATTCACTGCGGCAACACTGCAATACAGTGGTTTGTATCACAACCCGCTGCTCTGAAAATAAGGCAATGCTATGATATGAACTAAAACCATAGTAACAGTGGCGTAGCATGGGTTGTCAGCGCCCGGGGCAACATAAGTCATTTGCGCCCCCTACACAGACCACTACACTGACACCTACACTGACCCAGCACTGACCTAGCTGACCACTACAGAGACCTTCCGCCTTTACATTCCTGTCCTCACTCCCCCCCACCCCTTTACATTCCTGTCCCCCACTACCCCTTTACATTCCTGTCCCCCACTACCCCTTTACATTCCTGTCCCCCACTACCCCTTTACATTCCTAACCCCCACAACCCCTTTACATTCCTGTCCCCCACAACCCCTTTACATTCCTGACCCCCACAACCCCTTTACTTTCCTGACCCTCACAACCCCTTTACATTCCTGTCCCCCACTACCCCTTTACACTCCTGAGCCCCACTACCCCTTTACATTCCTGTCCCCCACTACCCCTTTACATTCCTGACCCCCACAACCCCTTTACATTCCTGTCCCCCACAACCCCTTTACATTCCTGTCCCCCACAACCCCTTTACATTCCTGTCCCCCTCAACCCCTTTACATTCCTGACCCCCACAACCCCTTTACATTCCCCACCCCCACTACCACTTTACATTCCTGAGCCCCACTACCCCTTTACATTCCTGAGCACCACTACCCCTTTACATTCCTGAGCACCACTACCCCTTTACATTCCTGACCCCCACTACCCCTTTACATTCCTGTCCCCCACTACCCCTTTACATTCCTGACCCCCACTACCCCTTTAAATTCCTGAGCCCCACTACCCCTTCACATTCCTGAGCCCCACTACCCCTTTACATTCCTGACCCCCACAACCCCTTTACATTCCTGACCCCCACAACCCCTTTACATTCCTGACCCCCACAAACCCCTTTACATTCCTGGCCCCCACAACCCCTCTACATTTCTGACCCCCACTACCCCTTTACATTCCTGACCCCCACTACCCCTTACATTCCTGTCCTCAGCTTTACCCCATCTTCAGATTCCTGTCCTCAGCCCCCCCCCCCCATCTTCAGATTCCTGTCCTCAGCCCCCCCCCCCCATCCCCCATCTTCAGATAACTGTCCTTAACTCCCTGTCCTCAGTTCCACCTTCACAGCACCCTCAGCTTCCTTCACAATGCACATTACTCACAGAGGAGACAGCAGTGGAGTGGACAGCTCTGCATGGATGGTTAGCAAGCAAGAAGCTGACATCAGAAGCAGGACAGCTCTGGAAGGAGGGCGGGATCTGCACAACTTTTCCAGGTAATCAGCTTGTGATTGGTTGCTAGCAACCAATCACCTGCGAGTTAACTTGAAGTCCCGTCCTCCATCCGGAGCTGTACTGGCTTTAATATCAGCCTCCTGCCTCCCGAGTCCCGCAGTCCATGCAGGGGCTTGTTCAGGATGGCTGAGCAGACTCCTAAATGGCAGCATGACACTGCACCCCCCGGATACTAATGACTTGTACAGGGGCAAAATTATATCTCTCTTTGAAGTCCATACCACTCTTAATACAAGAAAGGACTTTGCTTGCTTTGGAAACCACAGCTTGGCATTGCATGCTATTATTAAGCTTAGGATCTACCAAAACCCCCAGATCCTTCTCCACCATTGATTCCCCCAGTTGTACTCCCCCTAGTATGTATGATGCATGCATATTCTTAGCCCCCAAGTGCATAACTTTACATTTATCAACATAAACCTCATCTGCCACATAGTTGCCCAATTAAACGGTGCATTGAGGTCAGCTTGTAAATTGGGGACATCCTGTAAGGATTGCTTGGTGTCATCTGCAAAGACTGAATTGGTACTTTTCATCCCAGACCCTATATCATTTATAAAGATATTAAAAAGTAAGGGTCCCAACACTGAACCTTGGGGTACACCACTAATACCCTTAGACTTTTCAGAGTATGACTCATTAACCACTAATCTCTGAATTCTGTCTTTTAACCAGTTTTCTATTCATTTACAAACTAATCTTTCTAAGCTTGTAGACTTTACCTTACACAAGGTAGCAATTGTATACACTATGTAATTATTATTATTATTTTTTTGTATATTTTTATCCATGAATGGGGACTTATTCTTTACTCACTGAAAATACTTTACACTCTTCTTTTAATCTCCACTCATCTGTAGAGGCATTGATTCTAGTGAAAGTGGCACTAGAAATCCAAACACATTACTGGAAGAAGAGTTGTTTGAAAACTTGGTGCTGGTGGTAGTTGCATTCATACAAATCTATAGGTTAATAAGTTAATATACCACAGCTTCTATTATATTGTACATGAACTATGATTCTGAATTATAGGAAGACGTCAATTTATTAGCTGACTGCATTAGGAAACTGATTAACCACTTTACCACCGGAGGATTTTCCTGCTAAAAGACCAGGGGGTTTTTTGCGATTTTTTACTGCGTCATTTTAACAGACAATTGCGCGGTCGTGCGACGCTGTACCTAAACAAATTTCACGTCATTTTTTTCCCACAAACAGAGCTTTCTTTTGGTGGTATTTGATCACCTGTGCGATTTTTTGATCACGCGCTATAAACAAAAAAAGAGCATAATTTTTGCAAAAATAACAATATTTTTCACTTTTTTTTATATGAAATTCCCCCCCAAAAAAATTTAAAAATCAAAATTTTTTAACATTTTCGGCCAATTTGTTTTACGCTACCTATGTTTGGTAAAAAAAATCGCAAAAAGCGTATTTTGATTGGTTTGCGCAAAAGTTATCGCGTTTAGTAACGGGAAAGATTTTTGTCATTTTTGGTGTTTTTTTTTTTTAACGAGTAATGGCGGCGATCTGCCATTTTTTTTTGCGCTACTGCGACATTGCAGCGGACAGATCGGACCCTTGACTGACATTTTTGACACTTTTGGGGGTACCAGTGACATTACTGCAGTAATCAGTGCTATATATATGCACTGTTACTGCAAAAATGACACTGGCAGGGAAGGGGTTAACTGTATTGGACAGGGAGGGGTTAAGTGTGTCCTAGGGGCGTGCTTCTAACTGTAGTGGGACATGGCTATTGGTGTAAAAACGAAGATCAACGGTTCTACATAGTAGAACCGTCTGATCTTCATTTCTACACAGGGAGAACTGACAGGCGGCTTGTTTACATAAGCCGCTCTGTCTTTCTCCCGCTGTACCGGCGATCGTAGTGTGACCGGCGGACATCGGGTCTGCCAGTCACACTCCCGCACTCCTCCGTGAACGAGCCGAGGCGGGCGTGTGCCTCGGCGGGCGCGCGCTCGCCCGCTATTGGCTCTAGAAGGAGTGACAGGCGAGCGACGTAGACCTACGTCACTCTGCCTGGCCAGGGCCGACTGCCGCAGTAAATATACTGTGCGCAGTCGGCAAGTGGTTAAGGAGAGCAGGAAGGCTGCTAATCCATGCTCTTAACTCTGGTAAAGAGTTAATTTGGAGCATTTACCACTTTAGTGTGATGCTAAGAAAGTAAAAAATACCTATTCTTTGTTCAATAAGCCTTAAAGTTGAGCTCCAGGCTCTTTTAGAAAAAATTAAAAGTGAACAGCTATAAATTCTGTAGCGGCTGACTTTTAATTAGGGTTGAGCGAACACGGACTGTATTATTCGTGTTCATACCGAATAATTGGATTTTTGTTACCCGAACACGGACCCGAAAACTTTACTGTATATTCGGGTAAAAATCCGTGCTCAGTCATTTTATTTCCGGGTTTTGTATGCATTGGCCCGCTTTTCATGGCGGGCTTTCAACAGCCAATGAACAAGCGTTTAACTGGTGTGCCTTAAGCCATCCCAGCCATGCCTACAAATGTATTAGTAGCTGTGATTGGCCATCTGAAGCATGTGACCAAGTCTTTATAAGTTCGAGACCCAGCGCCGCTGCGTCATTATGCTGTAGTTCAGGGACAGAGCACACATCGTGCTGGCTGCTGATTAGGGACAGACAGGCAAAAATCATTTGTGTCCGGATAGAATTGAGGGACAGGTCGGTGTGTTTTAGGCAGGGCGAGTTGTAGGGCATTTTAGGGCGAGGCTGCTGATTTTTAGGGTCAGTGTTCTACAATCGATTTTGCTGTGTGGGGGGGGGGTTTGCAGTGACCGATCTTAGCAATCCTTTTAGGGAGAGGCTGGAGATAGGCAGGTGTCAGTGGTCCACATCGATTTTGCTGTGTGTGGGGTGCAGTGAACACAATCTTTTTGCCCACTGAGGAGGAGGGAGAAAAGTATTTTCTATCAGTCACTGTGTGCAGCGTTTTTCCTTCAGTGCTGCTGTGCTGACTGTGATAATACACTGCTGTGTTCACATGTGCTATTATTGAGTGATTTCAAAAGTTATACACTTTTTTCTATTTCACTATTCAATATACACCCTTGGGTTAAAAAAATTAAATTGTGGCATAGTCTGTACTAATCTAGTTAAAAATTACAAACTTAAAAGGGGAATTTTTTTTTTCCCTCCATAGCCTGCAGCAGAGCTGACTGATATAAGACACTGCTGTTCACATGTGCTATTGATAAATCACACCAATTTTATATCATATTTTCTATTCCGCTATTCAATAAAAACCTTTGGGTATAAACAATTAAATTGCGGGATAGTCTGTGTTGGTACGTGTGAGATACACCTTTCCAATTTTTGGGGTGCATCTCATACTTCCGAGGATTTGAGGGTGCTGCCTATTCCGAACTCCTCCTACTCCTCATCCTGCCTATGGGGGTACAAAAAATAGTAATTGGGGCCTAGTCTGGTTCTGTACGTGTGAGATACATACACCTTTTTTTGATAATATTTTCTATTCCGCTATTCAATAAAAACCTTTGGGTATAAACAATTAAATTGCGGGATAGTCTGTGTCGGTACGTGTGAGATACACCTTTCCAATTTTTGGGGTGCATCTCATACTTGCGAGGATTTGAGGGTGCTGCCTGTTCCGAACTCCTCCTACTCCTCATCCTGCCTTTGGGGGTACAAAAAATAGTAATTGGGGCCTAGTCTGGTTCTGTATGTGTGAGATACATACACCTTTTTTTGATAATATTTTCTATTCCGCTATTCAATAAAAACCTTTGGGTATAAACAATTAAATTGCGGGATAGTCTGTGTCGGTACGTGTGAGATACACCTTTCCAATTTTTGGGGTGCATCTCATACTTCCGAGGATTTGAGGGTGCTGCCTGTTCCGAACTCCTCCTACTCCTCATCCTGCCTTTGGGGGTACAAAAAATAGTAATTGGGGCCTAGTCTGGTTCTGTACGTGTGAGATACATACACCTTTTTTTTTATAATATTTTCTATTCCGCTATTCAATAAAAACCTTTGGGTATAAACAATTAAATTGCGGGATAGTCTGTGTTGGTACGTGTGAGATACACCTTTCCAATTTTTGGGGTGCATCTCATACTTCCGAGGATTTGAGGGTGCTGCCTGGTCCGAACTCCTCCTACTCCTCATCCTGCCTTTGGGGGTACAAAAAATAGTAATTGGGGCCTAGTCTGGTTCTGTACGTGTGAGATACATACACCTTTTTTTTTGATAATATTTTCTATTCCGCTATTCAATAAAAACCTTTGGGTATAAACAATTAAATTGCGGGATAGTCTGTGTCGGTACGTGTGAGATACACCTTTCCAATTTTTGGGGTGCATCTCATACTTCCGAGGATTTGAGGGTGCCTCCTGTTCCCGAACTCCTCCTACTCCTCACCCTGCCTTTGGGGGTACAAAAAATAGTAATTGGGGCCTAGTCTGGTTCTGTACGTGTGAGATACATACACCTTTTTTTGATAATATTTTCTATTCCGCTATTCAATAAAAACCTTTGGGTATAAACAATTAAATTGCGGGATAGTCTGTGTTGGTACGTGTGAGATACACCTTTCCAATTTTTGGGGTGCATCTCATACTTCCGAGGATTTGAGGGTGCTGCCTGTTCCGAACTCCTCGTACTCCTCATCCTGCCTTTGGGGGTACAAAAAATAGTAATTTGGGCCTAGTCTGGTTCTGTACGTGTGAGATACATACACCTTTTTTTTGATAATATTTTCTATTCCGCTATTTAATCTACACCTTTGGGTAAAAACAATTAAATTGCGGGATAGTCTGTGTCGGTACGTGTGAGATACATACACCTTTTGATATCATATTTTCTATTCCGCTATTTAATCAAAACCTTTGGGTATAAACAATTAAATTGCGGGATAGTCTGTGTCGGTACGTGTGAGATACATACACCTTTTGATATCATATTTTCTATTCCGCTATTCAATCTACACCTTTGGGTAAAAACAATTAAATTGCGGGATAGTCTGTGTCGGTACATGTGAGATACACCTTTCCAATTTTTGGGGCGCATCTCATACTGCCGAGGATTTGAGGGTGCTTCAGTCTGCCTCCTGCCTGTTCCAAACTCCTCCTACTCCTCATCCTGCCTTTAGGGTACAAAAAATTGTAATCGGGGCCTAGTTTGTGTTTGTATGTGTGAGATACACCGTTTTGTAAAATTTATCCTATTCCGCTATTCAATATACACCCTGTTTGAGTGTAAAAAATTAAATTGCGGGATAGACTGTATCGGTACATGTGAGATACACCTTTTTAAATTTGTTTGGCGCATCTCCTTCTACCGCCGAGGATTGCAGGGCGCTTCAGTTTGCCTCCTGTTCCCAACTCCTCCTACTCCTCTTCCTCATCCTGCCTTTAGGGTACAAAAAATTGTAATCGGGGCCTAGTTTGTGTTTGTACGTGTGAGATACAAAGTTTTGTAAAAATTGTCCTATTCCGCTATTCAATATACACCCTGTTTGAGTTTAAAAAATTAAATTGCGGGATAGTCTGTATCGGTACATGTGAGATACACCTTTTTAAATTTGTTTGGCGCATCTCCTTCTACCGCCGAGGATTGCAGGGCGCTTCAGTTTGCCTCCTGTTCCCAACTCCTCCTACTCCTCTTCCTCATCCTGCCTTTAGGGTACAAAAAATTGTAATCGGGGCCTAGTTTCTGTTTGTACGTGTGAGATACACAGTTTTATAAAATTTCTGCTATTCAATATACACAATGTTTGAGTGTAAAAAATTAAATTGCGGGATAGTCTGTATCGGTACATGTGAGATACACCTTTTTAAATTTGTTTGGCGCATCTCCTTCTACCGCCGAGGATTGCAGGGCGCTTCAGTTTGCCTCCTGTTCCCAACTCCTCCTACTCCTCTTCCTCATCCTGCCTTTAGGGTACAAAAAATTGTAATCGGGGCCTAGTTTGTGTTTGTACGTGTGAGATACAAAGTTTTGTAAAATTTGTCCTATTCCGCTATTCAATATACACCCTGTTTGAGTGTAAAAAATTAAATTGCGAGATAGTCTGTATCGGTACTTGTGAGATACACCTTTTTAAATTTGTTTGGCGCATCTCCTTCTACCGCCGAGGATTGCAGGGCGCTTCAGTTTGCCTCCTGTTCCCAACTCCTCCTACTCCTCTTCCTCATCCTGCCTTTAGGGTACAAAAAATTGTAATCAGGGCCTAGTTTCTGTTTGTACGTGTGAGATACACCGTTTTGTAAAATTTCTCCTATTCTGCTATTCAATATACACCCTGTTTGAGTGTAAAAAATTAAATTGCGGGATAGTCTGTATCGGTACATGTGAGATACACCTTTTTAAATTTGTTTGGCGCATCTCCTTCTACCGCCGAGGATTGCAGGGCGCTTCAGTTTGCCTCCTGTTCCCAACTCCTCCTACTCCTCTTCCTCATCCTGCCTTTAGGGTACAAAAAATTGTAATCGGGGCCTAGTTTGTGTTTGTAAGTGTGAGATACACCGTTTTGTAAAATTTGTCCTATTCAGCTATTCAATATACACCCTGTTTGAGTGTAAAAAATTTAATTGCGGGATAGTCTGTATTGGTACATGTGAGATACACCTTTTTAAATGTGTTTTGCGCATCTCCTTCTACCGCCGAGGATTGCAGGGCGCTTCAGTTTGCCTCCTGTTCCCAACTCCTCCTACTCCTCTTCCTCATCCTGCCTTTAGGGTACAAAAAATTGTAATCGGGGAATAGTTTGTGTTTGTACGTGTAAGATACACCGTTTTGTAAAATTTCTCCTATTCCGCTATTCAATATACAACCTGTTTGAGTGTAAAAAATTAAATTGCGGGATAGTCTGTATCGGTACATGTGAGATACACCTTTTTAAATTTGTTTGGCGCATCTCCCTCTACCGCCGAGGATTGCAGGGCGCTTCAGTTTGCCTCCTGTTCCCAACTCCTCCTACTCCTCTTCCTCATCCTGCCTTTAGGGTACAAAAAATTGTAATCGGGGCCTAGTTTGTGTTTGTAAGTGTGGGATACACCGTTTTGTAAAATTTGTCCTATTCCGCTATTCAATATACACCCTGTTTGAGTGTAAAAAATTAAATTGCGGGATAGTCTGTATCGGTACATGTGAGATACACCTTTTTAAATTTGTTTGACGCATCTCCTTCTACCGCCGAGAATTGCAGGGCGCTTCAGTTTGCCTCCTGTTCCCAACTCCTCCTACTCCTCTTCCTCATCCTGCCTTTAGGGTACAAAAAATTGTAATCGGGGCCTAGTTTGTGTTTGTACGTGTGAGATACAAAGTTTTGTAAAATTTGTCCTATTCCGCTATTCAATATACACCCTGTTTGAGTGTAAAAAATTAAATTGCGAGATAGTCTGTATCGGTACTTGTGAGATACACCTTTTTAAATTTGTTTGGCGCATCTCCTTCTACCGCCGAGGATTGCAGGGCGCTTCAGTTTGCCTCCTGTTCCCAACTCCTCCTACTCCTCTTCCTCATCCTGCCTTTAGGGTACAAAAAATTGTAATCAGGGCCTAGTTTCTGTTTGTACGTGTGAGATACACCGTTTTGTAAAATTTCTCCTATTCTGCTATTCAATATACACCCTGTTTGAGTGTAAAAAATTAAATTGCGGGATAGTCTGTATCGGTACATGTGAGATACACCTTTTTAAATTTGTTTGGCGCATCTCCTTCTACCGCCGAGGATTGCAGGGCACTTCAGTTTGCCTCCTGTTCCCAACTCCTCCTACTCCTCTTCCTCATCCTGCCTTTAGGGTACAAAAAATTGTAATCGGGGCCTAGTTTGTGTTTGTACGTGTGAGATACACCGTTTTGTAAAATTTCTCCTATTCCGCTATTCAATATACACCCTGTTTGAGTGTAAAAAATTAAATTGCGGGATAGTCTGTATCGGTACATGTGAGATACACCTTTTTAAATTTGTTTGGCGCATCTCCTTCTACCGCCGAGGATTGCAGGGCGCTTCAGTTTGCCTCCTGTTCCCAACTCCTCCTAGTCCTCTTCCTCATCCTGCCTTTAGGGTACAAAAAATTGTAATCAGGGCCTAGTCTGTGTTTGTACGTGTGAGATACACCGCTTTTTATCCTTTTTCCTATTCCGCTATTCAATATACACCCTTTTGGGGTAAAAAACATTAAATTGCGGCATAGTTTGCATATTTGACTGTGAGATACACCCGTGCAATACTGTTGTTTTTTTGTTCCGCTATTCAATAAACACCTTTCTAGGGCAAGATCATAAATTACAGAAATATAAGGAGACCGTCAAATAGGGGCCGTGGTGCTGCTGGTAGAGCTCCTGTTTCAAGGAGAGGACGTGGTCGATCTGTGCCAGCTACACGCACAAGTGAAACACCTTCCTCAAGTGTGAGTAGGCGACAGAACCTGCATCAGTATTTGGTAGGGCATCATACGCCTCTAGAAGTGATGAGGCCAGAGGAGTAGAGGCGATAGTAGATTGGTTTGCTGCTGAGAGTGCCTCCAGTTCCTTCACATTGTCTCCCACCCAGTCTACTGCAGAAAGGTCAGAGTTGGCACCTGCAGCCGATGTCCAACTGTCTTTCACCTCACCCCCTTGCAAATCAGGCAAGCAGTCTGAGCCCCAAGCCATACAGCAGTCTCTTCTTCTTTTTGATGACTCTGTACGCAGGGTTTCCCAGGGCCATCCACCTAGCCCTGCCCCAGAAGTGGAAGAGATTGAGTGCAGCGATGCCCAACCACTTATTTCTCAAGATGAGTACATGCAAGGACCATCGCAGCACGTCTCAGATGATGACGAAACGCAGGTGCCAACTGCTGCGGCGTTCAGAATTGTGGAGACCGACAAGGAGGGCAGGGGTGAAGACTGGGTGGAAGATGGTGTGGAGGACGATGAGGTCCTCGACCCCACATGGAATGAAGGTCATGCAGGTGACCTGAGTAGTTTGGAGGAAGAGGCGGTGGTCGCACAGAGCCACCAGCACAGCAGAAGAGGGAGCAGGGTGCAGAAGCGGAGCGGCCGTGCCCTAGACACTACGCCTGCTACTGCCCAACGCAGCAAGGGAACGAGCGCACCAAAGCCAGCTCAAAGGAGTTCTCTAGCGTGGAAGTTCTTTAGAAAATGTGCTGATGACAGGACACGAGTGGTTTGCACCCTGTGCAATCAGAGCCTGAAGCGAGGCATAAACCTTCTCAACCTGAGCACAACCTGCATGATCAGGCATCTAAGTGCAAAGCACGAGCTGCAGTGGAGTAAACACCTTCAAAACCAAGAAACGTCTCTGGCTCATCCTGCTTCCTCTTCTGCTGCAGTCTCGGCCGCTCCATCCACATCTGTAGTGATACCGGCACCTGCCACCCCGCAAACAGACGATCTGTCAGAAACACCATCACCTGGGTCACCAACCATCTCCACAATGTCCCGTGGAAGCGTTCAGCTTTCCATCTCCCAAACACTTGAGAGGAAGAGGAAGTACCCCCCTACCCACCCGCGATCCCTGGCCCTGAATGCCAGCATTTCAAAATTCTTGGCCTTTGAATTGCTGTCATTCCGTCTGGTGGAGACGCACAGTTTTAAAAACCTTATGTCGGTGGCTGTCCCACAGTACGTCGTGCCCAGCCGCCACTGCTTCTCCAGGCAAGCCATCCCTTCCCTGAACAACCAAGTGGGGGGAAAAAATCAGGTGTGCACTGCGCAACGCCATCTGTGGCAAGGTCCACCTAACTACCGATACGTGGACCAGTAAGCATTGTCAGGGGCGTTATATCTCCCTAACAGCACACTGGGTAAATGCAGTGGCGGATGGGCCTGAGGCGGATAGCAATTTGGCGCATGTCCTTCCACCACCGAGGATTGCAGGGCGCTTCAGTTTGCCTCCTGTTCCTAACTCCTCCTACTCCGCTTCCTCATCCTCTACCGCCTCCTCATCCGGTCAGTGTAACACCTTCACCACCAACTTCAGCACGGCCAGGGGTAAACGACAGCAGTTTTAAAACTTGCCTGTTTGGGGGAAAAACCACACACCGCGCAGGAGTTGCGGAGGAGCATGGAACAGCAGACAAATGAGTGGTTGCTGCCAGCGAGCCTCAAGCCCGGCCTGGTGGTGTGCGATAACGGGCGAAATCTCATAGCAGCTCTGGGCCTAGCCGGTTTGACGCACATCCCTTGCCTGGCGCATGTGCTGAATTTGGTGGTGCAGAGGTTCCTTAAAAATTACCCCAATATGTCAGAGCTGCTGCAGAAAGTGCGGGCCGTCTGTGCGCACTTTCGGAGTTCTCACCCTGCTGCTGCTCGCCTGTCAGCGCTGCAGCGTAACTTAGGCCTTCCCGCTCACCGCCTCATATGTGACGTGCCCACAAGGTGGAACTCCACCTTGCACATGCTGGAAAGACTGTGCGAGCAGCAGCAGGCCATAGTGGAGTTTCAGCTGCAGCACCCACGCGTGAGTCGCTCTGTGGAACAGCACCACTTCACCACCAATAACTGGGCCTCCATGCGAGACCTGTGTGCCTTGTTGCGCTGTTTTGAGTACTCCACAAACATGGCCAGTGCCGATGACGCCGTTCTCAGCTTAACTATCCCACTTCTATGCCTCCTTGAAAAAACAATTCGGGCGATGATGGAAGAGGATGTGGCACAGGATGAGGAGGAGGAGGATGAAGAGGTAACATTTCCAAGGCTTTCAGGGCAGTCATTCGCAAGGGGCTCCGAGGGTGGGTTCTTGCACACACAAACGCCAGGGACACAATTGTCCAGCAGGGGCACAGTTCTGGAGGATGAGGAGGAGCAGATGGAGGAGGAGATGGAACCATGTTCACAGCAGGGTGGCACCCAGGCCAGCTCATGGCCATCACTGGTGGGTGGCTGGGGGGATACAGAGGACACAGACGATACACCTCCCACAGAGGATAGCCTTTCATTGCCTCTGGGCAGCCTGGCACACATGAGCGATTACATGCTGCAGTGTCTCCACAACGACCGCCGAGTTGCCCACATTCTAACTGCTGATTACTGGGTGGCCACGCTGCTGGATCCCCGTTACAAGGACAGCGTACCATCCTTAATTCACTCACTGGATCGCGATCGCAGGATGCGCGAGTACAAGCGCACGCTGGGAGACGCGATGCTGCTGGCATTCCCACCTGACAGCGGGGCCACAGTGGAAGCACAAGGCAGAGGAGGAGGAGGAGGAAGAGGTCGCCAATGCAACCAGGGCACCGCCAGCACCTCAGAAGGCAGGGTTAGCATGGCCGAAATGTGGAAAAGCTTTGTCAGCACGCCACAACAAACAGCAGCACCAGCAGCTCATATGGAACGTCTTAGCAGGAGGCAGCATTTCACCAACATGGTGGAGCAGTATGTGTGCACACGCCTACATGTAGTGAATGACGGGTCTGCCCCCTTCAACTTCTGGGTCTCCAAATTGGGCACATGGCCTGAGCTTCCCCTTTACGCCTTGGAGGTGCTGGCATGCCCTGCAGCCAGTGTATTATCTGAACGGGTATTTAGCACGGCTGGGGGCGTTATCACAGACAAGCGCAGCCGCCTGTCCAGAGACAATGTGGACAAGCTCACGTTTATTAAAATGAACCAGGCATGGATCCCACGGGACTTTTCCGTACCTTGTGCAGAATAGCGATGGATACCGACCTTACCCAGCCATTGTTCTATTTTTGCTCTTTCTCACTCTTTTGGGGTGTACCCTCATTTAAAATTTCTGAAAAAAAGCAGCGTTGGCTACCTCCTCCTCCTCAGGGCCAGATTAACATAGGGGCTATTGGAGCTGCAGCTCCAGGCCCCTACCTTAATATAGGCCCCGGGTTGGCCATATTCACTGTTACTGCTCTTCTGTCACTTGTAAACACAGAAGTCTGGCTTCTATGCTCGCTTCCCCAGGCAGCTCCCTCAGAACCTCCCCACACAGCACGAAGGCCGGACAAGGAGGGACAGTTGCCGATGCATGGATGTGTTTATGGGCTTCAGAGACAGCATCCCATGTTGAATTAGGCATGCATGGCTGCACCCTTCCTCCTCTGGGTGCATGCCAAGGCACGGCCCTTAAGGCCCTTCAAAATCTTCAGCACCAAGCCCATGATGCTCTTAATCCGGCCCTGGTCCTCCTCCACCGCCGCTTCCACCGACACCGCCCATAGGTGTGCGCAGCCTATTGCATTAGGGTGTGCACCCCAAAGTTTAAATACACATGCATGTGTTTGCCTACATGTACATGGCCCGATACATTACTCTCCCTGCTGGCAAAGTGAAATAGAGCAGAGCAGGTCCGAGGGAGATCTTTCCCATCTCCTCACTGGCAAACAGAGCGATAATGCTAATGTGCCCTAGGTGATTAGGGTGTGGCCAGGTACACCCGACACACCCTGTGCGCACGCCAATGACACCGCCACATCCACCACCACCTCAACCTCCCTCCTACTCCATATGGGCCTCGTCCTTCAGAGATGAAGAACATTGTTTTATTTTTCTGTTTTTTTTTTTTGGTTGTTTTAAGTTATTTCCCTATCCACATTTGTTTGCAGAGCACTTGCCATGCTCTTAACTATGTTTTGCTGCCATTTGCAGCACTCTAGCCCTTTCCATTGGTGTTTTAGAGCCATTTTAGTGCCTGAAAGTTCGGGTCCCCATTGACTTCAATGGGGTTCGGTGTCCGGGAAAAGTTCGGCAAAAGTCCGGGACACGGACCCGGACTTTTTTTTAAAGTTCGGCCGAACCCGCCGAACACGGACATCCAGGTGTCCGCTCAACTCTACTTTTAATATTAGGACACCTACCTATCCAGGAATCCAGTGGTGTCTTAACTGGAGGCAATTTTTCAATCGGCTGCCACCACCATCTTGGCCTTGCGGCTTCACAGCCGGTTCCTCACTGCACATGCGTGCTACGGTTTGTTAATGGCCCAGCAGGGGAAGGAGGAAGGGGGGCCAAACTTCCGGCTGAGTTTGGTGAAGTCAGACAGACGTGGCAGGTACCTGTGAAACCAGGTAGCCCCCCCCCAAGGTGCCAAATGTGGGAACAGAGAGGGGGAGGACAAACAAGTGGAGCTTCCCCTTTTGGGTGGATCTCTGCTTTAATGCAATAAAAACACTACATCTCTGAGGCCCCATTCACACCTGCGTGATGCACTAATGCATGTTTTTTTTTATGTTTCTTTGTGCGTTTGTCATTCAACAGTAATGGGCTTTGAATTTGCATTGAATTGGCTGCCTTATGTTTGTCAAACACTCCAAAGTACCTTCTGCAAATGTAGGGTTTTCTTTGTGTCTCTACAGCCCCTTTATTCCCTACTCTTCTGCCCTTTCCCCCTACCACTGTGCTGCTATGACACTGCATGTCATGGAAAGAGTGCTGGGCTGTGAGATGCAGCCAACTTTTATCCCTTTTCCTAGAGCAGCCAACAGGCATGGATCTGTGTAAACCTGCTCACTCTCTGCTCTCTTTTCTTCCTCCTAGCAGTGCAGGATTGGATCCAATCAGCAGCAGAGGGTGGATATAACTGCCAGAAAGGATACTGGAATTTGTAGTTTTCTCAGAGGCAGAGCACAATACAAGTTTATGGAGCACAGATGGACTCAAAACTACAAGAGCCAAGATCCCTGTATACAGAGGAGGAGAGTAATATCCAATGGAAGTACTCAGAAGAAGACTTGATGTGTTTTGAGAGCCTCATGGGAAATGTAGATGTAAAGGGGTGCTGCCCCATTTTTGTTTATGGAGACTTATGGCTACTGGACTTCAGCTCCCACAAATCCTTTCTGTTAGAGGAGAGGATTTTCACCATTTTCCCAGGTTAACTGAGAAAAGTTGGTGGCAGTCCAAGGAAGACAGCCACTAAGACAGACCTGCTGTCAGGGTCTGTGTCTCCCATCTGAAAGACACTGGCGATCTTTTGCCAGAGGAAGCCAAGCTCAGAGGATCTGCTGTGGGCCGTGCCACTGCTGCATGAGAGAAAGAGTATTGCATAGAAATGTCTTGCTGCTGGTGCCTAACTGCCTACATCAGGGGGAGAACGGACCTGATGCTGAGGCTGCCAGAGACAGCATGTGTGTGATCCAGCATTGAGAGACTTATGCTCTGGGACCTATTGGCTGGATCCCTTAACTGCCAAGTGTGTAGAACCCGAACTGACGCCTGCCAAGAGTAGTGAGAGAAGACAGCTTTACCCCTTGCTACACTCAATTCACATAGACTGCTCCTTACAGCCCTACAGCTATACATCACTTACTCCTAAAGTGACAGGCTAGAGCACACCACCGACAGAAATGCCCCACCACAAGCCATCCAATGCTAGCATTAGGGTGGCAAGTACTTTTCCACCACATTTAAGAGGTACCCCACGTAGGAACACTTACAGATACCCATGTCTGGGGTGTCTCTACAGAGTGCACTCAAGAACATTATTATTAAGTTATTTTGGGTCTGATTTTGCTTAATAACAGTTATTTCAGATAAAGTTTGGACTTATATTGACACAATATAGGTATTTTCTCCTGTGTAAAGCCAAAATTGGCTTTAATAATTCTGTAACCTTGAAGAGTTTATTGCTTGATACCAGGTTTTGTATTGGCACTAACACTTTGCATTGGTACTAACACTTAAGTTATCCAAGTGTGAGTGGTCCACCACCTCTAACCAGGTGTTTCAATGGGGACTGAACAGTTTTAAGAGTCATGGCAAAACAGAGGCTCCTTCTGGTGTAAGTGCTACAGTTCACACCTTTTCTAGCCACTGAGCCTTGCACGTTTTTGTATTGCATTAGAAAGTATTGCCATTGTAAGCACAATGCAAGTTTTGCCATGTTTTTGGAAACGCACACAGAAACCCATGTTTCTGCACTTTTTCTCGGAACGTGGTGGTGGAAATTGGGCCTATCCCTTTGCCTCTCAAAATGTTATGATTTTTAATATAACAAACGTGTATCAGCTGGGGGGGACTTTGGAGTTCACAGGCCTCCATCTCTCCTTCTGCTGGAGAATGTATCTAACCAAAATTAAGTGTTATCAATAAATTAGGGCATCATAGCAGATTCCCTTGCACTCATAATTTTACTTCCTTTTTTTTTTTTTTTTAACACGAGTACTGCAAATGTAGTACTGTGGAACTCATAAAATGCTAAAGCTACAGCTTAAGCTATTCATGTGGTAAAATTTAGTTCCAGACAATATATATACTGTATATATATATATATATTTTTTTTTTTTTCTTTGGTTATCATGGAAAAGGTGTATGACTTTCAGATGTGTATTGCCTGTTGGGAGAGGCTATACCCCAAATAACACAGATGGCAATAAAAACAGAGGTTCTGAACATTCCCCACTATGCTTAAAATACTGTAAATGCTTGTATTCCTGTGTGAAGCCATGTTGGTAAGATATTGCTTACTTCCTCTCTCAATGATCACATAGAAAATTAGAGGAAATTCCTGCAATGGCTTCAGATAACAGTTAGCAGATAACAGTAATAAGGCCTGGTTCACACTTATGCAGGTTGCGGGTGATGCTTTTTCCAGGTGTGTTTTGCATTTTTTCACATGCGTTTTTGGATGCGTTTTGCATTTTTGGGAGATGTCTGTTGTCTTGCAAGAGAAACCAGTAAAAATGCAACAGAAATGCATCAAAAATGCAAGCACTGCTTTTTTTATGCGTTTCTACTGCGTTTTCCGTTGAAATCTATGGAATCAAAAATGTAACCTGCTGTGGTGTAGGTGTAAACCAGATCTTACACTGTGTGGAATTGAACTCTAAAGTATAGCTGAAATTATAAAAAAAAATAAAATCAGTAGCCTGCCCCCCCCCCCCCCCCCCACCCAACCACCCTACACTTCTAATAAGAAAAAGTGCTGACTTCTAATGAAGATAAGTGAAGGAATCAGCCCAGACAAGTCACTCCCAGAACCTTTAGAAGCATATTGTGTTGGTGATCTTTAGATCAGCTCTCTTGGAGATGTGTAGCTGAGCATGGGGCTGCAGAAATTTCCAAGGGATGCCTATACATTATTTCCAGGGCTGCAGATGGTTTATGATTATAAATATGGCTTTTTGACAGAGAGAAAAATCTATATAAATGAGAAATGTATATTTCAAAGGAAAGAATTCCATGCCTGAAGACTGCAGCATGTGTTATCCCAACTTGATGAGTCACGGCCGATGCCTTTAACAAAACACACTTTCCCCTGTTGTGAATTGGAATATGTGAATTTTTGAAAAAAAAAAAATTAAATTTCAATTAAATCAGGCACACTGTCAATGGAGCAGATTTCAAAGGTTCTGATGTCACTGTTTAGTTTAGAATATAAGAGCAGTATATGACCATCTAGTTATTTAAAGCTGTTTTAAAGGTGGCTACCAAGCTGGCCCAAATTTATCCCCAAAACCACCCTCTCCCCCTTTAGAGTATTATTTTTTTTTTTCTTTTACCAAATTCTTGTAGCTTTTATTCATTCCCTTGACATGATCACTGAGCTTGCATAATTCTTACTGAAGAAGCTGCTGGGAGGTCAATTCCTATTAAGGTACAAGGCCGGATTTATACTAGGCATGTTTCTATTGGGGTACCAGGTCAGATTTATATTAGGCTTGTTCCTGAGGTACAAGGTTGGATTTAAATTAGGCTTGTTCCTAATGAGGTACAAGGTCAGATTTATACTAGGCTTGGTGCTTTTGAGGTACAAGGTCAAATATGTACTAGGCTTGTTCCTATTGAGATACAAGGTCAGATTTATAATAGGCTTGTTCCTATTGAGGTACTAGGTTGAAAATATACTGGGATTGTTCCTCTTGATGTACAAGGTCAGATTTATACTAGGCTTGTTCATATGGAAGTACAAGGTAAGATTTATGCTAGGTCTCTTCCTATTAAGATACAAGATCAGATATACACAAGGCCTAGTCCAGCTATCTTATGATGCCTCCCACCACTCTCCCTATCAATTTACTAAGAATTACAATATAATAACATTTTTGGAACTGTGCCAACAAAAGTGTAGTAGTGTTGTTGCCCCTGGTTACTTATTGTACTTATAAGGGTTGATTGCTCTCTTCAGGTACCTACCTGCAAATACATACTGCTTTTTGCTGATATTCTTTTCTCTACAGTAGTCATTCCCATTTGCAGCTCCATCCCATAGCTCACCTGAAATAGGCATCTGTTCTGTTTGTTTAACTCTCTAGACACCCATTAATCAGTCTCATCCTCCTAAATACATTCACAGGGCCTTTCACTGATGCATTCTGGAATAAATGGAATGTCCAGGTATTTGGATGATGCAAAATTAAAGAACTCTTGCTTAACTCTTGCTGTAGTCTCTTATTCCAACCAAAGCAGAAATGTTGTTCTCCAAAGAAATAGCAAAAAGTCAACATCCTCAAACTTAGTCAGGAAAAAGGCCTTAGAGAGCTTTCTCTCGGTTTTTATTAGAGTTCAATAAAAGAATATTACACTTGCACTATTTCCTTCCCTAGGAGTCTTTTACAGAAGGCCTGGGTAACACGACCAAAGTACTGTGCTCTCCTAGGTCAGGGGATAAACATTATCTCCTTACAAGATGACACTGCTTTTAATAAGGAGACCAGATTCTCAATTTCTTCTCAATGCCTCAGCCCTGTCTCAGCTGGTGCACAACTGACAATGGAGAGAACTGTTGGATTCCTCCAGTCCAACCCTCTCTCTCCTGACTGGAGATAGAGATATAAGTTGCTAGAAGCTCCAGCAGGAGAATAACTACGATTTGTAAGGCCTCTTTCACACTGGCAGAGTCCGCCAGCGGTTCTGCCTGCTCAGCAGGGGAACTCTCCGCTAATCCCTGCTGAGCAGGCAGCTGTCAGGTCCGTGTCCTCTATGCTGGTGCAGAGTAGATGCAGACACAACCTACTGTCCTCTTCTGGGCTGTCAGATGGAAACAGACCGCCTGTATTTTTCCATCCAACTGTCATCCAATTCCAAGTCGCCTGTTTTTAGCGGACAGGATCAGATCGAAGGTCAGTGTGTGTCAACAGACACATGTACTTTGACATCCACTGCTCCATAGGGAACAATGGATGGCTCAATTGGGTCCACCTGAAAAACTGACAGGCAGACCCGATTGGTCCGACTGTGTGAAAGGGATCTAAAGCAGAACAAATCCTTTTAAATTAACTTTCCCTAAACAGTTTCATTCAAGGCATGCTGTGAATGATAACTGTTACAGCTGCGTGTCTTCTCAACTGAACTGTCAACCCAGCAAATGGCTTGTGTGATAATTGATCACATATGCAGCACCATGGCAACTGCAGATCAAACAGAAGCAAAGATGGCAGCTTCCTTGACTATAAAAGATAGGAGAGTTTAGTGTCACTATAGGAAGGAACTCTCCTGATTACACTTTAAAGCTCACCACATATTACAATCTATTATCAATCTGATCCTGTATGATCTCTGCTAGATCTACCAACAAATATGTAGTGCAAGTATGTATGTACAGTAGTGTGTACTACACCCCCAGTCTTTTAAATGTTATTTATTTATTTTTTCCATGTTTATTCATGTTTTCTATCTCATGCAAGGTTAGAAAAAAACAGGTTGTGGTTTAGTGATTCAGGACATTATCTTGACCACTTGACCACACCCAGTTGCTATAGTGGCCAGGAGTGTGTACTCCTGTTAAGCAAGTTGTCAGCTTTCGGGTGGAAGTGATTCAGGTGGCTATGAAGCCCACTGAACCAGAGCTGTCATTCACTGGGAGTGCTGCTCAGGAAAGCAACTAATGAAGCATGATCTGTGCTCCAGCAGCTGCTATGGAGTACAAGGGAGATATCAGGGGTCTAAAAGACCTCTGATGTCTCCATAAAAAAACCTATGACAAAAAAGTTTCTACCACCCCTTTCATCCCATATGTGATAGCAATAAAGTCATGTTAAAAAAAAAAAGGTTTTATGCATTCTTTGCACCCTCTAGTGTGCTAGGGTTGTTAGTGTAGGTTTGTAGAGTAGGCTTGTTAGTGTAGAAATTTATTTTTAGCTCAAGGCTAAGTCTGAGCTGTAAATCTTGGTCAGGGTTTAGTGACTCAGGGCTGGGTGATTCATCCTAGCAGCTTCTCTAGTACCCCTCCCTGTTCTCTGGGACATTGGAGAATGTTCTAGACATAGTGGCTTGAAGTTAGGAGGAGCTGCTTGGAATATTTATGGGGGCCTCAGTCAATCCCTAGGAAATGGCTGGCAGAGGGCAGGCCACCTTATAAATAGGCATGAGTCATGCCAGCAGGGGCAGTTGGGTGGAAGATGGAGATGGAGTGCTGACGAGGCTGTTGGTGGCCCTTGAGGGCACCCCCTAGTCTGGGTGAGTGACTTTGGGCCTGGGGCTTGGGTGCTGGAATATTCCCCCTAAAACACACTGAGGAAACCCTTCCTGGAGGCACAGGAGCAAGGAGAGGATAGCAGGAACAGGTCAGCACTTCTGGGAGATATCCTGAAAGTCAGCCGGGTGGGCTGTTGAGTGTTAGTCTGGAGGACTATAGAAAGGGTCAGCTGCAGCCAGGCAGGTTGGCAGGGCCTGCAGTGGTGGTGCTGGGAGCAGTGACCACAGAGAGGAAGTACTGGGAAAGTGTGAGCTGTGTCACGCCATCAGTTCTTTAAGCATAGTGGCTGTGAGTCCCTGGCTGTAATGGGCCTCTGCTACAAAAATACTACAGAATGACATAGCTGGGTTCTGCAAGAAAGTGTTTGCTGGAGGAAGAAGAGGAACTGTGTATATAGACTGTATATAGGAAGTGTTGTCCCTGAAGTTTTGTTCTGAAGTCGAATGGGCATCCTATAATCTCCCATTCCTATCTAAGTATTACCCTCAATAAAACAAAAAAAAAAACAAAGTCACAGACTGTTTTCTGACTCTAGAGTGCCTGTGAGAATTCAGTGTGCCTGGCTGTTCAGGGTGGGGGGATTCCAGTTTACTTGCGGCTCCTTAGGGGATGCGCTACACATTAAAAGAGACAAATAGAAAAAATAAACAATTTTGAAGCCCAACAATACACACAATAACTCATGCGTTGGGGCGTGTACATATAAGAATAGATCAGTAAGCCTCAGTGTGTATCTTGGGGAGTGTACCTGGACCCAACTGTGTGCTTGCTTCTGGCACTGAATTCCACGTTAGGTTCTCACCTTGGCACAAAGTACAATGTGTGTAGTTAGCCACAGGGGTACTATACTGTATAAGTCTAGTGTTGTGCTCCATTTCTATGGTTCCCAGACCCTCTAGGACAGGGGTCTTCAAACTACAGCCCTCCAGTTGTTCAGAAACTACAATTCCCATCATGCCTTATCATGTCTGCGAATGTCAGAGTTTTACAATGCCTCATGGGACATGTAGTTCCGCAACAGCTGGAGGGCCGTAGTTTGAGGGTCCCTGCTCTAGGATATGCTAATCATGATAGGTGAAGCCTTGACCTCTAGGGGTCCTAGATTCATGGATAAGTGCTGTCTTTCGCTAACAACATGGACTTTTCCTATGCACACACAGATTGATTGTACACTTTATGAGGATTAGCTCAACCCTGTGAGGGTTGAGCTCCTCCAAAGATTTTTTTGCTGAAATGTATCCTATGGAAAGGGATTTAAATAAGGAATGGGCTATTTGGGTAGTGCATCCTTCAATTTCAGTTCTCAATAAACACCTTACAGTTTATTTTGAGGAAGTTCCCTCTTTTAATGATTCTGTTGATATGCATTTTGAAGCCCTCGGAAAGGCCATTTTTGCTCTTGCTTTGCAGCCAGCAATTGCTGCCATGTCAATTTGCTAGACTATTGCTAACTGTCCAAAATAAATGAGCAGAGACCAGGAACCTGCTCTCTTGGAACAATTTCTGGTAATGATATTAGCCCTAGTATTTTGTGTTGACTCGTTAGAATGTAATTTGCCAAGTCTCTAGAATGTCCCTGATCTCTGTGCATTTACAAAGGACTTTTGTCGCTAAAAGCTTCTTCTGCTGAACATACTTGTAAAAAGTGTATTTTACACATGTCTTTTAATGGTGAATGTCTTGTTGGGAATTCCCTTGATGAATTATTTAAGGAAGTCACCAGGGAAAAAGGTGCTCCCAACCCAAAAGAAAAAGCCTAAGTCTCTTACTCCCACGTCTACTACTTCTCCTTAGCAAAAGGGTTCTTTTTGCTCTCCCTGGGCATCAACCTTAAAACCAAGGTTTAAAGGCCCGTACATACCTGCCGATTGTCGGCCGTATATATTCGGCCAACGTCCGATTGTCGGCTTGTTAGTATGATGCTTCCGACAACCGACTGCGACTTTTCGGCCAAACAAAATCTGGTGTGCAGGCTATAAAATTTTTGTTGGCCAACAAAGAACGACCGATTGTTCGTCAGTATAAGTCACTTCAGAAGATCAATTTTAGGATTTCCATTGAAATCTATTCACAGTCCCAAAACCTAATGGGGCAACCACCCAATACTGGACTCTCTAAACAGAACTTAATGTACCATAATTCATATAGGGATCAACAATGGAATCAATGGTATCTGTTATTGCTTCTTCTCTAAACAAGGAGAATTCCTGGCATCAGTAGACATACAACTCCCCCATCTTCCCCTCACATCCAGGATTTCTGCATTTTGCTGTAGGAAATAGCACTACCAATTGGGCTCTCCTCTGCACCCTGAGTGCTCACAAACATGTATGCTTCTGGCTCTTCTGCAAACGCAAGGCATTCAGGTCACAGGTTACCTGGAATACTTCCTACTGACGACTCTTCAGCCACAACCTTGTGTGCCACTGTCTGGATGATTTGGTTTATTCAAACCTTTGGCTGGATTTTACAGCTTTTAAAAGTCTCCAGCCATTACACTGTCTGGAGTACCTGGGTCTAATCTTAAATTACTAGATTAATGCTCTACACACTGCTATACCCTTTCTAGCAAACTTTTCACACATATTGCAATACATGTTTATGTGGGCCAACTGAATTAATGTAATCCCTCTTTAGCCAGTCCTACTCTGCTCAGCCACTGCAAATACCACTGTGGACACAATGCCAACATTGGGGCCAACAAACACAAAATGGGGGAGGGCTACAAGGTTTAGGTCTGGCCACTGACTTACAATACAACAGAAACAAGATCCCAAAATTGTATAAATGCATATAACCTATATAGAACTGCTATACCCTTTTCTAGCAAGCTTGACATTGTGTCCACAGTAGCATTTGCAGTGGCAGAGAAGAGTAGGGCTGGCTAAAGAGGGATTACTTTGACGCAGTTGGCCAGCTTAAACATGTATAGCAATATGTGTGAACTACAGGTAAATATCCCTATTTTTTATTGCAACGTTTGGTAGAAAGGGTATAGCAGTGTGCAGAGGGTGCATTTAGTATTTTTTGTTTTAACATGAAGTCACACCCCTTTAGCGCCTGGTAAGTTATATGCATGTATAAGCTATTGGGATCTAATGGCAGGTACAGTATCTCACAAAAGTGAGTACACCCCTCACATTTTTGTAAATATTTTATTATATCTTTTCATGTGACAAGACTGAAGAAGTGACACTTTGCAACAATGTAAAGTAGTGAGTGTACAGCTTGTATAACAGTGTAAATTTGCTGTCCCCTCAAAATAACTAAATACACAGACATTGATGTCTATTTTGCTGGCAAAAAAAGAGAGTACACCCCCTAAGTGAAAAGGTCCAAATTGGGCCCAAAATGTCAAAATTTTGTGTGGCCATCATTATTTTCCAGCACTGCCTTAACCCTCCTGGGCATGGAGTTCACCAGAGCTTCACAGGTTGCCACTGGAGTCCTCTTCCACTCCTCCATGATGACATCACGGAGCTGGTCTTTGGTTACAGACAGGCACCTCTGCCTGTCTCCTGACAGCGTGGACTGGCTCAATTTCATTAAAATTAACCAATCTTGGATTAATATTGATTACAAAACCCCTGCTGCTGATGCTACGGACTAAATGATTGTTTGTCATTTGACCACCCCTTTAAAAAATGTTTCCACAGCTGCATCTCAGTTGTCTGCATTGTGCCTCAGAGTTTTCAGCCTATTTCAGTGCTTGGTAATATAAAGGTGCCGCGCAATGTTTCTTAGCTGGACCACATCTATCACATTTTTAATGTTTAATGCAGGGTAGATCTTGCTTTGTGACCAAAAGTGTGTGGCCTATGCCAGTGCCTAGTCACTCAAAAATATTTGTGTCTGTAGCCTCTCAGGTAATACACTTTTTATTTCAAAATAAAACCTTCTTCATCTCCCCCTTTTATTCTATTATACAACTCCAATTCCAAAATAGTTGGGACGCTGTTTAAAATCTTCATAAAAACAGAATGCAATGATGTGCAAATCTCATAAACTCATATGGTCTCTTTATTTGCTGCCTATTCAAATGCTCATGTACTGTTCTGGCACTAGCCCATTTCTTCTAAACACATACCTGCATCTATATGTTAAATATTTTGGAAAAAATTGGGTATACAGGAATGGGCATCAGGGAATGTAGGGTTGTGGTTTTGCATTCACTAATTATACTATAAACCTTCTTGCCATTGCCCAATTTGTATGAAGTTGAGGGCTTTAGTATTTCTTTAGCTTTAAGACCTGTTTTGGTTCCTGCTTCCAGTACTAAATTTAGACCTGTTAGCACAAAAAAAAGTAAAAGCCTTTTTTTCAAATTCAAATTAATCAGATTAGTATTTCAGCCAGGCTAAATGTAAAAGTAAAAAATCAATTACATATTCAAAATATGTGATACCAGAAAATGGTATCACTGACACAGTCTGTGAAAATTCTACTGTTCCATAAGACCATATACAGCCTAAATACATCTCATAAATTTTACATTTAAAGGATTTGTAAAGTGCTAAAAAACAGCGCAAAAATTAGTAAATATATAAGTCATAAAAAATCTTAAAGTGCTATGTGCAAACTAAGTGCATACATACAAATAAGATAATTCAACAGTAAATATCATAGAATATTGCATAAAGATAAATAAGTGTCCATAGGAAATTGGTGCAAAAATGCAAAAGAACTTGAATAGTTCAATATGTACTAAAATCAGCAAGTCTTTGATGACGCCCAAGGGGAGGGCGAAAAGCGTCAACGCAATTTCCGGTCTACGACACTGTGGCACGTCACTTCCGGGACGGTGGAACGCACGCCGGGACCAAGGCATACCCGAGCGCACACCGCATCCAGGAAGAAACGGTAGACCTGCCTATTTTTTACTATCTGCCTGATTCTGCTCTACGAAATGTGAGTATTATACTTTTAATTCCAATAAATGATTGATAAATGGGATTACACTATTGCCAGTTTTTCTTTTTATATCTATGCATACCGGTGTGTTGAGAGCTTCAGACCTCAAAGGATTCCTTATTCAGTTCCCTTTTGGGACACAAGCCTTTTTGACCCTCTACAGCTGTATAGCCTAGGGGTCAATTCAGTTCGGTAAGTGGATATCCAAAGGGGGATGATTGGCACCGTTCACAGCACCGGAGTTTTGGCATGATGTTGCACACCTTTCTGAGCACTTAATGCACTTTTTGGTGAATTGTTATATGGACACTTGCTGATTTTAGTACTTATTGAACTATTCAAGTTCTTTGGCATTTTTGCAACAATTTTCTATGGACAATTATTTATCTTTATGCAATATTCTATGATATTTACTGTGGAATTATCTTATTTGTATGTATGCACTGGTTTGCACATAGCACTTTAAGATTTTTTATGACTTATATATTTACTAATTTTTATGCACCTTTTTGCGCTGTTTTTTTAGCACTTTACTTTGAGAATCTGGTTAATACCCAGTTTTTGCACAGTTGCACTTTGGTCATTATTATTTTCATCCATAGCGCAGTACATTTCATATTATTTTAAAGGATTTGTGTTTCTTCCATGTCACCCTTGAAGCCACATTTTGACCCTCTTCCCCATGGTAGTGCCAAACTTCTCATGCTCTTTTTCAATGATAGCTTGCCCATTAGCCAGAGGCCCCCATAGACTTCTCTTAGATTTCGCAATTTTCAAGCTGGATTCAACAAGCCCCCAACAAATTGAACCTGGGCAGATTTGTTCATCCATACTCATTAAGTCTGCAAGAAAATAAAATCTGAAAATACAGCTTTTTCAGTAAAGAAAGAGTGTGATAACTACCCAGTAATAACATTTACAGCAATCTACTATCAATAATCTCTTGCCTTGTGCATGCTGAGACATTTTATCTCCAAACAGTTGGAAAACACATTGGGGATTCTTCCACTGTACTATCAAATCAGTGTTCCCCCATGTGGATCCTTTTCTATGTGAATGACTTGGAGCACAGTGAGAGAACAAAACTTGTAGCAAAAGATATTAATTGCTGTATACGTTACATAAATCAGATTGTACATTCTTGTGTGTCATACCCTCGACACCTTTTGTAACAGGCTGCATCAATCTTTGTTATTATTTGTATGTCATGTGTGTCAGTAATTATTACTCTTCACTGCCACTTTTCTTCTCTTCTCAGACTCTTATCTCTGCTAACTACATTATTCAATATAATAAAAGCTTTTATTTAATTTGTCCCTTTAATCACTGGAAAGAGCATGTTACTGGCGTTTCTTTAAGTATCTTTGATGTAAAGTATACCAATAATACTTTAGTCTCCCATCTACCACATTGGTAATAATTGCAGTGTTAAACGATTTTTAAGCCGCATATCATTCCAACATCTGGTGCTTTAAAGGGGGTTGATGATGTTTTAATTACTGTTATTGCACCTAATAAAATAATCCACCATGCATGTGAGACATGCTATCCTTTTTTTCTAAGTACTCCAAAATGCTTTCACCCAAAATTCAAATTATTAGTCACCGTTATGCAAAAGGATTCATGGAGGATTTAGAGGCTCTAATAGAGCTTTGTTTCAGTGATTTTTCCAACATAATTGTATTTTCAGATTTAAAGCTGAACTCCAACTTTCTTTTGGCTATAACTGAATGAAATGATCAATATCAGCATAGATCATACCTCTGTACCATGTTGCTTGGTTGTCTGCAGACCCCCTGATTTTCTGGGTTTTGTTGTGGCTTTGTACCATGTATATCCTGCTGATAGACTCTGTCCCTTCTACAGCCAGTTCCTGTAGCAGCTAGAGTCTGTAACACTTCCCTTTGTAGTCTTTCAGACTCTGCAAATTATGTAATTTCCCTCACAGCTCTGATGGTGGGTGGGATTGAATAAATTCTAATTAGCATTGAATCCTACCCAGTCACACCTACAGGAAGAGTCCAAACCTCCCACCTCATAGATCACAGCATTATTCAAGAAAGAAACCCCTTCATACACAACCTGTTCTGAAATTTGACTGTGCTGCTGCTGAGCAGGATTGAATGGATACAAACTAAAAGTCAATCCTGCCCTGTTAAATATGCCGACCAGTGTGAACAGGGAGAATTGCACCCCTCAGATACCCTTCCAGAGCACTGCTCACTGTGAAGTGATTAATCTACATGAAAAGGAAACACCTTCATAATAACCTCCCATAAACATTCCTCTGCAGTTTTGCAGTAAGCCATTACTCTTTGGCATGCTGCAGGACAGGAATGACACAATTACACCTTTCAACACCCACTTGAAGGCCCAGAAACACCCACAGTAACCCTAGGATACACCCACATCAACTGCTAGAAGTGGTACAAGTGACTCCCCCATAGCCCGCCATGAAGCTATAGAGGCTCAAAGGACCATGGGACATGTAGTATCAGGACTGGAAAAGGAAGGAAACATGAAGTCAGATAACTTTGAAATTCAGCCAGGATGAGGAGTGACATTACAGACACAGAAAGATGTTGTATATAGCTAAAGGATGTAAGTTGCACACATACTAACAGTGGGGTTATGATTCATTTACATGTGCAGTGCAACTGTTGTTTTGGGGGAGGAAAAGATGAAGTTCTTCTTTAATGTTTTGTTTTGTCCATACAGAGTTTGCATGATTTTATATTTCATTGCAAGTAGTCAAATAGTGGCCCTGTTGTTATTTCAATGTTGCAAGAATGATCATTAGAGTTGAGTGTTAAGAGGATTCATTGCCACATTGTACTTCTTTTTTGTCGTCATCACTCCAGTCATAGAAAATAAAATCTTCCTCCCATTGGCTGGTGTTGAGTGAATCTGCCACAGTTGCAGCTTCTCATTATAAGTGAGTGCCCTTTTTAACTTGGTTTTGGAGTTTTTACCTTGGAGTTTGTAGACCCACATAAGCATGGTCCCTTCAGAGGCTTAAAGTAAAATTATAGGCAGAACTTTTTTTTCGTTTTGGATATAGCGGGGGGGGGGGGGGGGGTTAAACCCCAGTAAGATTTTCTTTCAATCTGTGTCCCATTGCGGAGATTTCCTTTCACTTCCTGTCTTCATAACAGGAAGTGAGAGAAAATTCGGCTAACCTGCCCCTAGGAGCACTGTCAGACAATGAGAAGGACAGAGAAGGGAGAGAAAGAGAAGGAAAGAACAATGGACATTTTTTGGAAGCTGCTAAATATCTGTCTGTGTCAGATTGACTTTACCTCTCATGCTGGAGAAGTACTGGTATTCTTCTGTCTGCATTCCTGCTGGTCAGACCTGTGAGAGTACAGATTTGAGCATGGAACTACTCATGATGATAAAACGGCAGTGTGAGAGACTTGCAGTAGTTAGAAGGGAGCTAAGCACTGGGCATTGTTTCTTGGAGTTGTAGTGAAGAAAGGCAAAGTTAGGACTTTCACTAAGGTAGGTTCACATTAGTTTAGCTGTGACTTGATCTGATTTTCTAGTGTGATTTTGTAGCCTGATGTTGGTGTGTTATGGTATGTTTTTTATGCTTTTTGATGCATTTTCCTGCTGCTGTGTTTTTTTGTAGGGGAAGGAGACTGCTCAATACACAGATGCTGGTTGTTAAGGAGCCTGCTGTCAGCTAGGGATTCCTGGCTGACAGTAGAATGTAAACAAAGGAGTCCATCATTAAAAATAAATTAAGAAAATATGTGGGGGTCCCAATATAATCCATACCAGGCACATTAGGTCTTGTATGAATTTTAAGGGGAACCCCCCAAAATCCATACCAGACCCTTATCTGAGCATGCATTCATGCAGGCCAGAAAAGAGAGGATGAGCATGTGCCCCTACCTCCTGAACCATACCAGGCCACATGCTCTCAACATGGGGGACCCTCCCTACAAAGCACTTTGTCACTATGTTGATGAGGACAAGTAACTCTTCCCCACAACCCTGACCAGGTGGCTGTGGGGGTCTGTGGGTGGGGGTCTTATCAAAACCTGGAACCCCCCTTTACAAAAAGGGGGCCCGGTACTACCATCCCATGTGAATGAGTATTTATTCACAAAAAAAGAAAGACAGCGGTAAATAAAAATACAAACACAGTGAATTATGTGTCCTTTATTGAAAAATGGTAAAAATGTCCCACGTTGTACATCAAAGGTCAATCACATCATCCAGGGATGCAGATCCACATCAATCACAATGAAGGATGGCTGCAGACCCACATGAAAAAAAAAAAAACTTGCCACCCACCGAAATGTGACTTATCCAGTTGCCTGTGCCACTCTGAATGACATCTCTGGTTCTCCTCACCATTTAAAGTGGTTGTAAACCCTCCTCTAATGTTTGTACCTATAGGTAAGCCTATAATAAGGCTTACCTATAGATACTATAAATATCTTCTAAACTTGCACCGTTTAGGAGCATTTTACTGTGTACTGTACTGATGACGTCATCGCGCATACGCTTTGAAGGAATGGCTGCCCATGCCGTTTCTTCAGAGTCATGTGCCTTGACCGGCGGCTCACGCACACATGTGTGGGAGTGACATCACGCGGCCCCGGCCAGTAGCACAGCCGGAGTCCGCAGACCTGGAAGGAAGATGGGCGAAGATGTATGTGGCCTCCAGAGGGGACGACGAGGGCTTTGTTTGGAGGTAAGTGTCACATAATATGCTAGTATGCGGTACATTCTAGCACATTATGCCTTTTACTTTCCAGGTAAGGTCTTTAACCAGTTCTGGACCGGAAGGACCCCTTAATGACCAGGCTATTTTTTGCGATTCGGCATTGTGTTATTTTAACGGTAAATTGCATGGTCGTGCAACACTGTACCAAAATAAAATTGATGTCCTTTTTTTTTTTTCCACAAATAGAGCTTTCTTTTGGTGGTATTTGATCACTTGTGCAATTTTTATTTTTTACACTATAAACAAAAAAAGTGACAATTCTGAAAAAAAAATATATATATTTTTTACAATCTCACACTTTGCTATATAACATTCTCTAAAAAAAAAATCTATTTTTTTTCATCCTTTAGGCCAATTTGTATTCTGCTACATATTTTTGGTAAACAAAATCGCAATAAGCGTATTTTGATTGGTTTGCGCAAAAGTTATCATGTCTACAAACTAGGGGAAAGATTTTTATGTATTTATTTATTTTTACTAGTAATAGCGGCGATCTGCAATTTTTAGCGGGACTGCAACATTGCGGCGGACAGATTGGACCCCTAACTGACATTTTTGACACTTTTGGGGGGACCAGTGCGTTACTACAGTAATTAGTGCAAAAAATATGCACTGTTACTGTAATAATGACATTGGCAGGGAAGGGGTTTACCTAGTGGGTGATCAAAGGGTTAAATGTGAGTCTAGGGGAGTGTTTACTAACTGTGGGGGGAGGGGCTTGTGAAATGACCATAGAGACCTGTGATCCTCTATAGAAGGATCACAGGCAGTCTCTGATAATTTCAGCGAGAAGAACGGTCAGCTGTGTTTACAACAGCTGACCGTTCTTCTCTCTCAGCGGGGACCGATCACAGGTGGCCGGCCCCGTGCATCGGCATCCCCCCAGCACCACACGCATGACCAACATAGTACTACATCGGTTCGCGCAGCTGAGCCAGCCTGCCGTAGTAGAACTGCGGCGGGCAGGCGGCCAGTGGTTAAGAAGACAAAGGGGAGGTCACCCAGTGATGCTATTGACTATACATAAACATGTATGGTGCCGGAGGGCCTAGAATGGATTTCGGGGGGACGTCATGCCATTTTGTTTGGTGCAGGATACCTCTTAAAATCCATACCAGATCCGAAGGGCCTAGTATGGATTGTGGGGTACACCCATGCTATTTGTTTATTTATTTATTTATTTTTTTTGAGGGAATGCTTTTTTTACATTCTGCTGTCAGGCAAGAGTCCCAGGCTGACAGCAGGGATGAATCAATTCTTTTAAAGGACACCAGTGGGTGGTGACTCCTAATAGGGATTAGAGATGAGCTTCGAGTTCGAGTCGAGGCTACGTTAGATTTGAACATCGGTCGTTCATCGAATGATGAACAAATGTGCTTCTTCGCGGGAAATTCGAGTTATCATAATGCACTGCATGCGCGCCGTGCCTGCAGCGCATTATGTGATTGGCCAAAGAATGCACCCTGACCTCATGCTTTGGCCAATCAAATGATCTCTGCCATGATTGGACTAAAGGTAGGCTTGCCTTTAGCCAATCATTGCTCAGGGGCCAAGTACATGCCCCACACTACATAAAGGCTGCTTGCGCAGCCACAGCGTGTAGTGTCATTGTGCGGAGATCAGACAGGGACAGGCACACGATTCAGGCAGGGAGAGAGTAGATTTTTTGGAGTCAGACAGTGCAGAGAGACATTTCTAGCAGTGTAGGGAGGGCGAGGTTCCTGTGTGAGGTAGGGATAGATTGATTTCTTTACATCTGTTTCCAGTACCAGTATTGTTCATCAGCCAGTTTCTGTAGGAAAACTGTAGGAATATAGATCACTACAGATATAAGCCACAGTAACCTTTGCTCAGTTGTGGATTTTTCTATGGGGGTCACATACCTGTAGGAATAGAGATCACTACAGATATCAGCCACAGTAACCTTTGCTCAGTTGTGGATTTTTTCTATAGGGGTCACATACCTGTAGGAATAGAGATCACTACAGATATCAGCCACAGTAACCTTTGCTCAGTTGTGGATTTTTCTATAGGGGTCACATACCTGTGGGAATAGAGATCACTACAGATATCAGCCACAGTAACCTTTGCTCAGTTGTGGCTTTTTCTATAGAGGTCACATACCTGTGGGAATAGAGATCACTACAGATATCAGCCACAGTAACCTTTTCTCAGTTGTAGCTTTTTCTATAGGGGTCACATAGCTGTAGGAATAGAGATCACTACAGATATCAGCCACAGTAACCTTTGCTCAGTTGTGGATTTTTCTATAGGGGTCACATACCTGTAGGAATAGAGATCACTACAGATATCAACCACAGTAACCTTTGCTCAGTTGTGGATCTTTCTATAGGGATCACAGATCATCCATCTATAGGAATATAGATTACATCAGATATCAGTGAGAGTATTAATAATCGGTCACTTGCGTACATCTATAACCACCACAGCTCATCTATAGGGCTATCAATTACATCATATCAGGTCATTGAGTATTCATTGGTCAGTTGCGTATACCCTATATTGATCTGCATCAACATAATGTCCGAAAGGCCGACAAGGAGAGGCCGATGCTCACAGGCCACGAAAAGAGGGCAAGCAGCCTCTGTGTCGATTGTGAAAAGTGGTGGTCACAGTCGACATAGTGCATCCTCTGCAGGCGGGGCACGCCCATCCTTTATTTCCGGTGCTGCCCGTGCTATTCATCCACAAGATGTGGAAGAGTTGGTGGAGTGGATCAATAAGCCATACTCATCCTCCTCTTCCTCTGACACCCACACTCCCAGTAGTTTGCCTTCCACCGCAGCTGCCAAAGTGGCCCGTTCCACAGGCTCCTTCTCCACAGCTACTCCTTCAGTTGCCCCACCATCATGCATGGAGAAGTCACCTGAACTATTCGATTATAGTGTCAGTGACATGCTCCTGGAGGATGAGCAGCAATTTGAAAGCTGTGATGTTGTTTCCCAGGTTGATGAAGATAATAACATGAGCCTAGAGAGAGGGGAGTGACAACGACGGACAAGAGACCAGCAGTCATGTTGCCACACCTGAAGCATATTGCCATGTTTGCTCCAGTGACGAGGAGGGAGGGCATAATGAGGTCACTGACCGTACTTGGGTGCCTGACAGGATAGAGGAAGAGGAGGTGAGGGAGGAGGAGGGGGATGCACAACTGCAAAAAGGCAGGATTGCTCCATGGGACGGCCTAGCAGTAGCCAACCTATTGCATCACAGCACAGAGCTCCACAGGTGCAGGGTGCTGCAAAATCCCAGCGGATTCCAAAAAGTTCATTAGTGTGGGTTTTTTCAGCACCTGTGCAGTAGACCGCAGTGTTGCTGTTTGCAGCATCTGTCTAAAGCGGATCAAACATGGCCAGAACACCAGCTGCTTGGGCACCACATGCTTGACAAGGTATATGACTTCCTGCCATGCAGTCCGTTGGCAACAGCACCTGAAAGGGGCACCAGATCAAAAGAAGCATTCATCCCCTTGCTCTTCATCTGTGATCTCTAACCCTGCTTTACCTCATGCCTTCTCAAATACCAGCATTTAGAAGGATGATGGTATAGCAATGAGTGGCACAGAGACTTGCACCCAATCTGCTAGCCGTACACCATCGCTTGATTTGAGCAGCAGGCAAATTTCACTACCCCAGTATTTGAACCGTAGAATGAAATACTGTCCCAGCCATCCACATGCTCAGCGTCTTAATGCTAGCTTGGCCAAATTGCTAGCATTAAAGTTGCTGCCTTTTCAGCTGGTAGACTCGGCTCCCTTTTGCAAATTTATGGAATGTGCTGCACCACAGTGGCAGGTCCCAAAAAGGCATTACTTTTCGCGTAAAGGCCATTCCGGCTCTCTACCGTCATGTGGAAGGTAGTGTTTTGGCCTCGTTGGACAAAGCTGTCAGCAGGAAGGTGCACATTACTGCTGACTCTTGGTCCAGCAGGCATGGACAGGGACGTTACATTTCTTTCACGAGGCACTGGGTAACTTTGATGGCAGCTGGGAAGGATGCAGGACAGGGTTCAGTCTTGCAGCTTGTTTTGCCACCACGCCTCCAAAAAGCTGGTGCTGGTTCTGCCACATCTGGCTACTCCACCACCACCTTCTCCATGTCCTCTTCTGTGCAATTCTCCTCTGCAGCAGCAGTGCTCCCTAAACGTTCAAGGGACTATGGAAGCAGTCAGGCTAAAAGATCCCATGCTGTGCTTCAGTTGTTCTGTCTAGGGAATAGGAGTCACATCGGTACAGAGATTCTGTCAGCTCTGCAAGGGCAGGCTCAGAGATGGTTGACACCATGACAGCTTGAGTCAGGAATGGTTGTATGCGATAATGGCACCAACCTTCTCTCCGCCCTCTGACAGGGACACTTGACACATGTTCCATTCTTGGCACTTGTTCTGAATCTGGTGGTGCAACGTTTCTTGAGCAGATACACGGGCTTCCAAGATCTCCTGAGGCAGGCCAGGAAAGTCTGTGGCCATTTCCGCCGTTCATTCAATGCCAGTGCTCAACCTGCCCGCCAACCCTCTCATTTGTGACATGCCCACCAGGTGGAACTCAACGTTGGCAATGCTGCAGTGGCTGCACACGCAGCAGAGGGCCATCAATTAGTACCTGTGTGAGTATGGCACAAGGACAGGGTTTTTCGCCACGCCAGTGGCTTTTGATTAAGGATGCATGCATTGTCCTGTCACCATTTGAGGAGGCCACTCAGATGGTGAGCCGGGACGATGCATGCATCAGTGACACTATCCCGCTAGTTTACCTGCTGGAGCACATGCTGCGTGTAATCATGGACAGAGCACTTGAGGCAGAACAGCGGCAGGAAGAGGAGGACTTCCTTTCCTCACAAGGCCCCCTTTATGCAGATATCATTCCTGCAGTGCCACAAAACACACAGGAGGAAGAGGAGGAGGAGGATGAGGATTTCGGCAGCATGGATGTAGAGAAAGAGGATAGGATACAGCAGTCTTCAAGGCATGGTTTTAATTCCCTTAATAACCCATCCTTAATAACCCAGAGGACTCAGAAGCTCATGCCTCCTCCAACTTACTTTGCATGGGCTCCCTGATTCTGCAAAGCCTGCGAAAGGACCCGAGGATTCGTGCTATCAAGGAGAGGTATAATTACTGGTTGGCAACCCTTCTTGATCCACATTACAAGGGTAAAGTTGCAGAGCTCATCCTGCCTTCGCAGTGGGAGCAGAGGATGAAACATCTTGAGGAGGCCTTGAAAAAAAAATTGTGTACCGCCTTTCCAGACACTGGGAGGTCAACATTCTCCAGACGTGTTTCTGAGGCATTGTTCAGCCAAAGGAGGAGCGGTGGAGAAGGTGGCCGGCTGACCGATTCCTTTAAACAGTTCTTTTGTCCTCAGCAGCACCTAGGGCTGTTAGGTTTAAGCAACCATCGCCAGCATCTCCATCATATGGTGCATGATTATCTAGGCGCAAGAGCAGACTTGGAGACCTTTCCAGCTGCGCATCCATTGGCTTACTGGGTCTTGAGGATGGACCACTGGCCAGAACTTGCTCAATATGCAATGGAGCTACTGGCCTGTCCTGCTTCCAGCGTGCTTTTCCGAATGGACGTTTAGTGCCGCTGGAGGTTTTGTGATGGACAAAAGAGTGCGTCTGTCCACAGACTCTGTTGATCAGCTGACTTTCATCAAAATGAACCAGTCTGGATCAACAAGAGCTATCAGGCCCCTGATGCTGATGTAACAGATTGAATTTGCTAGGGGTCTGCCATCCCTTGAAGACTGCATATGCTGCCAATCCTTTTCCTCTACCTTGATTCTGCTAGCTTCCAACAAGGTTTTTGGTTTAGGTCACTACCAACCCCCAAGGCCTAATTTGTCTGCACTTGTATGACAGGTGCATACAATTTAAATGTTGTATGTCATTTTTAACAGCAGGCCCTGTCCCTGTGCCCTGCTAACTGTGAGGGTTTACGGTGTTCAGGCACCACCTTCCACAAAGGCCCAATTTTTGGCACTTGTATAGCACATGCAATTTCAAATTTGCATGGAATTCTTACCAGCAGGTCCCATTCCTTCACCCAGCAAGAGTAACTGCGAGGCCTTGGTTACGGTGTTCAGGCACCACCTTCCACAAAGGCCCAATTTTTGGCACTTGTATAGCACATGCGATTTCAAATTTGCATGGAATTCTTACCAGCAGGTCCCATTCCTGCACCCAGCAAGAGTAACTGCGAGGCCTTGGTTACAGTGTTCAGGCACCACCTTCCACAAAGGCCCAATTTTTGGCACTTGTATTGCACATGCGATTAAATATTTGCATGGAATTCTTACCAGCAGGTCCCTTTCCTGCACCCAGCAAGAGTAACTGTGAGGGGTTGGTTACGGTGTTCAGGCACCAGCAACACCAAAGGCCCAATTTTTGGCACCTGTATGACAAGTACATGCAATTTCATATTTCTATGGATTTTTTAGCAGCAGGGCCCGTTCGTGCACCCAGCAAAAGTAACTGTGAGGGGTTACGGTGTTCAGGCACCATCAACAACCAAGGCCCAATTTTTCTGCACCTGTATGACAAGTACATGTGATTTGAAATTTGTATGTATATTTGTATATGACATTTTTTGCTTTAGAAATGTCAGTATAGCTGCAGCAGGCTACATACACATACACTATATTTGAAGGAATTTTTCATTTTTATAGTTTCTCTTTAAGCCTCATTAAAATCAGTAAATCAGTGCTCCTTTAAAAACGATTGTTTTTAAAAACTTTTTTTTTTCATTGCTACATGTTCCCTAGGTCAGGACCCAGACCCCCATACACTTTTTTGGGGCAATAACTTTTAGCATTTAAGCCTACAAAATGAGGCCATTTGATTTTCGAGGTTCGAGTCCCATAGACTTCAATGGGGTTTGATTGTTCGAACAAACTTTTCCTCTGTTCGCGGTGTGAACCGAACCGAGGGGGGGGGCTGTTCGGCTCATCACTAACTCCTAACAACAATTCTAAACTCTGGCAATGTACATGTGTTTTTGGTGTATTTCCAAAATCATGCAGCACTTGCACCAAGGTAGCACTGGCACCTTTTCAAAAAAAAATTGATGTGAACAGGCACATTATTAATGTGATATCCATTGTCTTGTGATTGTGTGCAACACAAGTTGCATCAGAAATCACACTAGTGTGAACCAAGCCTAAGGTTCCCTTAATTTTTTTGTGTAGGGGGAGCAAACATTCCTATTTGTGATTTGCATGTGATTTTGTGTGTCACAAAGGGCCAGCCCATTCACTTGAATAGGCAGCCCTACATGCCTTTGTCACCTAAAACGAAGCTCCTGAAAAAATGTTAAACAAAATTCTACTAGTTTATGGCCAGCTTTAGAGCCGGTTCACACTATTACGACTTGCCAGGCGACTTGGTCAGCCTGGCAAGTCGCACACCGGCGGGTCCATTGAGTAGTACAGGATCGGTTCTAATAGGAGCGACACAAGTCGCTCCGACTTAGAAAAAGGTTCCTGTAATTCTGCGGGGCGACCTGGCGGCGACTTGGATTGACTTCAATTATAGGAAGTCCGTGCAAGTCGCGCCGAAGTCGCGGTGCATGCGACTTCACAGGTCGCCCCCCGAAGTTGGAGCGACCTAATGTGAACGGGGGCTTAGTTGTAGTTCGATTTTATGTCTCATTTACCACTCACACTGCTCTCTCAATTTATAAGGTACGATTTCTGTAACAGTTGTATGTATTTACCACTATTGCTGTTCTTCTAGGTCTGCATTAGGTTGTTAAGAATAGCAGCTGAATAAAAAAAAAGTTAAATTTCAAGCTGGTGTATCACAGTATCCTGGGTACCAGTGAAAGGTAGTAGGACCTTGCAATCAAATCCAGCCACTCTCATGAGGGTGTACTACATATGGTGAGAATGTTAGACAGATTTTCCACAGCTCTTAGCATGTAATAATGGCAGGAAATCGTGAGCGTTATTTAATGTCTGCCTATTTATTACATTTCTGCCTCTCCAGCTTTAGACAGATGAGTTGAAAGCTGCAACAGCCTGACACATCCTAGAGCCATGTTTAACTCAAGGGACTGTTAAATGGAGTATTTTTGGGGTTACCAGCTGCAGTTCTCTACCTTGTTTACCACAGTAGTTACTTACTGAACAAATGGCACCTGCAAAACTATTTAGAACCAAACAGGGAATCAAATACAGCAGCACCATATAGAATCCAATGTGTTTAGTAATTGAATAGCATTTTTCAATTATAAGTATACTTGAAAGCTTCAATACCCCTTATTCTAAGATGTATTTATTCACATCATTGGGGGGGGGGGGGGGGGGGGGGTGCTACGGTAAGCAGATAGGTGATGATACAGTCATGACATACCCCATCAGTATTAGTTAATAATGTTGTTAATGAGTAAATTCTGGTTACTGAAAACATAGGAAATATCTATGAATATCTACTAAATAAGTCACCAGATATCAGCATGTCAAAAACATGTAAATTAAGAGTGAATATCAGTCATCTATCATTGTCAAAAACAGTAACTATAAAAATTTACCTGCTGGACAAGGTGATAGTTGGAGGCATACCTGATTCTACTGTGCCATTATGTATCAGTGACAGTGTTGGGGTAGTTACTCAAAAAATGTAATTAGTTACTAGTTACTAGTTACTTCTGTAAATTGTAACGAGATTACTTTACTAGTTACTGCATTTGAAAAGTAACTTCACTACTTATTACTTTACTTTCCTCTTTCTTAATTGACCGTGTAGAAGAAGATACATGACACTCTTTCTGCATAGAGTTTATTGTATAAACACAGGCTTTGGGAAACATGAGAACAAAACCTGAAAAACAGAATAAAACATAAAGTGCAACAAAAAGTCATAAACTTCATCCCTCTCTATTCTTCAAAATAACGATTGTATCGCACGGCTTGGGTAACGCAGGAAAGCGCGTTCCTATAGCCTAGTAAAGTAGTGTAGTTACCTCCTATAGTCTAGTAAAGTAGTGTAGTTACCAATATTAGTATTGTAACTAGTTACATTACTTAGTTACCAAAAAAAGTAATGTAGTTACTGTAATCAGTTACTTTGTAACTAGTTACCCCCAACACTGATCAGTGATGTATCAGTGAAGACTAACTTTTTCTTGGTAAAGCTTCTGAACTGCTCATTCGTATGATGAATAGAGGAAAAACTCTCTCTTAGATGCACAAAAATACCTGATGTGGCAAAATGACAAATTTGCTGAGTATGACCTACATTGTGAGTAGGATAATTCATAAAAGGAGTTGAAGTAGGATGATGAATCAGATATTTTGACATTGAGCTGGGTTTGATCCAATCCATTCTTCGTCTAATCATCCTCCCAAATTTTTTAATATCTGAGCACAAGTTTTCAAGTTGATCTTAAAACAGAAGTAAAACCAACCATCCTTTACAGCATGAGTGTCCAACCTTTAGCCTTCTCTGGGCCACATTAAGTGTAGAGAAATTTTCTCGGGCCGCACATAAAATATATACTATAGTTAAGGTATATAAGTAATAAAACGCCACTATGTCCTTCCCGAGCCGCCCCCCCTCCCCCCCTGCACTAATTTAAACACAACTAGAGGATGATCAAATGAAATGGAATAAGTATACAGAGGGTTACTTCTTCTGAGAGATATTAAAGAAACACTCTAACCACCATGACCACTTCAGTGATTTGAAGTGGTCATGGTGGTAGGAGTCAGAAACACTGCACATGCTTGGATATTTACAGTTATGTGCTGGGGGCTAGTTGCACCCCTAGCAGTGCTAGCACATATGATTTAGGCAGCCAGAAAATGTAATGGTCTTATTCATACATTTATGAACAAGGACATGACATATTATGGCAAAACACAACTAGTTATTAAAAAAACATATTGCAACAATTTACACACGCTAATGCACATACTTTTTTCTACTTATTTTGCAGACTGCGGCCAGTTAGTGCTGGTGGGTAATGCTGCTTCACCAGTGCATACCCATCCAATGCAGCCTGATCAGTGCTTATCCAATGCAGCCTCACAAGGGCATGCCCATCCAATGCAGCCTGATCAGTGCCCATCCAATGTAGCCTCACCAGTGCATGCCCATCCAATGCAGTCTGCAATAAAGACAGAGGAGAGCAACTGGATTACACAGAGTGGGGATCTCCCAATTACCCGGCGACCGCTGCCATACAAAGTCCTGCCTCCTGGACCAGTTCCTATGATAGTAGTCACCAATGTGCTGTCTATCATAGGAGCCGGTCCAGGAAGTGGGGCTTCGTATGACAGCGGCCGCTGGGTAAGCAGGAGATCCCCGATCTGCTTGTATTCCGGCAGCGCTCCCCCTTCCCTCCCCTCCGAGGCAGCCTCTGCCTACAGTTAGTTGGAAGCCGCTCTGGCTGTGCCCCCGACTCGACTTCCTTCCTCCCCAAAAAAATAATAATTGTCAGGGGGCAGTGGGGCGCATTGCCTGTGGTTCCGGGCAGCATGCAGCCCTCAGGCCGCAGGTTGGACATGCCTGCTTTACAGCCAAGGAAGCTGCCATCTTAGCCTCTGTTTGATCTGCAGTTGCCATGGTGCTGCACATGTGATCAGTTATGACACCAGGAATTTGATAGTTTGACAGTTCCAGTGAAAGTACAAAGAACTGTGACAGTTATTATTCCCAGGCATACCTTGAATATAACTGTTTTGGGAAACAGTTAAATAAACTTGCTTAGTTCTTCTTTAACCACTTGATGACCACCCACAGCAGATTTACTGCGGCAGGCAGCCGCTCCTGGGCAAACCGACGTAGTACTACGCCGCTCGTTCTGGAGACTCTAGGGGGTGAGCGCGTGCCGCCGGCGGCACGCTCCCGCCCCCGCTCGTCAGCCGGGGAGCCAGTGCATGTGACAGTCGGCTCCAATGGCCGCCGGCCACTCGCGATCTCCCCCCGCTGACAGAGAAGGACAGATGGCTGATGTAAACACAGCCATCTGTCATTCTCCCTGAAGTGATCACAGAGGCTATGTGATCCTGCTATAAAGGATCTCATGTCTCTGTGATGACTTCACAAGCCATGCCCCCCACAGTTACAATCAAGCCCCTAGGGACACATTTAACCCCTTGATCACCCATACTGTTAACCCCTTCCCTGCCAGTGTAGTTTTTACAGTAACAGTGCATATTTTTAAGCACTGATTACTGTAGTAATGTCACTGGTACCCCCAAAAGTGTCAAAAATGTCAGTTAGGGGTCCGATCTGTCCGCCGCAATGTCCCAGTCCCACAAAAAAATCGCAGATCGCCGCCATTAGTAGTAAAAAAAACAAAAAAAAAAACAATAAAAATGACATAAATCTTTCCCATAGTTATTAAAAGCAATAACTTTTGCGCAAACCAATCAAAGTACGATTATTGCGATTTTTTTTTTACCAAAAATATGTAGCAGAAAACAAATTGGCCTAAAATGTTAAAAAATTTAGATTTTTACATTTTTTTTTTGAGAATTTCATATAAAAGAATATGAAAAATATTGTTATTTTTTCAAAATTGTCGCTCTTTTTTTGTTTATAGCGCAAAAAATAAAAATCGCACAGGTGATCAAATACCACCAAAAGAAAGCTCTATTTGTGGGAAAAAAGGACGTCAATTTTGTTTGGGTAAAGTGTCGCACGACCGCGCTATTGTCTGTTAAAGTCATACAGTGCCTGATCGCAAAATAGGGCCTGGTCATTGAGCAGCCAAATCCTCCTGTCTTATTGCCCATTCACACTAGCACGACTTGTGAGACGACTTGTGTAGCCCCAGGTCGCTTGACATAACAAAAGCAATGTTAATCAATCAGTGTCGTCTTAATTGGCACTACTGAAGTTGCTCCGACTTCAGAAAAGGGTCCTGTACTACTTTGAGGCGACCTGTGATCCGACTGTCCCATATACTTCAATGGGAGTCGCCTCCTTATCTTAATTGACACGACTTGTTATCAGACTTTCCAGGAAGAAGAAAGAGATTAGCCAGGCATTCCCCACAGACAAAGTCGCCTGTCTCTTCAAAGTAGTGCACAAGTCTCTTCCAAGTCTCTTCCAAGTCTCTAAACAAGTCTCTTCAAGTCACGGGGCGACTTTCTGGTCGTGGTAGTGTGAACCGGCTCTAAAAGTGGTTAATCCTAAATTATGATGTTTCCCTTGTAAGCATAAGCTGCACTGGTCATAAGGGTTCAAGGCTTTCCTCTAAATAAACAAATCATAGTTGGAGGAAAATTTATGTCAGAGGGTTAGGAGCAGGATGCAACTATAAGAAAGAGTACTGAGATTCGAATTGTTGTCATTGGTATTAGTACTGGTCATGTAGATCGTGACAAATCTAGAGGGGGCAAATTAAAGGATGGACGAGCATTTGAATTTAAAGGTCTATTATCTTCTCTAATTTTCCTAATCTTGATCTGTTTGACTAGATCAGAATATGATGAGGATGATGTATTGGGATATAGGACATGTGTCAAGTTGCTAATGTAGCACTACCCCCTAGAGGGACGCTGGATTTTGGGTTCCCACTTCTTACACAGCCAGGCAACACACATTTTCCAACTTTCATGCGGAGACAGTAAACAGTGTTTGGTCTTGTTTTTATTGTTTTATTGGGGGGAAAAACATGAGTAGGGAAAAGGAATTAGGGATGCCTGAATTAACTTGAAGAACAACAATGAGGACACTTCCTTCACTATGTCCCCCGCAATAAAAAAAAAAATCCTTGACTGTATTCCCTATGGAACAGTAACCGTCTTTCTGGGATTGGCAATAGAAATTCCCCTTGTAGGAGCTCTGTGTCCTCTGGGTGGAATTTTAGCAAATCCCAACTTGTAGGAGCTGTATGTCCCCTCTCTTGAAAATACCAGTCTACCTGGCTGCTCGGTGAAATGTCCCAGAACAAGAGATTTGGTTTAACTTGTGGATACTGTCCCAGAAAAGCTTGCTAGCAATTGAATTGAGCAGCTTTCTCCCTTTTGGGCCCTGGAGGTGTAGAGGTACTCACACTGTCCCTGGAATCATGCTGCTTTTAAAAAGACTGCTGTTTAGGCCTCCTGCTTTAATGGTCCTCTCATACTAGCCAGGGTAACTGTAGGGTAGTGGAGATCCTTTTTCTTTTCTTTTTTCCTCAGCTCCCGGCCTGAAGGCACAGCCCCCTCAGCCCCGGGTCCCCTCCAAGGCCAAATAACACAGCCTCAGCACTCATCTTTCACCCGACTACCCTTGCTTGCCCAGCTCAACATTATTTTTGGGCTGATTAAGCCACCCTGCCAGGCCTCCGGCTTGGGGATTGGACAGATTTCCATAAATATACAGATTATGACTTCTTTGTCTCTGCCTACTAGCTCCTAGAAACTTCTCCAAACTTATAGAACCAGGGGAGGCCCCAGATGCCTGACCTGTAGAGCCCTCCTGACGTACAATAACCCCCACCAATTAACCAGACTCACACAGCTACTGTGAGTCAGAAATACATTTTCTTACACTAGAAAACACACTAGGGGTCACTACATTCACACCCCCCCCCCCATTTAAAAAGAGGCCCTGTCCTCATGGGCCGAAAAAAAGTACCTCCTGAGCCCAGGATCAAGGGCATACCATAAGGAAAATATTGGAGGAGAAAGAAAGCCATCTTGGAAAGGACTATGTACAAATAAATATTCAGTACAAAAATTAGAATATGTAATTAAAAAAAAAATAAAGCAAAAAAATAGAAACCACTGTTCTAATGGAGCACCTCCTCACCCCAACATCTTCTCCACGGATCACACATCTGGCAAAAGGGGCAGGGTCAAGGGTTTCCCCTGCAATCAAACAGCATCTGACTATCCACTTGGTCTTCAGGCTGGAATCCTGTGTCAGCCTCTTTCAACAGTACATTTTTTGGATTTGGAAGTCTGGTGATTTCTCTATTTGAGTTCCGTGTTGCAACTGATTAGCTCAGATTTAGCTGCCCGACCATAACGAATACCACACAGTCCTTGCAGATGGCTTGTCCCAGACTCCATTTCTGTCTAATGTCTTGGAAGAAGGTCCAGGCTTCTTGGTTGTGACCTTTGGGGTTTGGGGTTTGGGGACATGAAGAGAGCCCAAAACCAGCTCTTCCTCCCACTGGGTATGAGAGGCCTCAGTGAAGTTTATGACATCTCTGGGGACATAAGGAAAGCCCATTCTCCACTCCAAGGCGGTCCTCTTCTTCACATCCCGTGGGAACCTTGAGAAGGAGGGACTTGAGGGAGCTCCTTAAGCCTGCCTTGTCCAGGGAGAACACATGCCTGAGGGGACCGAGTGATCAAATCCTTTTTTGGACCTGATGTTAGGCATATGCTTTGTCCAGCTGTAATCCATCTTCTCAGGACAACAGCTGCTCCACTTCTGCTGCCCACTCTGCCTGTTCAGGGGAGATGGACCTCTCCATCTGTCCTGCTTCCCTCTCAGGCTGTCCTTTTTGCAGAACCTCATCTTCCTGAGCCCCCCCCCCCCCCCCCAGTCCCACTTCTCATCTGACTCACTGCCTGGGGCCGCTCATTACAGTCTGCCTCCAGGGGCCCAAATTCTGCTTGCAGTCTGGATGACCCCAAATCAATTTCACCACTACTGCCACTCCCCACTGGCTCACCTGAAGATGAACAGTCATCATGGTCCGGCTCCTTACAGGTGTAGCTGACAGGGTGTAACAAAATAAAGATAAACACAAACACACAAAAAAAAATCCATTTAACAAATAAAACATTAATGTCAACAGAAACAGTAAGAAAGTGAGGTCAGAACATATTACCTCCATAAAAGATGATCCTTAGATTGTAAGCTCCTTGAGGGCAGCAACTGATGTGAATGTACAATGTATATGTACAGCGCTGCATACATTGACGGCGCTATATAAGTACCTGAAATTAATAAATAAATAAAATAAATTAAGTGAATTTGGTTACAAAAAAACAAAGAGAAGGCAAAAGTTTTAAATGCATTCTTATCCTCAGTTTTCACAAAGGAAAGGGGGGGATATAATAAACAAGACTTTAATGTTAATTAAACATCACAGAATGTACCCTCATGGCTAACAGAAGCCAGTATCAGAAATAGACTTAAAAAACTTAACATATAAAAAAAAAACTTAACATAAATAAGTCACCAAGGCCAGATGGCTTACACCCGAGGGTCCTTAAGGAACTCAGTCAGGTAATAGCTAGATCATTGTTCCTAATTTTTCTGGACAGTTTACTGACTGGGATGGTACCAGCATATTGGAGAAAAGCAAATGTGGTACCAATTGACATAAACACAAGCGCACTCACACACCAAAGGTTGAACTTTTTTCAGCCTTAGCAACTATGTAACAGTACTTTTGGTTCGTTATTGCCAAGCTTTCCAAAAGATATCCCAGAGTAACAGCTGTATTATTTGGCAATAGGTTTATTATGAAAAAATCTTTCTATAGAAGGCATGCCTGTTCAAGGGAAAAAAGAGAAAAAAAAAGAAGAAAAGACAAAAAGACAAAAAAAAATGTTCTCTGCTCTTTATTGTCAACTTTGATTAAACATGGGGCATCTATCCATTTTTTTCCAAACTTCCAGGTAGCATTACACTGAGCGTAGATATATTTCTCAAACAGTACATATTTGTCCATTTCCCGGATCCAGTCCCCGAGGGTAGAAGGATTGGGTGAAACCTATAGAGATGCTAATAACTTGTGGGCCAAAAACAGCATGACCAATGTAGAATAGATGTCCCCCCCCAAACTCTTAGGCTGCTTAACGCCAAAGACTCCACCCCCATTCCATAAACCTTTCCCCTTACCTAAATAAATGAGACCACACCGTGCTTGGAGTTAATTGGCCACAGCAGCCATTTTATTAACCCTTTTACCTTAAAATTAACATAAGGAGAAAAACATTCCTTAAAACATAAAACAAATCAGTCATTAAGCCTGTTGGTCTTTGAGGCACCCCCAAATAATTCCAAATCCTGCACTGCGGGACCTGTGCCCTGATAGGCCTCCAGCCGCGTCACCGGCTCGGAGACAAACCACTCCCCGCAGTGCCACCATTTTGAATTCCATTTAAACTGACATTAAATGGAATGCACCATAGGGACCCATACCAACGATGAGTCCCAACCATACCCTTATCCTAAACTGTTCACCTCCCCCGCCAGCAAAGACCAACAAAACGCCAAGCTGCCATGACAATCATAAACAACCCCCGAAAAGGACAAAGCACAAAAGACAGAGCAAAAACAAAAACATAACATCCATAAAATTTAGGGAGGGTGGGTGGGAAGCTTCTTCTTCCTTCGTCCGTTGAACTTCACTGACCTCCAATTCTTAGGGGCCACCCCTCCTAAATGTACCTCAACCCCTCCCAAGCCTGCTCCACCAATCCTTGAATACCCCCAAATCAAAACAATTTACTTTAACCCATACCTGCCCTGTCTCCCCTCTTCACATGGTCATGTCTGCCCTGCGCTATTTTTTTTTTTTTTTTTTCGCTTCGGGCCTTGCTTTCTCACAATTCTCACTGCCTCATCATATTCCAGATTGTTAGAATTGATATACACAATGAGACATAGGACAGAATCTGGAGCTAGCGTAGTGTCTTATATAGAGTTTATCCCATCTATCACATCCTGCCAATACTGATGTCATTTTGATGGACACCTCCAGAACAAATGTATAAAGGAACTAGGAGATTTAGCACATCTTACACATTCAGGATTTTCTTTCCTGCCTACCCTAGACAGTAGCTCAGGAGTACAGTATGCCCTGTGTATAAAAAAAGTTGGGTCACTCTATGGGTTGGAGATATTGAGACAAGCTGTACATTTTCTATTATCTGATCCCATATATTACCCTAGGGCCACATCATATCTGTCTCCCACTTTTGCCTGAATGGACTTGAAAATTTAGAAAGCAGTGCAGATAATAACTGTGTATTGACTTTGGAAATAAGACCCTTGGTATTATTTGCTTGGACTATACTATCAAAGATGGGGGCCAGATAGAAAAGAGCAGTCGGAGCCAGGCCTTCAGAGCATGTCTTAATTGTAATTATTGAAAGAACCACCTTTGCTCCAAACTGTAGTTCATGCAGAGCTGTTGGTAAGTTTTCAGTACTCTGTCGACGTACAATTGCATCAAAGTAGTAATCCCCGCTTCTTCCCATCTGGAAAATCCTTCCAGGCTGCACATTTCAGGAAATTTTCTTTTTGACCATAGCAGTGTAAATCTGGTATGTCCTGAGATGCCCAATATTATTTTAGTAGACTGCCAGACCTTATAGATCAAGTAGAATGTAGGGTAGGTACAGTATATTGGTTAAAGGGTGAAATAGAGGAAGTAAAAAAAAGGATTACCAGTAAAGGAATATTTATAAAGTAAAAACCTGAGTATATTAAAAGAAGATATATGTAGCCCCCCACTTTCCCAGCCTGCAAGATGTTGTAGTTGGGCCGCCAGAAAATATATCCAGGGATTTGGAGCCGAAAGCCCCCCTGAACATTACAATATTGCAGGTATTCATATTTAATTCTAGCAGGCTTATTCTGCCATATCAGACTTCAAAAGACCATACTAAATCTCTTAAAATATTTCTGCAGAATCCAGCAATGCGAATTTTGTAAATAGTACAATAATTGTGGCATCCATATTATTTTCAAAAGATTAGTACGTCTGGCCACAGAGAGTGGCAGTTTACACCAGACTTTTATTTTGATTTATGATGATATATTTACCCTAGGATATTTAATCTTTACATCCATCTTGATCTGTGACACTACGGAGGGGAGAAGGTCCCTAGTAGGGATGATCGAACTTTTGAAAAGTTCGGTTCAACCAGAACACCCGAACTTCCCGAAAGTTCGGGTCCGGATTCCAGAACCCCATTGAAATCAATGGGACCCAAACTTCGGTAATCAAAAAACACAATTTTGAAGCCCTAAAACCCAATAAATGCCCCTAAAAAGTGCCTGGGGTTCTGGGTCATGCCACAGGGACTATTAATCACACAAAAAAAGTTCTTAAAAATTGTCGTTTTTGATAGAGAGCCAATTATTGAAAAAAATTATTGAAAAAAAAAAAAAAAAGAGATTTCTTTGGATTTAGTGTCTGGGGGGGGTCTAACACGTGTACCTGTGAAGTTTCAGCTCTGTAGCATGTCGAGAACCAGAAAAAAAAAGATTGTTTGTATTAGAATTGCAGTAGAGCAGGCATAGGGCTCTGCTACTTTCACACCTGGCCGTTTTTGTTGCAGGCGTTTATTGAGCTTTTTTTGTGGACGTCTTTGGAGGCAGGCATGACATCTGAACTTCTGTGTAGGGGTATATATACACACACACATATATGTATATATACACATACACATATATAGGTGTGAAAGTAGCGGAACCCTATGCCTACGCTAATGAAATTATTTGCAGGGATGTGGCTCCACTCCTATCACACCTATATGTGTGTATGTGTATATATACATATATGTGTGTGTGTATATATACCCCTATACAGAAGTTCAGATGTTATGCCTGCCTCCAAAGACGCCCAAAAAATGCCCAAAAAAACGCCTGCAACAACACACCTGGGCGTTTTTGTTGCAGGTGTTTTTTTGGGCATTTTTTGGGCGTCTTTGGAGGCAGGCATAACATCTGAACTTCTGTGTAGGGGTATATATACACACACACACACATATATGTATATATACACATACACACATATAGGTGTGAAAGTAGCAGAACCCTATGCCTGCGCTAATGAAATTATTTGCAGGGATGTGGCTCCGCTCCTATCACACCTATATGTGTGTATGTATATATATACATATATGTGTGTGTGTGTGTATAAATACCCCTACACAGAAGTTCAGATGTTATGCCTGCATCCAAAGACGCCCAAAAAATGCCCAAAAAAACGCCTGCAACAAAAACGCCCAGGTGTGTTGTTGCAGGCGTTTTTTTTGGGCATTTTTTGGGCATCTTTGGAGGCAGGCATAACATCTGAACTTCTGTATAGGGGTATATATACACACACACACATATATGTATATATACACATACACACATATAGGTGTGATAGGAGCGGAGCCACATCCCTGCAAATAATTTCATTAGTGCAGGCATGTGTGTATGTGTATATATACATATATGTGTGTGTGTATATATATACCCCTACACAGAAGTTCAGATGTCATGCCTGCCTCCAAAGACGTCCACAAAAAAGCCCAATAAATGCCTGCAACAAAAACGGCCAGGTGTGAAAGTAGCGGAGCCCTATGCCTGCTCTACTGCAATTCTAATACAAATAATCTTTTTTTCTATGGCGGTCACCCTGACATGGAAGAGTTTGGCCACCCTGCCATAGCAGTCAGAATCAGTTCACGCTACACTACACTATGGTCACCCTGACACTTAACACTTCCCCTACAGAAATTAGATTATTGAATCTAACTATAGTGGAAAATAGTACCCTAACTACACTAGATATCCCTTTCCTCACACTAATAATTGCTAAATGACACTTTTGAAGCAGGAGTAACAGAACTGCTTCCACTCTCTTCCACAGCCCCTGTATTACAGTGCTAGAGATTTGGCGGGGCTATCTTATATACTGGGGGGCGTATTCACTACTGATTGGCCTCTGGACCCTCTAGTCACTCCAATTACATTCCTAGCATCCTCCTGCCCCCTCAATTGGCTTTTACTAATGTTTCTGGTCCAATCACCGGCTTTTAAAGCCCAGTTCCTGTCCCATGGCATTTTGGTCGGTTCTGGTTGCCGAATTCCGAACTTTTTCCGCAAAAAGTTCGGAATTCGGCCTGAATTTCGAACAGTCAATGTTCGGGTCGAACCGATGGTCGACCCGAACCATTCGATCATCCCTAGTCCCTAGGGGGATCTATTGGGAGTAGTGCAGACTTATTCTAGTTGATACCAAGACCAGAAAATGTACCAAATTTCTCTATAGCAGACATTGTGGCAACCAGTGATCCATGAGTATCACCACGATACAGCAACATATCGTCTGCATACAGGGCTATTTTGTCCTCATATTTAACTCAGCAAAAGCCTCTCACCTCCGCCATTTGCCTTAGCAGAGCTTCAAGGGGTTCTATCGCTACTGAGAAAAAAAGAGGTGAAAGTGGGCACCCTTGTCTAGTACCTTGGGGCAAAGGAAAAGAGTCTGACAATCTCCAATTAATTCTCATAGAGTTCTTGGTGACGTATATAATAGCCTCACCCATTTAGAAAATGTGTCGCTAAAGCCAAAACATCTAAGCACTTCCCATATAAAGCACCATTCTATGCTGTCGAATGCCTTGGCGGCATCTAATGATAGCAAAGCTCTGCTAGTCGAATTATCAGCAGGAGTCTGAATATTTAAAAAAGTGCAACTTACATTTACAGCAGTTGAGGAGTTGGGCATAAACCCTGTTTGGTCTAGATGAATAATAGATTTGATAAATGTATTTAGACTATTGGCCATAATTTTAGCTAGCATTTTAATGTCTGTATTAGGCAGCAATATTGGTCTTTAGGAATCTGGAGATAGTAAATCTTTATCTTTCTTTGATATGACCACAATTATGGCCTCTATCATAGATGGAGGAAGGCATCTATCCTCAAAAGCAGCATTGGAAGTCTGTAGCAAGAAGGGTAAACTTGTCCTGCCATATTGGCTATAAACTTTATTTGGCAAGCCATCTAGGCCAGGGGCTTTTCCTTTTGGAAGGGATGCCACAGCAGCTTCCAGTTTCTTTAAGGTTATTGAGTTATTCAGCAGGCATCTATCGGCTTCAGACAAAGTAGTGAGACAAATACCGTCTAAAATTGAAAAGATCGGCATTAGTGTAGATAGCCCTTGAGCTATATAGATCCTGGTAGAAGGATTAAAAAGCAGCTGATATATCTTCTGATCTAGTACAAAGCCTCCCAGATGTTGATTTTATAGCATTTATATAAGGAGTATTATTTTGTGAGTGAGCGATAACGGCTAGAAGTTTGCCTGCTTTTGCCCCCTCTGCCCAGACCAAACGTTTGTAAAAAATGTTCATTCTGCGCTAATTTTTTCCATGACAAGTTTAAGCTGGAACTGCGCTTCTGTCCGTAAGGAACAGTTTTTCAGAGGTTGGATCCTGATCATAGGCAACCTCAGCTGCAAATTTCGGCTCATTTACAGAGTTTACCTCCTGTCTACTTTTGGCCACACTTATTTGTTTAACCACTTTAATACAGGGCACTTCCCTCCCTTCCCGCCCAGGCCAATTTTCCCCTTTTAGCGCTGTTGCATTTTGAATGACAATTGCGCGGTCATGCAACACTGTACCTACACCAAATTTATGTCAGTTTCCCCCCACAAATAGAGCTTTCTTTTGGTGGTATTTGATCACCTCTGGGTTTTTTCCTTTTTGCTAAATAAAAAAAGACCGAAAAGTTTGAAAAAAAAAACGTTTTTTTGTTTATGTTATACAATTTTGTAAATAAATAAGTTTTTTCCTGCACTGATGAGCACTGATGAGACTGCACTGACAGGCACTGATGAGGAGGCACTGATGGGGTGGCACTGATAGGCGGCACTGATAGGCGGCACTGATAGGCGGCACTGATATTGGGCACTGATAGGTAGCACTGATATGCAGCATTGGTGGGCACTGATAGGCGGCACTGCTGGGCACTGATAGGTGGCATTGATGGGCACTGATAGGTGGCACTGACGGGCACTAATGGGCACTGATAGGCGGCACTGTTGGGCACTGATGGGCGGCACTGATCGGCACTGACGGGCGGCACTGATGGGCACTAATGGGCACTGATATGCGGCACCGGTGGGCAATAATGGGCACTGGTGGGTGACACTAAAGGATGGCAATGATGGGCACTTGTGGGCAGCACTGATAGGGAGGGCACTGGTGGGCAGCACTGATGGGGAGGGCAATGGGGGGCTCCCTGAGCCCTGATTGCCATCCCTGGTGGCCATAGTGGGCATCCCTGGGGTCATAGTGGGCATCCCTGGGGTCATAGTGGGCATCCCTGGTGGATCTAGTGGCATCCCCCCCCCCGAGGGTCTGCACTGGTAATCAATGATCTGATTACCAGTGCCGACCCCCCCCCCCCTGTCAGGGGATCCGCCGATCGGCGCTCCTTTACTCGTGCCTGTCAGGCACAAACTAAGGAAAGCCGATCAACGGCTGTTCCTATTTACTATGTGACCAGCCGTGATTGGACACGGCTGATCACATGGTAAAGAGCCTCCGTCAGAGGCTCTTTACCGAGATCAGAGATGCAGGGTGTCAGGCTGACACCTCGCATCACCGATCGCCGCTCTGCGCACCCCCGGGGGGCACCCAGAGCTGTGCTATCCTGCCGCCGTCATATGACGTCCGGTCAGGATAACACAACCACATTCCCGCCGTCATTCTGTAATGGGGCGGGCGGGAAGTGGTTAATAAGAAGAAGGTCTCTAAGGTAGACCTTTATAGTGTCCCAGACAATCATAGGAGAGTCTGTATTCAAATTATTTTCTAAAAAAGAACTTAGGGCCCTTTGTACATAATCATGAGACGTAATTGTCTGAAGCCAAAGTGGGTTAAGTTTCTACGTGAATATTAGAGTATAATCAGCGTTTATCTCCCTAACTCAAAACACACTAAAATAATAAAACTAAACAGTAAGTTCCATTTCCAGGTTGCCAGCCAACCACTGTCAGTGTTCCACTCATCACATTCATATTGCAAACCTATAATAAAGTGTAGCGCAACCTTCACATTATAATAGTGATAATAGATTATATAGTAAATAATATCAAAAAGTCTTTTGTTTTCAGTGTCCTTTCAATCCAATAGTCTGTGTCAGTGAAAACACTTGAGAAAACCCACAGTGCTCTACATAAACTCTTCTAATAGTGCTTATCCTCCACCAGGTGAAAAACCTGCTCACCTCAGACCAAAGAAGCGCAGGTGTCTTAATGTGTCCTCAGTGCATCTCCTGCAGAGACCAGCTCTCTCCTACTCTGGGTAACCTTTACAGCTACCTTGTCCTCTGCACCACCAGCGTTATTTAAGTACTCTTCACAGGTACAATAGAAGACATAAGAGGCAGTGGCATCTCCAGCTTTTATATTTAGGGGGGGCACATGGGGGGACAGGGACAAAAGTAGGGGGGCCAACTATAAAACGCAATTTTTATAATATATATATATATATATATATATATATATATATATATATAAATATATATATAAATAATCTATCTATCTAGAATAGAATGCACTCCAGAGGCCTTGTTACAAATTCACTTTTGTTTTATGAAATATTCCTGACAATGGGCATCAAACTGATAAACATAAAGTACACCTCACAACGGGCATCAAACGCATTAACATGAAATATTGCTGACAACGTGCATCAAACGCATAAACATGAAGTACTCCTGACTAGGGATGCACCGATCCGATATTAGGATCGGATATCAGTGCCGATACTGCCACAATAGCTGGGTCGGGGGGAATCGGTAAAATAACCGATCCACGGCCGATCCGGTTTTGCTGAGTCCCGGCTTAGCCGTCCCTTACTTGGTGCAGTAAAAAAAAAAAAGAAAACTCCATAGCGCAGGTACTATTCACCTTTTTACTAAATGGTCAGGAATACTTCATGTTTATGCGTTTGATGCCCATGGTCAAGAATGTTTCAGGTTTATGTGTTTGATGGCCAATGTCAGGAATATGTCAGGTTTATGCGTTTGATTCCAAAAATTGAAATCAAACGCATAAACATGAAATATTCCGGACAATGGATATTAAAAGTATAAACCTTAAATGACAATGTGGACTGACACACTGACAGAATTTTTACAGCTGGACATAGCAAACTTACGGACATGTATTATACATGTTTGCCATGTTCAACTGTAAAGTTCTGTCAGCGGGTCAGTCCACATTGTCATTTTCAGGGGCGTGAGGGCGGTACGAGAAAGGAAATGTGCAGTGGACTCACTGCTCCACTTACCTGCCACCTCTAAAACCGATGTCCCCAGGCCTGCTCCTTGTGTGCTGGCTGTGTCTGGCTCCTCTGCTGCCTCGTCTTACCGGTGACTCCACTGATGTTGTCCACACACTCTGGGCCTTCAAATGCATAAAACATGAAACATTTGTGAAAAATTGGCCAAAGAAATTTTGGAGGGGCCATGGTCCCCTCTGCCCCCCCCCCCCCCCCAGTGACGCCACTGATAAGAGGCAAAGACATAGAGCACTCCCATTTTTAAAATGTATTCACAGAATTGTACTTACAAAGATTCAAGAAGTTAAAAGCATTCAGAATCATATGTCAAATGCCGGCACAGCTTCCAGGTAAAGCCACGATGTGAAGTCACGGGCTCGGCTCCTCCCAATACATGTTGTGCCCTATGATTAAATGTAAACTAGGGGGTGCTACACTAACTAACAGTGATAATATGAAATAATAGCACAAACTGGTACAACCATTAGAAATAGCCAGATCATACTCTCATACATGATGCTCTTCCACCCTCCATGTTGCTCAATTGGGTCTAGTGAAACTGCACATGCTTCCTGTTCGTGTCACAATGTTCATTTAGAAGTGCCGGCTCGGAACCCATGAAAAAGTATTCAAGTTTGGAAAAAGTCTTGGGTATGGTCTTAAGAGTCTGCTTCCCCGTATGCATCACACATCTAAAAATGCTGTGCTATACCTTGTTCCTTTCAAAGGGTATATATAGGGTTTGAACCTTTTCCATCTACAGTATATCACCTAACTATTTCTGCAACCTTCACCTGAGCCATCACTGCAGGTGTAGCTAATAAAAGTTGAGACATGTAGCACCACTGAGGCACAAGAACTTGAAAATCTATAAGCAGCATCTGGAAAACATGGTTAAAGCATTACTGGATTGTATCCCAGTCAAAGAGGTGCCAAATCATGATTCCATTGATTACTGTGCGCCAGGAACCTGATGGGAGGTATATCCTAATTTTATGCAACAAACAAAGTTTTCTTTTGATGGTATTGTGTGCAAAGATGTTTTATTTGCTGTTTATTTTAGTAAATATTAAAAAAAAAAAAAAAAAAAAATTCTGCTTTGACTAACAGTATTTTTTAAACTTTATCATACATATTAGGTACTAATTTATAGTGCAGCCTGTCCAGCTTATCATCATGGCACAAATATGTTGTTTCTGATACAGAGCTTTACAAATATCTTTAAAGCATTTCCAGTTTTGTGTTGAATGCTTTTTACAAAACTTAAAGCGGTATTAAACCCAAAAGCAAACATTTCTAATATTGCAGCTTACCAATTCTTAGATGTGATGGGTGCATTCATTTTCTTTTTAGGATTTCTTTGTTTTATTTTCACCTGGTGATCTAGACAGTAGTTCTGTTGTTTTTCAACAAAACAAGCTCTACTGCAAGTGTATCACTTAATTTATTGAGACAAACCAATTACCACTGACAGAGGTGCTTACAATGTTCAGCTTTTTTATGTAAAATCATTTTCCCAAAACATAAAAAAAACTTCAATGTGTTAGTACATCTATCACCCCCCCCCCCCCACCAGATTGACAATGCTGCTGTTTAAAGGTGACCTTGTGTTCCTTTTTCCAGTGCGGGGGCACTGTATTACAAGAGGCGTGTTACTGGCCAGGTCACCAGGTAAAAACAGAAGGAAAAAAGCTTAAAAACAAAAAACGAATGCAGCCACCATATCTATTGTTTGGTAGGATGCAAAATATTACATTTTTGGTTTTGGGTTTAATACCACTTTAAGTTTACTGGGGCTGCTAGCCTCACATCCTAAATGGCAGTGCCCAGCAGCAGTCTCAGGGCTTTTAGATGTCCACAGAAGGGAGGTTTGTACAGGTAAAAAATAAGTCTAAAATGAAATACATTTGCATATAATCAACAATAATGTTATTTAAATTAACCACTTAAGCCCCGGAGGATTTGGCTGCTGAAAGACCAGGGGGTATTTTGCGAATCGGCACTGCGTGACTTTAACGGACAATTGCGCGGTCGTGCGACGCTGTACCTAAACAAATTTGACGTCCTTTTTTTCCCACAAACAGAGCTTTCTTTTGGTGGTATTTGATCACCTGTGCGATTTTTTGATCATGCGCTATAAACAAAAAAAGAGCGTCAATTTTGCAAAAATAACAATATTTTTCACATTTTTTTATATGAAATTCCCCCCCAAAAAATGTAAAAATCAAAATTTTTTAACATTTTCGGCCAATTTGTTTTATGCTACATATGTTTGGTAAAAAAAAAAAATCGCAAAAAGCGTATTTTGATTCGTTTGTGCAAAAGTTATCCCGTTTACTAACAAAGGGAAAGATTTTTGTCAGTTTTGTTGTTTTTTTTTTTTTTAACGCATAATGGCGGCGATCTGCGATTTTTTTTGCGGTACTGCGACATTGGGGCGGACAGATCAGACCCTTGACTGACATTTTTTACCCTTTTGGGGTTACCAGTGACATTTCTACAGTAATCAGTGCTATATATATGCACTGTTACTGTAAAATTACACTGGCAGTGAAGGGGTTAACTTTATTTGAGAGGGAGGGGCTGTGTGTGTCCCTAGGGGCGTGATTCTAACTGTGATTGGCTGTGGCTTTAGCTGTAGGAACAGTGATCAACGGTCCTACATAGTAGAACCGTATGATCCGTGTTTCTACACAGGGGAGAATGACAGGCGGCTTGTTTACACTAGCCGCCTGACTTTCTCCCTCTCCCCCGACGATCGCTGAGTGACCGGCGGACATCGGGTCCGTCGTTCACACGCGCGGGGGGGTCCGTGACCGCGAGGGAGCGGGAGTGCGCCGCTGGCGGCGTGCGCTCGCTCCCCAGAGCCTCACAGGCTAGTGACGTACCGATACGTCACTCTGCCTGTGAGGGGCTGACCGCCGCAGTATATGTACTTGCGGCGGTCGGCAAGTGGTTAATAGTCTGGCAACAGGGTCTATTTAAAGCAGACCTAATGCTCCACTGTCACATACTGTGTGCCGGTAGGCTTTTTATTGTGGATGAGACATGCAATGTCTTTTCTGCAATAAACTACACCTACCTGTCTTCTAACAGTGGTTTCAGGAATGTAAACTGAGGTCTACGTGCGCCAGGTGGCAGAAAGCCGGAGAGTGCCTGGCCCATGGGGCAGAGCCTGGCAAGCAGCAAAAGAAGAAATGCAACCGATCCAACCATCACAGTATGATATAAGAACATAATGAATACAGTAAAATGCAGGAGAAAATTAAGAAACAAGATTGATAGATGCAACCCAATATACAAAAAAACAAAAGGACTCAAAGATTGCAACATGTAATCAAAACATTATTATTGCCGTGTGCACAGTGAGTGCAGTGTGAAATACATAGGCAAAGCATAATAAAATACAATTATATACAGAATTTACAATTTCCTTAACATTCTCACCTCCTTTTGGATCACTAACCATACCTGCTATCACCCCTAACCTGGAACCTCCACATGCTTAGGTGCAGGTAGTCCCGGCCTTAGAGGTAAATTGCAAATGTCTGATCATCTGGCCGATTACCTATATTGTTAAAGGGCTCTCCTGAGATACAGACATTAATGAGGGTGTCATATGATTATAAGCTCCACCCCTACTGCTTGGTCCAACCCTTTTTAGCATTATGTTGCAGCTGATGCAAAATGGTACAACTCTGATGTAAATATTGGGCCAGAACAGGAACTATGCTTTACCTTAGGACTACAGTAATCTACTCTGCCTTCTCTAATATGGTTAAGACTAGAATATTTCGTACTTTATTTAATTAGTCTGAGCAGTGGGAAATCTCTCACACCAAGCTGTCTAGTTAAATTAATCAGTGTAGTAGGAGACTGCCTATATACGATACCAATATTTTACCCTTTATAAATGTACACGCGTACACAGATGTATGTAAAGAAAGAAAGCATACTTTTTCCAATCGTTGGTATGGAAGCCCCTGTAAAAAAAAAAAATAAAACTGTTATTAGAATAGAAGGGCAATGCTTGTTAAGTATACTTGATCATCTAATCATCATGAAAACATTTTCTGTTGCCAAAGTAACCCCTCCTTTCCGTGAATCTCAGGGCTTCTCAGCTTTCCCTTTTCAACGCTTTTCTCTCAGCAGCAAAGGCATGATCTGATTTACCCTGAGAGATCATTAATACTGACATGTGACCTATGTGGTTCTTCTCAGGAGCTCAACTCACACCATTTAATCACCAGCTCCAGAGTAGACGAGCTATATGACACTTGTTCTAATGTGACATCTGTGTCCCGCTTCAGTGCGGAGATTGGGAGATGTCCAAAATTTAGTCTGTCTCATGTTATTTGCATTTGTGTCTTCCGTAGATTAATCTTTTGCTTTCACATTGCATTCTTCGGCTTCAGAATGTGTCTTTTCTTTTCTTACTCTCCAGCATGAGCTGCATATGTTTCACATAACTTAATTAAAAAAGGAATTGTGGTCAAATCAATCAACTGAAGGAAGACGAACGTATTTATATATTTTATTTAAAAAAAAAAAAAAACATGGGGATGTAAGGAAACTTTTTGAAGCATTTGAGGCAATGTTACCGCAGAAAAGTACTTGCTGAAACCTTTACCCAAGAAATAAGCTGTCTATGGAATAATACTGACTGGTAGAAACTGGAAAACTGAATAAAGACTAGGTCACTTTTGGCTTGGTTTGAACACCCAAACAAGTGCAGATAATTCCATGATCCTATCTTACGTAAATACCATCTCTAATGCCAGTTACAATTAGCAGTTCCATTTAGAGTAGGTCTGACAAAGTGTGCCCTGACAGACCCCAACTAGAGTGTTTGATTTGAGTAGGAAAATGTAACCACTTGCCTACTGGGCACCTTTACCCTCTTTCTGCTAAGGCTAATTTTCAGCTTTCAGCACTGTCACACTTTGAATGACAATTGCGCAGTCATGCTACACTGTACCCATATGAAATTTTTATCATTTTTTTCATACAAATAGTGCTTTCCTTTGGTAGTATTTAACCACTTGCCGTCTGCTCACTAGAGCTCTACTGCGGCAAAGTGATTTGTTATCGTCTGGCGACGTAGACCTACGTCGCCAGACACTCCCCTTTCTCGGGGGCGCGCGCGCGCCGCCGGAGGCTCGCTCCCGCTGTATTCAGTCACAGCGGTAGTTGGGCCAGGGGAGGAGCAGCGGCGATCGCTGCTGCTCTTCCCCGATTGTCGGGGATCTAGTGTGGAGATCCGCCTGCTTGTGTAAACACAAGCGGGCGGATCTCCCAAGTGACAGGCAGGGTCAGATTGCAGGGTTCAGCATAGCTGAACCCTGGATCTGTCCTTGTGTCACTCAGTCACCTCCCCCCCCCCCACACATCAGTTAGCACCAGGCATACATTAACCCCTCCCTCTCCAATAAAATTAACCCCTTCCCTGCCAGTGTCATTTTTACAGTAACAGTGCATATATATAGCACTGATTACTGCAGTAATGTCAATGGTACCCCCAAATGTGTCAAAAATGGCAGTCAAGGGTCCGATCTGTCCGCCGAAATGTCGCAGTCCCGCAAAAAAAATCGCAGATCGCCGCCATTACGCGTTTAAAAAAAAACACCAAAAATGACAGAAATCTTTCCCTTTGTTAGTAAACGCAATAACTTTTGCGCAAACCAATCAAAATACGCTTATTGTGATTTTTTTTACCAAACATAGGTAGCAGAAAACAAATTGGCCAAAAATTTAAAAAAAAAATGATTTTTACATTTTTTTGGGGGGGAATTTCATGTAAAAAAATGTTAAAAATATTGTTATTTTTTCAAAATAAACACACTTTTTTGTTTATAGCGCAAAAAGTAAAAATCGCATAGGTGATCAAATACCACCAAAAGAAAGCTCTGTTTGTGGGAAAAAAAAGGACATAAATTTAGTTTGGGTACGGCGTCGCGCGACCGCGCAATTGTCAGTTATAGTCGCACAGCGCCGAATCGCAAAAAGTGGCCCAGACGTAAGACAGCAAAATGCTCTAGTGGTAAAGTGGTTAATAACCACTAGGTTTTTTATTTTTTGCTACATAACCACTTGCTGACCATTGAACTTATATATACGGCGGTCAAGGCGGCTCTGCTGTGCAGGATCACGTACCTAGTATGTGATCCTGCACTTCTGGGTCTGGGGTGCGCATGCTTGCCGCCAGCAACCTGCTCCTGCTGTGATCATACACAGCGGGTACCGTGGCCTCGATGTCCGCCGTCACCCGCCAATCATGAGGCAGAGAGCCAGAACTGTGATCTACCTATCTAAACAAGACAAATCGCCATTCTCTTATTCTCTGCAAAGCAGGAACATGGATCAGTGCATTTCCTAGTAAAAACACTTCTCACACAGTACACAAGCACTGGCTGGGCACACAGTTTACCATTAGATTGCCCCTGATGTTAACCCCTTTACCAGCCAGTGTCATTAGTACAGTGGCCGTGCATATTTTTAGCACTGATCACTGTATTAGTGTCACTGGTCCCCAAAAAGTGTGAAAAGTGTAAGTTAGTGTCCGATTTGTCGCAGTCGCATTATAAGTCGCTGATTGCCGCCATTACTAGTAAAAAAAAAAATTACTATTCCATAAATTTATCCCATCGTTTGTAGGTGCTATATCTTTTGCGCAAACCATTCAATACACGTTTATTGGTATTTTTTTTACCAAAAATATGTAGCAGAATACATATTGGCCTAAATTAATGAAGAAATTCGATTTTTTACTTTTTTTTATTGCATATGTTTTATAGCAGAAAGTAAAAAATGTTTTTGTTTTTTGTTTTTTTCAAAATTGTCGGTCTTTTTTTTTTTAGAGCAAAAAAAAAAAAAAAACTGATCAAATACCACCAAAAGAAAGCTCTATTTGTGGGAAAAAAGGCCTTAAATTTTATTTGAGTACAGCATCGCACAACCGTGCAATTGTCAGATAAATTAAAACAGAGCCATATCGCAAAAAATTGCCTGGTTATGAAGGGGGGGGGGGGGTAAATCTTCCTAGGGGTAAGTGGATAAATGAAAAAAGACCAAAAATTTGGAAAAAAAAATGTTTTTCATAGTTTGTTATAAAATTTTGCAAACAGGTAATTTTTTTCCTTCACTGTTGTGTGCTGAGGAGGCTACACTGTTGGGCACTGAAGGTCACTGATAGGCTTCACTGATGGACACTGATAAGGTGGCACTGATGGTCACTGATAGTTGACACTGATGAGGAGGCACTGATGGACATTGATGGGCAGCACTGATGAGCACTGATTGGCAGCATTGGTGGGCACTGATTGGCAGCAGGGGAGAGGGGAGGGAGAAGCAGCATAAAGATACAGTAAGGTGCACCGCAGTGCAGGGAGTCATGCTGATAGGAAGAAAGAACAGAGTGGCAGAGCTATACAGTAAGCCTGCCCATGTGCTATTTCTCCTTTCACTGTCCAGTCACAGAGTGGGGAGATCTGTAAGTTAAAGGGAAACTGTAGCAGAGAAAGTTAAGGGCAGTGCTGTGGGGTAGGGCTGTGTACATTTCAGGACTAGATGGGCAGAAATGCAAATCATTTCACATGTATTTAATTTGTGTATTTAGCTGTTTGCCTCAAGTTCAACTTTAAAAATAAAGCAATATTACCCAGCCAGCAATATTTGGCATTGTCCCATATCAGGGCCATATTTTGACAGCATGCTGTCCTAGGTGCTGAAAGATAATTTACTTTTCTACAAGGTCTGCCCAATGTATTTTGTAAGTTTGTTAATACAAGCTAACCCTAGAATGCACTACTGGTGAAATCATATGGTCTACTTAATTTTAACAGCAACTTTGTCTACTAAGGGTCCTTTCACACAGAGCTGCTCCTCAACATTCAGCAGAGGATCCAAGAACAGATCCCCTGCTGAATTTGATTTTGAAGAGGATGGATATGAGTTTTGTGACATCTGTGCCATTGAGCTTTCTGTCCACATTTTGACAGCAGACTATGGCAGACCCGTGTTGGATCTATAGGCTGCTGGATGTAAATGGACTTGTGTATTTTTACATCAGGCTAACTCTGATCAATCTTGTTTAGGTCCAGAAAAATGGAAAGGGACACAGTCCATTTCTGTTTTTTTTTTCTTTGGACCTGGATGGACTGTTTACATCTGCCGGCACACAGACCTGCATGGAGCTTTCAATCACATCTGCCTGAAAAACTGACAGGTGGACCTGAATCCTGTAGGTGGCACTGTGTTGTAAACTGCTGTATAGAGGGGATGGCAGAGGAGAGGAGCCTTGTTTCTCTGCAGCCTCCATAGGTTCCACCAGGGAAGCAGTAACCCCACTGGACACTGCAGTCCTGAATGTCCTCAGCAGACATCTTTAGCGTGGGCAATGACTTTAAATACATAGACAAAAAGTGCTGAGCTAGTCAAAAAGAACATTTTTATAAACTAATCAAACCTTACAGTTGAAAAACAAATCACATATAGTGACATAAATTAAAATTGTCTGAAAATTATATACCATGCGTGTAAAAATAATTGATGTGTCCAAAATACAAAAAAAAAAATTGGTAAAGTTGAATAAGTCCAAAAAGTTCAAAAGGAACATAAAAATTCTGATGTTGAAAAAGTGAAAAATAAGTAGTAAATTGTCCCAAAAGAGACTATCAAAAGTAAAAAAAATGAAGATGTAGCACCCTACAAGGTAGGTGCTAGGCAAAGTATAGTGGGCCTTGGCTGCCTAACAGCAGGGCCATGATTTTCAACTGGGCTGTCATGTCTCCCAGGTGTTGCTATTGAGACTAGGGAGTCTCCCCACTGGCTCCATGAGAAGGGTTCTCAATGGGCAGTGGAGGAAACCCAATCAGTGGTACATTCAGGCTTGTATCTACCCCAGAAAGGCAGATTCTGCCACACAGGATTCTGGGAGTGGGTATAAGTTTGAGGGGAGCGCATGACGCGGCGTCTTTGGTGGGAAGCAGAGTCCCAGGAGGGAGAGTACGGCTGTCTCTCCTCCTGTCAGCAGGATTGGGTGTCCTGGGCGGCTTGCCTGAGGGGACGGAGTGAGCTGAGCTGCAGAGAGGATCTGGTGTTCCGAGGACCGGCAGAGCAGAGGGGGTCCAGTTTCAGGAAAGCATTCCCAGTTTGTGAGTACTGTAAACAGCCCCTGGGGGTCTGCATAGCAGAGAGGACCACTCCAGTGAAGGTCCAAGGGATCCAGGAGTCAGCTAGCGGTAAAGGGGGTGCCATTGTTGACCCTGAAGTGTCGAAGGGGTGCCTAGTGAGAGGACCCTGAAGTGTAGAGGGGGTGCCTGGTGAGAGGACCCTGAAGTTCAGAGGGGGTGCCTAGTGAGAGGACCCTGAAGTATAGAGGGGTGCCTGGTGAGAGGACCCTGAAGTGTAAAGGGGGTGCCAGCGGTTGGGCCCTGAAGAGTTAAAGTGTACAGTGTGCAGTGTACAGTGTTGAGAGTTGCAGCAGCAACAGCAGTTACAAAGAGCTACCTCAGTCAGTGAAGGGCTGGAGGGAGCTGTTTACAGGACTTTTGAACTACCAAGAGTGTCAAGAGTCAAGTCTCAGCCTAGTCCAGGACTTTTAAGCTAACCAGAGTGTTAAAAGTCAAGTTCAAGCACAAGTTCAGCAAGTCAGTATTTTTCAAGCGCCAGCAAGCGTTGGTCGGCATTCAGCTGGTGTCAAGACAGGCATTTTTCAGGCATTTTTCTATGAAGTGTTCCAGTTGTACCTAGTTGCGCCAGAGGAGTATCCCACTCATTCCCTTCTCCCATCTCCATTATCAAATAAACAAACCAAAACCAAAGATGCCGAAATGGTCATTGTCTCCAATCTCACACTTGGGTATTTAGCTTAAATGGGCTGAAAGTGTCACCGGTAACAATGGCAAACCCACATCAGGCCCAATGCCTGGAAAACCTGCTACAAAGAGAAGAAAGTTCATGAAGAAATGCGAGAGGATTGGCCTCCAAATTATTGGAAATGCCAATTAGGCCTCAGGGATAATTATCCCAAACAACCCCGCATGGATGCTGCAAGTCCCCACGTTCTCCTGGTTAGGCTGTCACTCTCGGTGGATACATGCATATAAATATGGAAGACTCATAGCGTAATACTGTTTATGTAAGTTTATTTAAAAAGAGCAAGTGCACTTACATAATAGAAGTTAAAATCATGCTTTTTACAATGGAAGCTGCAGCGGTAGTCATAAAATCCAAAAGCCTCCATTTTTGGCTCTTTGTGTCATGTTGCTTCAGGATGTTAAATATCCCTGGACCTTTATGTCATGAAGTTTTTGTTTTCCTTTTTTTTTCTTTTTAGTTTGTTCTGTTGCCACTAGATGGCTCTATGTTTAGTACTTACATAGTATGCCCTATTTTTTCGGATTTTAATTTCGGCAATTGTAATACTTAAAGAATACAGTTCATAACATTGAGGTATGATGGGCTAGAGAAGTTTGCTTTAATATGAATTGAGGTATGTAATTATCATTCATTTCACCTAGTTGTGGTAAATTTCTCTTCCCTTCCCCGAGATTGCCTTATATTCGGTTTGTCTGAGTAGCCGCATTTCCGCCCCCACTAGATGTATATAAATAGAGTGGTGCACATCTGGTAGTCATGCCCCTGACGACGTCAAGCGTATGACAAAACACGTTGGGTAGTACCAGACGTGATGTCACCACGCTTTACGGCCGCTCCGTTTTGTTTTTAGATTTTCTTACTACCGCTGCAGCTTCCATTGTAAAAAGCTTGATTTTAACTTCGATTATGTAAGTGCACTTGCTCTTTTTAAATAAATTGACATAAACAGTATTACGCTAGGTGTCTTCCATATTTATATGCATGTATCCACCGAGAGTGACAGCCTAACCAGGAGAACTTGGGGACTTGCAGCATCCATGCGGGGTTGTTTGGGATATTTATCCCTAAGGCCTATTTGGCTTTTCCAATAATTTGGTGGCCAATTTGCTCTGGCAAGCAGCCATTCTCTTATTGGTGTTGATCCATGGATTATTCTTGGGAAGCTGGACTTCTTTCCTCTCGCTTGTCTTCATGGACTTTCTTCTCTTCATTTTTTTAGTTTTGATAGCCACTTTTGGGACTATTTACTATTTATGTTTCACTTTTTCAACATCAGGATTTTTTATGTTCTTTTTTGAAATTTTTGCACTCATTCACCTTTACCAATTTTCGTTTGTGTTCTGGACACATCAATTATTTTTACATGTGTGGTGTATCATTTTCACACAATTTTAATTTATGTCAGTACATGTGATTTGTTTTTCAATTGTAAGGTTTTATTTGTTTATATCATTTTTTTTTTTTTTTTTTTTACTAGAGCAGCACTTTCTGTCTATGTATTATTGTGGTTTTGGTCTATAAGCCTGTGCTAGCAGAAGTCACATTTTTTTGTATGTATTTAGCGCAGATTATTGCACTTAGTTTTGTATGGTCTAATTGCCAGTTTACATATATGCGATGCAGGAACCCTGCGAATTCGCTGCGGGTTCCCGCATCCCATTCAAATTCAAATTCAGTGCATTAGACATTGCAGCTTTCTGATTAGTCACCAAAATATCTTATTACTGTAGTTTTAATTTATTATATAATTGATAATTATTGAGAAGATAATTTTCAATCAGCATTTATGAACATGAGGAATTTAGACATTAAACAAAATTCAGCAGAATCCACAAATAATTATTTAATTTTACAGGGCTCTGTTCTCCAGCTGTAGCAGATATTTCTAATCCAGTGCAAGCACTGAATCAGGAGTGAAGTTTTTCTACCCTGGCGGTTTCTCTCCTTCACGGCTCATTTGAAATTCTCCCATGTGGAGCAATGACTGCTAAGCTTCATAAGTCTGGAGCGGTTTCCTTCCCCTGTTGCCGAGCTGTTCTCACTACAATCTGTGGCCAGGGAGAGACATGCAATCACTAGAGTCTCGAGGGAATAAAAAGAAGAGGATGTGCGTGCTTTTGTCCTGAGAACATTGTACTTGCCAAAAGACCCTAATTTCCACTGAAAGGTCTGAAAGAGGTTTTGTTCCTGACAAAGCCTTGAAGGGCAGCCACACAGGGAATATTATGCATGTCATGCGCTCAGTGCAAGCATTGCTTGTGATACAATAGTGCTTTGTATGGGCTCCCTTGGAAAAAATAATAAGGTAGCACAAGCATCAAAAGCGCCCATTATCCTGCATCATTTTATGACCAGGTTGGAAATACCTGCGAAGGCTGCGATTGCATAATTGTTCATTTTTTTCTGTGGATAAAAGGAACAATCTCTTACTGTGCCTACCCATGGTATTTCACTGGCCAAACTGAAATATGAAATTGACATAGAGAGTGCAATAAAAACAGGTCTCTCATCTCTCAGCTGATTAGAGATCTGCCCGTGTGTGGCCATCATTATTTTCAAAGAGTATAATAGTGTATACCCTTCCTCTATAAGTAAGAAGTTCTCATATGGTAAGTTCAGCTTGGACTGTAATCCTGAAGAGGACCTATACTATACAAATGCCGGTCAAGCAGAGGGCCTTTCTCCACACTATACCTCTGTGTTAAGAGTAAAATAAGCAGATGTCGTCTGCCTGACAGCCATAAGCAGACAAACATTTGCCCATCCATTAACATGCCATCCAGTACTAGGACAAGGTTCCTTAGCACCCCAGGCAAAAAGGCCAACATGTGCCCTGTTCATGGGTTGTTACTTACCTGCGCAGCATAGGTTGCAGGTCCTGACTTATTGTGCCCAACCCCTGCTGAATTGGCCAGGGTGAGTACCTCTTCTGCCCTCGGCCCAGCCCTGAAGCTACCATCTTTGTGTCTTGTGACTTACAGATGGTATATGTGGGGTTAATAGCTCCCTTACATCTCTGCAAATAAAAGGAAACATAGACCACTGTAACAGTTATTTTTCATGATGTAAAGTGCCCATTATTGCCCCAAAAGTCCAGTTGCCACCTTTGTGTTTTATCAAGTCATTCTTGTAGGGAAGTTTAAGTCCATCAATTTTTTTTTTTTATACTTACCTTTTCTAGATGTCTTCAGGGTGGGCACATGAAACTAAGGGTCCTCTTTTAATCTTATCAGGAGATAGGTGATATTCAACAATGTGGAGAGCAGTGCTGACTCTGTAGCATTGTATGTGAGGGCAGAGGGTTGTGGTGGCATCTCCTCACAGGATGTCCTTAGTTCTGTGGGTTTATTGATGTGGGGCATCATTCAACCTAAAAAGTCTGAGGACATCTAATGGCAGAAGCGAATTACTCAGGTGGACAGTGCTGGAGGGGAGCAGAGTATTGCAGCCAGAACTGCTTTTTTGTTATTAACCATTGCAGGGAACTATTTTTTTTTTTATTTAGTGCAGAGTTGGGCTTTCAGTAATCAGCTGCCTTGGTGAGCCTTTATTTAATTTTCAAACAATACAGATAGAAAGTACAATGTGATCCAGTGATAACACCTGTGGACAGTTCCATTTAAAGACAGGCAATAGGATCATTTTCATGCTGCCCAAAAACATATAGTTAAAGCGGAGTTCCGGGCACAGATGTCATTTTTTGATGAACATACCCCCGGGACAGTCAGGACTAGCACATTCCACAATGGATAGCCTCTGATCTGTCCCGGTTCGCACTAACCTTTTAGAAGAAATACTTACTTAGAAAATTTCTTCCACAGCGTTTCCATCTCTCTTGTGGGCAGCTGAAGCCGGCGCGGTCCTCTTCTGCGTCTTCTTCCGCGTCTTCTTCTCCCAGAATGCACCGCACCGGCCCCTCTCGTCACTTCAGGCGCGGCGCCGCATTCCTAAACAGCTTCTGGGCATGCCCAGAAGCTGTTTAGCAGGGGAATGCGGCGTCGCCCGGAAGTGACGAGCGGGGCCGGTGCGGCGCATTGATTCCTGGGAGCGATGACGTTTAGCTCCCAGGAATCATCGCAGCGCAGGAAGTGACGGGGTGAGCCGCGGCTCCGAGGGAGGAAGCAGTCAGAGGTGAGTATTTACGATCTTCAATAAAAAGGTGAGTAAACATAAAAAATAAAAATAACTATCCAATTCCTTTTCAGGTCAGGTCTACCTAGCGGAGGGGCACAAAAAAAAAAATCGTTTTTGTGCCTGGAACTCCGCTTTAAGGAAAGATGACGTATATTTAATCATATTTTAAGGCCTCTGCAATCTGAAGAAGGTTTCCTGTTGGTGGAAATATTGAACATTTATGCCAATATCAAAGCAAGCAAGGATGGAAACATCCAAGATTACCAACATCGATCTTGAAAGGTGCATTCTATGATGAGTCAGTTTTTGCAGATGTAAGAAGACCAAGAGTAGTATGTTAGAAACTGATTGCTTAGGGTGTGTGTGTGTGTGGGGGGGGGGGGGGGGGTGGAGTGGATGGAAACCTTGTTACAACTGAACAAGGGGACACATTTTTTCCTGAAAATCTTTCAAGTTAGGCCTTGAATAGTTCACGTTAAACCTTCCTGTTAAACTTGAAAAACCTTTTCAAGTTTTTATTTTGATGTGCATGTCTGTCTGACAGCGATTGATAAAGCGCTTGAAGTTACAGTTGTGAAATGTCTTGGCATATACACGTGTACATTATAAATTCCAACTTTGGTAAATCACTGACAGTATGTAGATGTTTTTTATACTTTACCCCTTATGAGATGTATCCATAGGGCACAATCAGGTAAAAACACAGCTAGAAGAGGCATGTATATTTGGGGCCTTATAACTTTGTGAGTAATGAGCTACAGTTTGCCCCTGAAAAAACAGAACGTGTAAATTAGAAAATTAATGATGTGTAAAGATCCAGGACAGAGCTGGAGCTGTGTTTATTTAAGGCTGCCATCTTGTGTTCAAAGCAGAATTGCTATAAAAAGGATCAGTAACTGACAAAGAGAGAAATTTGATCCTCAAATCTCAAGAAGCAAGCCGCATATTTACTGAAGCTACTGTATTCTTTTGATGAATCCCATTACAGTCGCGCACATTTTTTTTTTTTTTTTTTTTTTTTTTTTTATTGTCGCATGGATCATTAAAAAGAAACACAGCAGTTATACCTATAAAAGCTCTCTGGGATGTTGGCTGCTCCATACTCTTTTATTGATGTCTTATAAAGTCTCGTCCAGGTTATTTTTACTGGTAAAATAATGTGTGAAAATTGGCAATCCTGTGTCCTCTGGCTATATGGATGTTCTAGAATCCAGCTGTCTGCTCATCAAAGGGTCCCCCCTAACAATAGGAACACCTATGGGAAGACGAAGTATTTCCATAGTAACCTCTCATTTATAAACATATGTTTTACCTGTTTACTTGCTTTGACATTATTTCAAAGAACTTTTAAAGTCTAGTATCCTGGTGCCCAATTGGCACATTTGGCGATCAGGGACTTACCGTGCGGTCCCAAGAAGCCAATAGTGTTTTCGTTGTTGAAGCACCTACCTAATTAGAATGTGATCTAGAACAGTATGAGGAAATGTGTTCCAGACTTCAATATGCATCATGATTCATGTGAGTTTGGCAATGTCTGGGAATGCCCCTCTGCCCTTAGCAACTGGGTACTTTGGTGAAAATGCCTTCTGTAGCATAGATGTGTCCCACAAATTCCCACAATGCCAACACTGGTGTACCATACCACAGCATCTGCATCATCCCAAGCAGGCAAAGTAAAACTATCACAAAGACTGGGTTCTGCACTTGCATACTTTCCTTTTTTTCTAGATTGTCCATTCCCTCTTCTCTTTTTATGCATATTTTCTTTCTCTGTTTTCAAATACATTTTGCCTTAAAAAACATCAAATACGAGAACATTTTTTTGGAGAATGCGCAGAGTACAAATATGTAAGTATTGAATCGTAAAGAAGCTGTAATGGTTGTGATCACATGCTTAGTTTTCGACGGTCTCCTGAAGCTTGTTTCTAGTTCCCAATCACACTTGTGTACTGTTTGTGGTCTCTTGCTATATCTTGCAATAAGTCCACTGTTTCTGGCCATCTTTGTAGTAGTGCATATACTGAATATAATGCATGCCCATTATTTAGTGATTTTACTACATCTAGAAAGTGTGTGCTTAACAAATACAGAAAGTCAAAAACAAAACACACATACTCATACACTCAAAGTATTGGGATGCCTGCCTTCACACACACATGAACAAACATGAAAGGACTGGCGCAACCGGGCTCAAAAGTAACCTCAATGGGCTCCTAATAATCAAGAAAAAACTAAACGGACCTGAAAGATGTTATGAAAAAGTCCATGGAGTCCATACATGAAACCAGTCTGTGCTCTCCTGAAGGCAGCTTGATCTCAAGTATAGAAGAAAAAACTTGCAGGATGCTGGAAGAAAAAGAAAAGCGCCACTCTGAGTGCAGTAAACTCGGTACTTTATTAACCATATACCATCATGGGTACTCACAAGATAAAAAATGTAAAAGCATGATGAATTCCTCAAAAGATCGGTAGGTCCAAAGCCAAAGCTCAGCCTGAGCTTTAGAGGCCTGAGGAAGGAGCGCATGCTCCGACAACGCGTCGCCTACGTCATCACGCCCCACGCTCCACGCCCAACCCGGAAGTCCGCCGCCGGAGGCGCTGCTGGTGTCCCCTAGGTCCGCATATTGCTGACTCTCGCAGTCAGACACGGATTTGTTCGGAGCACAACAGTCCCCCCTCGCTGAGGCTTTGGACCTACTGATCTTTTGAGGAATTCATCATGCTTTTACATTTTTTATCTTGTGAGTACCCATGATGGTATATGGTTAATAAAGTACCGAGTTTACTGCACTCAGAGTGGCGCTTTTCTTTTTCTTCCTTCACACACACATGACCTTTAATGGCATCCTAGTCTTAGTCTGTAGGGTTCAATATTGAGGTGGCCCACGCTTTGCTGCTATAACAGCTTCAACTCTTGTGGGAAGGCTGTCCACCAGGTTTAGGAGTGTGTCTATGGGAATGTTTGACAATTAGGGTGTGCTATCGGGTTGAGGTCAGGAATCTGTGCAGGTCAGTCAAGTTGCTCCACCCCAAACCCACTCATCCATGTCTTTATGGATCTTACTTTGTGCACTGGTGCACGGGAACAGGAACAGGAAGGGTCAACCCAAAACTGTTCCCACATAGTTAGGAGCATGAAATTGTCCAAAATGTCTTGGTATGCTGACACTCCCTTCACTGGAACTAAGACCAAGCCCAACCCCTGAAAAACAACCCCACACTATAATCCCCCCTCCATCAAATGATTTGGACCAGTGCACAAAGCAAGGTCCATAAAGACAGATGAGTGAGCTTGGGGTGGAGGAACTTGACTGCCCTGCAGTCCTGACCTCAACTTGACAGAACACCTTTGGGATGAATTTGACCGCAGACTGGGAGCCAGGCCTTCTCATCCACATCAGTGCCTGACCTCACAAATGCACTTTTGGAAGAATGGTCAAACATTCCCTCAGACTCACTCCTAAACCTTGTGGACAGCTGTTTCAGAAGAGTTGGAGCTGTTATAGCTGCAAAGGGTGGGCCAACTCAATATTGAACCCTACGGACTAAGACTGGGATGCCATTAAGGTTTATGCGTGTGTAAAGGCAAGCGTCCCAATACTTTTGGTAATATAGTGTATAAACTAGCTGCAATGATAGCACAAAAGAATTTCATGTCTGATATTTCAAGTCTGAAGTCTGGATTAGGGATGAGCAAAGTGATTTAGGCAAAAATGATTCCACTTCGTTATTTCAATTTTGCTGTCTGTGAACTGTTTAGGTGGAATTTACTTGGAAAAAAATAATCTATTTCAGACTTTTTTCTGTAGTAGGGCTCTGGCATCTAATCAGGGAAAGACTGAGTGGTCTCCCTGGTTAGTATTTGTCAACTCTGGGTTTATTTAACTGTTAAACATACAAGTGGATATTTGAAAGTAGGTTCCTCACTGAGTAAAGAGTAGTCCTGCTGTGCAGCTAAGGGAAAGGTCTAAACAGCCAAGGATGAGAATGGCATAGTCAGGAGGCTAAATATCTTAATCCAGCACTGTGTTCATTAAAATATCCTTAAATGTACTTTAAAATAGTATATCAGCCTGTCTCTAAATTAACTTCTGTGGTTCAGTTTGCAGAATGATTCAGGGTGGGAAGGGACAGAACTGTAAGGGCTCGTTTACACTTGCTTGAACTTTAACACACAAACATCCTACCGCTTCAACATGCTTTTTTTTGTGTGTTCGATGTTTCTGTAATGTTTCAGTGATGCTTTTTTTGAAGCTTTAATGAAGCTTGGCAAATGCCCTCTGTATGTTTATTTTTTACTTGTTTTAAAGGGGCCCAGCAGAATCCCAGATCAGTATTATCCCCACCCAGCAGATTCCCCAGCCCATTACTACTCCTGTTCGGCAGATCCCCAGCCTATTATTATTCTCGTATAGCAGATCGCCAGCTTATTATTAACCTGCGATCAGCATATCCCCTGCTCAGCAGTACCCCCAGATCAGCTGATGCCCCACTCAGTAGTACCCCCAGCTTTACTGATCCCCCACAGAGTAGTAACTCCCAGCTCTGCTGATCCTCCACTCAGTATTAACCCCCAGCTCTGCTGATCCCCTGGTTTGCTGATCCTCCTTTCTCTCCAGTCCCTGCTCACCTCCTGTTATATTGCTATATTGCTCCACATGTGGAATCTGCTTACTAATCTATTCTTACTCTGGTTCCCCAGCTCTGCTGATCCTCTGCACTCAGTCCTCTCTCTCTGTCCCCTGTTAACCTTCTGTTATAGAGTTTTTATGTTGCACACCACGTGTGTTGCTATGGCTACTTTTTGGTGATTTTTAAAGCTTAGATATATTAATTGTTAGATTTTAAGACCATATGTTTTTAGAAGCTAGGCCTCTTCTATTATTATGCTAATGAACCAGTCGGGCTGCTTCATGAAATTCAGTATAGGAAATGAGGTAGCAGAAATAGGGGAGAATATAGTAAGAGGATCAATGCACTACCCAGAGGGGTTTGATAGGAGTGAATCAATTCCAAAATCAAATAAATAAAAGTGAAAATAAAAATAAAATAAAAATAAATATAAAAATAAAAATAAAGAAAAAGCTGCCAATCTTAATCGGTGTCCCCACCGTGAATTGATATGTGTATGATGTAGAAAATCGGCGCTAATTCAAAATAATAAATAAATGTGATAAACACTGTGACAATAATGATGTCTACCACCGTGAATGGTGCTCTATGTAATTGAGCACTGATGCAAAAGGATCAAAGTATTCAAGGTGAAATCATCACTCAATAAAAAACTGTAAATCTATGAATCTATACACATGAAATCTTCGGTGAATAACTGTGAAAAGACTGTGCATAAATAAATAAAGTCCTCTATTAAATAAATAGTGTGTCAATCTAAAAAAACTTGTGGTGCAATCCCAAGGAAGATGATCAATACAATCGATAATAAATGGCAATAATCAATACAATTGTTATTGAATGATAATATACATCTGTGATAAAAAATTGATGAAAAGACATATGTGTGAAAATAAATTTCCAAAAAGTCCCACAGTGTCCAATAAACACAATCACATATGAATAAAGTAAATTCTTCAAAAAGAAAATCTTCAAAAAAATCAACCAATCGTGGACTATAGCATAAATAATCTGGATATCAATCCAATCTCCGACACAAAAGTGTGTAGTGGCCGCTTACCTCCAACACACACTATCTGCACATGTGTGTAATCCAAAACAGCCGACTGCTTTCCTTCAAGATGGGCTTCCGACCTCTCTCCTCTCTTGCGGGAATGTAATCACTGATATTCGCAGTACATCAATCTACCAATGCAATACAGGTCCTCAGCTGCACAATATGCTCACTCCGAGTCGTTCCGCCTCATAGGGTATAAAATCAGAAATAGGGGAGAGAAGGAGACCTTTTCTCAGGCAAAATGGACCAAAAAAGAGATTTAACTGACTTCAAAAGACTTTTTAAAATGTACAACTTTTCAGAGGGGTGCAGCACTCTTGAAATTGTTAAGATATTGGGGGGTGATCACAGAACCATCAAACATTTGGTTGCAAATAGTAAACATGGTGGCAAGAAACATGTTGAGAAAAAAAAAAAAGACGTAAATTAACTGCCAAAGATATGAGAAGAATAAATTGTGAAGCTACCAGGAAGCCATTATCCTCCAGTGCTGTCATATTCCAGAACAGCAACCTACCTGGAGTGCCCAGAAGTGCAAGGTGTTCAGTGCTCAGAGACATGGCCAAGGTAAGGAGGGCTAAAATCTGACCACCACTGTACAAGACACATAAGTTGAAACGTCAAGAATGGGCCAAGAAATATCTGAAGACAAATTTTTCAAAAGTTTTATAGATTGATGAGATGAGAGTGACTCTTGATGGACCAGATTGATGGGCCTGTGGCTTGATCAGTAATAGGCATAAAGTTCCACTTCAACTCAGACGCCAGCAAGGTGGAGGTGGGGTACAGGTATGGGCTGTTATTAAAGATTAGCTAGCTTGACCTTTTCGGGTTGAAGATGGACTCAAAATCAACTCCTAAACCTACTGCCAGTTTTTACAAACACTTTCATCAAGCAGTGGTACAGGAAAAAGTCTGCATCTTTCAAAAAGAAAATGCTACAGTATTTATGCAGGACAATGCTCCACTGCATGCATCGAAGTACTCCACTGCATGGCTAGCCAGTAAAAGCCTTAAAGATGAAATAATAACATGGCCCCAACTCACCGGACCTAAACGCTATTGAGAACTTGTGGTCCCTTCCTAATCAGGAGATTTATGTTGAAGGAAAATAGTACACCTTTCTGAACAGTATCTGGGGGGCTGTGGTTGCTGCTGCACAAAAAGTTGATAGTCAACAGATCAAGAAACTGACCAACTCCATGAATGGAAGGCTTATAACTGTTATTTAAAAGGAGGGTGACTATATTGGTCACTGTTTTTTCTTTTGAAATGTCAGAAATTTTTATTTGTAAATTTTTTGTTAATTTTGACATTAACACATTTTGTTTGACGGCGAGCACTGTAATTGTTCAATAATGAAATTACATAGTTACATAGTTAGGTTGAAAAATTACACAAGTCCATCTGGCCCAACCAATAAAAACCATAAAAAACAGTAAAGAAAACCCAACCATACAATCCCATATACACAATACTATACCCACAGTTGATCCAGACTGCGGTGAAAAAACCCCAGCAAAGCATGATCCAATTTGCTACAGCAGGGGAAAAGATTCCTTCCTTATCCCCCGAGAGGCAGTCGGATATTCCCTGGATAAACTTTAACTATAAATATTAGTACCATTTATATTATGTACACCCAGGAACGAATCCAGGCCTTTTTAAAGCAATCTAGTGAGCTAGCCAGAACCACCTCTGGAGTCTATTCCACATTTTCCCAGCTTTTACGTTGAAGAAACATTTCCGTATTTGGAGACGGGGGGGGGGGGCGTGGCCACCAAGCTCCAAGCTGGATGCGTAAGCCTGGAGCTGCGCTCGGCCACCAGGGAACATCCTCGAACATTGGGGCCTCCGTTTGGTTTCCCCTGCTGCATTCCCACCAGTTCGCCAACAACAACGGGCATGACAAGGCACAGAAAAGAGCTGCTGCTTCCCCATAAATTAACGGCTTCTTCTCTCCTAGTCCTCCTAGTGCGGACTACAACAAAATGGACCCCGATCGGAGCACCTAGACAACAAGGCCGAGGCCTAATCCAGCGGGCAAGGGTGCAGGACACACAGTGTCCTCATCCACCATCCTGCGGAGCAGATCATTCTCTGGGGCATCTAACCCCTCTACAAGGAGCCCAGCAAAGCAGAAGCCACGCAGGGACTCTCCACACAGAAACCAGGCAGACCCGAATATGGAGGTAAGCAGGCCTCAGTTAGGTAGCACAGACAACCCCCCACAGGCCGCGGATCCCATTGCCACATTACCTACTTCAGGGCAGCCTATCTCCGATATCATGCAAGGACATGTTGTTATCCCTACGTGCGTCCCTACAATCGTATCTCATGTCAGGGATCAACAACTGCCAAGCTGAGGTACAGGCCTTAGGAGGGAGAGTTGACATATCAAACACAAACTGAGTGAATACACTTCCTCCTTTAAAACTCAGGTAGACGTTAATTCTGCTTAGAATGTAGAAATTGCCTGGCTGAGGGAAAAAGTCGCAGATTTGGAGGACTGGTCATGGAGGAACAATATAAAAATCGGGGGATCCCTGAATCGGTTTCAGCTACCCTGCTGCCACAATATGTTCATGACCTGTTCTTCTCCCTGGAGCCATGCCTTTCAGTGCTAGATTTTACAATTGATAGAGTCCACAGGGTACCTAAGCCATCCTTACTTCCTGCAGACAAACCAAGGAATGTGTTACTGAGGTCCACTTCTATCAAGTGAAAGAATAATTACTAGTGGCTTTCTGCCGAACTAATCATGTCCCGGCCCAAAACACAGCTTTGCAGCTACTTCCCGACCTGTCCAAACATACCTTGCAACGTCGGCAAAACCTAGCCACTATCACCAAAGCCTTGAGGAATCATGCCATCATGCACAAGTGAAGATACCCCACCACACTTTCCATCACACACAATGGGGCCACGCCCTCCGTAACATGACTGGAGGAAGGCATAGTGCCAATGGGGTATAATTCCAGAGTCAAATTCAGAGGGCACTCAACCACACCAGCCTACGCGGCTGCAAGATGATTGGCAAAAGGTATCCCACAAAAGATCAGTCAAAAGGTAAAACTCCAACAGAGACCCCTATCACCAGCAAGACAGATAATTGTTTTCCCTGGTCCTGGAAGACAAATTACCATTTTCCTAACTCCCCCCACTCCTTCAAGCAGTATTGGCTGCAAACAAATCCTTCACAGCAGTGGTCCTCAACCCTGGTCCTCAGGGCCCACTAACAGGCCAGGTTTGCAAGATAACTGAAATACATCCCATGTGATATAATTTGCTGCTCAGTGATTGCAGTACTCTAGTCTGCATCTCCCCTAGGTAATACTTAAAATCTGGCCTGTTAGTGGGCCCTGAGGACCGGAGTTGAGGACCACTGCTTCACAGGATCCTTTTTATAGTTCAACTTATGTTCTCCCTTTTGACTGTGTTTTGTTCCTCCCACAGTTCAGATATTAGATACAGGATTGACTTGCACACCGTGGATATTCCTAATACTACAGGTACAGTTAGCACACAGCGTACACTGAAGAAGGAAACTTTGCACTCTGCTCTGCCTGCTTTCGAGTCCGGTACGCAACTAATCTGGTTCTCCAAACTACACTAACCTCTAATGACACGGTGGTATCTTCATAATTATGTAAGTACTTTTACACCACCACCACAAGCAGCCACGTCCTCCACCACCAAAGATTATTAAGTGGCTTTCCATAAAGGCTAGGGGGCTCAATCACCCTGCGAAAATATTTTCCTTGTGGAAAGAAACCAGCAAACACAAGGCAGATATCTTGTGTGTACAAGAAACCCATTTTCATTCATCCAAGATTCCCACTGCTCACAAAGACTATCCACACATGTTCAAAAAAAGAGAGGTGTTCTTATCCTTGACAATGACAGCAGATTTATCATTAGCACATGTGATCTTACCTTACGTCCATACACTTTGGTCGTAGTCTATGTTCCAAACTCCCACCAGTTTCACTTTCTCAGAAAACTGTTAAAAAAGCATAGCCTCTGTAAAGTATGGTAAACTCCTAATTTGCTGAGATTTCAACCTCACAGTTGACTCAGGGATGGACACCACAGCCCGTACCAAACACAGTATCCCGACCCTACATGAGTGGGATCCTTAAACAGTTATGGGCTAGAAAAAAAAAAACATACGCCCAAAGGCTAGACTCCTTAATTTCAGAGATTCACCAGCTAGAATCCCAAAATAAAATCTCACTGACTGCAACCAACACCCTCACCAAACTTAGGGAAAACCTGAGGGAGCTTCTGACTCAACAATACGACAAACTCCTCAGGCGTCTTAACCTCCAATCTTATGCCAATGCCAAGAGGGCAGGCAAATATTTGGCCAATATAAACTAAAGACGCAAATAGCATACCTGAAACACCCCACTCTTCACCATAAGATAACCAATCCCCATGCCATAGCTGATCATGATCAGTTCACAGACTACTACGGTGCACTCTACAACCTGCGCAATGATCTATCAACACCCCAACCAACCATTAAGAATATCCAATCTTTCTTAAAAATTCTAAATCTCCCTTCCCTTTCTGAGGATCAACTTCTGAACCCTAATGCCCCCTGTACAAGACATAAAATAGAGTCAGTAATAAACACCTTGCCCACCGGTAAATTTCCATGATCGGATGGCGCCTCTAATGAGTACTTTAAAATTTTCCGTACCTCCCTCTCTCCACACCTACAAATCATACATATTTACGTTATTTAAACCGGAGCAAGACCCCACCACACTGGCTAATTTCAGGTCAATATCGCTTCTAAACTCTGATGTGAAAATCTATGCCAAAGCACTGGCAAGATGCCTAACTGACAAAATCCCTCTTCTGATACAAAAGGACCAGATGGGATTCACTAATGGGAGACAAACCTCAGACACTACTAGAAGGTTAAAGAACATCATGCATTACGCCGAGAGACATTGAGTGCCTTCTCTACTGCTCTCAATAGACACAGAGAAGGCATTCTATAGAGTTCACTGGCAATACATGGCAATACATGTCACAAGTAGGGATGATCGAACTTTTGAAAAGTTCGGTTCGGCCAGAACATCCGAACTTCCCGAAAGTTCGGCCCGGATTTCAGAACCCCATTGAAATCAATGGGACCCGAACTTCGGTAATCAAAAAACACAATTTTTAAGCCCTAAAACCCAATAAATGCCCCTAAAAAGTCCCTAGGGTTCTGGGTCATGCCCCATTAACTATTAATCACACAAAAAAAGTTCTTAAAAATTGTCATTTTTGATAAAAAAGCCAATTATTGAAAAAAAAAAAGAGAGAGATTTTTTGACTTTGGATTTGGTATCTGGGGGGTCTAAAAAGTGTACATGTGAAGTTTCAGCTCTGTAGCATGCCCAGAACCATGAAGAAAAAAAAAGATAATTTTTCAGTAGAACAGGGATGTGGGACCCTCCTTTTACACCTATATGATCTTTTTTTTCTGGTTCTGGACATGCTACAGAGCTGAAACTTCACAGGTACACCTTTTAGACCCCCAGACACAAAATCACACAAAAAAGTTCTTAAATATTGTCATTTTTGATAAAAAGGCCAATTATTGAAAAAAAAAAGAGGGATTTTTTGATTTTTACTTTGGATTTCGTATCTGGGGGGTCTAAAAGGTGTACATGTGAAGTTTCAGCTCTGTAGCATGTCCAGAACCAGAAAAAAAAAAGATTGTTTGTATTAGAACACTTTAATTTCAGGAATATGGCTTCGCTGCCGGTTTAATATTAATAGCAGGCATTTTTTGGGGTTCTTTGCAGTCAGGAAAAACATCTGAACTTGTGTATAGTGGTACTGTGCACAAGTTCAGATGTTTTGCCTGCCTCCAAAAACCCCCAAAAAATGGCAGCAAAAACACACCTGGGCATTTTTTTTTTGACGCTAGCGTTTTTTTTGGCATTTTTTGGGGTTCTTTTGAGGCAGGCAAAACATCTGAACTTGTGTATAGTGGTATATATACACACATAATTATATGTATATAGACACCTAGCCATATATAGGTGTGATAGTAGCAGAAATATATTACTGTAAATGATTTCATTAGCGCAAGCATATATTTCTGCTACTATCACACCTATATATGTCTAGGTGTGTATATAAATATATGTATGTGTGTATATACACCACTATACACAAGTTCAGATGTTTTGCCTGCCTCCAAAACCCCCCAAAAAATGCCAGCAAAAACACACCTGGGCATTTTTTTTTTTTTGACACTAGTGTTTTTTTGGCATTTTTTTGGGTTCTTTTGAGGCAGGCAAAACATCTGAACTTGTGTATAGTGGTATATATACACACATAATTATATGTATATAGACACCTAGCCATATATAGGTGTGATAGTAGCAGAAATATATTACTGTAAATGATTTCATTAGCGCAAGCATATATTTCTGCTACTATCACACCTATATATGTCTAGGGGTATATATACAGACATATATGTGTATATATACCCCCTATACACATGTTCAGATGTCATGTCTGACATCAAACATGTCCTCAAAAAAGCACTGGCAGTGGCAGCCCCTGCAGCATGAAAAATGCTTGGCTGGTGAGAAGCCATATTCCTGTCCTGAAGCAACTCAGAGAAATGATCATTTCTCTATAGCGGTCACCCTGCTATGGAAGGGTTTTGTCACCCTTCCATAGCAGTCACTGTCAGTTAACCCTACACTACACTACGGTCCCTTTACACTTAACACTTTCCCTACAGAAACTAAATTTTTGAAGCTAACTTAAGTGTAAAGGAGCACTCTAACTACACTAGATATCCCTTTTCTCACCCTAAAAATAGCTAAATGACACTTTGTAACACATTAGAACAGAACAGCATTCCACTCTCTTCCATGTCCCGTACAAGAATGCTAGGAATTTGGCGGGGGCGATCTTATATACTGGGGGGCGTATTCACTAATAAGGATGATCGAACTTTTGAAAAGTTCGGTTCGGCCAGAACATCCGAACTTCCCGAATGTTCGGCCCGGATTTTAGAACCCCATTGCAATCAATGGGACCCGAACTTTGGTAATCAAAAAACACCATTTTTAAGCCCTAAAACCCAATAAATGCCCCTGAAAAGTAACCCTAGGCACTGGGTCATGCCCCATTAACTATTAATCACACAAAAAAAAGTTCTTAAAAATTGTAATTTTTGATAAAAAAGCCAATTATTGAAAAAATTAAAAAAAAAAAAAAAAAAGAGAGATTTTTTGATTTTGACTTTGGATTTAGTATCTGGGGGTCTAAAAGGTGTGCATGTGAAGTTTCAGCTCTGTAGCATGTCCAGAACCATGAAGAAAAAAAAAAGATAATTTTTCAGTAGAACAGGGATGTGGGACCCTCCTTTTACACCTATATGATCTTTTTTTTCTGGTTCTGGACATGCTACAGAGCTGAAACTTCACAGGTACACCTTTTAGACCCCCCAGACACAAAATCACACAAAAAAGTTCTTAAAAATTGTCATTTTTGATAAAAAAGCCAATTATTGAAAAAAAAAAAAAAGAGATTTTTTGATTTTTACTTTGGATTTCGTATCTGGGGGGTCTAAAAGGTGTACATGTGAAGTTTCAGCTCTGTAGCATGTCCAGAACCAGAAAAAAGAAGATTGTTTGTATTAGAACACTTTAATTTCAGGAATATGGCTTCGCTGCCGGTTTAATATTAATAGCAGGCATTTTTTGGGGTTCTTTGCAGTCAGGAAAAACATCTGAACTTGTGTATAGTGGTACTGTGCACAAGTTCAGATGTTTTGCCTGCCTCCAAAAACCCCCAAAAAATGGCAGCAAAAACACACCTGGGCATTTTTTTTTTTGACGCTAGCGTTTTTTTTGGCATTTTTTTGGGTTCTTTTGAGGCAGGCAAAACATCTGAACTTGTGTATAGTGGTGTATATACACACATACATATATTTATATACACACCTAGACATATATAGGTGTGATAGTAGCAGAAATATATGCTTGCGCTAATGAAATCATTTACACTAATATATTTCTGCTACTATCACACCTATATATGTCTAGGTGTGTATAAACATATAAGTATGTGTGTATATATACCACTATAGACAAGTTCAGATGTTTTGCCTGCCTCAAAAGAACCAAAAAAATGCCCAAAAAAACGCTAGCGTTGCCCAGGTGTGTTTTTGCTGCCATTTTTGGGGGGTTTTTGGAGGCAGGCAAAACATCAGAACTTGTGCACAGTACCACTATACACAAGTTCAGATGTTTTTCCTGACTGCAAAGAACCCCAAAAAATGCCTGCTATTAATATTAAACCGGCAGCGAAGCCATATTCCTGAAATTAAAGTGTTCTAATACAAACAATCTTTTTTTTTTCTGGTTCTGGACATGCTACAGAGCTGAAACTTCACATGTACACCTTTTAGACCCCCCAGATACGAAATCCAAAGTAGAAATCAAAAAAATCTCTTTTTTTTTTCAATAATTGGCTTTTTTATCAAAAATGACAATTTTGAAGAACTTTTTTTTGTGTGATTTTTGTGTGATTTTTTTTGTGTGAATATGGCTTTGCTGCCGGTTTAATATTAATAGCAGGCATTTTTTTTGACGCTAGCGTTTTTTTGGCATTTTTTTGGGTTCTTTTGAGGCAGGCAAAACATCTGAACTTGTGTATAGTGGTATATATACACACATACATATATTTATATACACCCCTAGACATATATAGGTGTGATAGTAGCAGAAATATATCTGTGTAAATAATTTAATTAGCGCAAGCATTTATTTCTGCTACTATCACACCTATATATGTCTAGGGGTGTATATACAGACATATATGTATATATACACCCCCTATACACATGCTCAGATGTCATGTCTGACATCAAACATGTCCTCAAAAAAGCACTGACAGTGGCAGCCCCTACAGCATAAAAAATGCTTGGCTGGTGAGAAGCCATATTCCTGAACTGAAGTTCAGAGAAATTATTATTTCTCTATAGCGGTCACCCTGCTATGGAGGGGTTTTGTCACCCTTCCATAGAAGTCACTGTCAGTTAACCCTACACTACACTACGGTCCCCTGACACTTCATACTTTCCCTACAGAAACTAAATTTTTGAAGCTAACTAAAGTGTAAAAGGAGCACTCTAACTACACTAGATATCCCTTTCCTCACACTAAAAATAGCTAAATGACATTTTTTAGCAGATTAGAACAGAACAGCATTCCACTCTCTTTCATGTCCCGTACAAGAATGCTAGGAATTTGGCGGGGGCGATCTTATATACTGGGGGGCGTATTCACTAATGATTGGTCTAGGGACCCCCTAGTCACTCCAATCACATTCCTAGCATTCTCCTGCCCCTCAATTGACTTTTGCTAATGGTTCTGGTCCAATCATGGGCTTTTAAAGCCCATTTCCTGAAGCATTGCATTTTGGGCGGTTCTGGTTGCCGAATTCCGAACTTTTTGGGCAAAAAGTTCGGATTTCGGCCGAACCTCGAACAGCCAATGTTCGGGTCGAACCTATGGTCGACCTGAACGGTTCGATCATCCCTATTCACTAATGATTGGTCTAGGGACCCCCTAGTCACTCCAATCACATTCCTAGCATTCTCCTGCCCCCTCAATTGGCTTTTGCTGGTCCAATCACGGGCTTTTAAAGCCCATTTCCTGAAGCATTGCATTTTGGTCGGTTCTGGTTGCCGAATTCCGAACTTTTTGGGCAAAAAGTTCTAAATTCGGCCGAACCTCAAACACCCAATGTTCGGGCCGAACCGATGGTGGACCCGAACCGTTCGATCATCCCTAGTCACAAGTACTCTCAAAATTTGGGGTCCAGGGCCCTATCTTGTCTGCAATACTTGCGCTTTACTCCTGTCCTACAGCTCAAGTGTACACATCAGGCCTCCTATCCAAAATGTTCTACATTTCCAATGGGACTCGCCAGGTGTGCCTTTTATCTCCAACTATATTTAATCTAATGATTGAACCCCTAGCAGAAGCAATACAATCCCACTCAATAATCGAAGGATTTCAATTTGGTACCAGATCGCACGTAATAAAATCCATTTGCGAACTACATCATTCTACTACTGAATGACCTGTTCAGGTCCTCACTACGGGCTCACCAATCCCTGATAGATTTTAGGAGTGGCTCTTACTATAAAGTCAGCTTTATGAAATGTCTTATCCTTGACATGGGAATTGGCCCCCCCCACTAGACTAACCCTTCAAAACACCCTCCCATTTATGTTTAGCTTACTTTGCATCCCTTACCTAGATGTCACACTGATAGCAACAGCTTCAACATTAGTCATTACTAAATTGAAACCCAACTAAAGGATATTGTGAAAAGGGAACCGTCTTGGGTAGGTAGACTGCTCCTTTTAAAATGTAAATTCTACCACAAATTTTCTATGTGTTCCACACACTGCTAATCCCTTTGCCTTCCAAAATCCTCACTACCCTGTCGAGTCTCATGTGGAAATTCCTTTAGAACGGCAAAAGAACCAGCTGCTCGCACTCCAACCTGATCATGCACAAACGGGTAGGAGGGGCAGGTGTAGTTAATATCCATGACTATTTTAGAGCTGTCAGGCTTGACCAACTCAGATACTGGTTTAATGACCATAACAGCCCTCTCTGGCTTGATATAGAAAAAGTCATTACTCCCGCAAGAGATCTGATAGCCTTTCTCATGGGAGACATGGGTATCTTGGGAAATCCCAACATACTCACCTCCCTTGCAAATATCTTTACAAACCTGGAGGTTTCTATATAGCCATTGTGCCAACAGCACTGTCACGGTTCTCGCCTTGGCTTTAAGACAGTCAGGCGTGGTCGCCATTAAGTACCTAACATGGGATTTGAACCTGTGTACTTTGACATTCTGTCCTGTTAACCTGCCTCTGAGCCACACTTCAGCTCATATAGATCCAGTCTTGTTAATCTGGTGTTCCTTTCAGCACTAGGGGGCTGGACTTCACCTGAGTGTGCTCTTGTCTATCAATGTCCACCTGAAGCTAATTGCTCAATTAAGCAAGCTATAAAACACTGTCTCTCACTGAGAGCATTGTCAGTTCATTGCTGATCCTTCCTTGTTCCTGTGTTGCTGATCTATGTTCCAGACCTTGTTCCTGTTTCCCAAGCGTGTGTTCCAGACTGACTCCGGCTTCCATCCTTACCTTGTTGTTCCTGTGATCCTTATCCGGACTCCTGTCTTCCAGTGACTTCTGTTATTCCTGGACTTCCCTTCCCATTGCATTCCTGCCGGTCTTGCCTATTGGAGCACCGTCCCTGCCAAGCCCCCGTGCACAAATTCACAGGCCAGGTGGCTTTCTTACCTGGTCACCTTGGACTGTGGATATCTGCAAGGGTGAGCGTACATCTCTGCGTTACAGACTCCAACAAAGGTAAGCCCCGTGACATAATGAACTGACCATATGGAGTCCGCAGAGATGTGCAAGCAGCTCACCCAGCAGGTGTCCAGCCTGGCCCAGACTGTGGCTGAATTGCAGCAAGAAGTGCTGATACTTAAAGGCACAGTGCGCCCAGCCCTGGAACCTGCACATCCAGAACCCTATGTTCTTTTACAACCTTCCGGATGGATTGTGAGCTCCTGTTTGTCCTTAAGCCCAGGACCTATTACAGTGACTTTATCAAGGTTCATTCTGCTATTAATCTGCTTTCCGGAAGGATGAAGACATGGGCATACCAGATGCTGCAGGAGAAAAGTCCTATCTTGGACAATTGGGAGTCATTTATAACTGCCATGGACTCTCAGTGTCTTAACTCCCAGAAAGCTGCTTTCAAACCTGCTCCTGGTTCCCGCAGACCTCGGGTACCTAGAGAAAAAGCAAACCCATACCAATATGACTCTGCCTGGTCACAGTACAAGCCTGCCTGCACCAGCCGGCCTTGTCATCCTGACCCTACTTCAACATGCCTTGATCCTCCAGAGGTTAAAGAGGAGCCCATGGAGATCGGCGCCGTGCGCACCAGGCTGTCTTCCAAAGAAAGAGACCGTAGGAAAAACAGTGGCCTTTGTTTCTATTGTGGAGAGAGGGGACATTTTATCACATTTTGCCCAACTCGTCCATCCAGGCCTACGGCTCTCCCAGTGGATACCATGCAGATCCGTCCTATCTTCCCAGAAACACAGCCTGGAAACTGCCAAGGTTGCTTCCAGCCCTGTCCCCGTTCTGTGTCTGAAAAGGGCACCCAGACTATGGCAAACGTGGAAACTAATACCCCTGTGGAAGTCCCTCCTCCAGTTCCAGTAAAGTCTGTACCTCTTTCTAAAGAAACTCCTGTTCTAGAAAGCACCTTCATTACTTCCTGCCCTTACAATGAAGTTCTTTCACCTGACTGCACATATGCTTCTAATGGCACTGTGGTACGTAAGGAGGATCTGAAGTTGTTTGAGGAAGTATTAAAAGCTGCAAATGCCTATCCTGTGGAAGACCTCTGCAAAGAACCTGTTCCTGTCCGGAGGGTGTCTTTAAAGGGGGGGTACTGTCACGGTTCTCGCCTTGGCTTTAAGACAGTCAGGCGTGGTCGCCGTTAAGTACCTAACATGGGATTTGAACCTGTGTACTTTGACATTCTGTCCTGTTAACCTGCCTCTGAGCCACACTTCAGCTCATATAGATCCAGTCTTGTTAATCTGGTATTCCTTTCAGCACTAGGGGGCTGGACTTCACCTGAGTGTGCTCTTGTCTATCAATGTCCACCTGAAGCTAATTGCTCAATTAAGCAAGCTATAAAACACTGTCTCTCACTGAGAGCATTGTCAGTTCATTGCTGATCCTTCCTTGTTCCTGTGTTGCTGATCTATGTTCCAGACCTTGTTCCTGTGTTCCTGTTTCCCAAGCGTGTGTTCCAGACTGACTCCGGCTTCCATCCTTACCTTGTTGTTCCTGTGATCCTTATCCGGACTCCTGTCTTCCAGTGACTTCTGTTATTCCTGGACTTCCCTTCCCATTGCATTCCTGCCGGTCTTGCCTATTGGAGCACCGTCCCTGCCAAGCCCCCGTGCACAAATTCACAGGCCAGGTGGCTTTCTTACCTGGTCACCTTGGACTGTGGATATCTGCAAGGGTGAGCGTACATCTCTGCGTTACAGACTCCGACAAAGGTAAGCCCCGTGACAAGCACATACAAAGTTACATACCAATTTTTGAAAATGAAATTAATCCTAAAAAATACAACTTGCCTAATAATTGTGCACACAGTGTACGTATTGCATCGTATTTTTTAGAAAGGAGAGAGCTTGTGCATGTTGTAGGCATATTTTGTAATATGTCAGTCTTGTACTGTATTCCTCAAATTTTAATAGTTTGTATGTACAGCATTTTTTTTTAGCAAAAGCACATTAATACACTACAGAGGTTTTAATTGGCTTAATAAAAAGCAAAGCAAAACAACGTGTGCCATCTGCTAGTTGCTCCGATCAGGTCTGGGCCCCACTCACCTTCCTGATGCTCCACAATGCACACCAGATGTGATAACAGCACCAGAAACTCATATATATATATATACACATGAACCAAAAGTGACTGCTGATGACATCTTTCCAGTTTGATTGTTGGTTACCCAGTGCATCCTGGAATATCTCATATCTGCAATACCTCCAAATCGAGTTAGTGAAGCTAACTGAATAAAACCCTCACAAAAGCTGCAGGTGCAGTTTGAGAGTGTTGTGATAAACTTCTATGGAAACTTTGGAGACTCTTTGTAGTACTAAGAAAGCAACCTGGGGTATACCTTTTGAAGTGATGCCAGGGCTGGCACAAGACATTGTGCTACTGGGTCCAAGAATGAAATGCTGCCCCCCCCCCAAAAAAAAAATAAAAAAAACACGCCCACCAAAAGGCCCCCGCATCCATTATTTTATATAAATATAACATTTTGAAAATATTATATATACTGTTTGCTTCTACCATAACTCACCACCAGACTGGTCCACCAAACACCCACTGTCTGTCCTCAGTCCTCCTGTCATTACTGTGTCTGCCGCAAGCACCGCTCTAGAAGATCCAGCCTGCACTGCATAAGATGGAGTGTGCTGATGTCTGACGTCATTGCGCACACACAATCACGCAAGGGACATTCCCAGGAAAAGACACTCCGCCTCCTCATATTCATCAGTTTGCACTACAGGCAGCAGTATGAGATGGGGAAATGCCGCCTGCAACGCGCCGCAAACTGATCACACAAAAAACTGCTGAAAAAAAATCTTGGCAGTCAATTTGCTGCCATCTTTCAAAGTTCTGCCTGGGTCCAATGGACCCAGCGGGACCCATGGTAGGGCTGGCCCTGAGTGCCGCAGAGCAAAGCAAACACAACAGTGTGAACAGGTCTGTAAGGCAACCATTTTATTTAGTGGGAGGTACTTTGATCGGCATTCAGAGTGCTTTAAAAAAAAAGAATATTCAATGCCACATTTTGAAACAAGTGCAAACGAGGCCTAAGCCAGTCAGGTGTTCCTACATTACAGTAAGTTTGCTGACTGGAGGGGAAATCCCTACTTTCACTATCCCCTCACAAACACAGGAGGTCATTGGCCAAGTTGTAATGCTTTAACTCTAAAAGAGAAACATAAAATCAAATTCAAGCTGTCTTTCTGGATTGGAAAATGAACCGAAAAAAACTTAAATTTTTTTGGCAGAGAAAACAAATATTTCAACAGTAAATTGAGCCTTTTAACTTTAAGTCGGTTTCAAGCATACTATTTACCTAACGGGGACCTGCTTTCTGTCCACAATGACTTTTCTGGCCTTTTGACATTTTCAAAGTAAACTACATAATTGTGAGTTTTTATTTTGGTAGAAAAATGTTTACCATATGGGGAATAGGTACATTTTATCTTTGCCCTGCACAACTCCGTCCTATAGAGGCCATCACCCTCATGCCATTTTGGGAGTTGTCTAACAAATGTTAATGAATTAAATAATCTTCAGTCCACTGAGCACAACTGTATCTGCCCAGCATCCTTGCATGCATTTCGCCATACAAGGTTAAAGTTGTCCTTTGTCATGCCAGCCATCCTCATCCACAAGGTTGGGAATATTCCCATGCTTGTCTTTAAAATCATTTATGTGAGGTCAACCCCATAAAAGTGAACTATTATAATTTCATAATATCCAGAGGGGAGATAGTAACTTCGTTTTGGCATGTAGTCAACTTAGTTACGCAGTGTGCATGCAGCAGGTGGGATGATACACTAATAGGAATTTTCTTATAGCCACAGTATTTTTGCTATGGATTTATATTCACGGATAGTAGCTTCTGAATCTGTTCTTTGGTGTTCTAATTAACGTGCAGTGCTGTGCAAAAGTTTTAAGCAGGTGTGAAAAAATGTTGTCAATTAGGAATGCTTTCAGAAATAGAAGTGTTAATAGTTTACTTTTACCAGTTAACAAAATGGAAAGTAAATGAACAGAAGAGAAATACAAATCAAATCAATATTTGGCGTGGCCATCCCTTGCTTTCAAAACAGAATCAATTATTTTAGGAACACTTGCACAATTTTTGAATCAGCTCAGCAGGTAGGTTACTCCAAACATCTCAGAGAACGAACCACCTATCTTCTGTGGATGTAGACTGCCTCAAATAATTCTGTCGTTTCATGTAATCCCAGACAGACTCAATGATGTTGATCACTTCCAGGATTCCTTGTTTTTCTTTACATTGAAAATAGTTCCTAATGACATTGGCTGTATGTTTGGGTTAATTGTTCTGCTTCCAAATAAATTTGGGGCCTATCACACACCTTCCTGGTGGTATGGCATGATGGTATCTGCCTGCTTGTGCACAGGAGTGACGTCACCTCTACCTAACCATTCAAACGGCCGAAGATTCTGAACCTGGAAGGAAGACCGGGTGAAGATGGAATTGCCAGGGAGCCGTGACAGTGCAGTGCTGGAGGGCACCATTTGTAGCTAAGTCTGTCATAATGTACTAGTATGCAGTGCACACTAGTATACTAACTAGTATACTAGTAAACCTGCAAAGGGCCCATTTTTTGTAGTTTACAACCAGGATTTACTACTGCTTTAACAACAAATCATTGATTTCTGCACTGAAGTGATACAGATGCCTATGTGAACTAACACTTAGGGTTCTTTCACACCACTCCATTGAAAAAAAAAATGTCTTAAAGTGAAGCTCAACCCAAAAAGGGAAGCTCCGCTTGTTTGCTCCCCCCCCCCCCCCCCCCCCCCGCTGCCAGGTGACAGGTACCCATTTCCACTTCTGAGTTCTCCAGAAGTTTGGTTCTCCTCTGCTTTCCCCTGCCACTGGGTCAGGCACAAAGAACAGCACGCTTCCTGCATGCGCAGTAGGAAACTGCCTGTGAAGCCGCAAGACTTCACTGCCAGTTTCCCTTACAAGTAATGAGGCAGCAGAACTCGAGAGCTGATTGAAAAATCGTCTGTGGTGCTGACATTGCAAGATTCCTGGACAGATAAGTGTCCTAATAATAAAAACAGTGTTTTTACCTGCTGACTTTTCTTTTTTTTTTTTTTTTTTTTTTTTTTTTGGTGAGGGGGCTGGAGCTCTGCTTTAAAAATGCATATGCATTTTGGAGGCGTTTCTTGTGCAAATTCTGGGTGCCTGATTCCCAGCATGCACCTGTAAAACATGGACATGTGACTCAAACGCACCAAAAACTCAACCGCAGTGAGTTTGTGATGCCTTTTTCATTGATTTTAAGTCATATTTGCAGACACAAAATACTTACTAGATGTGCACAAATAGCCCCACCACATGGACACTGTCATAATAGAAGTATTGCTATTGGAAAAGTTGCCCTAAAAATTTTTTTTTTTTACAGCAAAAAAAAAATTTTTTCTTTCCTAAATCAGCCAGAACTGACAGCAGCCGGTAAATACATGGCAAACACATATAGGGTCCATTCACATAACTGTACAATGGGTCCGCATCCCTTCCACAATTTGGTGGATCGTTTACAGACCCATTGATTTTCAATTCCAGTCTAAAAAATTAGGCATTCGCAGGATAAAGAAGTAAGTGTTGGCCAGTACAGGCCCTAAAAATTAGCCCACATGCGTTTACCTGACAGCTAAGAACATTGTATTCTGTGGCTGGAGGTACATTAGGCATTCACAGGAGAAATACGCAAGTGTCGGCCAGTATAGGCCCCAAAAATTAGCCCACATGGGTTTACCTGACAGCTAAGAACGTTGTATTCTGTGGCTGAAGGTACATTAGGCATTGACAGGATACAGAAGTAAGTGTCGGCCAGTATAGGCCCTAAAAATTAGCCCACATGGGTTTACCTGACAGCTAAGAAGGTTGTATTCTGTGGCTGAAGGTACATTCGGCATTGATAGGATACAGAAGTAAGTGTCGGCCAGTATAGGCCCCATAAATTAGCCCACATGGGTTTACCTGACTGCTAAGAACGTTGTATTCTGTGGCTGAAGGTACATTAGGCATTGACAGGATACAGAAGTGTCGGCCAGTATAGGCCCCAAAAATTATCCCACATGGGTTTACCTGACAGCTAAGAACGTTATATTCTGTGGCTGAAGGTACATTAGGCATTGACAGGATACAGAAGTAAGTGTCGGCCGTATAGGCCCCATAAATTAGCCCACATGGGTTTACCTGACAGCTAAGAACGATGTATTCTGTGGATAAAGGTACATTATGCATTGACAGGATACATAAGTAAGTGTATAGGCCAGTATAGGAGTGGAGGCCTGGAGGTACATTAGGCATTGACAGAAAAAATAATTGTCGGCCATGAAAGGCCCCAAAAATTAGGCATTCAATGGACATAAAATGCCTTTTATGCCACTGTATTTACCAAAGACAAGGACCATGCATTGTTGTGGGTGGAGGGCGGTCTGGTGGATATTTGTGGCCTGTCATGAGGAATTGTAACCAAACATGGTCTACTGGTCACATGTGTTGAATTCCTCAGAGATCCATGCCTCATTCATTTTTATAAATGTGAGGTAGTCAACACTGTCATGAGCTAAGCGAGTGCGCTTATCGGTCACGATCCCCCCTGCTGTGCTGAACATCCTTTCGGACAGGACACTGGAGGGGGGCAAGCCAAAGGTTCCATTGCAAATTGTGCAAGCTCTGGCCAGAGGTCAAGCCTGCCCATCCAGTAGTCCAGGGTTCATCACTCCTCAGCGTCCACATCGGCCGTTAACCCGATGTGGTCGGACACTTGTCAGTCTAGGCATTCCCTGATGCTGGATCTGGAGTACAGCTGTCGATGGGTCGGCTGAAAGAATGATCTCATATCTGAAGTGACCAACACATCTTCAAACCGCCCTCTTCTTGCAGGCGCTGTTGGATTGCTCCCCGCAACTGTTTCTCTGTGAGTGGAAATTCCTCTGCCAGCACACGCAAAAGCAGAATGCACCATTTCTCGCAGCAAGGCCTGGAAGTACTGCATTCTGACCGCCCTCTGTGATGGTGGTAACATTTCTACCATTTTTTGTTTGTACCGGGGGTCTAAGTATGTTGCTACCCAGTACTGGTCCTTGCCCTTTATGTTTTTTATACGGGGGTCCCCCTTAAAACACTGGAGCATGAAGGCCCCCATTCGCCCTAAACTGGATGCGGTGTAGTGGCCTGGCTCCAGCTCATCATCCAGGATAATGTCGTCCTCGTTCTCCTCCCCCATCCACGGACAACACCAGGAATCCCAGAAAGGTTTAAAGCATGCTCTTCTTGCTCCCCCTCATCCGCCCTGGCACCATCCTCCTCTGACTCCTCTTTAGACTCCTGTTGTTGACTTATCTCAGATGGACTAGCACCCCATGGGAATTCATCAAACATTGCGACTTCCTCATCTTCCTGCTCCTCGACGGCTTGATCAATGAAACGACGCAATGCACGCTCCAGAAAGAAGGCGTAAGGTACAATGTCACTGATGGCGCCCTGGCCGTGACTGACCAGTTTGGTGATCTCATCAAATGACCGCAGAAGTCTGTATGCGTCGCGCATGAGCAGCCACTGGTGATGTGAAAAACACCCAAGCTTCCCAGAACCTGTCCTGTCGCAGATTTTGTACATGTAGCCGTTAACTGCACGTTTCTCCTGGAGCAGCCTATCAAGCATATACAACGTTCCATCGCATCGGGCAGTCACAAATAAGATGCCTGACGGGCAGGTTGTGTCGCAGCTAAATGTCAGCAAGGCGAGCCATGGCTGTGTAAGATCTTCTGAAATGGCCCAAGATTTTCCTGGCCTGCCACAAGACGTCCTGGACCCCAGGGTATTTGGCAACGAATCACTGCATGACCAAGTTCAGGACGTGTGCCGTGCATGGCACGTGTGTAATTTTGCCCTGTTTCAGCGCGCTCAGCAGATTGGCACCATTGTCGCACACTACTTTACCAACTGTCAAATTGAGCGGTGTCAGCCACTGATCTGCCTGTGAATGCAAAGCTGAAAGGAGTGCAGGACCAGTGTGGCTCTTGGCTTCCAGGCACAACAGACGCAGCACAGCATGGCAATATCTCACCTGGCATGTGGAATAGGTTTTGGGGATCTTGGGCGGCGCAGCGGAAGAGACGGTGGCAGCGGAAAAGGAGGAGTCAGCCGAGGAGGAGAGGGAGGATGGAGTAAGAGGAGGAGAAGAGGCAGGCCTGCATGCAATCCGTGGCGGTAAAACCAAATCTACACGGGTGCCACGGGTTACATGCTTGACAGCCATCAGAAGGTTCACCCAGTGGGCAGTAAAAGTTTTATATACCTTCCCTGCCCATGTTTGATAGACCATGTGTCTGTGGTCAGATGTATCTTGGCACCGATACTGTGTGCCAGAGATACATTCACGTGCCGCTGAACATGGCCCTACAGCTCTGGAATGCCCTTCTGCAAGAAATATTTCCTGCCTGGGACCTTCCATTGTGGTGTTCCAATGGCCACAAATTTCCAAAAGGCCTCCCGAGTCCACCAGTTGATATGGCAGTAGTTGGCGGGCTATCAGTTCCGACAAGCCAGCAGTCAAACATTGGGCAAGAGGGTTATCGGGCGTCATAATTTTTTTACACTCCAACATTTGGGCCACGGAAGCCTGCCTTTTTCCAGAACAACGTGAGGACAGCATGATGGAAGATGGAGTGGAGAACAATTGTGAGGAGAGTGGAGGAGAAGGCAAAGAGGCTGGACAGTGAGATCCTGGAGTGTGGCTTTGTGGGCTCTGACGGCGTTGCTCCCACTGGGTTCGGTGATGGGAGTTCAGGTGCCTTCTTAAGGCAGTCATCCCTAGGTGAGTGTTGGGCTTACCGCGACTTATGCGTTGACTGCAAAGGCTGCAGATGGCAATACTATTGTCAGCAGTGGACACATTAAAAAAAGCCCACACTGCGGAGCCATGTGCAGGCGTCCTGGGGGCACCAGATGTGACTGTACATGGTTGATGGCTCGCTCCTGATACATTTGTCCCTCCTGTGCAATGCAAGTTCTGCCTGCTTCTCCTCCCTATCTGCTGGTCCATCTCTCCCTCTGAACTCCCCTCCTCTTCCTCTCTTGTGGGCAGCCATGTGACGTCCATAGAAACGTCATCGACGTCACCTTTCCCACCACTAACATTCGAGATCTCGGAGTAGGTGGCAACAGCGGGGACCAACCTCCTTGGACTGATCTGGGTACTGTCATCAGACTGCTGAGTGGCAGCTGTTGCTACCTCCTCTTCCTGATCGGATGCCAAGAATGGCTGCGCATCGCAAATGTCTTGTGATGGATCGGAAAATAATTCCAGTGACTCAAGCGGAGGGTATATGGTGGTGGTGGTGTCTTTGGGGGTGCACACAGCAGAGAGTGAAGAGGGTGCAGATAGAGAGGATGAGGAGGCTGCAGAAGAGGAAGGCTGAGTGAGCGTCTTTTGATGTAATCGAATGCACTTTCTTAAACTTCACACTTTGACTCCGGCCTAATGCTCCTGCCCTACCCCTACCAACCCTGCGTAAGGGCCTGCCTCTTCCTCTGCCTGTAATTTTTTTAATTACCCTGTGACAAAAGTCTCTAGAGAAGCGCAGTATATGTGGAACAAGGTATATAACACCCCGCTTCAATCCGTGGTATTGGGGGGCCACTGGTCTATCACACCAGTTCTACAAAAAATTGTCCAGTAACTGTTGTCACTGTGTGTAGCACAGTTAACGCAGCAAAAGAGGCCACATTTTTGCAGGACTAAAATACACTGTTATAAAAGTATACAGTTGAATAACACCCCACTTCAATCTGTGGTATTGGGGGGCCACTGGTCTATCACAACAGTTGTACAAAAAATTGGCCAGTAAGTTTGGCACTGTGTGTAGCAGAGTTAACACAGCAAAAGAGGCAATATTTTTGCAGGACACAAATACACTTATAAAAGTATATTCAGATAACACCCCACTTTAATCTGTGGTATTGGGGGCCACTGGTCTATCACACCAGTTACAATACTTTTTTAAATGTGCTTTTGTCACTGTTTGTAGTATTGCTGCAGAAACGCTCACCACACCAGTCACAATGCTGCACAGTGCACAATACAAATCCACTATAATATGCTTTCTATATTAGAAAGTATATTATAAGTGCATTACACCCCTATATAGTGCACTGCACACCAAAGAATAGTACACCTATACCAAATACCAGCTCTTAAAGGACTTTTTATGGACCTTAACAGAGCGATTTGTGTCACTGATGATCTGTACCTGGTGCACACAGCAAACCTCTCCCTACACTGACAAAAGAGACAGTACACCTATACCAAATACCAGCCCTTAAAAGGACTTTTGTGGACCTTAACAGAGCGATTTGTGTCACTGACAATCTGTCCCTTGTGCACACAGCCAACCTCTCCCTACACTGACAAAAAGCAGAATGTGAAATGGCCGCCAGGTCAGGGCTATTTATCAGGTAGGGGGTATGTCCATGTGCTGAAATGTCTTAATTGGCTGTCCCGTTCCACCTGATGGCTGTGTCATGGGCCAAAGTTCTCCCCAATGTAAACAAATATGGCAGCCGCGAACAACGCCGTATGTTCGCAAAATCGGCGGACTGCGAACGAGCAAGGTGAGGGCAGACAGTACAGTTACAATACAATTCAATAAAGGAGGAATCGGAGGGCACTGCTCATTAGAGCTTACAATCTAAGAGGGAGCTTCAAGTGATACAAAAGGTAATACCTGTGGGGGATGAGCTGATGAAGAAAATAAAAGTACAGTTGTTAGGTAGGGGCAGGATAGGCTTCTCTGAAGAGAAAAGTTTTCAGTGATCGCCTAAAAGTGGATAGAGTTGGAGATAGTCGGATAGACCAGGGAGTGAATCCGGAGCTTTGTGGTTTCACTGGTTAGGTAGCAAAGTATTTTAGAGATGTTCCAGGGGTTGAGGCGGCAAGCCTTGGAAAGCGATTCCATGTGGGGCTCAAAGGAGAGTTCAGAGTCCAGGATAACACCTAGCACCCTGGAATGCGGGGATGGGTGGATGGTTGCTCCATTGCTCTTGACAGAGAAGTCAGGGGAAGAGGCACGTGGGGGAGGAAATATATTATGAGCTTGGTTTTGGACAAGTTGAGATTGAGAAAGTAGTTGAACATACCTTGAACAACATTCTCCTCTCCAGCACTGTTGTTAAAGACTCCCAACTCCAATCCAACAACATCACTGGCTTTGCGAATCAGTTTGTTGAGTCTGTTGGTGTTGGCCACCCTAAGCCTACTTTCCCAGCATGCCACTGCATACAGGAGAGCGCTGGCCAACACAGACTCATAAAACATCTTTAGCATCATCCGGCAGGTATTAAAAGACCTCAGTCTCCTCAAAAAATTGTATAAAAAGTCCCATAGGATATAAAGGGAAACATTTTTCTTGCGTTTTTCCTGCCTTTTTTTAGCAAGGAAAAAATCTAGAAAAAAGCATCAGTATGAAAGCAGCCTTAGGAACAACAAAGCATGGGGTTTCTGCCTTCAACATAGAGCATGTTCTGAAGTAGCCCAGCAGTTATGCATTCCAAACACTGAAGCACACAATACACATTATATTCTAACAATACATTTGTGCAACCAATCCACTTAAAGGAGATTGTAATTCAGATTATAACATGGTAGACTAATGTTCATCTAAAGTCAAAACTTAAGCTTCAAGAAGAATTCCTGCCAAATGCTAACTATACCTAAACCTGCTCCTACCCCTATTCTAATCTACCCAGTAAAGGAAAGGATAGCTATACTTAACTATTCTGAAGGCGCTCCCATGCGGTTACATGATATCTCTTCAGTGAAGAGATCGCAGACAACAGCTGCAGAGCCTGGGCGATTATGCCCCCTATAGGCTTATTATGGGTAATCTATTGTTGGCTGTCTCTTCTCTACACTGAAGCCAATACTGGGAGATGATCACATGACAGGAATGGAGCGCCTTTAGAATAGATAAGTATAGACATCTTCCCTTTACAGGCATACTTTCAAATACACTAGGGAACCCTATGAGGTTTTTATTTTGTCTGTGCTGAGGGAGATTTAAACTCTCTATTTGTCCTAAAGAGCACTGTCATAAAGAAATGAAAATGGGGAAAATCTAAAATTATGAATTGTCATTGGAACAGGAAAGGAGTAGACCTTTTCTAATGGGGGCACTTACTGCAGTGATTACTATCTAAGAGGTGAACTTCCTGTTGGGTCTATGGAACAGGAAGTGAAAGCACCTATCTGGGGCACAAACAGATTAACAGTGGTATTAACCCTTATCTACCAAAAAAAAAAAAAAAGCCAAAAAAACAAAAACACTTAGTGGCGGTTCACACTGCCGCGACCACTAAAGTCGCTTCTAGCGCGACTTTGGCGCGACTTTGGCACGACTTAGCGTGACTTTGGCACGACTTAGCGTGACTTTGGCGCGACTTCAGCGCGAGGCGACTTTTTATTTGGCCAATCACAATATGATGTTTTGTGACCTAATTTCCTTTTCCTGTTTTTTTTTTTTGGTTCTGGACATGCTACAGAGCTGAAACTTGACAGGTACACTTTTTAGACCCCCCCCAGACACTAAATACAAAAAAAGACATTCCTGCCTAAAAAAATGCCCGATAAATGCCTGCAAGAAAAAGACAGCTGGAAAGACACTGCATTAGTTTTCTACTAAAAATTATAAGAAAAATGCTGTTTTTTAGGGGTTCTGGACATGCTACAGAGCTGAAACTTGACAGGTACACTTTTCAGAACCCCCAGACACTAAATACAAAAAAAGACATGCCTGCCTAAAAAAATGCCCGATAAATGCCTGCAAGAAAAACGGCCAGGTTGACAGAAGACATATTCATGTTTTAATAAAAATTATGCTCTTTTCTTGTTCAATACCATTTTTTTGCAAGTCGGATGACAAGTCGGATCACAAGTCGCTTCAATTAAGATAAGGAGGTGACTCCCGTTGAAGTATATGGGACAGGTCGGATCACTGGTCGCCTCAAAGTAGTATCGGACCCTTTTCTGAAGTCGGAGCGACTTCAGTAGTGGCAATTAAGACGGCACTGATGGAATTACATTGCTTTGGTTATGTCAAGCGACCTGGGGCGACACAAGTCGCCTCGTGAGTTGCCCTAGTGTGAATGGACACTTATGCAGATCTGCTGCCTTCTACTGTCTGTGTTTGTAAATAGCTGCTCTTTGTTATTTACCACAGAGTTAGTTGGTTATAGACTGGTACTTCTGGTTCCTGCTAACTGGGTCAGAAACCCCAATTGGGGAACTTTTATATTTATATAAAGGGGACTTTCCAGGAAGTAGACACAAAACTGGGCCACATGATCTTTTTACAAAAAAGGGCTGCTGCTTACTGCTGTATTTCACCCGGACCAGAAGCATAGACTATTAGACAAGTATTCCTGTGTTCGAATAGTTTAACTGCAGCTGCCCATAGCTTCAAATGTGTATCTGAATCCTTGTGACAGATGGATCTCTGTTCTATTGTTATTATTTCACTAGCTACTGTATGTGTGTAGTGGTCACCTTCCAATATATTAATAGGTGAACCTGTTTATTGCAATAGAGTTTATATGCAGCTCCTGTTATTTTATTTAACCCTGTCCCTTCTGGTCTGTAATTCTATAGCTAGTTTTAGGTCAGGGCTCAATAATGAGCAAAGGTTAGAGCCAGCATAGGCATTCTGTGGCCACTTGTTTGTTAGAGGTCTGGTTACATGTCAGTTTAGAAGCTGCTAGGGACTGAGACACAGAGTAGATAGGCTAACTCTGAGCTCCAGTGCCATGCTACAGTTTCCACTGGTAAGAAGCTGATTTCCAGCCTGGGTGGACAACGGTTGGAGAATCTCCCCATCACCACTGATCTTGACTTCAGGTTTCCAACTTTATCACAAACACTGCATAGCCATAATCCCTGCCCTGGGTGTAGTCACTGTCAACTTTCTTAATAAACCCACTCTTCTACTTAGTGAAGGTTCTGGTTCTCCTACAGGTTTGCAGCAATATCCTGTTTGGAGAGGGCCATTTGTCATAACACCTCTCTCCAAAATGAGGGCTACACATTTTAATGCTGCACTTTTTATTTGAGAAATGAACATTTTTCCTCAAGTATATAATAAACTTTTAATCCATCAGTAACTTGTGTAGCTGGAGACAAAATGATACAGAAGTTTGGTTTATTAAAAAATGACCAGTCTTGTGGTTTTCCAGCATAACTTTCATCTCTACAACTTTGAAATTGCTCTTCCAGCCTTCTAAAAGATTGATATGAATTAATAACAGGTTGCTATGAAAAGCAGTATTCGGAGAAATTCTGCTATTGTGCTCTTTTTGTTTTATGCAGAGCCATTAGCAATTACAGGTGGTTTGGCATTCTGAAGGGGAATCTGTCTTCAGAAATGTTATAATTCCATCTATCATTAAACGGACCCAGAAATAATGCAGTAGGCTCTGCCGGATCATGCTTGTGTCTGCCATCCAGCTCTTTAGTCGATACTGCTGCTACTCTGGAAATCAAATTCTTCCCTTGTATCCCTTAAACTGTAGAATAAATGAGATTTTATATAAGGAATTAACCTTTGTCAGTTAGAACCTTATGACGGAAAAGCTTTGTAGGTGAATGACACAAGCACTAAAAGACCAGTACATGTAAAATACTAGTAAAGTACTCATACACAGGATGATTATGATGAGTGATTTGGCAGTTTAGATCTAATTAGCCCAAATGATTCCCAATTTCACTCTACATCTGATTTCCTGCCAATGTTTATCAACTACAATACATTGTCAACATCAGATGATGACAGCATCAATCTAATATTTTTCTATAATAAATTAGTGTAAAGTGCAGATACTAAGTGCAAAGTGTGGTACCCACCCAGAGCAGCCGCCATGCAGATTTTATAATTTTTCTTGTGCAGGCAGACATGAAAGACCTCAGTTTAATCCAGGTATGTACAGTATTTATTAAAATGCCTAAAGCTTAACTAGACTCTCCTGTTCTTTATAGCCAGAGAAGCTGCTATCTCAGCCTCTGTTCAATCTGCATTTGCCAAGATGCCATATTTCTAAAACAGACATTTGATGGTTTGACAGCCCAGTTATGGGCACAAGCAACTGTGACAGTTATTATTCACAGCATGCCTCGAATGTCACTGCTTTCAGCTATAGTTAAATCAGTGGGTTTCGTTACACTTTAATTTGGTACTAAATGTTAGGTGTTTTCACAAAATAACGCGTTTTCTGCATTTTGGTGAAAAAAAAAAAAATGCTCCAGTGCCCTTATACTGTATGCCCCCTGCCCACAATCACACAATCACTTTCCTGTGGTCAGGGGCACCATTAGAAATTGTAAGGCCCCATGCTGCCTGTTTGACAGGGCCCTTCCACCTCAGTGTTTCTAATCAGCTGTACATGACAGCCCTGCAGGCTAATTCATCCCATAAAAGGGACTTTAAAAATCCTATTGTGCATGCTTAGTAATTCTGCCAGTAATCCACCTCAATACAGACTCCCTTCCTAGCCTAATCACTCAGTACAAACCTCCCCCCCCCCCCCCGGTAAAGACCTCCTAGTACAGATCCCCCCCCCATCCCATCTTAACCCCTCAGAACAGAACCCTCATCTTAGTCTAACCCTGCAGTACAGACCCCTCTCATTCTAATCCTTCAGTATAGACCCCTCCCCCCCCCCCCCAAGTACAGTCTCCCCTCCCAGCCTATCACAGACCCCCCACCCATCCTTACCCCTCAGTACAGAACCCTCCTCTTAGTCTAACCTTTCAGTACAGACCTCCCCCCAAGAACAGTCTCCCCTCCCAGCCTATACCCTCAATAAAGACCCCCGTTCCATGCTAATACCTAAATATGGACCCCTCCTCCCATTCTACTGCCCCAGTACAGACCCCCCAGTATAGCCCCCACCCCAGCATAACCCCTCAGTACAGACCCTCCCCCTTCCACCCTAATCACTCAGTGCAGCCTCCCCCCCCCCCCCTCCAGCCCAGCCTCTCAGTACAGACCTTTCCTTCCAGGATAATCCCTCAACACAGACCTCCCCTCCCAAAGTCTCAGTACAGAACCCCCTTCCTATCCTGACCCTTCAAAACTGATTCCTCTCTCATGCTAACCTCAGCACAGACCCCCCCCCCCCCTTAGCCTAACCCTTCAGTACAGACTCCCCAGCAAAACCCTTTACTACAGACCTCTCAGTACAAACATCTGTTCAGTATAGCCCCCCTCCACCCCCCCAGGTAAGGCCACCCCCAGTACAGACCCAATCAGTAAAGCCTAACCCCTTAGTACAGACTTCCCTCAATACAGAGTTCCTTCTGTATCCCCCTTTTGGCGGCCCTGGTGGTCCCTTGTCGCTTATTCCAGATACAGGATAATCATTGTCATTCTCTGAACTTCCAGGTTGTAGAGGACAGTACTAAGGGCAGCTAAAAAATAGGCCCCTGATGCTGTCAGTCACATTTCTTGGTAGGTGGAGGGAGCAGGGGCATGGCTTTCCGGGCATTGTGTTTGGCTATAGATGCACACGGCTTGGTTCAGGTTCCAGGCGGGAGCGCACACACATGGGTGTTTCCTTAACAGCAGGGTATTAGCAGGGGAAACAACTGGGCCTAGAGAGAAGCCTGCAACCTCAGAAGAGGAACAGCGACCTCTAGTGTTTGATGATCTAGAGGTACACAGAGAAAATGTTGCCACTTAACAACTGAAGGACCCCAACATTACTAAGGGTGCAGGAGAATGTAATAAAAAAAGATGGGGTAGTAGTTAACCATGATGAGAAGATTGTCCTCCCGTACTTCATCATGGAAAGGGAACTGTTATACTACATTAAGCAACTGGTGGTGCCCAAACATTATCGCAAGTTGGTTTTAGAACTTGCCCATGGGCACATTCTGGGGGGGGGGGGGACATTTAGGAGCTAAAAAGACCTGAGAAAGAATCACACAAAGGTTATATTGGCCTGGGATCAATAAGGAAGTGGAAATGTACTGTTTGTCATGCCCAGTGTGCAAGATTTCTGCACCCATGCCACATTTCCATAGTCCTTTGGTTTCCCTATCTGTCATTGAGGTCCCTTTTGAGAGGATTGCCATGGATTTGGTCAGCCTCTTGCTTAAGTCCACTAAAGGGCACCAGCACATCTTGGTGATAATGGACTATGCCATCCGCTACCCTGAAACACCTCTGCCAAAACAATCGCCAAAGAGCTATTTCAGGTCTTCAGCTGTGTAGGCATTCCTAAAGTAGTACTAACTGACCAGGACACCCTGTTTAAGTAAGGAGTGACCAAAGAGCTTTGCAAGCTTCTTAAAGTGACTCAATTACGTACGTACTTCAGTGCAATATCCTCAAACAGATGGGCTGGTGGAAAGATTCAACAAAACTTTAAAAGAAATGCTGGTAGATAAAGACGGAAAGAATTAGGATTATCTACTCCCTTATTTGATGTTTTCTATTAGAAAGGTTCCCCAATCATCCACAGGGTTCGCTCCTTTTGAGCCACTGCATGGGAGGCACCCACGTGGGCTATTGGACATTGCCAGGGAAACGTGGGAGAGTGAGATTTCTCCTCACAGAAGTGTGATTGAATATGTGACACAAATGCAAAACAAAATTGGGCAAGCGATGCCTATTGTGAAGGAACATTTGGCTCAAGCCTAGTTGGCTCAGCAGGGGATTTCGAATTGTGGGGCCAGGTCCATTTTTTTTCACCTGGTGATAGGATGTTGGTGTTGGTCACCACGGTCGAAAGTAAAGTCCTAACCAAATAGCATGGCCCCTATAAAGTGTTGGAAAAATGGATGACGTGAATTATAAAATTAGTCAACCAGGAAGACAGAAATCTGAGCAGGTATATCATGTGAATTTGCCTAAACCTTGGAAGGATAGGGAATCCTTGGTCCCTAAGACTACACCGCTTCCCGCTTCAGCTAAGTTGGTAATGCCAGAAGTCAGGATAACAAAGAATTTGTGCTCTGCAATAAAGAAAATTTCTCAGCATTTCCAGAGTTGGTATCTGGGATTGAGCATGACAATAATACCCCACCAAGGGAAAGGGTCAAGTTGAAACCCTATCAAATTTCAGAAGCCAGGGGAGGGGCAATTCGCCATAAAGTAAAAAACATGCTTGAAATGGAGGTTTAGAGGAGTCAAATAGTGATTGGTCCAGCCCTATTGTGTTAGTGCTAAAACCAGATGGAAGCTGTCAGTTTTGCAATGACTTTTGCCAATTGAATAAAATCACTAAGTTGAAACCTATCGCATGCCATGCATAGACAAGTTGATTGATTGCCTATAGACAGCACGGTATATGAAAATGTTGGACCTGATCAAAGGGTATTGGAAGATTCCTCTCTCGGAATCGGCCAAGAAAAAAAACACATTTGTAACTCTAGATGGATCTTTCAAGTATCGGAGGATTTCCTTTTGTTTCAGAATGCTCTGGCAACATTTCAGGTGATGGATAAGATCCTTCTGCCCCATCGAATCTATGATACTGCATAACTAAATTACATGGTCATCCATAGTTAGGATTGGGACCATTGGGTAGAGCAGGCCAAGTATATGGAATATACCATTGGGAGAGATCTAATAAAGCCCCAAGTAAACAAGGTTGAGGCTATTCAAAGTTGGCCAAGTCCCGCCAACAAAACGCAGATTCAGGCATTTTTGGGAATCGCTGGCTATTACCAGCGCTTTATTCCCCATTTTGCCTCACAGGCTGCACCCCTGACCAATTTGAGAAAAGGCAAGGAGTCTGTCATGGTAAAGTGGACCTCTGAAGCAGAAGCTGCTTCTGTGTCATTAAAACAGGCCTTGTGTAGTCAGCCAGTGTTGTACTCTTCTAACTTCTCAAGGGACTTTGTGGTCCAGACTGATGCATTAGATGTTGGGTTAGGAGCTGTGTTGTCTCAGGTTTTCAAGGGGGAAGAGCACCCTGTCATTTACCTCAGCCAGAAATTGAAGCCCCATAAAGAATATTATGCCACCATTGAGAGAATGTTTAACGGGCTTTAGATTCTCTCTGGTACTATCTCTTGGGTAGAAAATTTGAACTGATAACAGATCATGCTTTATTAAAGTGGATGGCACAAAAAAGGAGACCAATATGAGGGTGAATTGGTGGTTCCTGGGCCTTCAAGAATTTAGTTTTACAGTGCAACACCACTTCTGTGTTATAATGCGGAATGCAGATGCCCTGTTCCAAGTAAATGCACGCCTGGCAGCCTGGGGTTGAAATAAGAGGGGGGGGGGGGGGGGTTTATGTGACAGGAAGCCAGGAAAAACCTATTGATGTGTCCATATGGCCATAGTTCATAGTAGCTTAGTAGTAGTAGCTTATAACTATGGAACACTGAAATCTAATTGGCCACAAGAGGTTTTTGCAGCATATACTTATGTAATCAACTATTTAATGAGCAAGCATTCAAGGGCTTTATAATACTACATTTTAGGTCAAGGGTACTCAACTTGTGGTCAATGTTCCCTTTAAGCTGCGCACATGCGCGGGCGCGAAGTCTAATTGAAGGTCCCGCGCAGCACAAATTCAGACTATGCAGACGACGTGAATCCACTCAGCAATAGCGAAACGAAAAGATGAAACGTCTCTGCAACAGCCTAAAAAAAAGGTTTGTTTGACTTTCAAACAAGAATGGCTAAATGAACTCCTTCAAACTGATACTAGCAGATCGGTCTATCAATCTGGATCAATTAAGGACAGACGGGAGAAGTTTTAAAGGTACATGTTTTATAGGCTACATTATTAATAAATGCATAGTAATAATGCATGCATTTATGTGTTTGACTGTAATATTTATACTTTTTGCTGAAATATACATTTGTATATCATTTTATATATTATATTATATTATGTTTAAGTATTGTGGTTAATTTTACACTTTATTTAAAAGGTTACTTTAACAAGGTCTGTAGTCACTGAAAGAAAATAGGCAGATAATATTTTATTATTGTGGTGCATCTTTGTTTTCAGGTTCTGTTTTGAGAGAGGTTCCATATCTCCACAGACCTGCAAGGCCAGTCAAGAGAGCACTGATCAAGCACTGTTGCACTAAAAGTTGTTAAAACTGTTAAAAACTAAAACACTAAAAAAATGTTGTGTTTGTATTGTATATCTTTTTTATCCAATCTGCCTTAATAAAATGTGTTTGGATAAAAATAGCCTATTGAACATTTATTATTACTATACTGTAAAATTGGTTGAACAGTTAATACGATTTACTAATATTCTATCAAACTATAGCCCATTAGTTAATGGCAACATGCTCTTTTTGTGACAATATAATATTTTTGATAAAATTGCTCAGTCTAAAGGTTTGCGCCCAGAAATATTTTTATTTGCTCGGCACAGTAAAAAATTTGAGGGAACATTGCTTGTGGCCCTTCAGCTCATGCGGTACTACAAATCCCATGAGGCATTGCAAGACTGAGTTATAAGCATGATTCCCAAAGGCAGAGGCATGATGGGACTTGTAGTTCTGCAACAGCTTGAGGACCACAGGTTGAGCCCCCATGTTTTAGGGTATGTGGAGCAAGCTATGAATGTAATCGCCAAAATCATATTTAGTTAGTTTTACTAATCTGTTTTTTGGTTGTCTACATTTACTACAAGGCACCTTGCATATTGCATTGTGATCTATTTCTACCAGAAATTCCCCTTTTACCTAAGGTAAGAGAGAGAGCAAGCTCAGCTTGTTCCATAACGTCTAATACTAAGTAAAGCTTATTCAGCAAGTCAATGCAAAGTACATTGATGACATGCAAAGATCTGCAACTAATAGCAGCATTCAGAATCACGTCACTGATGTGACTATCGTAAACCAATACTTGATTGGCTTTTACAGGTTCTGCATGTAGTACATTGTCATTACTTCTTGTTCTGTCTTAATACATAAGCCTCAAGCGCTCTGTCAATCCGTATGTCCTAATCTACAATTCCAACAAGATGGTAAGAGGACCTTAAAGCTGAACTGTAGGCAGATATAAAAAACACAAATGCATGCAGCTCTGCAATCATTACATGATATATTTTCTAGTGCAAACAGTGTAAGTACCTTAATATGCCTTGGCATAAGCCTTTTGCCGTTCCTGTACACCAGGGCTTAGAGAGGGAGAAGGAGTACTTGCACACAGTGGTGTAGCGTGGGGGGTGCTGGGGGATTCCAGCCGCACTGGGCGCAAAATCTGGGGGGGCGCAGTGTCACGCTGCCATTTAGGAGTCCGCTCAGCCATCCTGAACAAGCCCTGCATGGATGGCGGGAGGCAGGAGGCTGATATCAGAGCCAGTACAGATCCGGATGGAGGGCGGGACTTCAAGTTAACCCGCAGGAGATTGGTTGCTAGCAACCAATCACAAGCTGGTTACCTGGAATAGTTATGCAGATCCCGCCCTCCTTCCAGAGCTGTCCTGCTTGTGATGTCAGCTTCATGCTTGCCGCCATCGATGCGGAGCTGTCCAGCTGCTGTCCACTCTGTGAGTAATGTGGATTGTGGAGGAAGCTGAGGGTGCTGTGAAGGGGATGCTGAGGACAGGAGCCTGAAGATGGGAGGGATCTGAGAATGGGGGGGAGCTGAAGACAGGAATCTGAAGATGGGGGGGTGGAGGGCTGAGGACAGGAATCTGAAGTTGGGGTAAAGCTGAGGACAGGAATGTAAAGGGGTAGTGGGGGACAGGCATGTAAAGGCGTAGTGGGGGACAGGAATGTAAGGGTAGTGGGGGACAGGAATGTAAAGGGGTAGTGGGGGACAGGAATGTAGGGGTAGTAGGGGACAGGAATGTAAAGGGGTAGTGGGGGACAGGAATGTAAAGGGGTAGTGGGGGACAGGAATGTAAAGGGGTAGTGGGGGACAGGAAAGTAAAGTAGTAGTGGGGGACAGGAAAGTAAAGGGGTAGTGGGGGACAAGAATGTAGGGGTAGTGGGGTACAGGAATGTAAAGGGGTAATGGGGGACAGGAATGTACGGGTAGTGGGGAACAGGAATTTAAAGGGGTAGTGGGGGACAGGAATGTAGTTGTAGTAGGGGACAGGAATGTAAAGGAGTAGTGGGGGAAAGGAATGTAGGGGTAGTGGGGTTCAGGAATGTAAAGGGGTAGTGGGGGACAGGCATGTAAAGGCGTAGTGGGGGACAGGAATGTAAGGGTAGTGGGGGACAGGAATGTAAAGGGGTAGTGGGGGACAGGAATGTAGGGGTAGTAGGGGACAGGAATGTAAAGGGGTAGTGGGGGACAGGAATGTAAAGGGGTAGTGGGGGACAGGAAAGTAAAGGGGTAGTGGGGGACAAGAATGTAGGGGTAGTGGGGGACAGGAATGTAAAGGGGTAGTGGGGGACAGGAATGTAAGGGTAGTGGGGGACAGGAATGTAAAGGCGTAGGGGTGGTGGGGGACAGGAATGTAGGGGTAGTGGGGGACTGGAATTTAAAGGGGTAGGGGTAGTGGGGGACAGGAAAGTAAAGGGGTAGTATGGGACAGGAATGTAAAAGGGTAGTGGGGGACAGGAATGTAAAGGGGTAGGTATAGTGGGGGACAGTAATGTAAAGCGGTAGTGGGGGACAAGAATTTAAAGGGGTAGTGGGGGACAGGAATGTAGGGGTAGTGGGGGACAGGAATGTAAAAGGGTAGTGGGGGACAGGAATGTAAAAGGGTACTAGGGGACAGAAATGTAAAGGGGTAGTGGAGGACAGGAATGTAAAGGGGTAGTGGGGATGAGGACAGGAATGTAAAGGGGTACTGGGGATGAGGACAGGAATGTAAAGGGGTACTGGGGAGGAAGACAGGAATGTAAAGGGGTACTGGGGATGAAGACAGGAATGTAAAGGGGTGGGGGGTGAGGACAGGAATGTAAAGGGGTACTGGGGATGAGGACAGGAATGTAAAGGAGGAGGGGCATGATATAAAGGGGCATAAGGATAGGAATGTAAAGGGGGGGTTATGACAAGGATGTGAGGGGAGGGGGGGGATATGAAGGTGGGCTGAGGACAGTAATGTGAAGGGGGGGGGTTGTGATGTGCAGGGGGACTGAGAACATATTGTAATGACAGGATTGGGATGTGAAGGATATGAGGCTAACTTTAGAATATTGCTACCTGTGTTCTGCATGTAGGCAGCCCATTCATTTTATTTTGTGTAATTTTCAGTATAGTAATTAGGTAGGTCAGTGTAGTGATCAGGTTAGTCAGTGTAGTAGCCAGGTAGGTCTGTGTAGGTGTCAGTATAGTAATCAGGTAGGTTAGTGTAGGAATCAGGTAGGTCTCTGTAGTGGTCAGATAGGTCTCTGTAGGTGTCAGTATAGTGATCAAGTAGGTTAGTGCAGGAAACAGGTAGGTCTGTGTAGTGGTCAGTGTAATTGTCAGGTAGGTTTGTGTAGTGGTCAGGTAGGTCTGTGTAGGTGTTAGTATAGTAATCAGGTAGGTCAGTGTAGGAATAAGGTAGGTCTGTGTAATGGTCAGCTAGGTTAGTGTAGGTGTCAGTGTAGGTGTCAGTGTAGTGGTCTAGTAGATTTGTGTAGGGGGCGCAAATTACTTACCTTGCCCCGGGCGCTGACAACCCTCGCTACGCAACTGCTTGCACATGGAGAAAATCTAGTGTGCTCCAGAGAATGCTAATAGGAGGAGAGAGCAGGGTGACAGGTGAGCTCATCAGTGTGCTGCTTCTTTTTTTTACGGTCTAGTCACAGAGTGGGGTTGGGGGTATACCTGTAAGTGAAAATGCAACTCCAGGAGAGAACATTACATTCCCCTTTCCTGGAAAGCAGGACTGTGCTGTGTGGCAGAGCTGTATACACCTCAGGACTGGAAAAAAACAGAAATACAAATCATTTGGCAGGTTCCAAGTGTTTTGACATTTTTTGCCTAGAGTTCAGCTTTAAAGATGTAGAAATAACTTCCAATTAGCAGAAACCAGACCTGTTATATATTCAATGCATTCATAAAGTATTTAGACCCCTTCACTTTTTTCAATTTTGTTATACAGCAGCCTGATATTACAGTTGTTTTAATTCATTTTTTTTTCTCATTATTCTACAATCATTACCCTTTAATGGCAAAGGGAAAACAGAATTTTAGAAACGTCTGTGAATTTAAAAAAAAAAACAAAAACTAATATATCACATGTATTCAGACCCTTTACTCAGTACTTTGTTGAAGCACCTGTGGCAGCAATTACAGCCTCAAGTCTTTTTGGGTATGAAGCGACAAGCTTAGCACACTTGATTGGGGGATTTTCTTCCATTCTTTGCAAATCCTCTCAAGCTTAATCAGGTTGGATGGGGACCGTTGGTGGACAGCCATTTTCAGGTCTCTCCAGAGATAATCAATAGGGTTCAAGTCAGAGCTCTGGCTAAGCCACCCTAGGACATTCACAGGATTATCCCTAAGCCATTTCTGTGTTGTCCTGGCTGTATGCTTAGGATCTTTGTCATGTTGGAAGGTGAACCTTCAGCCCAGTCTAAGGTCATAAGCACTGTGGAACAGGTTTTTATTGAGGACATCTCTGCACTTTGCTCCATTCAGCTTTCTTTCAACACCAATCAGTCTCCCAGTCCCTGTTGCTGAAAAACATCTCCACAGCATGATGCTGCCACCACCATGCTTCACTGTTGGGATAGTATTGGGCAGGTGATGAGTGGTGCCTGGTTTCCTCCAGACAAAACGTTTAGAATTGAGGCCAAACAGTTCGATCTTGTTTCATCAGACCAGAGAATCTTGCTCCTTACTGCCTCTAGGTGCTTTTCTGAAAACTCCAAGGGGGCTTTAATGTGTTTTGCATACCTGAGGAGAGGCTTTCTGTCTAACCACCCTGCCATAAAACCCTGATCGGTGGAGGGCTGCATGGTTGGTTGTCCTCCTGGAACTTTGTCCCATCTCCACACAGGATCTCTGGAGCTCAGTCAGAGTGACCATCAGGTTCTTGGTCACCTCTATCTTACTAAGGCCATTCTCTCCCGATTGCTCAGTTCAGCCAGGCAAACAGCTCTTGGAAGAGTCCTGGTTGTGCCAAACTCCTTCCATTTGAGAATTATGGAAGCCACTGTGCTCTTGGAAATTTTCGGCACTGCAGACATTTTTTGTAGCCTTCCTTAGATCTGTGACTTGCAATAATCCTGTCTCTGAGCTCTGAAGGCAGTTCCTTTGAACTCATGGCTTTTGCTCTGATACCGTATGCATTGTCAGCTGTGAGGCCATTTATGGAGAGGTGTGTTGTGTCTTTCCAAATCATGTCCACTTAATTTAATTTACCACAGTTGGACTCCAACCAAGGTGTAGAAACATCTCAGCAACGATCAAGAGAAATGGGAGGCACCTGAGCTAAATTTCAACTGTTGTTGCAAAGGGTCTGAATACTTACGCCTATGTGATATTTCAGTTTTTCTTTTTTTACACATTTGCAAACATCTAAAATTCTGTTTTCACTTTTATTATTTTGGGGTACTGAGTGTAGATTAATGAAAACATTATTAAAAAACTGTAGTATCAGGCTGTAACATAACAAAATTGGAAAAAGTGAAGGGGGTCTGAATACTTTAGGAATACACTGTGTGTGTGTGTGTGTGTGTGTGTGTGTGTGTGTGTGTGTGTGTGTGTGTGTGTGTGACACTGGCTAATGCGGGGCTGTGGTTTACATTACTTCATCTTTCTATATTGGCTTACTAGTGCCTTAATGTTCATGTTCAGCATTCCAAGTTCCAATGTGTTAATTCCAGAGCCATGCTTCTGTATACGTTGAGTCACGGTAAGGTAATCGGATGTCTGATTTTCAGAGCAGCACGTTCAGGCAGCACACAATTGAGATGCCTATATATTTAGAAGATAGGTCTTAGTAATCACATGCCTTTGTAATTAGCAGGAACTAAAGGAACTCAAAAAAACATGATGCAGTTTGGCTCATCAGACTTGAGTTGCATCATTAAGCCTCTGCTGCCCACTTCGTAATGATGAAGTTACATGAATCATTAAGCCACCTCTCAGCATTGCTACAGTGAACTGCTATGTATCATTATGTGAATGCGCTTCAGACAAATGAAGATTACATTACAGTCCTTGGTTGGACAGTTTCTGATGATGTCCAATACACTGACAAAGCAAAAGAGGAATACATTTAGTGTAAGATCATTATTTTTTTTTCTTTCATTTTTTTGGTACAGTGTGCTAAAGATGAACCAATCTCTGGAAGATATCCCTAAAAAATGCAGGCAGAGGGCAAAGGACCGGTTTTGTCTGTGCTCTCCATGCAGCTGATCTTTACCCCGTCGCTGACTTACAATACCTGTCTCTGTGTGGAGGTGGCCAACTTGATTGAAGCAGGGCTTAGGTTATTCATGTAGCACGCACCCTCTAGTGTGCTACTAGTGCAGGCAAATCTATGTTATGACTCATGGTTAACTTGTGAGTCTGAAGTTGAGTCAGGATTTACTGCAGGTCAGGCTGGATGACTTACAGTTACAGGTCTCTGGTGCCTCCCCCAGATCTGGAAGTTTAGAAAAACTTCTAGAAATTAGTGGGCAGAGGATAACAGAGCTGATCTGTATACTTGAGGGAACTTGGCCAATCCCCAGGGTGGTTGAGTCAGCCCTTAAATATGGGAGAGCCATGCCAGTGAGGGAGTTGGGAGGAAGACCGAGAGCTAAGGAGACTTTCCGTGGCCAAGGAGGGGACCCCTATGTCTATGGGGAGGTGGGGGCTTTGCCTCCAGGCTGGGCTTGGGCTGGCTCGGAAAGATCCTCACAGCAGTGTGGTATGAAAGGAGTCTTGCCTAAGGAGCAGCAGGGAGCAAGGAGGACAGTGTGAGCACACCCAGGGATTCACAAGGGGAGAGACTGCTACATGTACCAAGTCTTTCAGGAGGACAGCATCGTGCTTAACCTTTCCTATCCCTTGCCCAGGGAAATCTTTAGAGCAGCCAGGTGGGCTGGTGGACAAGCAGTCAGGTAGGTTGGTAGTTCCTGCATGCAGAAGAGCTGAGTTGGAGATACCGCGTTTCCCCGAAAATAAGCCCGGGTCTTATATTAATTTTGGCACCAAAAGACACAGTAGGGCTTATTTTCGGGGTAGGTCTTATAATGTTCTGTCCCTCTCTGCCCTCCCTGCCTGCCAGAAATCCCGTGTAAACCTAGTTTAGTGTATATAAAATCATAGGATGCACTTTATTAGTGTTTTATATACTGTCCAGTAGAGGAAGTTGTCCCTGTTTATTGTTGCAGTCAAACTGGTCATCCCATAATTCCTATTCCCCATCCCAGTTATTACCCCTAATAAAACAACAAAAACCAAGCTCAAAGACTGTTCCCTGTGTCTTGATGACAGCGGAAAATGCTAGTTGCCTTGCTGTGCAGGAATGGGGAAACCAGTTATCCGCAGCTCTTGCAGGGTAGTGCTACTCTCATGTCACAGCCTCCAGCAAGAGAAAAAGTGAGCAACACAACAGTGCCACCAGCAAATAAAATGTCAAATCTTCTGAGAACAGCAATGCCTTAAATCTCACACCGAATATATATAGTTATGAATTGGTAGGCACTGGAGTGCCTAGGCACACTTACATACCAGAAAGTATTTTATGTAAGAAAAGACATTTCAAGGAATTACAGATAAATAGTTTCACTCAAGCAGAGAGTATGCCAAACTTTCAGGAAAATACAGAGCATTATAAGGTATAGTACAGTATTCAGGGCTATGAGAAAATAGCATGGGTTTTTAGAAAAAAAAATGCACTTTGACATGGCTACTGTGACGGGAGTCACTTTGGTTGGGGGGCCTGTGGAGCCCAGCTTACCTTAGAGAGGTTGGGAAATCCCTCTCTCAGCCCCCTAGGCCCCTCTTATGTGTAAGTCACCCTGTGTCTATTAGGGATATAGGGTCACCAAGGAAATGATGGACTTAATGGACACAGAATATGGTCTGGATTACTCAAATGGGACAGTAATAATTATCAACAATATATCTCAAAGAATATATGAAGACTCTGGGACTCTAGGCCTAGCTGCCTATTGCTAATAAGGCTTCACACAGTCAGACTCCTAGCAGATGTTAATATCATCAGCGCAATCACCTGTCTTCCACACCTCGTAATTATGCTGATTTACTCTGTGTTTAGACTTCTAATAAATGTGTATTGTATTCTGTTTTAGAATTGTTGCCGGCGGTCTGGTCTTCCAGTCTGGTTTAAGTGCTCTGAGTTAATTAACATGTTAATGAATACTTTTGCAAAACACTGTAGATGGGATTAGCCATGAGTCAGCTGTACCTCGTTATCTAACCATTGTATGATGTTTTGGGTAAATAATCAGGTCATTGTTCATGTAGTGACTGTCATGCTTTTCAAGTGTATAAAAGTCTGTTTTCTTGTTCAATAAAGAGTTAGTTGCTTTCAGACACATACAAGCTAAGTTCAGGCTAGTTTTATTATGTAGGGCAGTTGGAACTTCTATATATGTACAGACAGGAGGAGGAAGCCATATACAGACAGAAGACCACAAACACAGTGTGGGTCGGCGGTCCCGTTACATCGACCCATATTCCATGTTCCATGTGTCAACATAAATAAAGATTGTAAAGGTCCATGGTGGCAATGGGGGCATGGGGATGGGGAAGGGGTAAATATGGGATCAAATAACAGGAATAGGGGAAAGGGGAGGAAGAAGAAAGAGGATATAATAGCCCAAACAACAAAATCCTAAGTAAAATTGTTAGCATTTTCTACCGAAACATTTTTGGCACACCTAAGATCCCCAGATTTGTGCCCATAAGCAACAGGAAAAGTACAGTTGGTTGTAAGTAGGTATGTACATAAGGTGGAAATGGTGTGAGACAAGTTACCTTATGCTTGGGAGTTGTGCTGTAACATTTGACTGCTGTTATTTGTCACACTACAATATTGTCATTTTTTATTTACTTTGATGGAAGAAAAGGTCATTGTGATATTTCTGAATTACAAAACAGACCTTTAAAGGGTCACGAGCTAAAGTAACATAGGTCTCAACATATATTGAAGCTGTTTTTGCAGCAACATTATACATTACCTATATTGTACTTGTTTTTAAATTTTATCCAGGTTTACACAATCTGTCTATTGGCCAGTAACTTACTTATGTCTTGTAATGGCCCAAATCTTTTCACAGACCGGCTACATTTTCATTTCTACAAGAGCATCTGGTGATTTTATTAGAAAAGGTCGACCCCTTTGAACATCGCATTTTCACACAACATGAACATCAACTGTGCAGTACAGTTTGCACAAGCTTCTCATGAGAATTACCTTTAACCTTGGTAAGTAAGATGAATGAGACATTGTCCAAAAATTTTCAGCCCACCTGAATGCATCTTCATTGGTCAACCCAGAGTGATTGCTCTCATACAACCATGGAAACATGGTGGTGACTATGTTAAAATCACATAGTGTGTTGCATTTACCACTATGTATAGGGACACTGTATGGCTGCTGTATCTGACATGTGTGTTTGAATGTTTTTATGTTGCTCCATGCATAACAACATTGCTGCAGACTGTATTCTCTATAATAGTTATGAACAGGGCCAGCCAACTGGATCCATTGGGCCCAGGCAGCCCTTTTAGAGGGGCGGCAAAATGCTGTCCATTGCAGCGCTAACACTCTCGGCTCGAAACTGCAAATGCCCAGTTCCAGAGTCTCCAATGTTCATTCTCACACTGCTTCTGCTGCTATTAGTTCCCTCCCCTCTTACCCAGCGTGCCTTATTTGACTTCATCACAGCAGATTCTGGGAGGTGGAGGAGTGAAGCCTGCAGTGGAGGACAGAGTTAAGCCTAGCAGAAGGTAAGCTGGCTCTGGGCTGAATGTACTAATGTCGATGGCTTGTTTTAGTGGGCAGGAAGAGGAGAGGGGGGTGGGCTTTGTGTAGCAGACTCCTGTGTAATGCTACTAGATTGTTTTGTTTTGTTTTTTTGTGTGTGAGATCCAGGGTCAGTGCTAGACTATCTTGCGCCTAGGCAAGACCAGCTATTTGCTCCCCCCAGCCCAAAAAAAAAAAAAATCAAAATGAATTCAATAATTCTAGCACCAGAACACTAAACTGGTGACGTATATGGGCTTTGCATGTGTGCATCCATGAAACAGCAAAAAACTTCAGGTCCCTATATTTTTTTATAAGCAACGTTTCAAAAGCCATTCATCAGATTAGTGTTATGCAATAGTTCTGATGTTAGAATTATTGCTCTCAGTCTGGCGTGTGCAGTGATACATAAGATATGTAGGGCAATCACATTGTTTTTTTATCTGTCTCTTTAAATGTTTAAAACTTTCTTTATATTTGATATTTTTTTTACACAACTTTTATTGCCATTACAAAGGAGACCAATAGCCCCCTATGTGATATCATATAGGTACTCTTTATTAGGCATTCAGGGTCTATTAGAGGGAGGGTGCAGCCAGGTGGGGGGAGGATAGAGCCAGGTGGACAGGAGAGGGGAGGTGCAGGTAGATGGGGGGGGGGGGCAGAGCCAGGTGGACAGGAGAAGGGGGCGCAGCCAGGTGGTGGGGACAGAGCCAGGTGGACAGGGGAGGGGGGATTCAGACAGGTGAGGGGAGGACGGAGCCAGGTGGACAGGAAAGGGGGGGTGGGAAGGAGCTAGGTGGGGGGAAGGACAGAGCCGGGTAGACCGGTGAGGGGGGGGGGTGCAGCCAGGAAGGAGAATGCTTCCAGGTGGACAGGAGGGGGGTGCAGAAGGATGGGGTGAGGATGGAGCCAGGTAGACAGGAGAGGGGGGGTGCAGCCAAGTAGTGGGAGGGCAGAGGCAGGTGGACAGGACAGGGGGGTGCAGCCAGGTTGAGGGGGGATTCAGCCAGGTGGACAGGAGAGGAGGGGGTGCAGTTAAGTTGGAGAAGACTGGTGGATAGGAGAAGGGGGTGCAGCTAGAGGGGGGGAGGAAGGTGGACAGGAGAGGGGGATGCAGCTAGGTGGAAGGAGACTGGTGAACAGGAGAGGGGTGCAGCAAGGTGGGAGGAAACCAGTGGACAGGAGAAGGGGGTGCAGCCAGGTAGGGGAAGGATGGAGCCAGGTGGACAGGAGGGGTGGGGTGCAGCCAGGTGGACAGGAGAGGGGGGGTGCAGTCAGGTGGACAGAGGGAGGATGCATCCAAGTGGACAGGAGTCAAGTGGACAGGAGTGGGGGGGTGCAGCCAAGTGGATAGGAGAGGGGGGTGCAGCCAGCTGGACAGGAGAGGGGGGTGCAGCCAGGTGGACAGGAGATGGGGGATGCAGCCAGGTGGACAGGAGAGGGGGGATGCAGCCAGATGGACAGGAGAGGGGGCCACAGCCAGGTGGACAGGAGAGATGGGTTCAACCAGGTGGACAGAAGAGGGGGGAATGCAGCCAGGTAGACAGGAGAGGGGGGCTGCAGCCAGGTGGACAGGAGAAGGGGGTGGGGGGCAGCCAGGTGGACAGGAGAGGGGGTGCAGCCAGGTGGACAGGAGGAGGGGTGCCGCCAGGTGGAGGGGGGATGCAGCCAGGTGGACAGCAGAGGGAGGTTCTTACATTGGGGGATAACATTACTGGCAATTTTTTTCCAGGTCCCTCCACGTGTCAGGCAGCAACAGTCTGTGTCACCTGTCCCAAGGTCAGGAGATGGGGTCCCCTACTGGCTGTCAGTCACAGCTCACGCAGGGGAGACCTCCTTCCCCATGACAGGTCAGCTGATGTCTGGGATCCGCCCCACCGGCCATGAACTAAAAAGGCGACCAGCCGCAGAGAAGCTGGGTGGGTGGAGAGGGCTGCAGGAGCAGCTTTGCTTTGGGTTCCACCAGGACAAGTGGCCCGGCGTGTGCCCTATGACCAGTTCGGCCCTGGTGGATCCATCACGGCTGTCTCCGTCCACAATGCCGCCTGCCCTGCTCCTCCAAGGGCTGCACATTGCCCAGGGAGGGAGGCAGGCAGAGAGCTGACTGGGCTGCTGGACATCGACGCCGCCCAGATCCTGGGGATGGAGAAGAGGCTGATTGTGTGACTGCAAATCTCCCCCTCCTTCTCGGTGTGTGATCGCGGCTGAAGAGCCCTGGCTGCGCCCCAGGTGGCAGTGTGCCCTAGACGGATGCCTAGTTTGCCTGGAGGTAGCACCGGCCCTGGTGAGATCTACTCTGCATCTGAAGAGAGGATGTTTTCTGAGATCTCCCCAAATCTCTATTCCACCTCCCTAGAGTCCCTACCCATTACCTGCCCACCAGTCCAGTACACAGGCTCAGCCTTCTCTTCTGCATGACCATCTCATGTGTCTGTGGCACTACAAATCCAAGCATGCCAGAAGAGGGGCGGTAGCAGCAATATGACAGATCAGGCTGATTGTTAGATGAAAAGTGCTGGTGTATAGTATGTGTTTGTAGAGTGTCTGTATACTGTATGAACATTAAATATTTGATTATTTCTCTTCTTAATGTTCTTAAAGTGATTGTAAAGTCTTGTTTTTTATAAAAAAAATAAAAAAACAAACATGTTATACCTACCTCCTCTGTGCAGTTGGTTTTGCATAAAACAGCCCGGATCCTCCTCTTCTCGGGTTCCTCATTGCTGCTCCTGGCCCCTCCCTCCTGTCGAGTGAGTGAGAGGACTGGGAAACAAGGATTTCGGGCACAAATGTTTTTTTTAAAAACAAGTCGAGTCGAGTGCCCCCACAGCAAACAGCTTGCTATGGGGACACCCAAGCCAAGTTGCAGTCCAGTGTGTCCATTCAGACACGGAGCTGCTATTCGGCCCCATCCCCTCTCTATCACGATTGGCTAGCTGACTTTAATTGACAGCTGGGAGCCAATGGCGCCATGGCTATGTCTCAGCAAATCAGGAGGGAGAGTCCCAGATGGCCGAGGGACTCGTGGACCTCACTGTAGAGAGATGGGGCTCAGGAAAGTATTAGGAGTGCTGGGGAGGCTGCTATGACCAGAAGATTTTTTTTTTCTTACTGCATAGAATTCTTTAGGATTAAAAACCTTCTGCCTTTACAACTCCTTTAGGGTCCTTTCAGAAGGGCGGTCCGTATGTCCGTTTTTTATCCCATTTTTTTGCGGATGAAAAATGGACATAATGCATGTCAATGGGTTTGCGGATGTCAGCGGATGGTCATCCACTGACATCCGATTTGCGTCCTTTCCGATCAGTTCCGTTTATTGGAACGGAAGAGAACCCTATTTTCCTTCCGTTTAAAAAAACGGAATGGACGCAAAACCGGATGTCTGCGGTGTCATCCGCAATCCCATTGACATGCATTATCTCCGTTTATCATCCGCAAGCGGATGGGATGATAAACGGACATATGGACCGGATGACACAAGTGGCATCCATGTCCGTAAAAAAAAAGTGCCGAAGTGGACCAAAAACGGTCCGCTCCGTGTCAAAGGACCCTTAGGGTGTTTATATTATATTATATACAGTATCTCACAAAAGTTAATATAACCCTCACATTTTTGTAAATATTTTATTTTACCTTTTCATGTGACAACACTAAAGAAATTACAATTTGCTACAATGTTAAATAGTGAATAACAGTAAAATTTACACTTGTATAACAGTGTAAATTTGCTGTCCCCTCAAAATAACTCAACACACAGCCATTAATGTCTAAACCCCTGGCAACAAACATGAGTAACACCCCTAAGTGAAAATTTCCAAATTGGGCCCAGAGTTTTACAGGTTGCCACTGGAGTCCTCTTCCACCCCTCCATGATGACATCACAGAGCTGGTGGAGACCTTGCGCTCGTCCACCTTCCGCTTGAGGATGCCCCACAGATGCTCAATAGGGTTTAGGTCTGGAGACATGCTTGGTCAGTCCATCACCTTTACCCTCAGCTTTCTTAGCAAGGCAGTGGTTATCTTGGAGGTGTGTTTGGGGTCGTTATTATGTTGGAATAATGCCCTGGGGCCCAGTCTCCGAATGGAGGGGGATCATGCTCTGCTTCAGTATGTCACAGTACATGTTGGCATTCGTGGTTCCCTCAATTAACTGTAGCTCCCCAGTGCTGGCAGCACTCATGCAGTCCCAGACCTTTAGGAACTTGTCTTTGTACTCCTCACCTGGTAGCTGCCACACATGCTTGACACCATCTGAACCAAACAAGTTTATCCTGGTCTCCTCAGACCACAGGACATGGTTCCAGTAATACATGTCCTTAGTATGCTTGTCTTCAGCATACTGTTTGTGGGCTTTATTGTGCATCATCTTTAGAAGAAGCTTCCTTCTGGAATGACAGCCATGCAGACCAATTTGATGCAGTGTGCGGCGTATGGTCTGAGCACTGACAGTCTGACCCCCCACCTTCAACCTCTGCAGCAATGCTGGCAGCACTCATACGTCTATTTCCCAAAGACAACCTCTGGATATAACGCTGAGCACGTTAACGTCTTTGGTCGACCATGGCTAGGCCTTTTCTGAGAGGAACCTGTCCTGTTAAACTGTTGTATGGTCTTGACCACCATGCTGCAGCTCAGTTTCAAGGTCTCGGCAATATTCTTATAGCCTAGGCCATCTTTATGTAGCGCAACAATTCTTTTTTTAAGATCCTCAGAGAGTTCTTTGCCATTAGGTGCCATGTTGAACTTCCAGTGACCAGTATGAGAGAGTGGAAGCGATACCACCAAATTTACCACACCTTCTCCCCATTCACACCTGAGACCCTGTAACACTAACGAGTCACATGACACAGGGGAGGGAAAATGGCTAATTGTGCCCAATTTGGACATTTTTACTTTACATTAATTGCTGTGTGTTGAGTTATTTTGCGGGGACAGAAAATTTACACTGTTATACAAGCTGTACACTCACTACTTTACATTGTAGCAAAGTGTCATTTCTTCAGTGTTGTCCCCCAAAAGATATAATAAAATATTTCCAAAATATGAGGGGTGTACTCACTTTTATGAAATACTATGTGTGTATGTGTATGTATATATATATATATATATATATATATATATATATATATATATATATATATATATATATATATATATAATTTTTTTTTTTATCCGAGTGATTATTTTTATTTGTTTATAATGGAAAGACAGAGTGGTTGAGTGATAAGGGAGGAAGATGGAAAGAGTGAGTAAGGGATGGGAGTATAGATTGGGTGACAGGGAGACAGATAGGTGAAGGGATGGAGCAAGGCATGGAGTGATGGAGCAAGGCATGGAAGGATAGAGTGATGGCGCAAAGGATAGAGGGATGCAGTGATGGATCAAAGGATAGAGGGATGGAATGATGGAGCAAAGGATAGAGGGATGGGGTGATGGCACAAATGATAGAGGGATTGGGTGATGGAGTTATGGAAAGATAGAGGGAGAGACAGAATAAAAGAGGGATGAAAGTAATGGAGAACAGAAGGGATGGAGGGATATAGAGCACAATGATTGCTGGTTGGACAGTATGATGGAGGGATGCAGTAAGAGATAAAAGGATGTTGTGAAGGAGTTATGGAAAGATGAAACGAGGGATGGAGGGATGGATAGAGTAACAGAGGGATGAGAGTGATGGAGGGTGAAGAGGTTGGAGGGACCTACAACAGAGGAACGGTAGGATGGACAGTTGGATGGAGTGATGGAGACAGGAGGTGATGGAGTGATGGAGTGAACTGACTGGGTTAGCTGCTGGGGAAGCCAACCTATGGAGATCTGTCCACTGCAGAAGTGTGAGAGTCCCCGCCATCACAGCCGCATCTTCAAAAGAAAATGGGGGCCTCCCATCACTGGATGCTCTTCGCTTCGCTATTGTTACATAAGCACTGGGTAAGAGGGTCCCTGACCCACCTAACGTCATATTCAGATACAAACAGTTGCTGCCACTCAGGTTCTTCAAGTTCAAAGACACTTTAAGCATAGGGCTTTACTAGTGACACATGTGCCAGTGCCTTTTATTGCTGCAGCCTGCTATCCTTCAACTGTTATCACGGTCACGTAACTGCCTACAGATTATTGAACTAAGTTAATCCCTCTGGTCCCTGCTAGGCAGAACCCTGTAGCTGTGTCCATTTATGTTCAAGCCATCTAACGAAGGAATTTTGCCATTTAAAGTGATTGTAAACAATCACCTTGTAAAACAACCCACTCAGTTTAAAATAGAAATGAAAGGCAAAACATTTGTGTATAGATATAAAAAAAAGCATTATAAATACTTCTTTTCCCCTTTTTTTTTTTTATAAGTGATCACATTCCCTCATTTCTCAGCTGCATAAGAGCTTGGGGAGGAGAAGCAACAGTACACTGAACTTCCCAGTGAATCGCTCTGCAGGAGGGGGGGGGGGCAGGACAAGTCTGATAATTGGAGAGCAGGCTGAGTTCCCATCACAGCTAGAGAACTGACCACGATGTGTTCTCCTGATTAGTGTGGTCAGTTTTTAATTGGAAAGCAGAGGGAATGGCGGTAACACCAGGAATTTCACACAAAGGAAGCAATACAAGGAGAACAGGATACTTTTTCATACAAGTACATGGTACAGCAGGCACATATCAGGAGTAATAAATGTTGGGGTAACAAAAACTTTAAGTTTAGCTTCATCCTTTAAAGGGAAACATGCTTATCAATTACCACTTTCTCATAAGGAGATCATTATCCATAATTCAACCACTAAACACTAAAGTGACTCTTGCTTACAATTCAACATCTTAAATTGACCTTTCCCACCAAATTCACATATTAAGGAGAACTCTGCTAACCACTTTGCCTCTTAAAGGGGATCATCCTGTTACTCCACATCTAAGGGCCCAAACTAAGCCGCCCAAACTAAGCCGGAAGAAGAATTACCCTTCCAGCTTGTTTGTGCTCAGGGACTATCTTTTTTAAAAGAACTGTTTAGGAGATTTGAAAGATTTTCTAGAGCTTAAAATTAAAATCCCATGACTGGGGGCCTACAAGTGAGCTAGCCCTTATTAATCAAACACTTGTCACTTGGGGATAAATCTCCCAGTCAGAGGGCTAGTGCTTATATCCTCAGTCCTGCAGGATGGGTAGCTATTTTTGAAAGAGGCTTTTTTTTTTTTTGCTTACTGCTTAACCTTTTCTTAACTGTTGAATTGCTTACAATTTTCTTTATTGCTATTAATATAGCCTGATCATTTATTTTTTGTGTGTGCTTTTTTCTTGTGTGGCTGCTGGGAGACTCCTTGGCCAGGGTAATTTGGTGGTGTCAATAGAAGTGGGGCTTGTTTAGGGCCAAGTGAAGAATAGAGGACCCAAATATACCAGCAGCTCCTTTGGGGTGGTAGCGCTACATGTGGAGGCTCATCCATGATTCCTCTATTCAACCAGCTTGTTAGTCATTAAAAGGAAAAATGGAGCCTACAGCTAGTTCTGGGCGGTCCACTCCCAACTCGGATGTTCACACCTGGGCCGCAACCCTAGCTGAGCTTGGGAAGTTCAAAGAGAATGAAATGAAGAATTCTATCTCCACTACCAGTCATAGTTATCGCAAGATGAGGTTCTTTTCCAGAGACATCCACCCCCTCAGGGGAAGATGACTTTGATTAACCAGGCCACCAAGGCAACGGAGGAGTGGGAAGTAGTTGATAGTGTAAAGAGACAGACAGTGATCGACGGCTTGCGTACCCAGCTTCGGATGTCATCTGGAACCTGAAATGTGACAAGCCAGGGTGCACTGATTCTGAATGTCTGGAGGCTCTACAAGAGGCATACACTGAATTAACATACCTATTTGAACACGCATATCAATGGGAGTATGAAAAGCTATTAGACTATGTCAGGAGGTTGGATGAAATCATCCATCACTTGATCGTAAAAGGAGGCCTGGAATCAGAGGATGCCAGCAAATCCAGAAGGGTGCCCAACCTCTCAACCCCATTGTACCACAGCTTTGGGCCAGGAGTCTAAGAGGCCCAATGACATATCCCAAATTGCTAAAGTGTATGCGAGGGGCGGAGGCTCTAAATGCTGCTAAGACCCAAAAGTCAGTCTCTTGCAGGGAATGAGCCAAGGGCCTTCACTTATGTTATCGAGGTGGCCACAGACAAAGAAGTCAGTCCTGAAAAAGGAGCTCCTATCCTGGGAATGCTGTAACCCAAGCCATGATGCAGATGGCCCAGTCCCAGGTTGTTATCCATGTAGTTGTCTCTGAAGTACAGGTGACTAGTGATGGAGGCCCACACTGCTATGCATATGTCTTTGACTGAGATGACACAGACAATATCAGCCCTGACTGCAGAGTGAGGAAGGCCCACTGTAGGTTTAGCTAAGCAATGCTATTAGTGTGGAGAACGGGACATTTCAGAGCCCAATGTCCAAGTGGAGGTACAATGGCCAACTTCCAGCTGAGGTGATACAAGCCCTAAAGAAACTGTTTTCTCTCAAAGTTGGTGGGGAGCTTCAAGGGGACTTAGTGAAGGAGCCAACTGAGGACCCAAAGATAATCCTGTGCTCCACCACTCAAGGAAATCAAACTTGGGAACCTAAAACTACTCAAACCCCTCCAAACAACTTCTACATTGAGTTGGCTCACCCTCCAACTCCACTGGCTGAATCTTAAGTGCAGGAATTTGGTGCACACCTCTCTTCTAAGCCTGGGAGAACCACAATGAAGAAGAGAGTACAGAGAAAAGCCTGAAGTAGAACCTCCAAGACCCTGCTCTTCAGATACTTTTACGACAAGTATCTGCAGCACATCAACAATTTCTCCAGCTTCTGGAGGGTTATCTGGGGGATTGGGACTCAGACTTTTCCATATGATGGTTATATCCCTATCCGCCTGGCATTCAGCCCCTCACTAACTGAAAGGGCAGAAACATTTGATGCATTTGCAGTGGTCTGTTCTCTACTGACCCAGTATGAAGACTACTCAACTCCATAGCTGTACAGAACACAGTACCCATCAAAAGCATTCACCCTGATTTACATCAAGCTTACCAGCAAGTTGTCAGGAGGAAGTAGGGAGATTCTGGAAGAGCGAGTCTGATAAGAAGGTACTTTAGCAATGCAAAGTTGCCTGCATGAACACCAGAGTTAGACTGACCTGGGACCAGCCTGGCCAATTTGTCATCCTTCAATCAGATCCTATTAGGGCCCTACAGCGCTATAGATGGCAAAGTGACATTATAGCGGTGTAGAGCCAAGAAGAATTCTTAAGAGATGTTTTATTGTATGAAATCAGTACACATTACACAATAACCGTAGCTTCTGTTCAGTAATGAGAACATTTTTAGCAGTTTGCTACTTTGTAATTTTCTTTTGGAAGGTCTGAATTGGCACTTGAAATTTGTGTACACACTATATGAAAATCATAGGATAGTTCAGAATATCGAATTTTCCCTCCGATTATCATATAATACGGAGACCCCATTAGTGATGTCCAAATCTGTTACAGGGTAGATTTATCATTCCACACCATTAGGACCAAAATTTGCAAATTTGGGCCAAATGTTACAGTTCCAACTCCATCAAAACATTTTTCTTCCTTTAGGCCTCAGAGGAGGGGACATTGTTAACTGACAGGGCTTCCTCTGCTTTTGTATAATCCCCCCAAAAAATTCTGTTTTTGAGAACATATCTGCATATGGCAGGAATCAGTTATGATATACAAATTAAAGATATTCCTATTAATACCAAACAACTTGAAATAATCTTCCACTAATCTATCGTTCTGCACGTATTGTTTCTGTATCATCACCACTAGTGTTGAGCGAACACGGACTGTATTATTCGTGTTCGTACCGAATAATTGGATTTTTTGTACCCGAACACGGACACGGACACTTTACTGTATGTTCGGGTAAAAATCCGTGTTCGGTCGTTTTATTTCCGGGTTTTGCATGCTTTGGCGCTCTTTTCATGGCGGGCTTTCAACAGCCAATCAACAATCGTTTAACTGGTGTGCCTTAAGCCATCCCAGCCATGCCTGCAAATGTCTCAGTAGCTGTGATTGGCCGTCTGAAGCATGTGACCAAGTCTTTATAAGTTCGAGGCAGCCGCAGCGGCGTCATTATGCTGCTTAGATTCAGGGACAGAGCACACATCAACGTGCTGGCTGCTGATTAGGGAAAGATAGGCAGGAAAAAACCATTTGTGTCCGGATAGAATTGAGGGACAGGTCGGAGTGTTTAGGCAGGGCGAGTTGTAGGCATTTTAGGGATAGAGTCTGCTGAATTATATAGGGTCAGTGTCTTCTACAAACTACAATCGATATTGCTGTGTGGGGGGTGGGGTCTGCACTCAATCCTGATCTACGATCTCTTCTCAATCCTGTTAGGGACAGAGTCTGCTGAATTTTAGGGAAACTGTGTTCTACAAACTACAATCGATATTGCTGTGTGGTGTGGGATTGGAGATAGGCAGGTGTCAGTGATCCACATCCATTTTTCTGTGTGTGAGCTGCAGTGAACACAATCTTTTTGGGCTGCAGTGAACACAATCTTTTTGGGCTGCAGTGAACACAATCTTTTTGGGCTGCAGTGAACACAATCTTTTTGGGCTGCAGTGAACACAATCTTTTTGGGCTGCAGTGAACACAATCTTTTTGGGGTGCAGTGAACAAAATCTTTTTGGGGTGCAGTGAACACAATCCTTTTTGGTGTGCAGTGAACACAATCTTTGTGGGGTGCAGTGAACAAAATCCTTTGTGGGGTGCAGTGAACAAAATCCTTTGTGGGGTGCAGTGAACACAATCTTTTTGGGGTGCAGTGAACAAAATCCTTTTTGGGGTGCAGTGAACAACATCCTTTTTGGGGTGCAGTGAACACAATCTTTTTGGGGTGCAGTGAACAAAATCCTTTGTGGGGTGCAGTGAACACAATCTTTTTGGGGTGCAGTGAACACAATCTTTTTGGGGTGGAGTGAACAACATCCTTTTTGGGGTGCAGTGAACAAAATCCTTTTTGGGGTGCAGTGAACAAAATCATTTTTGGGGTGCAGTGAACACAATCTTTTTGGGGTGCAGTGAACACAATCTTTGTGGGGTGCAGTGAACACAATCTTTTTGGGGTGGAGTGAACATCCTTTTTGGGGTGCAGTGAACAACATCCTTTTTGGGGTGCAGTGAACACAATCTTTTTGGGGTGCAGTGAACACAATCTTTGTGGGGTACAGTGAACAGAATCTTTGTGGGGTGCAGTGAACACAATCTTTGGGGGGTACAGTGAACACAATCTTTGTGAGGTGCAGTGAACACAATCTTTGTGGGGTGCAGTGAACACAATCATTGTGGGGTGCAGTGAACTCAATCTTTGTGGGGTACAGTGAACACAATCTCATACTGAAGGTTTGAGGGTGCTGCCTGTTCCATACTCCCCCTACTCCTCATCTAGCCTTTTAGGGGTACAAACAATAGTAATTGGGGCCTAGTGTGGTTGTGTACGTGTGATATACATACACTTTTTTGGGATCATATTTTCTATTCCGCTATTTAATCCAAAACCTTTGGGGATCAGTTAAATTGGGGGATAGTCTGTGTTGGTACGTGTGAGAGAGATCCACCTTTCCAAGTTGTTGGGGTTCATCTCATACTTCTGAAGGTTTGAGGGTGCTGCCTGTTCCATACTCCCCCTACTCCTAGCCTTTTAGGGGTACAAACAATAGTAATTGGGGCCTAGTGTGGTTGTGTACGTGTGATATACATACACTTTTTTGGGATCATATTTTCTATTCCGCTATTTAATCAAAAACCTTTGGGGATCAGTTAAATTGGGGGATAGTCTGTGTTGGTACGTGTGAGAGAGATCCACCTTTCCAAGTTGTTGGGGTTCATCTCATACTTCTGAAGGTTTGAGGGTGCTGCCTGTTCCATACCCCCCCTACTCCTCATCTAGCCTTTTAGGGGTACAAACAATAGTAATTGGGGCCTAGTGTGGTTGTGTACGTGTGATATACATACACTTTTTTTGGATCATATTTTCTATTCCGCTATTTAATCAAAAACCTTTGGGGATCAGTTAAATTGGGGGATAGTCTGTGTCGGTACGTGTGAGAGAGATCCACCTTTCCAAGTTGTTGGGGTTCATCTCATACTTCTGAAGGTTTGAGGGTGCTGCCTGTTCCATACTCCCCCTACTCCTCATCTAGCCTTTTAGGGGTACAAACAATAGTAATTGGGGCCTAGTGTGGTTGTGTACGTGTGATATACATACACTTTTTTTGGATCATATTTTCTATTCCGCTATTTAATCAAAAACCTTTGGGGATCAGTTAAATTGGGGGATAGTCTGTGTTGGTACGTGTGAGAGAGATCCACCTTTCCAAGTTGTTGGGGTTCATCTCATACTTCTGAAGGTTTGAGGGTGCTGCCTGTTCCATACTCCCCCTACTCCTCATCTAGCCTTTTAGGGGTACAAACAATAGTAATTGGGGCCCAGTGTGGTTGTGTACGTGTGATATACATACACTTTTTTGGGATCATATTTTCTATTCCGCTATTTAATCAAAAACCTTTGGGGATCAGTTAAATTGGGGGATAGTCTGTGTCGGTACGTGTGAGAGAGATCCACCTTTCCAAGTTGTTGGGGTTCATCTCATACTTCTGAAGGTTTGAGGGTGCTGCCTGTTCCATACCCCCCCTACTCCTCATCTAGCCTTTTAGGGGTACAAACAATAGTAATTGGGGCCTAGTGTGGTTGTGTACGTGCGAGATACATACACTTTTTTTGATCATATTTCCTACTCCGCTATTCAATAAAAACCTTTGAGGATCAATTGAATTGCGGGATAGTCTGTGTCGGTACGTGTGAGAGAGATCCACCTTTCCAAGTTGTTGGGGTTCATCTCATACTTCTGAAGGTTTGAGGGTGCTGCCTGTTCCATACTCCCCCTACTCCTCATCTAGCCTTTTAGGGGTACAAACAATAGTAATTGGGGCCCAGTGTGGTTGTGTACGTGTGATATACATACACTTTTTTGGGATCATATTTTCTATTCCGCTATTTAATCAAAAACCTTTGGGGATCAGTTAAATTGGGGGATAGTCTGTGTCGGTACGTGTGAGAGAGATCCACCTTTCCAAGTTGTTGGGGTTCATCTCATACTTCTGAAGGTTTGAGGGTGCTGCCTGTTCCATACCCCCCCTACTCCTCATCTAGCCTTTTAGGGGTACAAACAATAGTAATTGGGGCCTAGTGTGGTTGTGTACGTGCGAGATACATACACTTTTTTTGATCATATTTCCTATTCCGCTATTCAATAAAAACCTTTGAGGATCAATTGAATTGCGGGATAGTCTGTGTCGGTACGTGTGAGAGAGATCCACCTTTCCAAGTTGTTGGGGTTCATCTCATACTTCTGAAGGTTTGAGGGTGCTGCCTGTTCCATACCCCCCCTACTCCTCATCTAGCCTTTTAGGGGTACAAACAATAGTAATTGGGGCCTAGTGTGGTTGTGTACGTGCGAGATACATACACTTTTTTTGATCATATTTCCTATTCCGCTATTCAATAAAAACCTTTGAGGATCAATTGAATTGCGGGATAGTCTGTGTCGGTACGTGTGAGAGAGATCCACCTTTCCAAGTTGTTGGGGTTCATCTCATACTTCTGAAGGTTTGAGGGTGCTGCCTGTTCCATACTCCCCCCTACTCCTCATCTAGCCTTTTAGGGGTACAAACAATAGTAATTGGGGCCCAGTGTGGTTGTGTACGTGTGATATACATACACTTTTTTTGGATCATATTTTCTATTCCGCTATTTAATTTAACTGGGCCTCCATGCGAGACCTGTGTGCCTTGTTGCGCTGTTTTGAGTACTCCACCAACATGGCCAGTGGCAATGACGCCGTTCTCAGCTTAACTATCCCACTTCCATGCCTCCTTGAAAAAACAATTCGGGCGATGATGGAAGAGGATGTGGCACAGGATGAGGAGGAGGAGGAGGATGAAGAGGTAACATTTCCAAGGCTTTCAGGGCAGTCATTCGCAAGGGGCTCCGAGGGTGGGTTCCTGCACACGCAAACGCCAGGGACGCAATTGTCCAGCAGGGGCACAGTTCTGGAGGATGAGGAGGATGAGGAGGAGGAGGAGCTGGAGGAGGAGATGGAACCATGTTCACAGCAGGGTGGCACCCAGGCCAGCTCATGGCCATCACTGGTGCGTGGCTGGGGGGATACAGAGGACACGGACGATACACCTCCCACAGAGGACAGCCTTTCGTTGCCTCTGGGCAGCCTGGCACACATGAGCGATTACATGCTGCAGTGTCTCCACAACGACCGCCGAGTTGCCCACATTCTAACTTGTGCTGATTACTGGGTGGCCACGCTGCTGGATCCCCGTTACAAGGACAACGTACCGTCCTTAATTCACTCACTGGAGCGCGATCGCAAGATGCGCGAGTACAAGCGCACGCTGGTAGACGCCATGCTGCTGGCATTCCCATCTGACAGCGGGGCCACAGTGGAAGCACAAGGCGGAGGAGGAGGAGGAGGTCGCCAACGCAACCAGGGCACCGCCAGCACCTCAGAAGGCAGGGTTAGCATGGCCGAAATGTGGAAAAGCTTTGTCAGCACGCCACAACAAACAGCAGCACCAGCAGCTCAGATGGAACGTCTTAGCAGGAGGCAGCATTTTACCAACATGGTGGAGCAGTATGTGTGCACACGCCTACATGTAGTGAATGACGGGTCTGCCCCCTTCAACTTCTGGGTCTCCAAATTGGGCACATGGCTTGAGCTTGCCCTTTACGCCTTGGAGGTGCTGGCGTGCCCTGCAGCCAGTGTATTATCTGAACGGGTATTTAGCACGGCTGGGGGCGTTATAACAGACAAGCGCAGCCGCCTGTCCAGAGACAATGTGGACAAGCTCACGTTCATTAAAATGAACCAGGCATGGATCCCACGGGACTTTTCCGTACCTTATGCAGAATAGCAATGGATACCGACCTTACCCACCCATTGTTCCATTTTTGCTCTTTCTCACTCTTTTGGGGTGTACCCTCATTTAAAATTTTTGAAAAGAAGCAGTGTTGGCTACCTCGTCCTCCTCCTCAGGGCCAGATTAATGTAGGGGCTATTGGAGCTGCAGCTCCAGGCCCCTACCTTTTATATAGGCCCCGGGTTGGCCATATTCACTGTTACCGCTCTTCTGTCACTTGTAAACACAGAAGTCTGGCTTCTATGCTCGCTTCCCCAGGCAGCACCCTCAGAACCTCCCCACACAGCGTGAAGGCCGGACAAGGAGGGACAGTTGGCGATGCATGGATGTGTTTATGGGCTTCAGAGACAGCATCCCATGTTGAATTAGGCATGCATGGCTGCACCCTTCCTCCTCTGGGTGCATGGCAAGGCACGGCCCTTAAGGCCCTTCAAAATCCTCAGCACCAAGCCCATGATGCTGTTAATCCGGCCCTGGTCCTCCTCCACCGCCGCTTCCACCTACACCGCCCATAGGTGTGCGCAGCCTATTGCATTAAGGTGTGCACCCCAAAGTTGAAATACACATGCATGTGTTTGCCAGCAGGGAGAGTAATGTATCGGGGCCATGTACCTGTAGGCAAGGAGAAATAGAGCAGAGCAGGTCCCAGGGAGATCTTTCCCATCTCCTCACTGGCAATGCTATGTGCCCTAGGTGATTAGGGTGTGCCCAGGCACACCCAGCACACCCTGTGCGCACGCCTATGTCACCGCTAGGCTTGTGACGGTATCAGATTTTCATGCTGCGATTAATTGATTAAGGTTTTGCCACGGTATACGGTATTATCACGGTATTCTATTATTAAATTTAAATTATTAAATTTCCACCTCACTTCAATTTCATTGCTGAATTTAGGGGCTTTGGTTCACTTATGCACATTATTATATAGTCAGTCAGTACAGACTCTGTGAACCAGGCCTAAAATAGGTCATCAAGCAGTGTCTGGCCTAACTGGTGATAACTGGTTCTGGCGCTCGGCTCCGATCCGATGGCCTGGTCATTAAGAGGGCAAATCCTTGTGGTCAAGAAGTGGTTAAACCTGAAGGAGGTGTTGTTTATAAATTACTTTACTATTGCTTTAGGCCTGGTTCACATGTATGCGGGTTGGTGGTTCACATTTGCACAGGCATAGCAGCCCATTGATTTGAATGGGCTGCTATGCCCTCATTTTCCGCAGAAAAAAGGTGCATGCAGCATTTTTTTAAAATTCAGTGGCCTTGAAATCCATCCTGCTTTTGCACCATGCGACTAACCTGCAGTTCCTGCTCTGGCAAGCTTTCTGCATTTTTTGTATACGTGGGCACGGCATTTAAAAATAAACAGTTTGCGTGTGCAGCAACGGCAGGTAAGTCGCATGGTGCAAAAGAAGGATGGATTTCATGGCCACTGCATTTTTTTAAATTCTGCATGCACCTTTTTTCAGCTGAAAACGCAGGCATAGCAGCTCAAGCCCATTCACATCAATGGGCTGCTATGCCTGTGCAAATGTGGGCCCCCAACCCGCATACATGTGAACCAGGCCTAAAGCAATAGTAAAGTCATTAATTGGTTAAACCTGCAGGAGGACCGGTGTTTTTATCTATTAATGACTTTACTATTGCTTTAGGCCTGGTTCACATGTATGCGGGTTGGGGGCCCACATTTGCACAGGCATAGCAGCCCATTGATGTGAATGGGCTTGAGCTGCTATGCCTGCGTTTTCAGCTGAAAAAAGGTGCATGCAGAATTTAAAAAAATGCAGTGGCCATGAAATCCATCCTTCTTTTGCACCATGCGACTTACCTGCCGTTGCTGCACACGCAAACTGTTTATTTTTAAATGCCGTGCCCACGTATACAAAAAATGCAGAAAGCTTGCCAGAGCAGGAACTGCAGGTTAGTCGCATGGTGCAAAAGCAGGATGGATTTCAAGGCCACTGAATTTAAAAAAAATGCTGCATGCACCTTTTTTCTGCGGAAAATTAAGGCATAGCAGCCCGTTCAAATCAATGGGCTGCTATGCCTGTGCAAATGTGGGCCGCCAACCCGCATACATGTGAACCGCCAACCCGCATACATGTGAACCACCAACCCGCATACATGTGAACCAGGCCTAAAGCAATAGTAAAGTCATTAATAGATAAAAACACCGGTCCTCCTGCAGGTTTAACCACTTCTGGATCGCAAGGATTTGCCCCTTTAAAGACCAGGCCATCGGATCAGAGCGCCAGGACCAGTCATCACCAGGTAGGCCAGACACTGCTTGATGGCTATATAATAATGTAATGTGGGCTGCTAGGCGTGTGTGTGTGTGTATATATATATTTATTAGAGCTGCACGATTCTGGCCAAAATGAGAATCACGATTTTTTAGCTTGGAATAAAGATCACGATTCTCTCACGATTCTCTGTGTAACAAAAAAAAAAAAAAATTGGGATAACTTTACTGTTACGTTTTTTTTTTTTTTTTTATTCATTAAAGTCTAATCATTGCGTTTGAAAGACTGCTGCGCAAATACAGTGTGACATAAAATATTACAACAATCGCCATTTTATTCTGTAGGGTCTCTGCTAAAAAAATATATAAAATGTTTGGGGGTTCTAAGTACTTTTCTAGCAAAAAAAAAACTGATTTTAACTTGCAAACAGCAAGTGTCAGAAAAAGATCCAGTCTTTAAGAGGTTAAACTTCCTTTCTCCCTGGCAGAGGGAAGGAAAAGATACAAATGTAATCATTTTTGTTTATAGTTAGGAGACTTAATGCTGAAAGGTGTTAGCTGAGTGAGTGAATGAGTCATCCAGCTCACTGAAATGTATCAATTCACAAGTCAGGCAGACTTGACAGAGAAACTCGGTATTTTAAAAATGCCACAATAACAATACCGTGGCTATGCAATACCGCGATATATCGAATTACCGAAAACCGGCATATGTCTAGTCACCGCCACATCCACCACCACCTCAACCTCCCTCCTACTCCATATGGGCCTCGTCCTTCAGAGATGAAGAAGAACATTGTTTTATTTTTCTGTTTTTTTTTGTTGTTTTAAGTTATTTCCCTATCCACATTTGTTTGCAGAGCACTTGCCATGCTCTTAATTACGTTTTGCTGCCATTTGCAGCACTCTAGCCCTTTCCTTTGGTGTTTTAGAGCCATTTTAGTGCCTTAAAGTTCGGGTCCCCATTGACTTCAATGGGGTTCGGTGTCCGGGAAAAGTTCGGTAAAAGTCCGGGACACGGACCCGGACTTTTTTTTAAAGTTCGGCCGAACCCGTCGAACACGGACATCTAGGTGTTCGCTCAACCCTAATCACCACCACATTTCAACCGTTATCAGACAGTTTAATCACCAAATTTTCTAGGTTAATTAAAGATTGGGTTTGGTGAACGGACAAATTTGAGCCAGTCCTCTTAAAAAGTGAAAGCCTCTTTTTCCTTAATAGCCAAATCTACAAACACTTCAATTTGATTGTTTTTTTTTTTTGGGGAGAGGACTTTTTTTCTAAACTGCTGACTCAGATCCAGGTCTTTCATCTGGGAATGATAACTCATTACCTTGGGCGATTGAAATATCTTTCTCCTCACAACTTATTGAATTTTCACTCTCCAATTCCGTAAGGATTTTAAGCATCTTATAATCAGTGTGTGTAAGATCATGCCAATGACATAGTACACCTAGTGGTAACTCTATCTGTTTGATCTTGGGACCTTTAAACCATATTTAAAATGTAATTTGTGAACAAACACATTTATGTCTCTAACAAAATCAAAAGGTCACTGGGTAGCCTGAAATTTAAGCCAAGACGCAGCAGATTAAGATCATCCTGGGAGCTAGTCTATGCAGTAAAATTAATGACCCCCAAGTCTACCCCCTCATTTATTTGGGGCATGTAACATAATTATCCATGCTCCCCCATTTTCCCTGATTTGTGGGGTTGGTTCCCCGATTTTCTGGGGGAGAAGGATTCTGGGGTAAAAAATGTTATCCTGATTTGGGAACAGTTCCAGCTTCATTAGTGTTATGACACCTAGTGCTTAATGGCCCACCACCATTTATTGCTAAATTAGGCATATCACAAGAAAAAGTTTTTTCTTTTGAATTGCATATAGCGAGTATTAGGGTGAAATTTAATAGTACCACTTGACTCCCCGCCACATGTTTTCTGGGTGTTGCATCTTCTGTAAGGTGTAACCTTGTGACAATTTGAAGGGTTTCTGTCCTGTGAGGAAACTAAAGAAGAGGAGGATGAATAGTCAGACAAATTTCCATCCATCTCATCATTTGGTCTATGTGGCCCAAAATGCCCCCCAAAATTCCTGTTAGAATCCCATCTATAGGCCCCTCCAGTCCCAAAAGCAAGGAGGTCCCTTGTAAATATTTTGTCTTTAGTCTGGACAATTTGATTATGTTTCCCCACATTTTCTTTGGGTTTCTTATCCTCCCTCTAAAAGGTGAGGGACTCAGAGTCCTTCACCTGAATCTGTTGCAATAGGTAGCCCTTATTTTTTTTTCATTTCAGACAGCCCTCATCCTGCCTATATTGCCTATATTGCAGTGAGGACGGGGTGTGTGGTGTTCTGTATAGATTTCGACTATTGCTATTACATTCAAATCTCCTCTCATTTATCTCTTTTTATTTGGAATAAAATAGGTTGTCGTTGTAAAGTACCTGTTGTTGTAAGGTGAGTCCAAAGTGAAGCTTAGCCTGAGCCTTGGATGTAAGCATAGTCAGGCAAACAAGATCAGCAACAAATCTGACTGAAAGGCACAAAATCAGGATCCAAAGGAATAGTCAGGGGCAGCCAGAGGTCATACACAATCTGGCAGAGGAATGCAGAATCATCAGGTGGAAACATAGTCAAGAAATTAGGCAGAAGTCCAAAATCAGTAGTTCAGCAGTTCAGACAGACACCCAGAGAACAAATCCACACAAACAGGCCCAAAGCACAGAAAGTGCTGCAATTTAAAGGCTGAGCTGACTGCAGATTGACTGCAGCTGGAGGGAAGGTGAAGCTTAAGGGCTCTTTCACACACTCCGCTCCATCGGCGGACTCCGTTTATCTCAGCAGGGGGATCGATCTGCCGATCCCCCGCTGAGCAGGAGAATGACAGCTGTTCTCCGCACAGTGTGCGGAGACACAGCTGTCAGAGCCCCATACATCTCTATGGGGGAATCGGATGGGAACGGACCGTCAGTCCATTCTCATCCGATCCGCTGGACGGATGGAAAATAGGGTTTCCATCCATCCAGATTTGACAGATCGGATCGGATGTCAACGGACATGTCTCCGCTGACATCCGATGCCCGATAGGGATGCATGGGGGGACCGTTCAGATCCGCCAAAAAAACTGACAGGCGGATCTGAAAGTTCCGCCTGTGTGAAAGAGGCCTCAAGAGTCAGAAGCACTAAGCAGAGTATATGGTGCAAAGACTCAGCTATTCACGTAGCAGAGTGAAAAGATCTGCAGAACCAGAATATTCCAGGTTCAAAATTATCCAGATACATGACAGCGGTTCCTAAATTTCCTTAGTGGCTGCCCCCTGTGTTTGTATTTTTTTGAGATTGAGCCTCTGTAGTGTTTTTTGTGTGTGTGTGTTTGACCCTCTGTTGTGTTCGTGTACGTTTTTGGTTATTTGTGTGTGTTTTAAACCTCTGTTATTTATTTATTTATTTATTTTTTGTCCTAAAAAATGGACCGTGGATAGCCTTTTTTGCCACGCTGTGATTGTTAATTATTGTCCGCTTTCTTTCAGATGGAATATTGCCTCTTTTTATCCCGTTGACACAAAACAGTTTTCTATATATTAATATATATATATATATATATATATATATATATATATATATATATATATATATATATATATATATATATATATATATATATATACATATATCCTGAAGAAGCAGCATTTCCGCGAAACACGTAGACATTTGCTGAAGTGTCTTAACTGTGATTTTAATATTTATGTATGGATTTCTGTTTTATGGCTGCTTTTACATTTTGTACAAAATAAAAAATGTTTTTTATGACAAATAGTATGTTGTGAGTAGGGTTGAGCGGACACCTAGATGTCCGTGTTCGACGGGTTCGGCCGAACTTTAAAAAAAAGTCCAGGTCCGTGTCCCGGACTTTTACCAAACTTTTCCCGGACACCGAACCCCATTGAAGTCAATGGGGACCCGAACTTTAAGGCACTAAAATGGCTCTAAAACACCAATGGAAAGGGCTAGAGTGCTGCAAATGGCAGCAAAACGTAGTTAAGAGCATGGCAAGTGCTCTGCAAACAAATGTGGATAGGGAAATAACTTAAAACAACAAAAAAAAACAGAAAAATAAAACAATGTTCTTCATCTCTGAAGGACAAGGCCCATATGGAGTAGGAGGGAGGTTGAGGTGGTGGTGGATGTGGCGGTGTCATAGGCGTGCGCACAGGGTGTGCCTGGTGTACCTGGGCACACCCTAATCACCTAGGGCACATAGCATTATCGCTCTGTTTGCCAGTGAGGAGATGGGAAAGATCTCCCTCGCACCTGCTCTGCTCTATTTCTCTTTGCCAGCAGGGAGAATAATGTATCGGGGCCATGTACATGTAGGCAAACACATGCATGTGTATTTCAACTTTGGGGTGCACACCCTAATGCAATAGGCTGCGCACACCTATGGGCGGTGTAGGTGGAAGCGGCGGTGGAGGAGGACCAGGGCCGGATTAAGAGCATCATGGTCTTGGTGCTGAGGATTTTGAAGGGCCTTAAGGGCCGTGCCTTGGCATGCACCCAGAGGAGGAAGGGTGCAGCCATGCATGCCTAATTCAACATGGGATGCTGTCTCTGAAGCCCATAAACACATCCATGCATCGGCAACTGTCCCTCCTTGTCCGGCCTTCGCGCTGTGTGGGGAGGTTCTGAGGGTGCTGCCTGGGGAAGCGAGCATAGAAGCCAGACTTCTGTGTTTACAAGTGACAGAAGAGCGGTCACAGTGAATATGGCCAACCCGGGGCCTATATAAAAGGTAGGGGCCTGCATGGAGCTGCAGCTCCAATAGCCCCTACGTTAATCTTGCCCTGAGGAGGAGGACGAGGTAGCCAACACTGCTTCTTTTCACAAATTTTAAATGAGGGTACACCCCAAAAGAGTGAGAAAGAGCAAAAATGGAACAATGGCTGGGTAAGGTCGGTATCCATTGCTATTCTGCACAAGGTACGGAAAAGTCCCGTGGGATCCATGCCTGGTTCATTTTAATGAACGTGAGCTTGCCCACATTGTCTCTGGACAGGCGGCTGCGCTTGTCTGTTATAACACCCCCAGCCATGCTAAATACCCGTTCAGATAATACACTGGCTGCAGGGCACGCCAGCACCTCCAAGGCGTAAAGGGCAAGCTCAGGCCATGTGCCCAATTTGGAGACCCAGAAGTTGAAGGGGGCAGACCCCTCATTCACTACATGTAGGCGTGTGCACACATACTGCTCCACCATGTTGGTAAAATGCTGCCTCCTGCTAAGACGTTCCATCTGAGCTGCTGGTGCTGCTATTTGTTGTGGCGTGCTGACAACGCTTTTCCACATTTCGGCAGACTTGTATAAAGTACTCACAATTTCTACTTGAGTAAAAGTACAAGTGCTCGATCAAAAAGTGACTTAAGTAGAAGTGGAAGTGCTCGCAGAAAAAGTTACTTAAGTGGAAGTACTAAAGTATTCAACATTTTTTTTACTTAAGTATTGCAAGTATTTTTTTCAAAAAAATTGCTACTTAAGTACTAAAAGTAAAAAGTACCAGTAGTTTTGAAAAAAAAATTCTACTCAAGTACTGAAAGTAGAAGTAGAAGTACTGTATTATGTAGTTATTAAAGAAAGAAGTCAAAAGTTTGAACATCATATTGTTTTTTATTATTTCAAATGATTTATTCAAATGATTAACCTAAAGGACAATCACAATTCCTTAGGCTGTAACTTTTTGTAAACAAAAACAGATAAAGTATGTCCCTCCCTTCCCCTTTTAAAGCCAAGGGTGGTCTCCTTCCTGAGCTTCCTCAGTCTCACAGCCAGGCAGATCACTTGAAGTTGAAGGGCCAGGGGTGGAAGGTGGTGTTTTTGGTTCGTTCATCTTTTCAGCTGATCAAAAGGCAGAACAGGAGCATGCGCAATCTTCTTAATCGCGGTTTGATTTGATTTGCTCAATTGATGATGATGTGCCAGGCCAGCTTCATCAAACCTACAACGCTTAAAGTGAAAAATGCATCAAAAACTACAAACAAAGTGGCTGTGCTAAAAATGCTAATAAAGTGCCTGCAATTATATAAATATATTCTTCTTGTATTCAAAATCATCGCCCACAGTATCAAAAATAAAGTGACATGTCTGTGCTAAATGCAGTGCAAATTATTCCCACAATGTAAATTTAATTCATATAAAATATATATGACAATACCACAATAAAATAAGTTGTGATTGTGAATAAGTTAGGTGCAAGTTTAAGTGTGTAAACTAAACTTTATAATGAAAAGTCCATAACTGAATTGCACTGTGCAATCTAAGAAGTGCTTGTCACTTGCTGTCAGATGCTTCCACCTTTCTTCTGCGATCTGCTCAAGTAAAGTGGTGGACTGGATAGCCTCTCTCTCTGCCTCTCACCTTCGTAGCACTGGCACTGCACTGGTTCAAAAAGCTGTCTATATTATTTTCATTATAAGAACTTGTCAGAACATGCTTCCACCACCTGTCCTTCACACTAGTAGTGCTCATTTGCTTTGCTCAAGTCAAGTGCCACTGCCAATGGCCACTGCAGTGCAGGCACAGCCGCACAGGCAGAGGCAGGCCGCAGGAAGCACAGGCACCACCACAACACAACACTTATGGTCCATGGACCATGGATAGTCGGATAATCATCATAGCCGTCAGTCTCACTCTTCTTGGTTCAAAAAAGCCACCCATGACCCGTGTGTATATAATATATTAATATTTTATATTGATTATTTGATTCTCAAATGGCACATTTGCCATGGCAAGGATTAGGCCCTCTCCACGGTCCACCTCACTCACAGAGAGAAGAAGATGAGATAACGAAGAAAATGCTCAGAGTCCTGCTCCTGCGTCCCGCCGCCCGCGTCACAACTCCTCTCAGTAAGTGCCCTAAGGGGTGGAGTCTGAGTGACACACAACACGTTTAGAGGCGGAGACCTCGAGTGGGAAGACGGCAGCACGGCTCCTCCAGTGCGGTCTTAACTTGATGATCATGACAGTGATTCCACGGGCCGCGGCGCGAGCGAGGCTGTGGGATTGATTGAATTGAGTTGTGCTGCCTACTGCTACACGCTACCTACTACTACTACTACTAAATTGTGAGTCAGTATATTTTATTTCATTTTTATATATAAAAGCGTCACTTTGTCACATGTTGGGGAATCACATCGGCTCAGCTCCAGCAGTGGCGGGTGTCCCCGTCATCCTGCCAGGGCCGCCAAGAAGTTCATCACCTAATCTTAAGTTATTAATATCTTATGAGGAGAGGACCTATGGGATTGAGAATTGAAATAATTAAATATATATGGCTTTTTGAACCAGTGCAGTCAGTGCCACAGTGCCACCCAGACACTATCCACCAGTGCCACCACCATTAAGTGTGTTGGTCGGTCACTCGAGCACTGAAGGAGGTGGAAGCATCTGACAAGTGAAGTGACACTTTAGATTTGCACACTGGAATTCATTTATGGACTTTTCGTTATAGATAGGTTTACACACTTCAACTTGTTGCACGCACCTGACCTAACTTATTTCATAACTTATTTTATTGTGATTTATTGTCATATTTTATATGAATTGAATTTACTGTTACATTGTGGGAATAATTATTTTCACTGCATTTAGGCTTTAGCACATTCATGTCACTTTATTTTTGATACTGTGTGGAGTGTGGGCAGGGCACTGGGGGCAACGATGATATTAAATCGATTGCACAGGCACTTTATTCGCACAGCCAAGTTGTGTTTGTTAGTAGTTTCTTGATGCACTTTAAGCGCTGTAGCACCATTTATTTGTTTGTTTCATATTTTCTTTTTATTGGAAAGATTTGGTATAGCAGCTTTTATTATACACAGCCTTTATTTTCGTATGCGCGGATTTACAAATGACATTATACACATTTTTTTGAGCTTTATGCAACCTGCCATCTACTGTTCTGGTAGTGGTAATTTTTTTTTAAAAGTAACTAGTAACTATGCAGCACAAAAAAAAATACTTGAGTAGAAGTATCGAAATCATCGAAAAAATGTAGTGAAGTAAAAGTAGAAGTAGGAGAAAAAAATTCTACTCTAGGAAAGTACAGATACCGCATTTCGGTACTTAAGTACAGTACTTAAGTAGTTCTACTTCGTTACTATACATCTCTGCATTTCGGCCATGCTAACCCTGCCTTCTGAGGTGCTGGCGGTGCCCTGGTTGAGTTGGCGACCTCCTCCTCCTCCTCCTCTGCCTTGTGCTTCCACTGTGGCCCCGCTGTCAGATGGGAATGCCAGCAGCATCGCGTCTACCAGCGTGCGCTTGTACTCGCGCATCTTGCGATCGCGCTCCAGTGAGTGAATTAAGGACGGTACGTTGTCCTTGTAACGGGGATCCAGCAGCGTGGCCACCCAGTAATCAGCACAAGTTAGAATGTGGGCAACTCGGCGGTCGTTGTGGAGACACTGCAGCATGTAATCGCTCATGGTTGCCAGGCTGCCCAGAGGCGACGAAAGGCTGTCCTCTGTGGGAGGTGTATCGTCCGTGTCCTCTGTATCCCCCCAGCCACGCACCAGTGATGGCCATGAGCTGGCCTGGGTGCCACCCTGCTGTGAACATGGTTCCATCTCCTCCTCCAGCTCCTCCTCCTCCTCATCCTCCTCATCCTCCAGAACTGTGCCCCTGCTGGACAATTGTGTCCCTGGCGTTTGTGTGTGCAGGAACCCACCCTCTGAGCCCCTTGCGAATGACTGCCCTGAAAGCCTTTGAAATGTTACCTCTTCATCCTCCTCCTCCTCCTCCTCCTCATCCTGTGCCACATCCTCTTCCATCATCGCCCGAATTGTTTTTTCAAGGAGGCATAGAAGTGGGATAGTTAGGCTGAGAACGGCGTCATTGCCACTGGCCATGTTGGTGGAGTACTCAAAACAGCGCAACAAGGCACACAGGTCTCGCATGGAGGCCCAGTTATTGGTGGTGAAGTGGTGCTGTTCCGCAGAGCGACTCACGCGTGCGTGCTGCAGCTGAAACTCCACTATGGCCTGCTGCTGCTCGCACAGTCTTTGCAGCATGTGCAAGGTGGAGTTCCACCTTGTGGGCACGTCACATATGAGGCGGTGAGCGGGAAGGCCGAAGTTACGCTGCAGCCCTGCCAGGCGAGCAGCAGCAGGGTGAGAACGCCGAAAGTGCGCACAGACGGCCCGCACTTTCTGCAGCAGCTCTGACATATCGGGGTAGTTTTTAAGGAACCTCTGCACCACCAAATTCAGCACATGCGCCAGGCAAGGGATGTGCGTCAAACCGGCTAGGCCCAGAGCTGCTATGAGATTTCGCCCGTTATCGCACACCACCAGGCCGGGCTTGAGGCTCGCTGGCAGCAACCACTCATTTGTCTGCTGTTCCATGCTCCTCCACAACTCCTGCGCGGTGTGTGGTTTGTCCCCCAAACAGGCAAGTTGTAAAACTGCCTGCTGTCGTTTACCCCTGGCCGTGCTGAAGTTGGTGGTGAAGGTGTTACGCTGTCCGGATGAGGAGGCGGTAGAGGATGAGGAAGCGGAGTAGGAGGAGTTAGGAACAGGAGGCAAACTGAAGCGCCCTGCAATCCTCGGTGGTGGAAGGACATGCGCCAAATTGCTATCCGCCTCAGGCCCATCCGCCACTGCATTTACCCAGTGTGCCGTTAGGGAGGTATAACGCCCCTGACCGTGCTTACTGGTCCACGTATCGGTAGTTAGGTGGACCTTGGCACAGATGGCGTTGCGCAGTGCACACCTGATTTTTTTCCCCCACTTGGTTGTGCAGGGAAGGGATGGCTTGCCTGGAAAAGTAGTGGCGGCTGGGCACGACGTACTGTGGGACAGCCACCGATATAAGGTTTTTAAAACTGTGCGTCTCCACCAGACGGAATGACAGCATTTCAAAGGCCAATAATTTTGAAATGCTGGCATTCAGGGCCAGGGATCGCGGGTGGGTAGGGGGGTACTTCCTCTTCCTCTCAAGTGTTTGGGAGATGGAAAGCTGAACGCTTCCACGGGACATTGTGGAGATGGTTGTTGGTGACCCAGGTGGTGGTGTTGCTGACAGATCGTCTGTTTGCGGGGTGGCAGGTGCCGGTATGACTACAGAGGTGGCTGGAGCGGCCGAGACTGCAGCAGAAGAGGAAGCAGGATGAGCCAGAGACGTTTCTTGGTTTTGAAGGTGTGTACTCCACTGCAGCTCGTGCTTTGCACTTAGATGCCTGATCATGCAGGTTGTGCTCAGGTTGAGAAGGTTTATGCCTTGCTTCAGGCTCTGATTGCACAGGGTGCAAACCACTCGTGTCCTGTCATCAGCACATTTTCTAAAGAACTTCCACGCTAGAGAACTCTTTTGAGCTGACTTTGGTGCGCTTGTTCCCTTGCTGCGTTGGGCAGTAGCAGGCGTAGTGTCTAGGGCACGGCCGCTCTGCTTCTGCACCCTGCTCCCTCTTCTGCTGTGCTGGTGGCTCTGTGCGACCACCGCCTCTTCCTCCAAACTACTCAGGTCACCTGCATGACCTTCATTCCATGTGGGGTCGAGGACCTCATCGTCCTCCACATCATCTTCCACCCAGTCTTCACCCCTGCCCTCCCTGTCGGTCTCCACAATGCTGAACGCCGCAGCAGTTGGCACCTGCGTTTCGTCATCATCGGAGACGTGCTGTGATGGTCCTTCCATGTACTCATCTTGAGAAATAAGTGGTTGGGCATCGCTGCACTCAATCTCTTCCACTTCTGGGGCAGGGCTAGGTGGATGGCCCTGGGAAACCCTGCTGACAGAGTCCTCAAAAAGAATAAGAGACTGCTCTATGGCTTGGGGCTCAGACTGCTTGCCTGATTTGCAAGGGGGTGAGGTGAAAGACGGTTGGACATTGGCTGCAGGTGCCAACTCTGACCTTTCTGCAGTAGACTGGGTGGGAGACAATGTGAAGGAACTGGAGGCACTGTCAGCAGCAAACCAATCTACTATCGCCTCTCTGTGTTCTGGCCTCATCACTTCTAGAGGCGTATGATGCCCTACCAAATACTGATGCAGGTTCTGTCGCCTACTCACACTTGAGGAAGGTGTTTCACTTGTGCGTGTAGCTGGCACAGATCGACCACGTCCTCTCCTTGCAACAGGAGCTCTAGCAGCAGCACCACCACGACCCAGGCCACGGCCCCTATTTGACGCTCTCCTCATATTTCTGAAATTTAAGATCTTGCCCTAGAAAGGTCTTTATTGAATAGCGGAACAAAAGAACAACAGTATCGCACGGGTGTATCTCACAGTCAAATATGCAAACTATGCCGCAATTTAATGTTTTTTACACCAAAAGGGTGTGTATTGAATAGCAGAATAGGATAAAAAACTGTGTATCTCACACGTACAAACACAGACTAGGCCCGATTACATTTTTTCCTACCCTAAAGGGAGGATGAGGAAGAGGAGTATGGAACAGGCAGCACCCTCAAATCTTCAGAAGTATGAGATGAACCCCAAAAACTTGGAAAGGTGGATCTCACACGTACCGACACAGACTATTCCGCAATTTAATTGAGCCACAAAGGTTTTTATTGAATAGCGGAATAGGAAATATGATCAAAAAAAAGTGTATGTTTTTCACACGTACAGAAGCACACTAGGCCCTGTTGGTGATTTCTCTTTATATTCACCCTAGATACCTTAAATGTATATTCAAAAGTTAAGTCCCTGACTTAATAGCAATAGTCTAGTCTGTTCTATGCAAATAAGGCAGAGCTCTGGAGAATGTTCTATCCTGCTAAAGAAAACACGTCCAAACCGTGATCAGTCTAAAACATTCTTAACTTTATTCAGCAAAGCGGGGTAACTATTATACACAGAATTGAACCGGAAATACAGTTGGGAGGGGGAGTGGATACTCATGAAGAGTCAAGTTCTCACAAAAGTTGAACAATGGGTTAATACAGAATGTTCGTTAGAAATTTCAAAATATGCCTTGTCTAGACCCTATAGCTCAACTTAGAATAAAAGGAAGCAGAATGTGTTAGGTACAAAGGAAGTGGGGATGTATCTTTATTAGGGATGATCGAACGGTTCGGGTCGACCATCGGTTCGACCCGAACATTGGATGTTCGATATTCGGCCGAATACCGAACTTTTTGCGGCAAAAGTTCGGTATTCGGCCACCAGAACCGCCCAAAATGCACTGGGACAGGAACTGGGCTTTAAAAGCCCGTGATTGGCCCAGAAACGTCTGCAAAAGCCAATGAGGGGGCAGGAGTCTCCTAGGAACGTGATTGGAGTGACTACGGGGACCAGAGGCCAATCAGGAGTGAATACGCCCCACACTATGTAAGATGGCCCCGCCTAACCCCTAGCACAGTTATCCAGAGCCTGTTGAAGAGAGTTGAAGCAGTTCTGTCTGACTCCTGCTTGCTACACTACATTTCCTACATATCGAGTGGTTCTAAAGCTCCATATAGCAGAATTGTATTTAGCTTACAGCCAGTGTAGTTAGATACAGCGATTGTGCTGGTTCTTAGAGTTAAAAAAAAAAAAAAAAAAAAACTTAAGGGACAGTGTCAGTCTTCTGCTGTATGGAGCTTTCTATTTAGTGGAAAGGGATATCTAGTGTAGTTAGGGAACTTTGTACTACATTAGTTAGATTTGAAAATTTAGTTTCTGTAGGGAAAGTGTGAGGGTTCTGTTTAGTGAGCACGTGGCACAGTGCTGCTGTATCACAGCAGGTATACGTGCTTGCTAGGCAGCAAAATACAGTGACAACTTAACGCCTGTTGTTCAAAGCGTTAGGTGCACTGTACAAAAGCCTTTGCAACTGTGCGTGACACGCAACTGCTGTGCTGTATCCAGCGACAACTGTGGGTCGCATAGCAGTGTGCGTTTTTCACCGCACACAGTTGCCAACGCATCAGTGACAACCTAACGCCTGTTGTTCAAAGCGTTAGGTCCACTGTGCAAAAGGCTTTGCTACTGTGCGTGAACCGCAACTGCTGTGCTGTATCCAGCGACAACTGTGGGTCGCATAGCAGTGTGCGTTTTTCACCGCACACAGTTGCCAACGCATCAGTGACAACTTAACGCCTGTTGTTCAAAGCGTTAGGTGCACTGTACAAAAGCCTTTGCAACTGTGCGTGACACGCAACTGCTGTGCTGTATCCAGCGACAACTGTGGGTCGCATAGCAGTGTGCGTTTTTCACCGCACACAGTTGCCAACGCATCAGTGACAACCTAACGCCTGTTGTTCAAAGCGTTAGGTCCACTGTGCAAAAGGCTTTGCTACTGTGCGTGAACCGCAACTGCTGTGCTGTATCCAGCGACAACTGTGGGTCGCATAGCAGTGTGCGTTTTTCACCGCACACAGTTGCCAACGCATCAGTGACAACTTAACGCCTGTTGTTCAAAGCGTTAGGTGCACTGTACAAAAGCCTTTGCAACTGTGCGTGACACGCAACTGCTGTGCTGTATCCAGCGACAACTGTGGGTCGCATAGCAGTGTGCGTTTTTCACCGCACACAGTTGCCAACGCATCAGTGACAACCTAACGCCTGTTGTTCAAAGCGTTAGGTCCACTGTGCAAAAGGCTTTGCTACTGTGCGTGAACCGCAACTGCTGTGCTGTATCCAGCGACAACTGTGGGTCGCATAGCAGTGTGCGTTTTTCACCGCACACAGTTGCCAACGCATCATTGAGAAATATGCCTGGTAGACCAAGAAAAGGCATACGTGGCCCTGCTGCGGAAAGGGGCACAGCTTCTAGGGTGTCTAGAGGCAGGGGTGGACGTGGTGGTCAGTCCTCAGCCAGGCCACCATTTGGATTGTTCTCCGGCAGTGGCCAAGCTATACGTCCACAGTATGTACAGGAGGTGGTGGACTATATGAACAAACCCTCATCATCGGCATCATCTGCAACTACAGTGACCCAGGCAGAGAAAAGTGGTCAGTCTTCTGCAGTTGTCAGAACAAATACAGATGAGTCCATGTCCACCTCATGTCCTCCCTTAGACCCAATTTCAGACATGGCAGAGGAGTCAGCTGAGCTGTTTGACCACAGTGTCGGCCATCTACTCCAGCCTGATGCTCAGTCCTTTATGGAGTCTGATGTTGGGTCTGAGTTTGAGGAGGAGGCAGAGCAAACAAGAGGGGAGAGCAGACGGCCCGCTCCATCTAAGGCCGCACCTGTTGTCTCCCAGGCCAGGCCTGATGCTCAGTCTTTGATAGAATCAGATGTTGGGTCTGAGGTTGAGGAGGAGGCAGAGCAAACAAGAGGGGAGAGCAGACGGCCCGCTCCATCTAAGGCCGCACCTGTTGTCTCCCAGGCCAGGCCTGATGCTCAGTCTTTGATGGAGTCAGATGTTGGGTCTGAGGTTGAGGAGGAGGCAGAGCAAGCAAGAGGGGAGAGCAGACGGCCTACTCCATCTAAGGCCGCACCTGTTGTCTCCCGGGCCACTATACACACCTCATCTTGCTGGGCCTTTTTTGAGACATCCCATGCAGATAAAACAGTTGCGATCTGCAAGATTTGTAAAAAAAAAACAAAAAGGAGAAGCGCTCTAAGTGTAGACAGTTTAATAATACATAAGAAGCAATGTGTGTAGTAACTCACAAGACATAAGTGAAAGTCAGGCTGTGTAACATCATCAGATCTTTAAAGCATCCTCTGGGGGGAGGGAGGTGGTGATGTCCAATCCAAAGCGCCGTCCATGGCTGAGTAGATGTTTAATGGGAGGAAATAAAGCCGGCAGCCTCCCGCCTCAGTGTACGATGAGCGGTCAGATGGAAGTGACCGACGGCTGCAAGGTTCCGTGGATGGATGGACGCTCTCCCGTCACCAGGGGTGATGAGTTCAAACAGCAAAGGAACGGCAGGCACGACGCGTTTCTGAGCATGCGCGGGGTCGATGTACCCGGCGCGCTCTTTCCTCAGGTGCTGAGGAAAGAGCGCGCCGGGTACATCGACCCCGCGCATGCTCAGAAACGCGTCGTGCCTGCCGTTCCTTTGCTGTTTGAACTCATCACCCCTGGTGACGGGAGAGCGTCCATCCATCCACGGAACCTTGCAGCCGTCGGTCACTTCCATCTGACCGCTCATCGTACACTGAGGCGGGAGGCTGCCGGCTTTATTTCCTCCCATTAAACATCTACTCAGCCATGGACGGCGCTTTGGATTGGACATCACCACCTCCCTCCCCCCAGAGGATGCTTTAAAGATCTGATGATGTTACACAGCCTGACTTTCACTTATGTCTTGTGAGTTACTACACACATTGCTTCTTATGTATTATTAAACTGTCTACACTTAGAGCGCTTCTCCTTTTTGTTTTTTTGCTCTAACAGAATCTCCTCTTGGTCTGTGGAAGAGCGGCTCAGTGTTTATGGACTACTCCTTTCTGACTACACGTCGATCCCATACAATACAGTAAATTTATTCCATCAGCTTTATTTAGTGTTTTGCTTTTGTCCTTTTCCCTCCCCCTCCCCCCCCCTCCCCCTTCTCCTTGCTTTTTTAATTGACTCATCATACCCATCCCCTGTGTTGGAGGTTTTTAGCGCTCTGGTTTCACATATGCAAGATTTGTAAGAAGGGTATAAAACGTGGCAAAAATGTCAACCACCTGGGTACAAGCTGCCTAAACAGGCATTTGACAACCCACCACTCGGCCCGTTGGCAGGAGCATTTAAAGAACCCACAAAAGGGCCAAAGATTGGTCAGTCGGCCTCCTAGTTCTCCTCGCGCTCCTCCTCATGCTCCATCTGCTCCACCTGCTCCACCTGCACATCAGTCTGTTCCTGGCCCTGCTATAGTCACTCGTCACCTGTTGGCAGCCTCCACTGGCAGGGATGATGATATAGCAGGCAGTGTCGCATCTACCTCCAGCACACCACCAGCTGTATCATCTAGACGCCAAATTTCGATTCCACACATGCTGGAACGAAAAAATGTATACTCCCCGCCACCCACATGCCCAGCGTCTAAACAGTAGTTTGGCTAAACTACTGGCTCTGCAACTATTACCATTTAACCTGGTAGAGTCTGCTCCCTTCCGTGACTTCGCAAAATGTGCAGTTCCACAGTGGCAGGTGCCAAGTCGGCATTACTTTTCCCGTAAGGCCCTGCCATCCCTATACCAACATGTGGAAGGCAATGTAGTGTCATCCCTGGCCAAGTCAGTCAGCCGTAAGATACACTTGACGGCTGACACTTGGTCAAGCAAACATGGGCAGGGACGGTACATTTCTGTCACTGCTCACTGGGTGACACTGCTTGCCAGTGGAAGGGATTGTAGCCAGGGCTCGGTGCTGCAGCCAGTGTTGCCCCCACGTCTGCAAACAGCTGGTGGTGTCGCTGATCCGGGTAGATCGATCACTTCTACCCCCTCCTGCTCCTCCTCCTCTACCTCCTCCATGCCCTCCTCTGCAGAATGGTCCTTTGAATATGATGAGATACCACGTAAACGTTCAAAGGGCTATTCTATGTCTCAGGCCAAAAGGTGTCACGCAGTGCTGCAGCTTGTGTGTCTAGGGGACAGGCAGCACACTGCCCCTCAGATTCTTGGGGCTCTGCAGGCACAGGCCCAGAGGTGGTTGACACCACGCCAGCTGCAGCCAGGGATGGTGGTTACTGATAATGGGTCAAACCTCCTGGCCGCCCTTCGTCAGGGAAAGTTAACCCATGTGCCATGCCTGGCGCATGTCCTGAATCTCGTGGTACAGCGGTTTTTGAACTCGTACCCGGGAATGCAGGATGTGCTAAGGATGGCAAGAAGGGTGTGCAGTCACTTCAGGCGGTCGTACAGTGCCACTGCACGTTTGGCCGAAGTGCAGCGCGAGTTTCACCTGCCGGTACACCGCCTCATCTGTGACATGCCCACCCGCTGGAACTCCACCTTGGCTATGCTGCAGCGCCTGTACACGCAGCAGAGGGCCCTCAATGAATACCTATGCGAGTACGGCACCAGCACTGGCTCTGCGCGCCTGGGCTTCTTTTCACCACGGCAGTGGCTTTTGATTAAGGATGCATGCGCTGTCCTCTCGCCATTTGAGGAGGCCACAAGGATGGTCAGCCGGGACAGCGCATGCATCAGTGACACCCTACCGGTACTGTTTTTGTTGGAGCACACTCTGCGTGGCATTATGGACAGGGCACTGGAGGCAGAGCAGCAGGAGGAAGAGGAGGACTTCCTTGCCTCTCAAGGCCCCCTTTATCCTGAGAATCCTGACCCCATTATGCCTAGCTCCCAGAGGCCCGAGCAGGATCCAGGGGTGGAAGAGGAGGAGGAGGACGATTCTGCGGGAACTTTTGCAGGGTTTGAGGAGGAGGAGGAGGAAGACATGCGGCAATCTGCAAGGCCTAGTTTGACTCCCTCGGGACACTTTGGAGTAGTACGTGGCTGGGAGGAGGAGGAGCCCGTTGAAGATAATGTCGTTATGAGTGACCCCGAGGAGTCAGCTTCTCAGGCCTTCGCTAATTTGCGACGCATGGGAAACATCATGCTCCAGAGCCTGCGAAAGGACCCCAGAATCAAGGCCATTAAAGAGACTAACCACTATTGGTTGGCCACCCTACTTGACCCCCGGTACAAGTGTAAAGTCTCGGAGCTTTTCCCATCCACCCATAGAGTCCACAGGATCAAATCCCTTGAGGACAGTCTCAAGAGGAATCTGGTGAACATGTTCCCCGACTCCCGTAGGGTGCAGGGGCGGGGACAACCTACCATGGATTCTACTGGTGGTCACGAGAGGAGCGTTGGAGAAGGCGTTGCGGTTGACGGATGCCTTTCGGTCTTTTTTTAGTCCTCACCGCCCAGGCCTCTCAGCTGCCACATCGCATCGACACCGTCTGCATCACATGGTGGACGATTACGTGAGGGCACAAAGTGACACAGAGGGCTTTTCATGTGACGAATCCGATCCACTGGCATACTGGGTCTTAAGATTAGACCACTGGCCAGAACTGGCCCAGTATGCCATGGAGTTGTTGGCCTGCCCTGCTTCCAGTGTCCTATCGGAACGGGCATTCAGCGCAGCAGGAGGATTCGAACTAGACTCTCCACCGACTCAGTCGACCGTTTGACATTCATTAAGATGAATCAGTCGTGGATATCAAGCTTTGATGCACCTGATGCAGACCTTGTAGACTAGGCTATCGTTGTGATGTGGCAGTTGAGCCTCAGTTTAAGCCTGGACCATGGTGCCACCCTCAAACCCTCCTCTCATTCTCTTTACGTTCACAGAACCTCATTTTGGTTATGACAAAAACGACAATGTTTGCGCACCTGTTCCACAGGTGCACACCTTTACAATTTTTGGGCCTCCTTCAACACCAGCTCTTTGGGGTTAAGGTGGGGAGGCTATGCTAAAACAAAAACGACAATGTTTGCGCACCTGTTCCACAGGTGCACACCTTTACAATTTTTGGGCCTCCTTCAACACCAGCTCTTTGGGGTTAAGGTGGGGAGGCTATGCTAAAACAAAAACGACAATGTTTGCGCACCTGTTCCACAGGTGCACACCTTTACAATTTTTGGGCCTCCTTCAACACCAGCTCTTTGGGGTTAAGGTGGGGAGGCTATGCTAAAACAAAAACGACAATGTTTGCGCACCTGTTCCACAGGTGCACACCTTTACAATTTTTGGGCCTCCTTCAACACCAGCTCTTTGGGGTTAAGGTGGGGAGGCTATGCTAAAACAAAAACTACAATGTTTGCGCACCTGTTCCACAGGTGCACACCTTTACAATTTTTGGGCCTCCTTCAACGCCAGCTCTTTGGGGTTAAGGTGGGGAGGCTATGCTAAAACAAAAACGACAATGTTTGCGCACCTGTTCCACAGGTGCACACCTTTACAATTTTTGGGCCTCCTTCAACACCAGCTCTTTGGGGTTAAGGTGGGGAGGCTATGCTAAAACAAAAACGACAATGTTTGCGCACCTGTTCCACAGGTGCACACCTTTACAATTTTTGGGCCTCCTTCAACACCAGCTCTTTGGGGTTAAGGTGGGGAGGCTATGCTAAAACAAAAACGACAATGTTTGCGCACCTGTTCCACAGGTGCACACCTTTACAATTTTTGGGCCTCCTTCAACACCAGCTCTTTGGGGTTAAGGTGGGGAGGCTATGCTAAAACAAAAATGACAATGTTTGCGCACCTGTTCCACAGGTGCACACCTTTACAATTTTTGGGCCTCCTTCAACACCAGCTCTTTGGGGTTAAGGTGGGGAGGCTATGCTAAAACAAAAACTACAATGTTTGCGCACCTGTTCCACAGGTGCACACCTTTACAATTTTTGGGCCTCCTTCAACGCCAGCTCTTTGGGGTTAAGGTGGGGAGGCTATGCTAAAACAAAAACGACAATGTTTGCGCACCTGTTCCACAGGTGCACACCTTTACAATTTTTGGGCCTCCTTCAACACCAGCTCTTTGGGGTTAAGGTGGGGAGGCTATGCTAAACAAAAACTACCATGTTTGCGAACCTGTTCCACAGGTGCACACCTTTACAATTTTTGGGCCTCCTTCAACACCAGCTCTTTGGGGTTAAGGTGGGGAGGCTATGCTAAAACAAAAACGACAATGTTTGCGCACCTGTTCCACAGGTGCACACCTTTACAATTTTTGGGCCTCCTTCAACACCAGCTCTTTGGGGTTAAGGTGGGGAGGCTATGCTAAAACAAAAACTACAATGTTTGCGCACCTGTTCCACAGGTGCACACCTTTACAATTTTTGGGCCTCCTTCAACGCCAGCTCTTTGGGGTTAAGGTGGGGAGGCTATGCTAAAACAAAAACTACAATGTTTGCGCACCTGTTCCACAGGTGCACACCTTTACAATTTTTGGGCCTCCTTCAACACCAGCTCTTTGGGGTTAAGGTGGGGAGGCTATGCTAAACAAAAACTACCATGTTTGCGAACCTGTTCCACAGGTGCACACCTTTACAATTTTTGGGCCTCCTTCAAAGCCAGCTCTTTGGGGTTATGGTGGGGAGGCTCCGCCAACACCAAAACTACCATGTTTGCGCACCTGTTCCACAGGTGCACACCTTCATAATTTTTACGCCTTCTTCAACACCAGCTCTTTGGGCTTACAGTGGTATGGCTCCGCCAACACCCAAACAACAATTTTTGCGCACCTGTCACACAGATGCATATCATTGTAATTTTTTTCCTTACAAAGGCAATTATTGCTTTCATTACCAGCACTTTCATAGGGATATGGTGTCAAGGCATCGTCCGCACCACCAAATGCCCAATTTTTAAGCATCCTTTACTTCTATTCAAAGTCAAGAGACAACAGTATTCATCCAAAACATCTCTAATCTTGTTCACTCTGCACTACATTGTGGCCCCTACCCCTAACCCTCAATGTATCCGTGCATATATGTCTGTTTCTTGTGAGATTTCAAGTTAAAGTGCACCAAACATCATTTTACATGAAATAAAGTGCAATTACATACATCTTTGGACTTCTTGAAACATTTGGTAATAAAAGCCCCATTGTGGAAATACACCCGTTAATTATATGCACATTTAAAGAGACAGCACCTTTTTCCTAAAAAACCTCTAATCTTGTTCCCAGTGCACTGCATTATGTCCCCATCATACACATTGGCTGAGCCGTTGATTAGGAGCAAAAGAAAGGTGCGGTTAAGCAAAAAAGTCATTTTTGAAGGTTTGGTATGCTGTAATTCTGGTTCTGGACATGCTACAGAGCTGAAACTTCACAGGTACAACTTTTAGACCCCCCAGACACTAAATCCAAAGAAATCTTTTTTTTTTTTTTTTTTTTAATTTTTTCAATAATTGGCTATCTATCAAAAACGACAATTTTTAAGAACTTTTTTTTGTGTGATTAATAGTCCCTGGGGCATGACCCAGAACCCTAGGCACTTTTTAGGGGCATTTATTGGGTTTTAGGGCTTAAAAATGGTGTTTTTTGATTACAGAAGTTCGGGTCCCATTGATTTCAATGGGGTTCTGAAATCCGAACCGAACTTTCGTGAAGTTTGGGTGTTCTGGTCGAACCGAACTTTTCAAAAGTTCGATCATCCCTAATCTTTATCTTGAAGTGTCAGAACATATCGGGTGATTTACTTAGGTCATTGTTCATGTTTAACTAAAGACTTAAAGTAACCTTAACTGAAACAAGTCATTACAAGTCACAGTTGTAAGAAAGAAAATGGTGTTACACAGGTCAAGCTAGAAAATGGTTGCCAGCAACTAGAAAGAGGTCCTGTCATTCCCCTTCAATCCCCTCTAAAAAATCATAATTTCATATGCATGATTTTTCTCCTTATCATTTATACGGTGTCATCAGAGGACACCAGGCCTCTCTGGAAAGGAATAGCAGGTTAGGCGACAATGTCCTTTGTTTCCTTAGTATAATCAAATAAGGACCTAAACCTGCCCACCTAAACGGTAGACTTAGCTTTCTTAGCTTTATAAAACTTTACATATTCCTGGTAATCAAAAGGGGTTTGGGTTTGTTGGATCAGAACACCTTGTCTAGCTGTTAGAAATGTGTCAACATTTTCAGCATCTCTGTTAAAGTACAAACTTACATAAGATCCCCCTCTGCTAGCTGAGTCTGGGTTCTTTGTGGTTTTAGCGATTAAACACATAATAAGCTTAAAAAATGCATATAAAAATAATAGAAAAAGTAAAATCATCACAATCATCATAGCAATGTCTTTTAACCAGGAAAACACTCCCCCAAAACCAAAACCTCCCATACCTACAAAGGGATCCCAGCTTTTAGCAATGTTACGGGCCTCTTCTTGCAACTTATTGACCTCCTTTCTGTGTTGGGCAATTATGTCATAATAATTTGGCACTTCCAAAGTGGTATTGTATATCCAAGTGCAACATTCATAGTCCTCAGTATGCTCACAGAGGCCAGTCAATGCAGCACTCATACTTTCTATAGCTAGATCATGTAATTCTAACTTCTTCCTAATGGCCCTTTGTTCAAGATTTAGCAACTTAATATCATCTGAATTATTTTCCATTATCTCATCAATGATTCCAGAATAATTATTTAATTTTTTCATCATATCGATTGACCACCCAGTCCAGGAAGGGAGCCACGCCCACGCGAGGTCTCCCTTGCTGAACAGATCTCTTTTGATTCTATGTCTTAAAGGGTATCTTGGATGTGCACTTGCTTCAAGCATGTGCTCATTGTCGTCATTATCCACAACTCCCATAATTGGGACCACTGAAGCTAAATAACACCACCCTGAGACATGGAGGGGGACCCAGGGGTAACATTCCCTCCCACAACATACATATATACTCTTTCCCAGTGAAAAGGGTCTCTGGGCAATGTATTCTTGTAGGCGTCTATTTTGTACTGCAGTTACAAGGTGGTCCAATATTTGTTGAATGTCTTTAGAGAAATTCTGGTAATTATCCCTTATGGTCTTATTTAAGCTAGGACTTGATATGTCAAACAGGGAACATGAGTCTCCTGGTGGGACTTGGCAGGAAGTAATATTAAGAATTGACTTTTTGCAAATAGAAGGGTTAACACGTGTGTTATTTCCCAGGCTGAAACACCAGTCTGGGAAATGGCTTCTACCATCTACTGGGAAGGTGATATTATTATTACTTGGCACATTAGTTAAAGTAGCAGAGGTTTCATTAAGGAACTGTGTAATATTCAAAGGGACAGCAATAAGAGGGATGCGGGCTGTTTCTGGATGGAGTTTACTACATATCCAACATTTCTCAAAACCTGACTTATTAGCATAAGCATATTTAAATTTTGTTAATAACATTTCACTATGAAAAGTGGGTGGATTCTCATCTACATCATGCTCAATATTTAATTCTCTCTTTGTTCTATTATGTGTCTCATGTGCAGGATATGGTCTGCATATACTTCTCATGACACCCAAATTTCCAGGGTGATAGATGCAATTAGTAACAGTCCATACAAGGGAAAACACTGAAAATGGAATCAGGATTATCAGCAGCCACAGTTTGCCTGAGTCCGGTGCAACTGGAAAAGTCATTTTCTACAGGGTCTGGGCGGTCTGCCCCTGTCAGTACCCCCTTTTCTTGACTCTCCTGTTCAAGGTCAGGGCAATTTGCCCCCGTTAGTACCTCTCTTGCTTCTGGATCCTCCTGTTCAAGGTCAGGGCGGTCTGCCCCCGTTAGTACCTTCTTGCTTGCTTCTGGATCCTCTGGCTCAGGTCCTGTCTGCACCAACTTCACTCTAGTGGCATGGATCCAAGTAGGGCTGTGTTCGGTCAAAACAGCGGTCCTGGTAACTGCTACCACGGTGGTCTCTGGGCCGTAGGCGAAATCCTTTTGTTTCTTTGCTTTGGGCAACAGCTTCACTACCACCACGTCTCCTTCCTGAAGGGATGGGTATTTTCCTGTAAAAAGAAAAGAAAAGGTGCGAGCAACTTTTCGTTCCGTTCCACTTGATTCTTAAGTTTCAATTACTCTTTATTTGTGCTATTCATTCTTTCCATTATACCTGAACTCTGCGGATAATCTATTTTCAAGATTTTAACTAGTTCCTGGCATATTTTGATATGAAAACTGGAGCATAATTAAGCCTAATTCAAGGCAGGCACCCCCTTTCATGAATAATCTCCTGATTGAGAATGCATGCCACCGTGTGGGCATCTCCCTTTTTGTGGTCCTAAAAACTTACACTCATCTGCTGAACACGTCCACTATTTGACTAAAAAGAACTCTTATTTCTTCCCTGCTTTGGGCCTATATGAGAAATCTATTTGTAGATGTGTGAATGGGTTTGTTTGGGTATTGGAGATGCTCATGTTTGGATTGTTTGTTCCTAATACAGGTGATGCACCTAGCAACATATGCTTGCACTAAACTCTCAGTAATACTTCATATGTTCTTTCCCACCCCCTGTGTCCTATTCCATAATACTAGGCAATAAACAGTGGGGCGCTAGCTGCGAGGATACACACAAGATCTCCCCTCTTTTAGAAAAAGGCTACTCTCAACTTTTTCTAAAACATTACCTAAGTCCTTAAAACTTGTTCTGTAGTATGTGTTTGTAGCTTCAATAATGTGTGATCTTTTGGCTTGGAGCAGGAAATTAACTACAAAAACATCCTCTGCTCCCTCTATGGCTGCCTATATATTATGTTGTGGAGTAACACAACCTTTCAATACCAGAAGCCCATTTAAAACTGGGGCCTACCTAGGGCAAATGATGTAGCCATCCCTATTACCATCTCACAAGATGCTATGTACTATGTTCGGAGTCACTTCAGGCATGCCTTAGGCCTGGACTGCAACCATCTTTGGACAAAAAACTATAGGGCAAAGTTTACCACCATACTCCTGGGCAATTATACCTGTCATGGTCTTACAATTGTCCCTTGCATAAACACAAAACATTTTTCCATGATTTGGGAGGCCCAGTGCAGGCGCTACAACCATAGCATTTTTCAGATATATAAACGCATTCAACATTACTTGTGACATTTCTGGACCTGTGGTTTGTCTCAAAATGTTATTATAGATAGGAGTAGTCTGGATCCATAACAATTAATGATCCTGTGGGCGGGCAAGACCCACTGTGGGCTGGCAAGACCCACTAGAGCTTCAGCTCTTATGTGACTCTCCTTTCTCCCTCTGCGAGAACAAAACCAAGGTAAACAACACTTTCCTGACACCATTGTCATAATTCCTGTGACACTATGTGTCCACATACATGTACATTTCTTCAATAAACTCACTCGCTCTGACTGGCCTCCACAGAGTGACTACATATTGTAAGGGATTAGCTCGGTGGTAGGCGTATGGGTGACCCCTTTGGGGGTGCGTTTTCACAGAGAGATAGCCGAGCAGAGGTTGAAAACAAGACTGATTTATTCATGCAATTTACTTCACACAATTGCAAGCGTCAAAACAGCCAAAATAAAATAAAAGACGAAATAAATCCTTGCCTCTGTGGGCGGCTACCTTCTCACGCTGGAACCTACCTAAGAAGTCTTCCCAACCTACTGTTGGGCCGACACTGCTGATCCTACAGCAGACACTCAAATGTCCATTTGTTTGCTTTTCACACAGCACAAACATTGTCCATTGAACATGTCCCTTTGTTTTCTTTCACACAGAAACACTTCGTCTTCTCACCTTTGAGACGTCTTCACTCTTTTTTTACCCTCCTGAGCGCACACCGCTTCAGGAGGTCTTCCCCATGCTCACTCAGCTTTCAGGGGGCACACAGGACTGTCCTCTACCCACATGGCGTCAGGATGCAGCCGTTTGTCTGCCTTCCTCTCCCAGCCCACACGGCGACAGGAGGCAGCACTCAATAGATTTTCTCTGGACAAATTATAGAGGCCTTGATCTCCTCATTCTGAACAGCTGAATGGTTTTCAACTTCCTGCTGGCTCTTTTTGCAGCCAACACCCTATAGTATCAGTGAACTTTTCAAAGCAGGTGGGAATGTGTCTCCTCTCAGTGACTACATTCCCAGATTTACCTGACTTCCTGTCACATACCCCCCCCTCTTGTTTCAACCCTAGGGTTGGGACACATATTTCCAGGCACGCATGTGTCAGGCACTGCTGACTCACTGATAAGCCTCCTATTATCCTCAAGCTTCCGGATGAAACTGTTTCTGTCATCTTCACTGACAGATTTCTCATAAATGCCACACAGTTTGTCTCTCATCTCATATACACATTCTTCAACTGCATTTTTGGCATAATTTTGCTCCTTCTCGTTTCTGTCATCTTCATTGACAGCTTTCTCATAAATGTCAGACAGCTTGTCCCTCATAACCGTCTGTCCAATCCACCATGGAGGACCGTGATCCATAGGCAACTCAATTGGGCTAGTCTTAAGGTCTTCAACATTCTTAAGACGCCTCTCTCTGCAATCCATAAATGTTTTCCACAAAACTTTGAGAACCTTTGCTTCACTAAGCTTTGTTCCAAGTAGGGACTCTTGACATCCCTCTGTGACTTGAGTTGCCTCTCCATACAGCTGTACACAATCATTGACTTTTTGTTGTAAAAGGGAATGATCTTCCTTCTTGAGCTTTGCTTGCTCTAAGATGCTGTGCAGAGGATTTTCCAATTGAGACAACAGGCTGTCACACATTTCTTCAAAGTGACCCCTGTTCCTTTTCCCAGAGACATCAATATCATTCACCAAACATTTCATATTCATAGGCAGATCTGAAGCATTTGCACTCATCAACTTCTTAAACTTTTCGCCCTCCTGAGCGAGTCGCAGTAAAGGCCTACTATTTGATTTGATATTCAGTTTATATTTCTTGCCAAACTCTTCACAGAAGTAGCCAACCAGAACATCATCAACTTTCCTTCCACCAACATAGGGGTTAAAGGCAACAACACAGTTGAACCCAGCAATCTGGGTGGTATCCATTATAGACCTCCTCTCTGCATCAGTGAAGAAGCATGGAACTGCAACACATTCTTTTACAGGTTTCTTCAATGCACTTTCTGCTGAACTATTTGACCGCTCAAGGTCACCTAGTTCCTTTTCTCTATCTGAATTCCACATGGAATGTATCTCAAGATCACGATCAAATTTCTGCCACCTGTCTTTCACCAGTTCCATTTTGGAAATATTCCCTGAAAGGCACTTGAACTTAATTTGCTTCACGTTTTCATCAACAGCCTTAGTTTTCTCCACTAGGTGGCGTTTGCTTTTTTCTCCCAGATTTATATCACTTGCTTTAGTTTTCTCCGCTTTAGTTTTCAGCCTGAACTGAGAAATCATCACATTTCTTACTCAGCTCCTTTGTTTGCTGAAGTTCTAATGATACATTTTCCAATGCTTGAAGTTTTTGAAGGAACGGTTTATTCCAAAGGGGTGATTCAAGCCACATGTCACCACATTTCTGAGGCTCACTCAGGACAGACCCCAAAACTCTGATCCTTTTAAAAACTGCATCAGGCACACTATCCCCTCTTTGGGACAGATCCTCTGTTGCCTGGAATTCCTCTTCCAGTTCCTGCAACGGAATCTTCATCTCTTCTACTTGCTGTTCTAAGGCTCGCTTAGACTTTTCTAGCTCCTGAACGCTTTTCACAACATCATCCTTGGAGCGGACCAAATCTTCCATTTCTGTACACAGCTGTTGGTTAACTCTTTCTAGTTCAACTTTACACTCTAGAGCTTCCTCCAAGGAGCGAGCCAAGAACAGGGCTTTGCTCTCGTTATCACGCACCTCCGTTTCTGCACGGGCGCGTTCTTCTGCATATTTTGCAGACACAGTCTTCTCTTCACCAAGCATCTGATCAAACTTCTTTTTCACATCTTCAACCCACTGTAATGAACCAACGCTTTCTTCCATGCGTTTTTTCATATCCGCTATCTGAGCTTGCAATGTTGCGACTTGCTCTGATAGGTTTTTCTTTGCTTCCGCCTCCTCTTTTAATTGTTCCAGGAAGCCATTTTTCTCATCTTCCATTTGTTTGAGCTTTGTGCTAAAACTCAGCCTTTGACACCTCTCTTCCTGTAAGAGTTCCTGCGTGTCTTGCAGCTGCGATTCCAAGATAGAAAAATCTTCCGCAATTTCTCTAGATTTGCTGTCTGCTTGAGAAAGCCGATTTGTGACACTGTCCAACTCAACCTGCAATCGGTTTGCCTTCTCTAACAGCTTAGCACACAATCGGTCACCTTCTGACACCTTGACTTGCGATTCCAGAAGCCGTGCCTCTACTTTTTCCCTCTTATGTTCACAATCTCCTTTTCCCTGCATAAGAGCTTTCACCTCATTGGCTAGCTTCTGGGAATGAGACTGTAATTCTGCCACACAGGCTTCTTTCTCCTTTAACTGCTGCTGGAAACGTTGGGCTTCACCTTTCCAACTTTCACAGTCTGCACGTAATTCATCTACCACATTGCTCAAAGTAGTGAGCTCATACACAGTACTCAGTAATTTAGCCTCTCTTTCACTTTTCTCTTTGTCGCTGAGAGACAATGTCGCTTTCAGAGCCACATTCTGTTCCTGCGACTCCTGCAGGTCTATTTTTGTAGCTCCCAAAGACTGAAGACTTTTTTCCAGCTGATTACGCAACTCCAACATATCAGCCATACTTTGCTTCTGCAAAGTCTGAATTTCACTTTCCTTTTCCATGAGGATGGTATCTTTCTCCATTATAGTCTCTCTGCGTTTTTGCAACTCGACCAAAAGAAGAGCAGTGGATTCTTCCCACTGTAACACATGAGACTTGAGTAGTTCATTCATTTCCTGCAAGTTTCTATGCTCCATTTTAAGCAATTCCAAGGCTTGTTCCTTTTCTTCCATTTTCCGTTGCAAGGCATCCAACTCAGCCCTGCACACATACTCGGTTTCCTCCAAACCGATGGCCTCCATTGGCTGCTGGCGTCTGTTTCCAGCCTGCCATGCTCTCTTGATGAGCCTTTTGTTGAGCTGCAAAGCTCCGTTGTTTCAGCATCTCCCCCATTTTGGGTTTACTTTTCATCTGAGCACACTGCGTCTCCATAGCAGTTTCATCAGTGTTGCTAGGGACAACACCCTTCCTCTTTAGTAGACTCTCTTTAGGCATGGATGGGGCTGGTTCAGACGGTAGCATCCCCTCCATCCATAGAATCCGGTCTCTCATTTCATCTATCTTTGCATTTTTCAGGCGTTTGGATCGCCCCATCTTCAATAACTCCACAAACAAATTTTTCACAGTCCAGCAAAAAATTTCAGACCACTGTCTCTTTAACACATGTAGTTTTTCTCTCTCTTGCAAGATCTCTTTTCCTGCACACACAGTTTGTGCAGTCACTTGCACCAGACACAACAAAGTTCATCAAATAATTTTGAGACCGCTGTCTCTTTAAAACACTTTTTTTTTTTTCTGTCAGGATCTTCTCTCCTGCACACATAGATTGTGCAATCTCATGCACCAGACAAAGTTCATCAAACATTTGCACTTCCTTGCAGGGATCTCTGCTTATGCCCACTGCATACCTCCACCATATGTAAGGGATTAGCTCGGTGGTAGGCGTGGATGACCCCTTGGGGGGTGCGTTTTCCCAGAGAGGTAGCCGACAAGTGCTTGCAAACAAACAGTGTGGTTTATTAAATGGTACTTTCTTCACCAGGCTGTATGCAGCAAAACATCCAAAATAAAATAAAAGACAAAATAAATCCTTGCCTCTGTGGGCGGCTACCTTCTCACGCTGGAACCTACCTAAGAAGTCTTCCCAACCTACTGTTGGGCCGACACTGCTGATCCTACAGCAGACACTCAAATGTCCATTTGTTTGCTTTTCACACAGCACAAACATTGTCCATTGAACATGTCCCTTTGTTTTCTTTCACACAGAAACACTTCGTCTTCTCACCTTTGAGACGTCTTCACTCTTTTTTTACCCTCCTGAGCGCACACCGCTTCAGGAGGTCTTCCCCATGCTCACTCAGCTTTCAGGGGGCACACAGGACTGTCCTCTACCCACATGGCGTCAGGATGCAGCCGTTTGTCTGCCTTCCTCTCCCAGCCCACACGGCGACAGGAGGCAGCACTCAATAGATTTTCTCTGGACAAATTATAGAGGCCTTGATCTCCTCATTCTGAACAGCTGAATGGTTTTCAACTTCCTGCTGGCTCTTTTTGCAGCCAACACCCTATAGTATCAGTGAACTTTTCAAAGCAGGTGGGAATGTGTCTCCTCTCAGTGACTACATTCCCAGATTTACCTGACTTCCTGTCACAATATGTTATCCACATATTGTAGCGGGACTGACCCATGAACAGGTGTCCATCCCCTCTTGCATGGTCTGGAGAACTATAGAGCGGACAATTGAATTGTCTGCTTGGCCCTAAGGCATTTCTACACCAGGTAAGTTACCTGGACAGAAAAAATAAGAAACAAAGATGGCTGTGTCTCCTCGTCCAATAGGACACTTGAAAAAAAACACACTACTTAAACCAATCACTGTACAGTGGGTAGCATCGGATGGTATGGTTGTCAGTAGAGATGGCACATCAGATACCACTTGCATGCTATGATCAGATAAAGAACTAAAAAACTTTTTGGCTTAGTGCCAATTTTCCAAAAAACTTTTTTTTTTTTCTTTTTTTTTTTTCTCGTGCCATTCTAACAAAAATCTGGCCAGAGGTTCCCCTCTTTTAATAGAGGATACACATAAAATATAATTTAAAAACTATAATCAGATAAAAAGTTAATCTGATTTGAAACTTTTGGCTCTGTGCCAACAGGGTCCAAAGGTCACACTAATTGTGGTAACTCTTTCTGTCCAAAAATAAATTCCATAATTATAACAGGAATAAAGATATGACATTTGAACGCTTTCTTGGCAAATAGCCAATTTTCAAAATTTTGCAGGAAGGCTCCCCTTCACATAGGGGATCATTTGCAAAATATAATTTTTCATTATCTATAATTCTATAAAAAATAACTTCAAAATATCCTGCCGACAACGGCAATTTATATTTTTTTTTTCTAGTAAAATAGTGTTTTTATTCATTATTACTACGCTCATACAAGATGGGCACAAATGTATAAAAGGCAAAACTTCTAAAAAATTCTATAAAAATAATTGCATATGTATGGGAATGCTGAGACCGTTCATTTGCAGAAGTGACCCCCCCTCTTTTCCCCTCGTGTAAGGAAATGTAGTAGTTTTAAATGTATCTGACACATAAACATTTTCTGCTTGTCTGACATTACGAAGAAAACTACACCTGCCTTGGAGAATGAAACCGTGGGGTGCAGGTGTGGTCAGGGGTATTTGTAAGGTAATATTATTATTATAGGGGGACCTATGTTGAAAATGTCCTACTCTTTGATTTGCCTCTTCTGATAAGGTCCTTGGAAATGCGCCCTGACAGGCTGCTTTTCTTTAGACAGATCAAAAGAGCCAGCCACATCGCTCTCTGTTATGGCTTTTTTGAAAACCTTACAAAGTTTTAGTAGCCCAATCAGAAACTTGCTGTTTTACAATTAACATGTACTGTGACTTTAAATTAACGGCAAATGTTTGAATTCTAAGACTGTGCTACTCAGCAATGACACTTCACTGCCCAAAAACGCCAAATTCTCACCCGTCTTCTGTCTATAGGCAATCGCTGTGGACTATATCTACGTGTTTAAAGACTTTCACTTTCACTTCTAATAGCTCTACGCAGCTTTTTTCCTATTCTATTGTACTAATACGGGGCATAAATAAACCAATTCTCCCCACTTTTTCCATGTACTTTTATCAACTCAACTAAACATTTACTAAAAGATTTACTTGTATCCTAATATCTCTAAGGCTGGCCATACATGTCCGGACAACTCTTTATCGTACAATTTTCTGTTAGATCCACCACAAACCACATAAGAGGTCAAAATTAAACACATTCATTTGTATTCAATTAGGCAGAGGTTTGTACTACATAGCTGAAGGTAAATTTCAAGAAAACCGCACTGAAAATTGTAAGAAAATTGTATCATGTATGGCCAGCATCAGACCTAAACCTTCAGTATAATTTCACAAAACCATAAACAAAACATGTCTCTAAGATTTACACATTCACAAAATCATTTAAATGTATCTGGGTCCTTAGACCCTCTTTATGGTTAAAAACCCTCCTGAAAAGCCATTTGGTGTATGTATATTACACCTTATACTCCCAGGTATAGTGGCTATCAAGAAGGCTTTCCCACCATTATAGACAAACAAACAATACACATAATAAACATTTATCTTGATTTGTCTGATAACCCACGATCGGTCAGTCAATTTTTACAGTAATAATGAAACTGTCGTTATCAGTGTTATATTAACAGTCAGCAGGCGCAATTTTTACAAGTTATATATAATTATAGACACAGTTTCCATATATGTCAAACCAGCAATATAATACTCCAATACAATTTGACAATATTTTCAAATGGCATAACAAAATGAAATAACAAAATAATCACGTGATCAACAGACTTATCTACTTACCAAATAAGTCTTTTAGATCAAACAAACAAATTATCTTATACTCTAAATATTACAGTTTCTATGCGATAGAAAGATGTTAGCAAGAAAAGGAAAGTATTTGTTTTCTACACAGAACAGACTGACATCTATTTATTATTCACTAAAGGAACGGGGTTTTCCTAAAACCCCCTGGGCTTCCCTGAAACCCAAATAAAAAAACTGTCTTTGTTGAAGACAGCTTCAACGCCTCCCAGAGACGTTTTATTTGTCCCTCCCAGAGGAACGGGATTCTTCTCGAGAAAAAATCCCCTGGGCTTCCCAGAAGCCCAGGATATTGTCTTTCCTTATAAATGACAAATCCTGTGTCTCCCAGAGACACTGTCTCGATACGTTCCCGGAACGTATTCAGGTTCAACAACCTAACATATAATATCTTTCCCTGAAAAATATTATTCTGGCTTCCCTGAAGCCTCTCTATATATATATTAGTATTCAAGCTTCCCTGAAGCTTCTATATATATATATATGTAAAGATCCAGAGCGTCTCCCAGAGCTGCTCTATTATCCAACACGCTCCCTGAGCGTTTGGTGTCTATGGCTCAAAGAACGGAACCAGGGCCAAACGGCCAAGTCACACCGGACAGGCAAACAGATAAAATAAAATATCTCCTTACCCAGACCGGTGAATCCTTGGACCCGTGATGGCCGCTCTCTCTCCGATCCCAGACGTAGCCCCCAATCTGTTGGTGATTTCTCTTTATATTCACCCTAGATACCTTAAATGTATATTCAAAAGTTAAGTCCCTGACTTAATAGCAATAGTCTAGTCTGTTCTATGCAAATAAGGCAGAGCTCTGGAGAATGTTCTATCCTGCTAAAGAAAACACGTCCAAACCGTGATCAGTCTAAAACATTCTTAACTTTATTCAGCAAAGCGGGGTAACTATTATACACAGAATTGAACAGGAAATACAGTTGGGAAGGGGAGTGGATACTCATGAAGAGTCAAGTTCTCACAAAAGTTGAACAATGGGTTAATACAGAATGTTCGTTAGAAATTGCAAAATATGCCTTGTCTAGACCCTATAGCTCAACTTAGAATAAAAGGAAGCAGAATGTGTTAGGTACAAAGGAAGTGGGGATGTATCTTTATCTTGAAGTGTCAGAACATATCGGGTGATTTACTTAGGTCATTGTTCATGTTTAACTAAAGACTTAAAGTAACCTTAACTGAAACAAGTCATTACAAGTCACAGTTGTAAGAAAGAAAATGGTGTTACACAGGTCAAGCTAGAAAATGGTTGCCAGCAACTAGAAAGAGGTCCTGTCATTCCCCTTCAGGCCCCAATTACTATTGTTTGTACACCTAAAAGGATGGATGAGGAGGAGGAGGAGGAGGAGTATAGAACAGGCAGCACCCTCAAAGCTTCAGAAGTATGAGATGAACCCCAAAAACTTGGAAAGGTGGATCTCACACGTACCGACACAGACTATTCCGCAATTTAATTGAGCCCCAAAGGTTTTTATTGAATAGCGGAATAGGAAATATGATCAAAAAAAAGTGTATGTTTTTCACACATACAGAAGCACACTAGGCCCCAATTACTATTGTTTGTACACCTAAAAGGATGGATGAGGAAGAGGAGGAGGAGGAGTATAGAACAGGCAGCACCCTCAAAGCTTCAGAAGTATGAGATGAACCCCAAAAACTTGGAAAGGTGGATCTCACACGTACCGACACAGACTATTCCGCAATTTAATTGAGCCCCAAAGGTTTTTATTGAATAGCGGAATAGGAAATATGATCAAAAAAAAGTGTATGTTTTTCACACGTACAGAAGCACACTAGGCCCCAATTACTATTGTTTGTACACCTAAAAGGATGGATGAGGAGGAGGAGGAGGAGGAGTATAGAACAGGCAGCACCCTCAAAGCTTCAGAAGTATGAGATGAACCCCAAAAACTTGGAAAGGTGGATCTCACACGTACAGACACAGACTATTCCGCAATTTAATTGAGCCCCAAAGGTTTTTTATTGAATAGCGGAATAGGAAATATGATCAAAAAAAGGTGTATGTTTTTCACACGTACAGAAGCACACTAGGCCCCAATTACTATTGTTTGTACACCTAAAAGGATGGATGAGGAGGAGGAGGAGGAGGAGTATAGAACAGGCAGCACCCTCAAAGCTTCAGAAGTATGAGATGAACCCCAAAAACTTGGAAAGGTGAATCTCACACGTACCGACACAGACTATTCCGCAATTTAATTGAGCCCCAAAGGCTTTTATTGAATAACGGAATAGGAAATATGATCAAAAAAAGTGTATGTTTTTCACACGTACAGAAGCACACTAGGCCCCAATTACTATTGTTTGTACACCTAAAAGGATGGATGAGGAGGAGGAGGAGTATAGAACAGGCAGCACCCTCAAAGCTTCAGAAGTATGAGATGAACCCCAAAAACTTGGAAAGGTGGATCTCACACGTACCGACACAGACTATTCCGAAATTTAATTGAGCCCCAAAGGTTTTTATTGAATAGCGGAATAGGAAATATGATCAAAAAAAAGTGTATGTTTTTCACACGTACAGAAGCACACTAGGCCCCAATTACTATTGTTTGTACACCTAAAAGGATGGATGAGGAAGAGGAGGAGGAGGAGTATAGAACAGGCAGCACCCTCAAAGCTTCAGAAGTATGAGATGAACCCCAAAAACTTGGAAAGGTGGATCTCACACGTACAGACACAGACTATTCCGCAATTTAATTGAGCCCCAAAGGTTTTTATTGAATAGCGGAATAGGAAATATGAACAAAAAAAAGTGTATATTTTTCACACGTACAGAAGCACACTAGGCCCCAATTACTATTGTTTGTACACCTAAAAGGATGGATGAGGAAGAGGAGGAGGAGGAGTATAGAACAGGCAGCACCCTCAAAGCTTCAGAAGTATGAGATGAACCCCAAAAACTTGGAAAGGTGGATCTCACACGTACCGACACAGACTATTCCGCAATTTAATTGAGCCCCAAAGGTTTTTATTGAATAACGGAATAGGAAATATGATCAAAAAAAGTGTATGTTTTTCACACGTACAGAAGCACACTAGGCCCCAATTACTATTGTTTGTACACCTAAAAGGATGGATGAGGAGGAGGAGGAGGAGTATAGAACAGGCAGCACCCTCAAAGCTTCAGAAGTATGAGATTGTGTTCACTGTACCCCACAAAGATTGTGTTCACTGTACCCCACAAAGATTGTGTTCACTGTACCCCACAAAGGTTTTGTTCACTGCACCCCACAAAGATTGTGTTCACTGTACCCCACAAAGGTTTTGTTCACTGCACCCCACAAAGATTGTGTTCACTGTACCCCACAAAGATTGTGTTCACTGTACCCCACAAAGGTTTTGTTCACTGCACCCCACAAAGATTGTGTTCACTGTACCCCCCAAAGATTTTGTTCACTGCACCCCACAAGGATTGTCTTCACTGCACCCCACAAGGATTGTCTTCACTGCACCCCACAAAGATTGTGTTCACTGTACCCCACAAAGATTGTGTTCACTGCACTCCAAAAGGATTGTCTTCACTGCACCCCACAAAGATTGTGTTCACTGCACCTCACAAAGATTGTGTTCACTGCACCCCACAAAGATTGTGTTCACTGTACCCCCCAAAGATTTTGTTCACTGCACCCCACAAGGATTGTCTTCACTGCACCCCACAAGGATTGTCTTCACTGCACCCCACAAAGATTGTGTTCACTGTACCCCACAAAGATTTTGTTCACTGCACCCCACAAAGATTGTGTTCACTGTACCCCACAAAGATTTTGTTCACTGCACTCCAAAAGGATTGTCTTCACTGCACCCCACAAAGATTGTGTTCACTGTACCCCACAAAGGTTTTGTTCACTGCACCCCACAAAGATTGTGTTCACTGTACCCCACAAAGGTTTTGTTCACTGCACCCCACAAAGATTGTGTTCACTGTACCCCACAAAGATTGTGTTCACTGTACCCCACAAAGGTTTTGTTCACTGCACCCCACAAAGATTGTGTTCACTGTACCCCACAAAGGTTGTGTTCACTGCACCCCACAAAGGTTTTGTTCACTGCACCCCACAAAGATTGTGTTCACTGCACCCCACAAAGATTGTGTTCACTGTATCCCACAAAGTTTTTGTTCACTGCACCCCACAAAGATTGTGTTCACTGTACCCCACAAAGATTGTGTTCACTGCACTCCAAAAGGATTGTCTTCACTGCACCCCACAAAGATTGTGTTCACTGTACCCCACAAAGGTTTTGTTCACTGCACCCCACAAAGATTGTGTTCACTGTACCCCACAAAGGTTTTGTTCACTGCACCCCACAAAGATTGTGTTCACTGTACCCCCCAAAGATTTTGTTCACTGCACCCCACAAGGATTTTCTTCACTGCACCCCACAAGGATTGTCTTCACTGCACCCCACAAAGATTGTGTTCACTGTACCCCACAAAGATTTTGTTCACTGCACCCCACAAAGATTGTGTTCACTGTACCCCACAAAGATTTTGTTCACTGCACTCCAAAAGGATTGTCTTCACTGCACCCCACAAAGATTGTGTTCACTGTACCCCACAAAGGTTTTGTTCACTGCACCCCACAAAGATTGTGTTCACTGTACCCCACAAAGGTTTTGTTCACTGCACCCCACAAAGATTGTGTTCACTGTACCCCACAAAGATTGTGTTCACTGTACCCCACAAAGGTTTTGTTCACTGCACCCCACAAAGATTGTGTTCACTGTACCCCACAAAGGTTGTGTTCACTGCACCCCACAAAGGTTTTGTTCACTGCACCCCACAAAGATTGTGTTCACTGCACCCCACAAAGATTGTGTTCACTGTACCCCACAAAGGTTTTGTTCACTGCACCCCACAACGATTGTGTTCACTGTACCCCACAAAGATTGTGTTCACTGCACTCCAAAAGGATTGTCTTCACTGCACCCCACAAAGATTGTGTTCACTGTACCCCACAAAGGTTTTGTTCACTGCACCCCACAAAGATTGTGTTCACTGTACCCCACAAAGGTTTTGTTCACTGCACCCCACAAAGATTGTGTTCACTGTACCCCCCAAAGATTTTGTTCACTGCACCCCACAAGGATTGTCTTCACTGCACCCCACAAGGATTGTCTTCACTGCACCCCACAAAGATTGTGTTCACTGCACCCCACAAAGGTTTTGTTCACTGCACCCCACAAAGATTGTGTTCACTGTACCCCCCCAAAGATTTTGTTCACTGCACCCCACAAGGATTGTCTTCTCTGCACCCCACAAAGATTGTGTTCACTGTACCCCCCAAAGATTTTGTTCACTGCACCCCACAAGGATTGTCTTCACTGCACCCCACAAGGATTGTCTTCACTGCACCCCACAAGGATTGTCTTCACTGCACCCCACAAGGATTGTCTTCACTGCACCCCACAAAGATTGTGTTCACTGTACCCCCACAAAGGTTTTGTTCACTGCACCCCACAAAGATTTTGTTCACTGCACTCCAAAAGGATTGTGTTCACTGCACCCCAAAAAGATTGTGTTCACTGCAGCCCACACACAGAAAAATGGATGTGGATCACTGACACCTGCCTATCTCCTATCCCACACCACACAGCAATATCGATTGTAGTTTGTAGAACACACTTTCCCTAAAATTCAGCAGACTCTGTCCCTAACAGGATTGAGAAGAGATCGTAGATCAGGAGAACTAAGTGCAGACCCCACCCCACACAGCAATATCGATTGTAGTTTGTAGAACACACTGACCCTATAATTCAGCAGACTCTATCCCTAAAATGCCTACAACTCGCCCTGCCTAAACACTCCGACCTGTCCCTCAATTCTATCCGGACACAAATGGTTTTTTCCTGCCTATCTTTCCCTAATCAGCAGCCAGCACGTTGATGTGTGCTCTGTCCCTGATCTAAGCAGCATAATGACGCCGCTGCGGCTGCCTCGAACTTATAAAGACTTGGTCACATGCTTCAGACGGCCAATCACAGCTACTGAGACATTTGCAGGCATGGCTGGGATGGCTAAAGGCACACCAGTTAAACGATTGTTGATTGGCTGTTGAAAGCCCGCCATGAAAAGAGCGCCAAAGCATGCAAAACCCGGAAATAAAACGACCGAACACGGATTTTTACCCGAATATACAGTAAAGTGTCCGTGTTCGTGTAACAAAAATCCAATTATTCGGTACGAACACGAATAATACAGTCCGTGTTCGCTCAACACTAGTTGTGAGAACTCCTATATATAACACTGGTGAGATACATTTAAAGATCCACTTTAAAAATACTCTTTAGACTCGTTTCACACTAGCGCGACTTGTCAGGCGACTTGTCAGCCTGGCAAGTCGCGCTCCCTCGCGGTCCATTGACTGCTACAGGACCCGTTCTAATAGGAGCGACACAAGTCGCTCCGACTTAGAAAAAGGGTCCTGTACTACTTCGGGGCGACCTCGGAGTGACTTGCATAGACTTCCATTATGTGAAGTCCATGCAAGTCGCTCCGAAGTCGTGGTGCATGGGAATGCACAAGTCGCCCCCAAAGTAGTACAGAGTCGTGCCGCCCCAGTGTGAACCGACTCTTAGGGGTATTTTTATATTACATCTCTGAACTGCAGGTAAATATTGCAACAAAAGCTGGTTTTATTATTATTATTATTATTTTTTTTAATGGGCTATTCATTTTATTTTGTTGTTTGTGGCTGAATTTCTGTTTTAGGGATAAAATACTCCACAGTGGCTGCAGCTATAAAGGTCTGTGAAGAATATTTACTAAGAATTTAGAGATTTGTTTAATGTCCATGGCCTGGCCACAGTTTACTTTAAGAAATACTTGAGAAAACATCTGCATTTTTACAGATTCTTCTTTAAACTCTGGCCAAGAAAAAAAAAGAAGCAAACTCTAACAGTAGTACAGTATAAAAACAAATGTCCTCTACTTTCAATAATACAGCAGAAGAAAGCTACGGCTTACTTATACAACCCATGTAACACTTTTTTTAAAGTCTTAAATAAGGGCAGCAAAAAAAAAAAGTCAAACATTTCAAAAGTGAACAAGTTACACCACCCAAGGGATATATTTGTTTTAATGAATCTGGCAGTGCTCCTTTAAATCAAGTGTAATTTACAATGTCTGTGTATATTACCTAAGCAAGACAAGTAGCGTTAATGCCTCAGCAATTATGAGATCTCTTATTTCCACAAACACGTATTCCTTGCTCCCTTGTGGTTTCACTAATAATAAAAGACGCTTGTAGGTTATGCCTTTTTTGCTGCTAAAATACATCAGAATGCGGAGGCCAGGAATGATGTAATTAATGATCATGCTTAACGGGCATGTGTCTTATGTTGTTCGCATTAGTATTCAACTACGTGAAGTGCGCTGCTTGTAGTTTAGAACTCAGTAATGGAAAACTCAGTAATTCAATGATTAGATATTTCTGTTCATGTCATGTGTAATATGAACATATGGCAAGAGAATACGCTTCCAATGTTTAATAGGGAGTGATGGCATTATTAGTCAATAGCTGCAAATATATATTTATTGTATATATATATATTTTTTTTGTATTAAATATATATTTATTATATCATTTGGATTGCAATGAAAACACGAAATTCTAGTATGTGTATATAGTGTATAAATTAGCAAGCATGTCAGGTACTGTATATAGATTCTCCTTTCTATTCTACTGTATATGCTACATAAATGGATTTAAATCTTCATTGAAAGCATTGTAACTTACCTACATTAATACTTTGATTGCCTTTAGGCACTGTGGGAGACTCCACAGCATCCTATGCAAATAATGACTTTCAGAAAAGTAGAGGATTTGTCACACCCCAATCCCCATGTGACACTGATAGGGCCTGACAATTGTCTATCCTGGGTGGTAGGAACTACTAGGGAAGGAACTGAATAGAGTTACAAGGTTATAGTAACTTATGTTGCCTACTATGCCTCCCAAAATGTCCTTCATGAGCATCCCAAACCTTGCTTCAGTTTGTTTGGAACCAGTAGTGCCCATTAATTGCATTCAAGCGCACTTCTCTATGCACACTACAGATCTTCTCAACCTTCTCAACATAGAGGAACCCTTAAAATACATTTCTGGTCTCGGGGAACCCCTGCTAAAAATTAAAAATCTACAACTTATGGCACATTAGTGTGACAGTCAGTGGGAAGAATACTCCTTACTCTTGTTGCCATTGAGAAGAATTACCCCCTTACAGATAGCTAAAAGGAACAATGGTGTCATTGGAAACTTATCTGAGAGGCAAAAATTGCCCCTTGCTCAAGGAACCCCTAGCAACCTCAGGAGGAACCCTGGTTGAGAAACCCTGCTATAAACCATAGTTTCTAGTCCTTGGGAGTGGGCAAGAGAGGGTGACTACATTCCTGCACACAGTGGGACCATGGAGAACAAGCATAGCCACCCTCTAACAGGATGTCAGATCACAGCAGCAAAAACTAAGACATTTGGAGAAGGCTGACCACAATAGAAAGCACTCTTTTTTTATATAGTTAAAACAGTATTAAACCCAAAAGCAAATATTTCATATATTGCAGATTACCAATTCTTAGATGTGATTGCTGCATTTGTCTCTTTTTATAGACTTTCTTTCTGTAGCGCCTGGTGGTGACACCCAGAGACAGGAAGAGCCGACTTTCCTTCTCAGGGAGCAGGTTACTAGGCATGGTGGATGGTGTACAAGGTAGAACGATGGGCACCAGTAACATTTATGCTTGAACAAAGAGAAGTTTATTTCTCGTAACAGGAAAAAAATGTTGGAGAGAGGGGTAGGGCACAGGACACCCTTAGTCAAAACAGCAGCAGACTTGCTATAAATAAAAATGTAGAAAAGTCTAGACAGCAGTACAGAAAAAGAGCCTTTAAGCTGGAATCAGCAATCTGTACTTTGTAGCATAAACTGTCTCTTACAGCAACAAACTCAACTCCCAGCACCATACGAAATTCTCCTGGATGAGTTCTCTCTTGAAGCTTTTCCAGCCACTTCCTAGTCCCCGCCTCATGAAGAGTCACCTCTGGTACTTCCTTAGAACTCCATCCCTCTCAACATTGCCTCCAGGTAGTGAGCAGGCTTTCCCTTGCAGAACCTTAAACACATGGTTAGGCTTCAGGCCCACCCAGCAGCAACTGTTCCTCAACACACCATCTGGGTGGAAAATAACCTAGATCACCTGACTTCCTCCAAATAAATACCTTATCCCAGCATGCTCAGCCAACAGTATAATTGGCTGAGAAAGGTATACAAATCCTTAACCTACATCACACTAATGCCAAAGGTAACAGTACCATCTATTGTCAAAAGGGAGAAACCAAAGCTAAACTAGGCTTAGGAGGGAACCCATCACAAAGACTACAAATTAGCCAGACTAGCCACCACCTAGCACACCTACATTTATTAGCATCCCTGTTTAGGACAAGGGTGTGACATTTCCTTTATTTGCACCTGGTGATCTAGCTAGTAAATCTGTTGTTTTTCAACAGAACAATTTGCCCTGCTGATATAACAGTTAGAAGGTTGAAACAAATCACTTATCATTGACACGGGTGCTTCCAATGGTCAGCTTTTATTTATTTACTAGACATTAAGCCCATTAAATTAACGGGCGCTAGAACATATGTGGTCAAACATTTGTAAAAACAGACTCGTTTGCGCATAGCGTCCCTGTTGCCCTAGCAACATCGGGGACACGCGCAGAGCTGACCGAGCGCGCACCCGCCGCGTGCCCGCGCACACACGCTGCTTCAACATTTTCGCCCGGCCGCCCAAAGTCTCTGCGCTCCAAGTCCCAACGGCTGTCTGTGGGGCACATGAGCAGTAGCGCAATCCCACGGACACATGGACTGGATGCAGAGACACTTGTACTTTATATAGTAAGATATGTATAAACGGAGGGTATATGTAATGCATACTGCTTATCAGAGTAAAGGGTCACCATATGGAAAAATCACATGTTTAGATACACTTACATCTGGGACAATGATTAAGTGGGTCCAGCCATTTATGCATAAAAATGTTCCGATGATGGTCAAATTGGCGTTCGGTCAAAAATTGACCAAATATGTCCAAGCAGAGAAAGGCTAAAGCAGAGAATAAGGTAAATCAAAACATACCAAAGTGTAGCTAAATAGGCATATCATCAAGTTCTAATGATCATCAGTTGGATGCAGCTCCCATAAATAGTAAAACAACCTACCAGGATTACAGCCATATATACATGTGCAGCAAGTGCTGTCTAGGTAACACTGAAGCCAAGCAAAGCTTCAGCAGTTATATGGACCACCAAGGATCGAGAAGGAGCCAATCAGTGTTCAAAAGGGAACACCTTATAGTAGCAGACAATGGCGATGTGGCTGGGAGGAGGGCTGAGAGACACCCCCCGGGGCCGAGGGCGCGCCACGCGGCCACAACAGAAGGAGTGATGTTGTGTCACGTCGTCCACCCACTGGCGCATGGCATGTGGGCGGTATTGAAAGGGGTGGATACCTGAGGTGGCTGCATTTTCGCCCGGCCGCCCGAAGTCTCTGCGCTCCAAGTCCCAACCGCTGTCCCTGGGGCACATGCTCAGTAGCGCAATCCCACGGACACAGGGACTGGACGCAGAGACACTTGCACTTTATTATATTAGATGTAAAACCGCTATACCAAAAGAAAAAACATTGTTTGCTGTAACTGCTTATATATTGTTAGCTGGAGTTTGGCTTCAAATTATTTGTTTATCTAAATCTGCTAGTACATCTAACACTCCCCTCCCCCCAGACGGACAATGCTGCTGTGCAAAGGTGTCTCTGTTACTCCTTCATTCAGAGTGTAGGCACCCCAATACAGAGGGTGCGTTTGCTGGGCAGAGCACCAAAAAAACAGAGGGAAAAAAAGCCTTTTAAGAAAAAAATGCAGCCACCACATCTAATGATTAGTAAGCTGCAAAATATTACATTTTTGGTTTTATATAGAATACTGCTTTAAGAATACAAACTTGAATAAATGTATTTCTTTTTTATCAGAATTTAGTACCTACCCCTATCTGTGTGATTACTGAAAAACAAAATATAAATTCCAAAATTCTAAATTCCATTTTAACTTTCTAAAGCTTCAGTCATGTGACATTCTGTCCCAAACCCAAGTTAACATCCAGCAGGGACCTTCTTTGGGTGTCTATGTCAAGGCCTGCAAGACATGGACACATCTTACAGGTGGCGGCAACACTTTTCATTGGTCCTTTCACATTGCTTCAGAGGCAGAACACTTACATGGGGGTGGTGAGAGGACCGGTCCCCGAAGAGGTAATGAGCAGGGACAAGTGCCCAGTCCCCAGGGCAGGAAATGAGCTATGCACATACAGTGACTACACTGCAGGATTGGCTAGCAAGCAACACTGAGGCTGCATTCACACCTGAGCATAGCATTTTTCCTGGCATTTTTTGGTATGACTTTGGCAAGTTTTTATGAGTGATTTGCGTGTTTTTATGCAGCTTTATGAGCTTTGGCATTTTTTTCAGCCAATAGAGAAAACTATCATATGTTGCATCATTTGTTGCTAGATTTTTCAGCTTTTATAGATTTTCCATCAGCTTTTATTTCTTTTTATTATTATTATTATTCATTCATTATTTTTGTTAGGGTAAGGGGTTAGAGTTAAGGTTAGGTTAGGGTTAGGATTAGGGGTTAGGATTAAATACATGTACAAGCTATTGGGATTTGAGCACAGATATATCTTTTCGCTAAGGTTAGGATTAGGGTTTTTTATCTATTGTTTGTTAGGTTAGTGTGTTACTACTATTACTACTAACACTACTAATAATAATAATAATTAATGAATAAATAAATGTAAAATAAATACACAAATTAAAAAAAAAATCATGAATAAATAAATAAATAAATGATTAGTATGTAATAATGAATAAATAGTTAACCCCTGACCTTAACGCCTAATCCTTAAAAAAATAATACTAATAAAATAATAAATAACTAAACACTGTACCCCTAACACAAAATAAATAAATAAATACTTATATAAATAAATAATAAATTATTATTAAAAAAAATATATTTTTTGTTTGGTTGTTTATTATTACTACTACTATTAGTAGTAATAATAATAATAATAATTTAATAATTTTTAAGGTTAGGGTTAAAATATTTCTTTATGTATTATTACATTTTATTACATATATTACATTTATTTTATTTATTAATGATTCTTTTTAGTTACCGTATATACTCGAGTATAAGCCGACCCGAGTATAAGCCGAGACCCCTACTTTTACCACAAAAAGATGGGAAAAATCATTGACTCGAGTATAAGCCTAGGGTGAGAATGCAGGGCGGCGGGCATGGTGCAGGAGAATGCAGGGTGACTGGCATGGTGCAGGAGAATGCAGGGTACTGGCATGGTACAGGAGAATGCAGGGTACTGGCATGGTGCAGGAGAATGCAGGGTACTGGCATGGTGCAGGAGAATGCAGGGTACTGGCATGGTGCAGGAGAATGCAGGGTACTGGCATGGTGCAGGAGAATGCAGGGCACTGGCATGGTACAGGAGAATGCAGGGTACTGGCATGGTGCAGGAGAATGCAGGGTACTGGCATGGTGCAGGAGAATGCAGGGTACTGGCATGGTGCAGGAGAATGCAGGGTACTGGCATGGTGCAGGAGAATGCAGGGTACTGTCATGGTGCAGGAGAATGCAGGGTACTGGCATGGTGCAGGAGATTGCAGGGTACTGGCATGGTGCAGGAGATTGCAGGGTACTGGCATGGTGCAGGAGATTGCAGGGTACTGGCATGGTGCAGGAGATTGCAGGGTACTGGCATGGTGCAGGAGATTGCAGGGTACTGGCATGGTACTAGAGGATCCGGGGTTGTGGGCATACTACAGGAGATGCACTGCTGTGGGCATGGTACATGTGGACCATGCCCGCAGCACTGCATCCCTCGTAGTGTGCCCGCAGCCCATGGCAGGTAGTGAAGCTGTTTCACTTACCTGTTCCAGAGGCGCCTTCATTTTAAAAATGGCGCCGCCCGGGGCCGACACGTCATTGCACACGCGCCGCCGCCGCTCGTATACTTTCGGCTATTCCCGGCCTCTCCCGAGCGGCGCCGGGAATAGCCGAAATTACACGAGCGGCGGCGGCGCGTGCGCGGTAACATGTATGCGACGGGCGGCGCCATTTTTAAACCTTAAACCCGTCGGAGAGGACATTTTTTTCCTTGACTCGAGTATAAGCCGAGGGGGACGTTTTCAGCACAAAAAAATGTGCTGAAAAACTCGGCTTATACTCGAGTATATACGGTATGTGTATAATTATTTTACATTTATTTACTCATATATTATTCCTTATTTTTTATTTTTTTTTATTCCTACTTTTTAATTTTTTTCACTTGGGCAGAAAATCGCACAAAAATGCACGACAAAGTGCGCAAATGCAAACAAAAATGCACAAAAGTCGCATTTACATTAATTTCAATGGAAATTAAAAAAAACATTCAAATCTGCCCAATTTGAGCTACAAAAAAAAAGCTCCAGAACTTTTTAGAGCTTTAGGGGTTTGGCTTCAGGCGACTTTGAGTGGAGATGTGAACTAACTTCATAGAGAATAGTTGATTTTTTTTCTCCTTCAGCATTTTGGAGCTTAGTGCTTCAAGCTACAAAACGCTGAGGTGTGAATGGGGCCTAAGGAGGGAGGTTAATCATACACAAGGCACTATTAAAATTCGATTTTGGTCTGGATCGCGGGCAGAATCACAGTGATTCTGCCCACAATCTGGAAATCATTGCAAATCGCGGGACGCCTGTGCGTTGCCCGTGATTTGCAATGGCACCCCAAACGCTGTGCGATGTTGCCACGATTTCTGCCTGCCGAATCGCGGTAACATTGCGCAAACAAAATTGCGGGACGCATGACGCCCAAAAAAGGTACAAGAGATTCTTTGGGGCATCATGCGTCCTGCGATTTTGTTTGCGTGAGGTTACCGCGGTTCGACAGGCTGAAATTGCGGCAACATCGCACAGCGTTTGGGGTGCCATTGCAAATCACGGGCAATGCACAGGTGATTCTGCTCACGATCCGATACGCCCACATGTGAACGTAGCCTTATTTCTCGAGCGACAGCATAGGGCAGCATATTCACTTGAAGGGGCTGCCCTGCGTGCGACAATTGCATCAAAGTAGCTGACGTACCTTATTCTGGCAATGACTCAAGTGCGTTTTGCCGTTTGTTTGTTTTTTTTTGCACTTTTGTTGTGCAACAAATGCGCTACAAACTGCAGTACTCCTACCTGCACTTGGGGTGCCATTAAGAATCAAGGGCACTGCCAGCGAGATGTGAGTTTTGTTGTGTTTTTAGTGCTCTTCCAGAAATGCTGGCAGAGATGCGCATTTCTGCCTGCCTTTCAGGCATGCGTAGGTATAAACACAGACTTAGCGCCAGTTCTCACATATGGGATGTGTGAGCCCTGCTAATCCACTGCGGGTTCCCACATCGCACTCAACTCGGAGGGAGGCAGTTCACACTGCCATATGCGAATCGCTGGGGGTGTCAGTACAGAGTTAACGACACCCCAAGATCAGTTTGCATATCGCAGTGGGAACTGTCAATTTGGACAGGAATCGGATCGCATAATTGGGAACACCCATGCTATCCGATTCTGGTGTGGACCAAAAAAAGGGTCCTGTGCGACTATGGTCCAAATGCGATGCAAATTGAGCCATACAATCTGTATGGCTGAATTTGCAATGCACAGACATTGCATGTGATTTGCAGAACAGTGCACTGCGAATCGCATGCAATGTTTGACATTGCATATGTGTGAACCGGCACTTAAAGTGGTATTTAAGGTTCAGCTTTAATCCTCCTCTTCTTGGGTCCCCTGCTGGTGCTACTGGCTCCTCCCCCTTGACCAGTGCCCCCAATAGCAAGCCCCTTGCTATGGGGGCATTGGTGCATGCTCTCTCCAGAGCCCTGCTCTATGCGTCCATAAGACACATAGAGCCATAGCTCGGCTCTTCCCCTGCGCTCTCCATATTGGCTCACTGGCTGTGATTGACAGCAGTGGGAGCCACTGGCTCATACAGCTGTCTCAGCCAATAAGGAGAGGAGGTCCCGTGACAGCCAAGGCTCTCGTGCACATTGCTGGATCGAGAGGGGCTCAGGTGAGTATTAGGGGGGCTGTGGGGGGAGCAGTACACAGAAGGTTTACAACCACTTTAACCAAGAAAGCTTAGAAAACTTTATACACAGTTGAAAATACATACATGGAAAAATAAACAGAATGGATCACAAACTCCCCTCCCTATTACACGGCGGCCAAGGGAAAAAGAGAGGCCATGATATGAGCAAGGGTTGATGTATCAAATCCCCAATTTAATCCAGTGCAGATTTCTGTTGGTTTTTTGGAAAAGGCTGTTATTTAAGGTACAGTAAAAAGGTTGTGAGTGAATAATAATTGATGGTGACAGATGCACTTTACATACACTGTGCCCTTAAGACAATACTGAACTTTGTCTATTGTGAAGATTGCTCTGAGCGTAGCAATATGTAATCTAAACCCCATCACAGAAGCCCTTCATTACATTATAATACAGGGTCAAACTCCGCTTGACTACACACTTGAACCGCGGTTTATGTCAAAGTAATTTGCGTTTTGTGAAGATTCATTAACCCTTTATTGTTTGGCAGTGTTTTGTGAGATTATGGAATTCTATAATTTCTCAATTTTAAAGGTGGCTACTATTTTGTCCACACCCAGGTCTGTACCCAGTGCCTGGATATATCTTGTTGGTGAACAGTGCTGGGACAACGTCACCTAGAGCCCAGGGCGAACATGCCAAACTGTGCCCCCATCCCAAGATGTATGAGAATTATTTGTCAACAAAAATCCACCCCCCCCAAAAAAAAATAATAATTGGGGACTAATCTGCATGATTACCCCATAAGCATAATTCCCCCCTACCCCAGTACAAATTGTCCCCCCTGCTGAAATCCCTCCCCAAATCCCCCCAGCACAAATGCCCCCCCCACTAAAATAAAAAAATAAATAAAAAAAATCAACCCCTCTTAGTACACATCCCCCTACTCCAAATCCCCCTCGTAGCACGGATACCCCCCATCCCACCTCCCAGCACAAACACCTCCCAATCATCCCTACTAGAACAAATGCCCCCCTAAAAAAAATATCAACCCCTCTTATTACAAATCCTTCACCCCTCAAATTTCCTCTCAGAGTACACATTCTCCCCCACTCCAAATCCCCCTCCTAGCACGAATACCCCCCCATCCCACCTCCCAGCACAAACACCCCCCAATTATCCCTACTAGAACCAATACCCCCAGCACAAATGCCCCCCTAAAAAAAAAATAATAATAAATCAACCCCTCTTAGCACAAATCCTCCACCCCTCAAATTTACTCTCAGAGTACACATTCTCCCCCACTCCAAATCCCCCTCCTAGCACCAATACCCCCCCCCCAACCCACCTCCCAGCACAAACATCCCCCAATCAACCCTACTAGAACAAATACCCCCAGCACAAATGCCCCCCCTAAAAAAAAATCAACCCCTCTTAGCACAAATCCTCCACCCCTCAAATATCCTCTCAGAGTACATTCTCCCCCACTCCAAACCCCCCCCTAGCACGAATACCCCCCCATCCCACCTCCCAGCACAAACACCCCCCAATCTTCCCTACTTGAACAAATACCCCCCCCCCCCCAAAAAAAAAAAGAATTTTCAACTAGCACAAATCCCATTCCTTCCCCTATCTACCATATCACCTCTTTCAGCACAGCCCCCCCCCCTCCCCCGAATCCCCCCTCCTAGTACAAACCCTCCTCTCCCACCCCCCTCAAATTATTTTCCCCTGCTGCCCTCCAAATTCTTCCTTACAACAGTCCTGATACTACCGGGCCCAGGGCAGCTGTCCCTCCTGCCCACCCCTTGGCCCAGCCCTGTTGGTGAATACCAGTCTTTGTTAGTAGTTAAACAAAAATTTACAACTCAGCTGATTAGGAAGTGCTAATAGGGCACACAGAAAAACATTGCTTTCTGTGTGCCTTTGCGTTTTTTCTTAGGCTCGCGAGAGGAATCGCTGCATATCTACCCACGATTCCGAATCGCTGCAAATCTACCCACGATTCCGAATCGCTGCAAATCGATGGACATGCTTGCGATCTCGTTACTTTCAATGGCACTCCACTTTTGGCATGATTTTGCCGCAATTGTCGCCTGACGAATCACAGAAAATCGCACAAACAAATCACAGAACGCCTATCGCTCAAAAGAAGTTCTGGAACTTCTTTTGGGTGACAGGCATCCCACAATTTTGTTTGTGCCATTTTACCGCAAGTTCCCAAGCGACAATTGCGGCAAAATTGTGCCACGAATGGGGTGCTATTGCAAGTAACGGGATCACAGGCACGTCCCACGATTTGCTGCAATTCGGAATCGTGGGCAGATTCGCAGCAATTCTGCCCGTGATCCGGGACGCCTAGGTGTGAACGGAGCTTTAAGGTAAACTCTACCCAAAATATTTTAATGTGTGGGTGGTAGTTGAAAAGCTGAATTACATGTTGCCTTTTCACATCACCCAGAGCCTTTAGAAGCAGTTGTTTATTGATCAGTTGTGCCCAACTGTTAACCACTTGACCTCCAGAAGGTTTTACCCCATTCATGACCAGAGCACAAATGAGATCATATTATTTTTTTCCACTCAAATAGAGGTTTCTTTTGGTGGTATTTGAACAGCACTGTTTTTTTTAAATTTGTAATAAGCACCATATTGTTAAAAGTATTAGGACGCCTGCCTTTACACGCACATGAACTATAATGGCATCCCAGTCTTAGTCTGTAGGGTTCAATATTGAGTTGGTCCACCCTTTGCAGCGATAACAGCTTTAACTCTTCTGGGAAGGCTGTCCACAAGGTTTAGGAGTGTCTATGGGAATGTTAGGTGCATTTGTGCAGTCAGGCACTGAAGTTGGATGGCAAGGTCTGGCTCAGGGTCTCCGCTCTTACTTATTCCACAGGTGTTCTATTGGGTTGAGGTCAAGACTCTGTGCAGGCCAGTCAAGTTCCTCCACCCCAAACTCGCTCATTCATGTCCTTATGGATCTTGCTTTGTTCATTGATGCGCAGTCATGTTGGAACAGGAAGGGGCCATCCCCAAAGTGTTCCTACAAGTTGGGAGCATGACATTCTCCAAAATGTCTTGGTATGCTATTGCCTTAAGAGTTCCCTTCACTGGAACTTAGGGGCCATGCCCAACCCCTGAAAAGCAACCCCACACCATAATCCCCCTCCACCAAATGATTTGGACCAGTGCACAAAGCAAGGTCAAAAAAGACACAGAGGAGTGAGTTTGGGGTGGCTGTCTGTCTGCAGGCCATCTCTTTCCACAACTTCCTGGATTCCCAGCATGCTTTGCAGTTTCCCCTCTGCTGTTTACTTTCAATTTCTAAGAACCACATATCCCATGGCACCTTGCTGCCTGCAAGCAAAGATTCCTGTACTGACTCTGCCTCCTGAAACTCTTCCTCCCAGCACCCCTGTAGTTCAGAAGGCAAACTCTATGGAATGTGTGACACAGCAATGCCTAATCACAGGGCATAGCAAATACGGATCACAGAATTTCAGAAGGTAAAGGTGTGGGGATCTTCACAAAGTAAGATTAAAAATGTAAAAATTATCAAATTAATAGGAGTAGGCTATAAATAACTGAAATACAAAGTGGAAATGAATACATGATTCCATATTTTGACCAGATATACACTTTAGGACCATTACTAAGCCAATTGTGTCACACTCTGCCAATGTATTCTCCAAATCAAGCAAACAAAGCCAGACTTAGCTGCAAGATAGTTCAACCTTTGTCATTGCTTTGTGGGAGAGGACAACTGCTAAACTGAACTAGTGCAGGGAAACCTTGCCATTGGAGCCTATGGGAGATAACATAAAATGACAGGTGATTTTGTCAACTGATTCCACCTGAAGAGGCCAAGGGGTTGATTTATTAAAGGCAAATAGGCAGTTGCTCCAGAGCTTAGTAAATGAGGTGAACTTTGCAAAGACACATAAGAAGTATGTGACTCAGATATGTGTGACACCACATCCAAACGAATATATTGCAAAAAAAAGATGAAAAGAAAAATAGGACTTTGAAGGTAGCCATTGGTAATCCCATGAGGAAACACGAGTACTCAGCAAATTAAATGTATAAATTTATTGTGACAACATTAAAATACATTAAAACCATATGAAAAGACGTGTAGAAAATAAATCTTCCTGTTGGCCATTTTTGTGAAGTTAGTCCCTTATTCTAACCTAATACATTTTGCACCCTTACCGAACATACTCCCAATATATTGCATAGTCCATGGACACTGACCTATGGCATTTAACCGGTGTCGAGCACCTGTGATAACTTTACTAAGTTATTTTTTCAGACATTTATACTGATCAAACAAAAAGTGGAGATATCTGCGCTCAGAACCAAAATAATAATAATAATAAATGATAAATAATGAGGCAGCCAGCTACATAGGCAGATTACAAACGTAAAAGTAACAAAATGAAAACAATAAAAGCAGCGCCAATATGAAATGAGCACATAAAAATATGCATATGGTCCTTAGAACAAGAAGGCAAAAAGTCCCAGAATCCTTGAGAGGGAGAGAAAATTGGAAGGAGAACAGTCCAAAATATCCAAGCACCGGTGGATCAGTGAGGAATAGATGAAATCACCCACTAGTGACAGTCAAAAAAACTTCTTACCAGAAAAAGGAGGGTCAAATTTTTCTGGCAAGCAGTTTTTTTGACTGTCACTAGTAGGTGATTTCATCTATTCCTCACTGATCCACCGGTGCTGGGATATTTTGGACTTTTGTCCAATTTTCTCTCCCTCTCAAGGATTCTGGGACTTTTTGCTTTCTTGTTCTAAGGACTTTAAGGACCATATGCATATTTTTATGTGCTCATTTCATATTGGCGCTGCTTTTATTGTTTTCATTTATACTTATCTACATCTATCATTTTTTTTGTTAGGTGTTTATGGCCCTAGAACGGGACTCCTGAGGTTCTGACTATAGAGAGATTATGGTGTGTGTGTGTGTCCCCTCCCCCCTTTGGAGCTGATGTGTGTGGGATCTATTTTCGTGCCACTATATGATTCCGGGTGCTTCATGTTCATTCTCATTTTTCCCTGGTGGGATTTGGGTAGGTACCTTGAGTACTCTAAAGTATGGTTACATGATTTTATGCACATATGATGTTTTTGAATCAGAGTTTATGTTATACTCATTCAGTATTGAAGATTTAAAATGTAACACGTCATATAATGATGTGATAATTGATGTATGCATTTTACAATAATTATACTGTATCTCCTAGTAGTACCAATAGGATCTCCTGAGGAAGCTATAAGCGAAACACGCAGCGATCCATTGGCTTTTGCAACTTGAGATACCTGTTTGACCCGGATGTTCCAATGATCATCGCATAATCTGAGTTTTCTTGTATCAGTTTGAAACCGGCATTCTAACAGGTTTCTTTGCCATAGATTCACCCAGTTTGGGGACATAGACATACTGCTTTGTATTTTCAACACGTCTTTTCATGATATGGTTTTATTGTATTTTAATGTTGTCACAATAAATTTATACACTTTATTTGCTGAGTACTCGTGTTTCCTTATGGGATTACCAGTGGCTACCTTCAAAGTCCTATTTTTCTTTTCTTATTTTTGCAATTTACTTTGCAAAGAATATCCAATCACGCGCAAGAAAAACAAAAAAACAGCAGTTTTGCTTGCACATGATTGGATGATGGAAGTCAGCAGAGATTCTGCACATTTACTTAGCTCTGGGGCAACTGCACTTAGCAAAGTGCAAAGTTTATTTGCCTTTAGTAAATCCACCCCCTTCATGCTGGCTCATGCTAATTTCATGCTGTTCATGCCCGTGCTCATGTTCATGCTCAGTTTATGCTGGCTAAAAGTTGGGCAAAATCTGTTCTTTATTATATGAATAAACTTAGGATACTTATGTATATCACAAATTAATAAAAATTGTACATAATACATTGTATTATAGCATGCATTTTGAAAAAAATATGTACAGCACAGAAGTTGGCTTTTATTTTCTTGCACAGAGGAAATGTTTTCCCTTGAATAAACAGGCACATCTGAAAGAAAGGAACTGATTGCAAATTCAGACTTGGAGTGCTTGAAGCACTTTGTTAAAGGTGAATTCTAAGCAAACAGCTAGACACACACATAAAATACATATATGAGAGCTGTTTTACTTGCCAAAAGATTTGTACTTCTCTGTCCATTGAATCTTTACATTTACACAGCTCGGCCACACATAACATACAGGTTGCTAAACGGACTTAAGCTTCCGCTGAGAAGCAATGAAACTAGGGAACCTCCATATCCCAGACTGTGATTGGACAGTGAAGTGACAGCAACAGACTGATGAGGTCCTCTCTCTGCTCTTTCCTCCCATCAGCATGTTCTTTTCCAGCGCAAGTGCACATTGGCCGCAAGTGCTATTTCTCCTTCTCCCAGTCCAAATATTGCTTAACAAAAGTTTAACAAAGTTTAACAAAAGCCAAAGAAATGCTGCTCTAGGTGAGTGACCGACTCTCACGCGTTGTGAACAGGAACCCAGGGTGCTGCACAGCTCATCTGTGAGATTCAGAGACAGGGGCAAAAATTGAGTAAGTGCTGGCTTTAGCGCGAAACGCGCTACCTTCTATGCTCCTGTCATACCCGTGATGTGATTTTAATACTTCAATAAAGTTACCAAGGAGTGCAGTAATATTGCGGATTTTTGCACGTTTAACAAAAGCCTGCAATCATGTAAAAAAATTAAAGTATGTATTATAGTTACATTGAAATGTAAATGTTTATTATTTTATATATGCCTGATGTTCAGCTTTAATATGCAATTGTAAAAGGGCCCAAGTTGGCCTTATCATTTTTTTTTTTTTTGGCCTTATCATGATTGACAGTGAACATAAACAGCCACCTAGTATCTTAATACAACATGATTATGCAATTGAATGGATGTGTACTATATATAAGAAAAGAAAATATGCTAGTACAGAGATGTGTCATCTAACAGATAAGTTGCTGACAGCCCTTCTTCAAAGATTCCTTAAAGTGGAGTTTCACCCTAAATTTATACTTACCTCCATCTTCTCGCTCCGGGTCGCCTGAAAAACAAATGGATAATCGCAATTTATTTTTTTTTTTTACTTACCTCGTAGAGAAAATATACTTACCTTACTTCCTTCTTCCTCCCCTCGGCGGCCACGGCCCGTCGTCACTTCCTGGCTTTTGCAATGATTCCTGGGAGCTGAACGTCATCGCTCCCAGGAATCATTGCGCCTGCACCGGCCCCGACGTCAGATCCGGGGCGCGCACGTCATTCCCTTCTAAACAGCTTCTGGGCATGCCCAGAAGCTGTGGAGGGATGACGCGCGCGCACCGGAAGTGACGGCGGGGCCGGTGCAGTGCATCGTGGGACCGAAGAAGAAGGAAGAGGACGCAGACGAGGATCGCGCCGGCTTCAAGCTGCCCACACCTGAGATGGCAGCGCTGGAGAATACTTTTTCAAGGTAAGTATTTCTCCTAAAAGGTAAGTGCAACCCGGGACAGATCAGAGGCTAGCCATTGTGGAATGTACTAGCCCTGACTGTCCTGGGGGTATTTTTATTAAAAAATGTATTCCCAGGGTGGAACTCCGCTTTAAGATTCTATATACGCTCTCCGATGAATTCAATCAAAATGGCAAATGTAAGGCAAATCTGATACTGTATACCAGGGAAACAGAAGACGGTCCACAGTGCATACCTACATTTCTTGTTCTTTCAATAAAGATAAAAACACACACTATACACTGGATTTCATCATCAAGGTTGAAATTCATATATAAAATAATTTTTTTAAATATAATGCATGAGGAACATAATAAAATGGGGCATGTATGTAGAGAGTACACAACATTATGACTATAGGGATCAGTGATGGTAAAAGTAATGCAATGAGTTGAGACTCAAATGGCACTTTTTTTTGTGAACCCAGAATGTTTCTCTCACTTTCATCCAGTGTTCAGAGGTACAGGGGTTGAACAAAAATATGGAAACACTCCATGGTTTGCAGGTGTGAAAGTGACAACATGTTACCCACTGAAAGCGGGAAGTGATGTAACATTCTTTTGCTTCCGCTGTGCGATGAGACACCTATCTAACAGGTGGGAAGCCACACTTTCATCATTCACTGTGTGGGCTGCTGATAAATACTGAGTCATGTCGGAGCTTACTAAGTTTCAAAGAGGAAGGTACTCAAGGTGAAGCTTTCACTATTTACCGACCATCTGTTCTTGGAGCTGTTTTTGTGTGCATGCTGCTGGTAAAGTCTCAACACTGGGAAAAAAACACAATAACATCATCACAGTCAACCCCTCCCACCTACCCCAGCTAGGCTCCTAAAAGCCTGATGGTTTGGAACTTAGGGGTGCTGCATTGTGTTGCTATACCTATTTTAGTGATTTTTTTTTAATAGCATAAATCAGGGGTCTCCAACCACCAGGTTGCAGGCCGATGCCCGTCCATGGCCTCTTTGCAGCCGGGCTGCGAAGGCTGCTCTGTCACAGGTGCGCGGGGGGCTGACTAGAGAGATGACGGTGGCAAGTGACACACTGCATTTAAAAGCAGGCAATGGTGGCAAGTGACAAGCTGCATCTGGTGGCAGACGATGGTGGCAAGTGATATGCTGCATCTGAAGGCAGATGACGGTGGCAAATGAAACACTGCATCTGGTGTCAGAGGATGGTGGCAAGTGATATGCTGCATCTGGTGGCAGATGATGGTGGCAAGTTACACACTGCATCTGGTGGAAGATGATGGTGGAAAGTGGCATGCTGCATCTGGTGGCAGATTACAATAGCAAGTGACGCTTCATCTGGTGGCAGGTGACGGTGGCAAGTGACATGCTGCATCTGGTGGCAAACGACGGTGGCAAGTGTCAAGCTGCATCTGGTGGCAAACAACGGTGGCAAGTGTCAAGCTGCATCTGGTGGCAGATGACAGTGGCAAGTAACCCACTGCATCTGGTGGCAGGCGACGGTGACACACTGTATCTGGTGGCAGATGAGGGTGGCAAGTTGAATATGGTGGCAGATGATGGTGGCAAGTGACAAGCTGCAACTGGTGGCAGGCAACAGTGGCAAGTGACAAGCTACATCTAGTGGCAGACGATCGTGGCAAGTGGGCCTCCCACTGATTCTGCATTATGGTGAGTTGAACTATTTCATTTTATATTACAATGCAATAATAGAAATAATGCACAACCATGGTGTCATGATGATTGAAGCGCTAACACCAGCCATTGCCCCAAAAAATCAGCCATGAAGACCACCCCACCGACACCCCCCCCCGCCCCTGGCAAATCGCTATCACCAACTCCTCCCCTGGTCCTTGGCAAAATTTTCTTACATAAAATCAGTCCCCAGTGCCAAAAAGGGTGGGGACCGCTGGCATAAATATATGTGTAGCACCCTCCTAGATAGGTGCTAGGTAGATAAAGCCTAGTAGCTCCTTCTGCTTATCAGGGGAGCCTGAGCATTAGTTGGGCCTGCTCATATTTCCATGTGTGATTCATATGGGCTGAGGGAGTGTCCCCACTGTATCCAATGGAGAGGTACGTTGGACAGTGGAAACCCAGCCAATGACATACAGGCTTAGATACCATCCCATGGGTTTGGCACAGAAAGTGGTGCATCATGGGATAGGGTATAAAAGCCAGGAGCACATGAGGCAGGGGGTCTTTGGGCGAGAAGCCAGGTCCCAGAAGGAGGGTGACAGTTGTCTCTCCTTCTACTGCTGTGGATGGTGGTCACAGGCGGTCGACCTTGTGAGCCAGGAGTGTGGGGCTGAATCCGGAGGTCCAGGAAAGCTGACTGGTGGAGTTGGAGGCAGAGCGACTCTGGGAAAAACAGTGTCCGTGAGTACCGGGAAGCTTGCCGGGGGGTTGCCCAGGAAGGGGACCACTCCAGTGGAGAGTCAGTGGACGGGTGTCAGCACACACAGTAAAAAAGAAAGGGGGTGCCAAGTTAGAACCCTGAAGAGAAATTCAAGCAGGAACACTTAATCTATCTTCACTTCAGTGGCAGGTGAAGCCATGTGCTAAACCAGTGTTTCTCAACCTTTTTTCAGTTGAGGCACGCCCCCAAATTATGGGCAGTCTCGAGTAGGGTTGAGCGGACACCTAGATGTCCGTGTTCGACGGGTTCGGCCGAACTTTAAAAAAAAGTCTGGGTCCGTGTCCCGGACTTTTACCGAACTTTTCCCGGACACCGAACCCCATTGAAGTCAATGGGGACCCGAACTTTAAGGCACTAAAATGGCTCTAAAACACCAAAGGAAAGGGCTAGAGTGCTGCAAATGGCAGCAAAACGTAATTAAGAGCATGGCAAGTGCTCTGCAAACAAATGTGGGTAGGGAAATAACTTAAAACAACAAAAAAAAACAGAAAAATAAAACAATGTTCTTCTTCATCTCTGAAGGACGAGGCCCATATGGAGTAGGAGGGAGGTTGAGGTGGTGGTGGATGTGGCGGTGACATAGGCATGCGCACAGGGTGTGCCGGATGTGCCTGGGCACACCCTAATCACCTAGGGCACATAGCATTGCCAGTGAGGAGATGGGAAAGATCTCCCTCGGACCTGCTCTGCTCTATTTCTCTTTGCCTACAGGTACATGGCCCCGATACATTACTCTCCCTGCTGGCAAACACATGCATGTGTATTTCAACTTTGGGGTGCACACCTTAATGCAATAGGCTGCGCACACCTATGGGCGGTGTAGGTGGAAGCGGCGGTGGAGGAGGACCAGGGCCGGATTAAGAGCATCATGGGCTTGGTGCTGAGGATTTTGAAGGGCCTTAAGGGCCGTGCCTTGCCATGCACCCAGAGGAGGAAGGGTGCAGTCATGCATGCCTAATTCAACATGGGATGCTGTCTCTGAAGCCCATAAACACATCCATGCATCGGCAACTGTCCCTCCTTGTCAGGCCTTCGCGCTGTGTGGGGATGTTCTGAGGGTGCTGCCTGGGGAACCGAGCATAGAAGCCAGACTTCTGTGTTTACAAGTGACAGAAGAGCGGTAACAGTGAATATGGCCAACCCGGGGCCTATATAAAAGGTAGGGGCCTGGAGCTGCAGCTCCAATAGCCCCTACGTTAATCTGGCCCTGAGGAGGAGGACGAGGTAGCCAACACTGCTTCTTTTCACAAATTTTAAATGAGGGTACACCCCAAAAGAGTGAGAAAGAGCAAAAATGGAACAATGGGTGGGTAAGGTCGGTATCCATTGCTATTCTGCATAAGGTACGGAAAAGTCCCGTGGGATCCATGCCTGGTTCATTTTAATGAACGTGAGCTTGTCCACATTGTCTCTGGACAGGCGGCTGCGCTTGTCTGTTATAACGCCCCCAGCCGTGCTAAATACCCGTTCAGATAATACACTGGCTGCAGGGCACGCCAGCACCTCCAAGGCGTAAAGGGCAAGCTCAGGCCATGTGCCCAATTTGGAGACCCAGAAGTTGAAGGGGGCAGACCCCTCATTCACTACATGTAGGCGTGTGCACACATACTGCTCCACCATGTTGGTAAAATGCTGCCTCCTGCTAAGACGTTCCATCTGAGCTGCTGGTGCTGCTGTTTGTTGTGGCGTGCTGACAAAGCTTTTCCACATTTCGGCCATGCTAACCCTGCCTTCTGAGGTGCTGGCGGTGCCCTGGTTGCGTTGGCGACCTCCTCCTCCTCCTCCTCCTCCTCTGCCTTGTGCTTCCACTGCGGCCCCGCTATCAGATGGGAATGCCAGCAGCATGGCGTCTACCAGCGTGCGCTTGTACTCGCGCATCTTGCGATCGCGCTCCAGTGAGTGAATTAAGGACGGTACGTTGGCGGTGCCCTGGTTGAGTTGGCGACCTCCTCCTCCTCCTCCTCCTCCTCTGCCTTGTGCTTCCACTGCGGCCCCGCTGTCAGATGGGAATGCCAGCAGCATGGCGTCTACCAGCGTGCGCTTGTACTCGCGCATCTTGCGATCGCGCTCCAGTGAGTGAATTAAGGACGGTACGTTGTCCTTGTAACGGGGATCCAGCAGCGTGGCCACCCAGTAATCAGCACAAGTTAGAATGTGGGCAACTCGGCGGTCGTTGTGGAGACACTGCAGCATGTAATCGCTCATGTGTGCCAGGCTGCCCAGAGGCAACGAAAGGCTGTCCTCTGTGGGAGGTGTATCGTCCGTGTCCTCTGTATCCCCCCAGCCACGCACCAGTGATGGCCATGAGCTGGCCTGGGTGCCACCCTGCTGTGAACATGGTTCCATCTCCTCCTCCAGCTCCTCCTCCTCCTCATCCTCCTCATCCTCCAGAACTGTGCCCCTGCTGGACAATTGTGTCCCTGGCGTTTGTGTGTGCAGGAACCCACCCTCGGAGCCCCTTACTGCCCTGAAAGCCTTGGAAATGTTACCTCTTCATCCTCCTCCTCCTCCTCATCCTGTGCCACATCCTCTTCCATCATCGCCCAAATTGTTTTTTCAAGGAGGCATAGAAGTGGGATAGTTAAGCTGAGAACGGCGTCATTGCCACTGGCCATGTTGGTGGAGTACTCAAAACAGCGCAACAAGGCACACAGGTCTCGCATGGAGGCCCAGTTATTGGTGGTGAAGTGGTGCTGTTCCGCAGAGCGACTCACGCGTGCGTGCTGCAGCTGAAACTCCACTATGGCCTGCTGCTGCTCGCACAGTCTTTCCAGCATGTGCAAGGTGGAGTTCCACCTTGTGGGCACGTCACATATGAGGCGGTGAGCGGGAAGGCCGAAGTTACGCTGCAGCGCTGCCAGGCGAGCAGCAGCAGGGTGAGAACGCCGAAAGTGCGCACAAACGGCCCGCACTTTCTGCAGCAGCTCTGACATATCGGGGTAGTTTTTAAGGAACCTCTGCACCACCAAATTCAGCACATGCGCCAGGCAAGGGATGTGCGTCAAACCGGCTAGGCCCAGAGCTGCTATGAGATTTCGCCCAGGCCGGGCTTGAGGCTCGCTGGCAGCAACCACTCATTTGTCTGCTGTTCCATGCTCCTCCACAACTCCTGCGCGGTGTGTGGTTTGTCCCCCAAACAGGCAAGTTGTAAAACTGCCTGCTGTCGTTTACCCCTGGCCGTGCTGAAGTTGGTGGTGAAGGTGTTACGCTGTCCGGATGAGGAGGCGGTAGAGGATGAGGAAGCGGAGTAGGAGGAGTTAGGAACAGGAGGCAAACTGAAGCGCCCTGCAATCCTCGGTGGTGGAAGGACATGCGCCAAATTGCTATCCGTCTCAGGCCCATCCGCCACTGCATTTACCCAGTGTGCCGTTAGGGAGATATAACGCCCCTGACCGTGCTTACTGGTCCACGTATCGGTAGTTAGGTGGACCTTGGCACAGATGGCGTTGCGCAGTGCACACCTGATTTTTTCCCCCACTTGGTTGTGCAGGGAAGGGATGGCTTGCCTGGAAAAGTAGTGGCGGCTGGGCACGACGTACTGTGGGACAGCCACCGACATAAGGTTTTTAAAACTGTGCGTCTCCACCAGACGGAATGACAGCATTTCAAAGGCCAATAATTTTGAAATGCTGGCATTCAGGGCCAGGGATCGCGGGTGGGTAGGGGGGAACTTCCTCTTCCTCTCAAGTGTTTGGGAGATGGAAAGCTGAACGCTTCCACGGGACATTGTGGAGATGGTTGTTGGTGACCCAGGTGGTGGTGTTGCTGACAGATCGTCTGTTTGCGGGGTGGCAGGTGCCGGTATCACTACAGATGTGGCTGGAGCGGCCAAGACTGCAGCAGAAGAGGAAGCAGGATGAGCCAGAGACGTTTCTTGGTTTTGAAGGTGTGTACTCCACTGCAGCTCGTGCTTTGCACTTAGATGCCTGATCATGCAGGTTGTGCTCAGGTTGAGAAGGTTTATGCCTCGCTTCAAGCTCTGATTGCACAGGGTGCAAACCACTCGTGTCCTGTCATCAGCACATTTTCTAAAGAACTTCCACGCTAGAGAACTCCTTTGAGCTGACTTTGGTGCGCTCGTTCCCTTGCTGCGTTGGGCAGTAGTGGGCGTAGTGTCTAGGGCACGGCCGCTCTGCTTCTGCACCCTGCTCCCTCTTCTGCTGTGCTGGTGGCTCTGTGCGACCACCGCCTCTTCCTCCAAACTACTCAGGTCACCTGCATGACGTTCATTCCATGTGGGGTCGAGGACCTCATCGTCCTCCACATCATCTTCCACCCAGTCTTCACCCCTGCCCTCCTTGTCGATCTCCACAATGCTGAACGCCGCAGCAGTTGGCACCTGCGTTTCGTCATCATCGGAGACGTGCTGCGATGATCCTTGCATGTACTCATCTTGAGAAATAAGTGGTTGGGCATCGCTGCACTCAATCTCTTCCACTTCTGGGGCAGGGCTAGGTGGATGGCCCTGGGAAACCCTGCTGACAGAGTCATCAAAAAGAAGAAGAGACTGCTGTATGGCTTGGGGCTCAGACTGCTTGCCTGATTTGCAAGGGGGTGAGGTGAAAGATGGTTGGACATCGGCTGCAGGTGCCAACTGTGACCTTTCTGCAGTAGACTGGGTGGGAGACAATGTGAAGGAACTGGAGGCACTGTCAGCAGCAAACCAATCTACTATCGCCTCCACTTGTTCTGGCCTCATCACTTCTAGGGGCGTATGATGCCCTACCAAATACTGATGCAGGTTCTGTCGCCTACTCACACTTGAGGAAGGTGTTTCACTTGTGCGTGTAGCTGGCACAGATCGACCACGTCCTCTCCTTGCAACAGGAGCTCTACCAGCAGCACCACGACCCAGGCCACGGCCCTTATTTGACGGTCTCCTCATATTTCTGTAATTTAAGATCTTGCCCTAGAAAGGTTTTTATTGAATAGCGGAATAGGAAATATGATCCAAAAAAGTGTATGTATCTCGCACGTACAAAACCACACTAGGCCCCAATTACTATTGTTTCTACCCCTAAAAGGATGGATGAGGAGTAGGAGGAGTATGGAACAGACAGCACCCTCAAATCTTCAGAAGTTTGAGATGAACCTCAAAAACTTGGAAAGGTGGATCTCACACGTACCGACACAGACTATCCCGCAATTCAATTGATCCTCAAAGGTTTTTATTGAATAGCGGAATAGGAAATATGATCAAAAAAAGTGTATGTATCTCGCACGTACACCACCACACTAGGCCCCAATTACTATTGTTTGTACCCCTAAAAGGATGGTTGAGCAGTAGGAGGAGGAGTATGGAACAGGCAGCACCCTCAAATCTTCAGAAGTATGAGATGAACCCCAAAAACTTGGAAAGGTGGATCTCACACGTACCGACACAGACTATCACGCAATTTAATTGATCCCCAAAGGTTTTAATTGAATAGCGGAATAGAAAATATGATCAAAAAGAAAGTGTATGTATCTCACACGTACACCACCACACTAGGCCCCAATTACTATTGTTTGTACCCCTAAAAGGATGGTTGAGCAGTAGGAGGAGGAGTATGGAACAGGCAGCACCCTCAAATCTTCAGAAGTATGAGATGAACCCCAAAAACTTGGAAAGGTGGATCTCACACGTACCGACACAGACTATCACGCAATTTAATTGATCCCCAAAGGTTTTAATTGAATAGCGGAATAGAAAATATGATCAAAAAGAAAGTGTATGTATCTCACACGTACACCACCACACTAGGCCCCAATTACTATTGTTTGTACCCCTAAAAGGATGGTTGAGCAGTAGGAGGAGGAGTATGGAACAGGCAGCACCCTCAAATCTTCAGAAGTATGAGATGAACCCCAAAAACTTGGAAAGGTGGATCTCACACGTACCGACACAGACTATCACGCAATTTAATTGATCCCCAAAGGTTTTAATTGAATAGCGGAATAGAAAATATGATCAAAAAGAAAGTGTATGTATCTCACACGTACACCACCACACTAGGCCCCAATTACTATTGTCTGTACCCCTAAAAGGATGGTTGAGCAGTAGGAGGAGGAGTATGGAACAGGCAGCACCCTCAAATCTTCAGAAGTATGAGATGAACCCCAAAAACTTGGAAAGGTGGATCTCACACGTACCGACACAGACTATCACGCAATTTAATTGATCCCCAAAGGTTTTAATTGAATAGCGGAATAGGAAATATGATCAAAAAGAAAGTGTATGTATCTCACACGTACACCACCACACTAGGCCCCAATTACTATTGTTTGTACCCCTAAAAGGATGGTTGAGCAGTAGGAGGAGGAGTATGGAACAGGCAGCACCCTCAAATCTTCAGAAGTATGAGATGAACCCCAAAAACTTGGAAAGGTGGATCTCACACGTACCGACACAGACTATCACGCAATTTAATTGATCCCCAAAGGTTTTAATTGAATAGCGGAATAGAAAATATGATCAAAAAGAAAGTGTATGTATCTCACACGTACACCACCACACTAGGCCCCAATTACTATTGTTTGTACCCCTAAAAGGATGGTTGAGCAGTAGGAGGAGGAGTATGGAACAGGCAGCACCCTCAAATCTTCAGAAGTATGAGATGAACCCCAAAAACTTGGAAAGGTGGATCTCACACGTACCGACACAGACTATCACGCAATTTAATTGATCCCCAAAGGTTTTAATTGAATAGCGGAATAGAAAATATGATCAAAAAGAAAGTGTATGTATCTCACACGTACACCACCACACTAGGCCCCAATTACTATTGTTTGTACCCCTAAAAGGATGGTTGAGCAGTAGGAGGAGGAGTATGGAACAGGCAGCACCCTCAAATCTTCAGAAGTATGAGATGAACCCCAAAAACTTGGAAAGGTGGATCTCACACGTACCGACACAGACTATCACGCAATTTAATTGATCCCCAAAGGTTTTAATTGAATAGCGGAATAGAAAATATGATCAAAAAGAAAGTGTATGTATCTCACACGTACACCACCACACTAGGCCCCAATTACTATTGTTTCTACCCCTAAAAGGATGGATGAGGAGTAGGAGGAGTATGGAACAGACAGCACCCTCAAATCTTCAGAAGTATGAGATGAACCTCAAAAACTTGGAAAGGTGGATCTCACACGTACCGACACAGACTATCCCGCAATTCAATTGATCCTCAAAGGTTTTTATTGAATAGCGGAATAGGAAATATGATCAAAAAAAGTGTATGTATCTCGCACGTACACCACCACACTAGGCCCCAATTACTATTGTTTGTACCCCTAAAAGGATGGTTGAGCAGTAGGAGGAGGAGTATGGAACAGGCAGCACCCTCAAATGTTCAGAAGTATGAGATTGTGTTCACTGTACCCCACAAAGATTGTGTTCACTGCACCCCACAAAGATTGTGTTCACTGCACCTCAAAAAGGATTTTGTTCACTGCACCCCACAAAGATTGTGTTCACTGCACCCTAAAAGGATTTTGTTCACTGCACCCCAAAAAGATTGTGTTCACTGTACCCCCCAAAGATTGTGTTCACTGCACCCCACAAAGATTCTGTTCCCTGTACCCCACAAAGATTGTGTTCACTGCACCCCACAAAGGATTTTGTTCACTGCACCCCAAAAAGATTGTGTTCACTGCACCCCAAAAAGGATGTTGTTCACTGCACCCCAAAAAGGATTTTGTTCACTGCACCCCAAAAAGATTGTGTTCACTGCACCCCACAAAGATTGTGTTCACTGCACCCCACAAAGGATTTTGTTCACTGCACCCCAAAAAGATTGTGTTCACTGTACCCCCCAAAGATTGTGTTCACTGCACCCCACAAAGGATTTTGTTCACTGCACCCCAAAAAGATTGTGTTCACTGTACCCCCCAAAGATTGTGTTCACTGAACCCCACAAAGATTCTGTTCACTGTACCCCACAAAGATTGTGTTCACTGCACCCCCACAAAGGATTTTGTTCACTGCACCCCAAAAATATTGTGTTCACTGCACCCCAAAAAGGATTTTGTTCACTGCACCCCAAAAAGATTGTGTTCACTGCACCCCACAAAGATTGTGTTCACTGCACCCCACAAAGGATTTTGTTCACTGCACCCCAAAAAGATTGTGTTCACTGCACCCCAAAAAGGATTTTGTTCACTGCACCCCAAAAAGGATGTTGTTCACTGCACCCCAAAAAGGATTTTGTTCACTCCACCCCAAAAAGATTGTGTTCACTGCACCCCACAAAGATTGTGTTCACTGCACCCCAAAAAGGATTTTGTTCACTGCACCCCAAAAAGATTGTGTTCACTGCACCCCACAAAGGATTTTGTTCACTGCACCCCACAAAGATTGTGTTCACTGCACCCCACAAAGATTGTGTTCACTGCACCCCACAAAGGATTTTGTTCACTGCACCCCAAAAAGATTGTGTTCACTGTACCCCACAAAGATTGTGTTCACTGCACCCCACAAAGATTCCGTTCACTGTACCCCACAAAGATTGTGTTCACTGCACCCTAAAAGGATTTTGTTCACTGCACCCCAAAAAGGATGTTGTTCACTGCACCCCAAAAAGGATTTTGTTCACTGCACCCCAAAAAGGATGTTGTTCACTGCACCCCAAAAAGGATTTTGTTCACTGCACCCCAAAAAGATTGTGTTCACTGCACCCCACAAGGATTGTGTTCACTGCACCCCACAAAGGATTTTGTTCACTGCACCCCAAAAAGATTGTGTTCACTGCACCCCAAAAAGGATGTTGTTCACTGCACCCCAAAAAGGATTTTGTTCACTGCACCCCAAAAAGATTTTGTTCACTGCACCCCAAAAAGGACGTTGTTCACTGCACCCCAAAAAGATTGTGTTCACTGCAGCCCAAAAAGATTGTGTTCACTGCAGCTCACACACAGAAAAATGGATGTGGATCACTGACACCTGCCTATCTCCTATCCCACACCACACAGCAATATCGATTGTAGTTTGTAGAACACAGTTTCCCTAAAATTCAGCAGCAGCAGCCTCTCCCTAACAGGATTGAGAAGAGATCGTAGATCAGGATTGAGTGCAGAGTCACCCCACCCCCCACACAGCAATATCGATTGTACTTTGTAGAAGACACTGACCCTATAATTCAGCAGACTCTATCCCTAAAATGCCTACAACTCGCCCTGCCTAAACACTCCGACCTGTCCCTCAATTCTATCCGGACACAAATGTTTTTTTCCTGCCTGTCTTTCCCTAATCAGCAGCCAGCACGTTGATGTGTGCTCTGTCCCTGATCTAAGCAGCAGAATGAAGACGCTGCGGCTGCCTGGAACTTATAAAGACTTGGTCACATGCTTCAGACGGCCAATCACAGCTACTGAGACATTTGCAGGCATGGCTGGGATGGCTTAAGGCACACCAGTTAAACGATTGTTGATTGGCTGTTGAAAGCCCGCCATGAAAAGAGCGCCAAAGCATGCAAAACCCGGAAATAAAACGACCGAACACGGATTTTTACCCAAACATACAGTAAAGTGTCCGTGTCCGTGTTCGGGTACAAAAAATCCAATTATTCGGTACGAACACGAATAATACAGTCCGTGTTCGCTCAACACTAGTCTCGAGGCACCCTTTAAAACGGAGTTCTGGCCACAAAAAAAAAATTTCAATGAACATACCCCCGGGACAGTCAGGGCTAGTACATTCCACAATGGCTAGCCTCTGATCCGTCCTGGTTCGCACTTACCTTTTCGAAGAAATACTCACTTTTAAAATTTCTTTTAAAAGCGCGATCCTCTTCTGCGTCCTCTTCCGTCCTCGTCGGTCCCACGATGCACTGCGCCAGCCCCGCCGTCACTTCTGGGGCCGCAGCGTCATCCCTGCACAGCTTCTGGGCATGCCCAGAAGCTGTTTAGCAAGGTATGACACGCCTGAACCAGAACGGACGTCGGGGCCGGTGCAGGCGCATTGTTTGATTGCAAAGCGGAAGTGACGGCGCGGGCTGCGCGGCCGAGGGAGGAAGTGGAAGAAAGGTGAGTATATTTTTCTGCAATTACAAGGTAAGTAAAAAAAAAAATCATCCATCCTAAAACGTAACAACTATTCTAATAGTTTTACATAATGCAGCAGCATACACACACGTAGGACGCCCAATGTTAGAGGTACAAGTTGGTACTGACTAGTATTCCAAGGTTTCTCTTTTTCCTCAGTTTTTCTCCATTGCTCAGCTAATGTGACCCCAAAACTTATGGAGAGAAGTAGGGGAGGGTCAAACAAGCATGTTACGCAGGCAACTGACATCCTCCTTATCAACGGATGATGTCATTCATCGTTAGCAGGTTGGCAGTTAGAGGGTCGTAATGGTGCACAATGAAAACCCATGGCTTTGTGTAACTAAAAGGCAGGCTTCATCCACCCACTACCTTGTATACACTTTTGGGGACATTTTTGGGGCATTTTGCTGAGGCACCCCTGAGGAAACCTCAAGGCACACCAGGGTGCCTGGGCACCCTGGTTGAAAAAGGCTGTGCTAAACCCAAAGAAGGCAGTAGTTTTGAGGACTTTGGAGAAACAAGAAAGAGTTTTGGAAGTGCTCCTGGATAGAAGAAAGTTGGCTGCATATCACCAGGAAGAACAAAGAAGGAAGGGAACTCCATAAGATCAAAGAAAGTCTGTTCAAGGAGATAACTTCACCTGGGGATGACACTAAATCTATACTATAACCCAAATCAACCACTTGAAGACCAGGCCTTTTTCTGACATTTGTTGCTTACCAGAAAAATCAGTAATTTTTGCTAGAAAATTGCTTAGAATCCCAGATATTATATATATATTTTTTTTAGCACACTCATGGAATGGCGACAAACTACGCTACTTAAAAACCTCCATAGGTGACGTTTTAAAATTTTTTACAGGTTACCTGTTTAGAGTTACAGAGGGGGTCTACTGCTAGAATTATTGCTCTCACTCTAATGATCACAGTGATACCTCACATGTGTGGTTTGAACACTGTTTACATTTGTGGGCGCGCCTTACATATGCGTGTGAGCACTGCAGGATGGGGTGCTTTAAATCTTCTTTTTTTTTTTTTTCTTCTTATTTTGTTTTACAAACTTTATTTTTTCACTGTTCCTTTCATTTTTTTTTATTACTATTATTGCTGTCACAAGAAATGTAAACATCCCTTGTGACAGTAATAGGCAGTGACAGGTACTCTTTGTGGAGGGATCTGGGGTCTATAAGACCCCAGACCCCTCCTCTGCACTGGAAAGTATTTAAAACTTGCATTTTTGAAAACTTTAGAATTTTTAAAACTGCCGCCTTTAAGACTCTAGTAAACCGGAAGTGATGTTGTGACATCGCTTTTGGGTTACTACATCGGAGACCCGATCAAAGCCAATTCCAGCTTTGTTCGGTTCTCCGGCCAGCCAGAGACTGTGCTGGCTGGTCACTTGAGTCTCCCAGTGGGACGGAAGATCCCAGGCAGAGTGGCAGAAGGCAGCGGGGAGGGTGGGGGCCATCCCCTCCCGCTGCTTGTAATAACAGTCGAGCGGCTGCTTAGCCGCATCATTTGTTATTACAAGAAAGCCAACCGTCGGCTCTAAAAAACGGTATTGGTATCAGCAGCTGCAGGCATCACCCCAGTACAACCACTTGAAGCAGAATAACATATAGGTATGTGATTTTACAGCAAGTGGTTAAGTAACTTTAAGTGTAACCCTACTGCATACATTGTGAATGCTTATTTGCTAGGAAGGATAGATAGCTTGAGCATTCGTTTTAATGTATGTCATGTATAGTTTTCCTAAAATTTTAAATAGTTTGTATGCACAGCATTTTTGTTTGGTAAAGCATATATTACACTATACAGGTTTGTATGCTTCCTTGCTTTACTGCAAAGGGACCTTAAAAGATATAAAGAAAAACAGGCATCATTACCTTTGACACTGTGAGTGCTCCTGTGTTGATGTCCAAATTAATTCACCACTTATATGAACTATATAGACAGTCACCATATTGAAGAACTTTACAGAGGCTGATGGAGTGAGATGGGACTCCAGCTTTGCTTGAATATATTGTGGAGTTCATGCCCAATATATACCATTACATTGCCTTTATATTAGACTTTTTTTGCATATGAATTGCACTAATATTCATTATCCTTACACCAGTAAATCACATCTACATTGGCAACTGCCTGAAGAATTTGTTGTACCGGATGATGTCTAACCTGTACCATATGTGATAGGAGATTTATCAGTGTTGTTTGTAGTCAGGGGCGTTGCTAGGTGAGAAAAAGACCTGGGGCTTCAGCCCGAAGGTAAATTTGATAACCCCTCCCACATTTCAAAGTAAGCCCCACCCAAGCTCCACCCAATGCCGCTCCCCACTCAACCCTGCCCAATGCCCCACCATAAAATGTTATAAAATGTGACCACACGCATGTTAATCTGTCAACTTTCTAATCTCCACTTTTACTTGTAACTCTTCCCATAAAGCAATTAAGAACACCAATTATGGCAATCAGGGTGCCCCATGTAGAAGCCTTTCTGGAGGCTCCTATGGAACTTCTTCAGCCATTTTGGAAATAGCAGAGGTCCCAGAACATCCACAACACACAAGAGAAATGATTTCCCAGTAGTCTAGATGAAGCACTAACACCAAATCTTTCCAAAGTAGCTGTAACCAGAAAATGGTGAGTCAGCTCCTCTATGACTTCCTGGGAAAGTTGAACATCAAGGGCTTGTTCAAGAAACCGTGCACAAAGCAAAATTTTAAGTGCAAAATGCGGCAACCCAGAGTAACCGATCAGCATTTACTTATCTGACATCACACTAGCAAAAGATGAATTCTAATTGGTTGCCACAGGGTTTAGGGTGCCTTTGTACAGTTTCAGTAAATTAAGTTAAAAGGCTAATATGGGTTAAGGTTTCAAAAATCAGCCCTCCGTCACTCACCCACAGCCATCTGTGCAGTGGTGAACCTAGAGCATTTGGCACCCGGGGCGGATCCTAAATCTGGCACCCCCCAAACTTAAAAATGTACAAACACCCAAAAAAATTTGTAATGTTTTCAAGAATATTTATTGCAAACATTTCACAGCCCCCCCTCCCCCCATCTCTCTAATCACAGTGCCCCCTTTTGCACTCTCTGCCTTCCCTGCACAGTCCTACCTTTGGCATAAACAGATCGCTGATACTATTAGCAATGTGTTTAAATTTGAGTAAGAGATTGGAGACATCCTACAGGAGATGGTCAGAGACTGCGGACATGATACAGGAGAGGGTCAGAGACTGCGGACATGATACAGGAGATGGTCAGAGACTGCGGACATGATACAGGAGATGGTCAGAGACTGCGGACATGATACAGGAGATGGTCAGAGACTACAGACATGATACAGGAGATGGTCAGAGACTGCAGACATGATACTGGAGATGGTCAGACTGCAGACATGATACAAGAGATGGTCAGAGACTACAAACATGATACAGGAGATGGTCAGAGACTGCAGACATGATACAGGAGATGATCAGAGACTGCAGACATGATACAAGAGATGGTCAGAGACCGCAGACATGATACAAGAGATGATCAGAGACTGCAGACATGATACAGGAGATGGTCAGAGACTGCAGACATGATACAGGAGACGGTCAGAGACTGCAGACATGATACAGTAGATGGTCAGAGACTGCAGACATGATACAGTAGATGGTCAGAGACCGCAGACATGATACAAGAGATGATCAGAGACTGCAGACATGATACAGGAGACGGTCAGAGACTGCAGACATGATACAGGAGACGGTCAGAGACTGCAGACATGATACAGTAGATGGTCAGAGACTGCAGACAGGATACAGTCGATGGTCAGAGACTGCAGGCATGATACTGGAGATGGTCAGAGACTGCAGACATGATGCAAGAGATGGTCAGAGACTGCAGACATGATACAAGAGATGATCAGAGACCGCAGACATGATGCAAGAGATGGTCAAAGACTGCGGACATGATACAGGAGATGGTCAGAGACTGCAGACATGATACAGGAGATGGTCAGAGACTGCAGACATGATACAAGAGATGGTCAGACTGCAGACACGATACAGTAGATGGTCAGAGACTGCAGACATGATACAAGAAATAGTCAGAGACTGCGGACATGATACAAGAAATGGTCAGACTGCAGACATGATACAAGAGATGGTCAGAGACTGCAGACATGATACAAGAGATGGTCAGAGACTGCAGACATGATACAGGAGATGGTCAGACTGCGGACATGATACAAGAGATGGTCAGAGACTGTGGACATGATACAGGAGATGGTCAGAGACTGCAGACATGATACAAGAGATGGTCAGAGACTGCAGACATGATACAGGAGATGGTCAGACTGCGGACATGATACAAGAGATGGTCAGAGACTGCAGACATGATACAGGAGATGGTCAGAGACTGCAGACATGATACAGGAGATGGTCAGAGACTGCAGACATGATACAGGAGATGGTCAGACACTGCGGACGTGATACAAGAAATGGTCAGAGACTGCGGACGTGATACAAGAGATGGTCAGACTGCAGACACGATACAGTAGATGGTCAGAGACTGCAGACATGATACAAGAAATAGTCAGAGACTGCGGACATGATACAAGAAATGGTCAGAGACTGTGGACATGATACAAGAAATGGTCAGACTGCAGACATGATACAAGAGATGGTCAGAGACTGCAGACATAGTACAGGAGATGGTCAGAGACTGCAGACATGATACAAGAAATGGTCAGACTGCAGACATATTACAGGAGATGGTCAGAGACTGCAGACATAATAGAAGAGATGGTCAGACTGCAGACATGATACAAGAAATGGTCAGAGACTGCAGACATGATACAGGAGATGGTCAGAGACTGCGGACATAGTACAGGGGATGGTCAGAGACTGCAGACATGATAGAAGATAGAAGAGCACTAGGGAGGCTGGAGAGCACAGGAGGAGCTGAAGGGCATGGGGGGCACTGGAAAGAAATAGGGGGGGGGTTGGAAAGCATTGCAGGGGGGTTAGAAAGCAAGGGGGTGGAGAGCAGGGGGGGCAGGGAAAACCAGGGGGACAGAGTACGGGGGAGGGGGGGAACTGAAGAGCACTGGGGGGGGGCTGTAGATCACTGAGGGGGGAGCCAGGCAGCACAGGGGGGGTGGAGAGCACTGGGGGAGTCAGAGAGCATGGGGGGGAGCTGTAAAGCACTGTGGGGAGCTGAAGAGCCCTGGGGGAGGGGGGGCTAAAGAGCACTGGTGGAGGGGGGCCTGAAGAGCTCTGGGGGGTACTGGAAAGGGGGGTGTAAAGTATGCATTTATTAGATACAGAGCAGAAAAATACATCAACATCAGCAGTTCTATGGCACATCATTCTTTGTCAGTTAAACACTCTGACCTATACATATCTGTGAACACTTGCAGATTAATATGTGCACATTATTCTAGGTATATTTGGGACAGTGGCGGCTGGTGCTCAAAATTTTTTTTTTGGGGGGGGGGGGCGCAAACAGAAAAATGTAATAGGTATTGCTTTGCGGCAAAAAACGCTGTAAAAAATTGCGTGACTTTGAGGTTGCAAAAGTGTGAAAGGGGCCTTCAGTAATTAAGGTATAGTGTGCCCCCTTTCAATGCAGAGTGGCCAGAGTGCCCCCTTTCAATGCAGAGTGGCCAGTGTACATGCCCCCTTCAATGCAGTGACCAGCGTACATGCTCCAATGCAGAGATCAGCGTACATGCCCCCAATGCAGAGATCAGCGTACATGCCCCCAATGCAGAGATCAGCGTACATGCTCCAATGCAGAGATCAGCGTACATGCTCCAATGCAGAGATCAGCGTACATGCTCCAATGCAGAGATCAGCGTACATGCTCCAATGCAGAGATCAGCGTACATGCTCCAATGCAGAGATCAGCGTACGTGCCTCCAATGTAGTGACCAGCGTACATGCCCCCTTCAATGCAGAGACCAGAATACCATTCCCCCAATGCAGAGATCAGCATACCATTCCCCCAATGCAGAGATCAGCATACATGCCCCCAATGCAGAGATCAGCGTGTGTGCCCCCTTAACTACCTGGAGCAGCAGCGGTGGCGGGCGGCTTCTTCTCGGTCCCGGTGACCGGCGGCGCGTCTCCACGAGTCCTCCCAGCAGCAGCGGCGGCGGGCGGCTTCTTCTGAGTCCCGGTGACCGGCTGCGCGTCTCCACGAGTCCTTTCGCTTCTGCCTCCTCCTCGGCTAATGGCAAGGAGTTTGCCTTGCGGCCAATCAAGAAGCACGTACTGGACGCCCTTCTTGATTGGCCAGGAGGAGGATCGGTGTGACAATAGCGAATTTTCATTCGCTATTGTCACACAATGGGTGGGATCGGGACGCACTGCTCTGCGCCCCGGGTCCACCCTTTGCATCGCCCTATTAGAGCCTCTGGCTCTAATCAGGTGATGCCAAAAAAAATCCCATTGAACTCCATGCGCCCTCTGTACACCGGCCGCCACTGATTGGGGGTCTTTTACAACCTTATGTGGATGGATTCCAAGGATGCCCCTCCTATCCAGTCACACAGGGAGACTTGCTCAGGCACTCACCTTCTTCCTCCTCCCCCCCTCAGACACTCACCTTCTTCCTCCTCCCTCCCCCCCCTTGGGCATTCACCTTCTTCCTCCTCCCTCCCCCCCTCAGGCACTAACCTTCCTCCCCCCCTCAGGCACTAACCTTCTTCCCCCTCCCCCCCTCAGGCACTAACCTTCTTCCCCCTCCCCCCCTCAGGCACTAACCTTCTTCCTCCTCCCTCCCCCCCCCCTCAGGCACTAACCTTCTTCCTCCTCCCCCCCCTCAGGCACTAACCTTCTTCCTCTTCCCCCCCTCAGACACTAACCTTCTTCCTCCCCCCCCTCAGACACTAACCTTCTTCCTCCTCCCTCCCCCCCCTCAGGCATTAACCTTCTTCCTCCTCCCCCCCTCAGGCACTCACCTTCTTCCTCTTCCCCCCCAGGCACTAACCTTCTTCCTCCTCCTCCCCCCCAGGCACTCACCTTCTTCCTACTCCCCCCCAGGCACTCACCTTCTTCCTCCTCCTCCCCCCCAGGCACTCACCTTCTTCCTCCCCCCAGGCACTAACCTTCTTCCCCCCCCCCTCAGGCACTAACCTTCTTCCCCCCCCTCAGGCACTTACCTTCTTCCTCCCCCCCAGGCACTAACCTTCTTCCCCCCCCTCAGGCACTCACCTTCTTCCTCCCCCCCAGGCACTAACCTTCTTCCCCCCCCCCTCAGGCACTCACCTTCTTCCTCCCCCCCAGGCACTAACCTTCTTCCCCCCCCCCTCAGGCACTAACCTTCTTCCTCCCCCCCCCTCAGGCACTCACATTCTCCTTCTCCCCCCCTCCCCGGCACTCACATTCTTCTTTTTCTCCCCCCCCCCCCCGGGCACTCTTCTTTTTCTCCCCCCACCCCCCCGGCACTCACATTCTTCTTTTTCTCCCCCCCGGCATTCACATTCTTCTTTTTCTCCCCCCCCGGCACTCACATTCTTCTTCCCTCCCCCCAGCACTCACATTCTTCTTTTTCTCCCCCCCCCCCGCACTCACATTCTTCTCTTTCTCCCCCCCCCCGGCACTCACATTCTTCTTCTTCGCCCCCCCCCCCCGCCCCCCGTGCTTTCTCCCCCCCCGGCACTCACATTCTTCTTCTTCAACGTCCCCCCCCGTGCTTTACTTCCTTCGGCTCTCAGCTCACCTCAGCGCTGCAGCCAGAAGACGGAGGGGATGGAGGCGGAGCCAATGCTAGGCGGCAAGGAGAGGAATTTGAAATCCTCCTCCGCTCCGAGAACCTCTTCTGCTATCACATGAGGAGAGGAGGAGGATTGCATTGGCTCCGCCTCCACTCCCCTCCGGCTTCTTCTGACAGCAGCGCTGAGGTGAGTTGAGAGCCGAAGGAAGGAGGAGCATATTTGACACTCGGGGCTAATAATTAAAAACGATCCACACGAGAACCGGGGCTTTTTTGGGGCACACTCGGGGCTGAAGCCCCGGTCAGCCCCCCCCCTGCCGACGCCACTGTTTGTAGTGCACATTAACACAACTGCCAATTTCTGTATTTCTGTACACTTCCTCCCATATCTGACTAGAGACATAACATACAGTATCCCACAAAAGTGAGTACACCTCTCATATTTTTGTAAATTTTTTATTATATCTTTTCATGTGACAACACTGAAGGAATGATACTTTGCTACAATGTAAAGTAGTGAGTGTGCAGCTTGTATAACATTAGAAACACTGGCTTCATTTTAACAGAGCTTAGCTCTTTGAGGACCTATGGGTGTAAGCCATCTGGTCAAGGTGCTTTATTCACCTTTAGGGTCCTTTCACATAGCACGGTCCGTTTTTTCATCCGCTCAGGCACTTTTTTTTTTTAAACGGACACGGATGACACTTTGGAGTGTCCGTTCCGTACGTCCGTTTATCATCCCATCCGTTTGCGAATTATAAACGGAGATAATGTATGTCAATGGGATTGCGGATGTCAGCGGATGACACTGCTGACATCTGTTTTTGCGTCCGTTATGTTTTTTAAATGGAAGAAAAATGGGGTTCTCTTCTGTTCCAAAAAACAGAACTGATTGGAAAGGACGCAAATCAAATGTCAGCGGATGGTCATCCGCTAACGTCCGCAATCCCATAGACATACATTTTGTCCGTTTTTCATCCGCAAACGGATGGGAGGAAAAACGGACATACGGACCGCCCGTGTGAAAGGACCCTAATGCCTCGTACACACGTACCGATCGTCGGCCGACCGATCGGCCGTCTTTTGTCCAGGGCTGTTCTGTCCGCTGAAAAGTGCAAAAGACTGCACAAGAATTTTGTTCGCCGACTGCAGAAGTGATGTCATGTGATGGTTAACTTTCCCTGTGTTTTTTCCTCTCTGAGCATGCCCAGTCTTGCAAATCTGCTGATTGTCGGCCGAATTCTGTACTGACTGGCGAACAATCGGCCGCTCTGGTGTTGGCCAACAAAAATTTTAATGCCTGCACAACAGATTCTGTTCGGCCGAAAATGTGCTGTCGGCTGTCGGAAGCATCATACTAACAAGCCTACAATCGGCCGATCGGTCATTGGCCGAATATTTACGGCCGACAATCGGTACGTGTGTACGAGGCTTTAGTTTGTCTAAATGTTTCTGGACCATGTCAACTTTAAGAGCCCATTCAGACTAGCGCGACTTGTCAGGCGACTTGTCAGCCTGACAAGTCGCGCTCGGTCGCGGTCCATTGAGTAGTACAGGACCCGTTCTAATAGGAGTGACACAAGTCGCTCCGACTTAGAAAAAGGGTCCTGTACTACTTTGGGGCGAGCTCGGAGCGACTTGCATAGACTTCCATTATGTGAAGTCCCTGCAAGTCGCTCCGAAGTCGTGGTGCACGGGACTGACAAGTCGCCTCCCCAAGTTGTGCAGAGTCGTGTCGCCCCAGTGTGAACCGACTCTAAACCATTGTGGATCATTTGGGGCTATGTCAACACCATCACCATCAAGGTCATGAGCCTCCCCATTTTCCAGAGCTGAAGAAGGTATTTAATACATTTGCCTACTCTATGTCTCCAGTAACAAACTCAAAATGATCTAGTAAAAGGCTTACATGCTCAGAACTGACCTATTTACTGTTAATATATTTGAAGAATTCTTTGGGTTTTGTTCAGCTCTTTTGTAAAATGTCATTTATTTTAAATTTGTGTGGCCTTGATTTCCTTTTAACATATTTCGTTACTCAGTATTATGTGTAACTTTTAAATGCCAATGTTCCTTGTGTTCCTTCCCTGCTTTTTTCTTATTTATAGCTACATGTATTTTAACTTTGGACATGAGTCACATAGGTTTTCTTTTATCCTTTTAAAGTTATTGGCAATGGGAATATATTTTGTAGTGTGGGATCACCTTCCCTGGGAAAAAGGTAGTCCAGATGGCAGGTTTTCCTAAAATCTGACTTGTAGCCAGTTTTATTGAAAATGTTGCATGAAAATCAAACAAACAAAAGAGAAAATAAATCGTTGTCATCCAGGCATCAATTAAATATTTCAGGTTCCTCCCTCATAGGTGAAGGGCTTCTCCCAGTCACTCACATAACAAAGATAATGCAAACCTTTTTCCTTCTCTCACAAAGCAAACTTCACATCAGTAGCTCTCTCAAGTTTGACTTTCTGAGTCCCAGGCCAAGAGCAATCTCTTGCTCCAGTTCTGGTTTATTTATACCCCTTGCTGGTGGTCACTTGTGCACTAGTCTGGAACCAACACTACCAAGGTGCCCCAGAAAACCTGGCCGGATTCCACCTTAGTTCCTTGCATATGAACGTATGCGAGGTGATACATAGCGTCCATCCATTAACTCTCCTTTCATAATGTCACAGTTGATACAGTCAATTTGAAGCCTTCTCTTACTGTTCTGTGTTGTTTACTGACAATATTCCCTCCCAGTCTAAGTCTTGGAGAGCAGCCCTCAGCCTGTATTATCTTTCTTAACCACTTGTGGACCTAAACATTTTCTCCCTTAATGACCAGGCAATTTTTGCAATTCTGAACTGTGTTATTTTAAGTGATAATTGCGCCGTCATGTGACCCTGTACCCAAATAAAATTGATGTCCTTTTTTTCCCCTTAGATAGAGCTTTCTTTTTGGTGATATTTGATCACCTGTGTGATTTTTATTTTTTGTGCTATTTTTCACTTTCCGCTATGTAACATTCCTAATATAAAAAATTAATAATTTTTTTTTCATAATTTTAGGCCAATTTGTATTCTGCTACATATCTTTGGTAAAAAAAATCCCAATAAGCATATTTTGATTGGTTATCGCGTCTACAAACTAGGGGAAAAATGTATGTAATTTTTATTTATTTATTTATTTTTTTACTAGTAATGGCGGTGTTCGGTGATTTTTAGCGGGACTGCGACATTGCAGTGGACAGATCGGACACCTAACTGACATTTTTTGGGGGGACCAGTGACATTACTACAGGAATCAGTGGTAAAAATATGCACTGTTACTGTACTAATGACACTAGCAGGGAAGGGGTTAACCCAGGGGCATTCAAAGGGTTAAATGTGAGTCTAGGGGGTGTTTTCTAACTGTGAGGGGTATGGGCTTATGGAATCAACACAGAGACCTGTGTTCCTAAATAGAAGGAACACAGGAGCTCTGTGTTGATTGCTGAGAGAACAACGGTCTGCTGTGTTTAGAACAGCAGACCATCATCCTCTCTCTTTACAGGGAGTGATCGCTGGGTGCCCGGCGGCAATCGTGGCCACAGGCCCCATGAATCAGCCTCCCCGCTAGCGTTTATTTTGGTTGTGTGTAGGAATTATAAGGGCATTTATCCATAGTATACCTGCATTGCGGGATTTATAGGGGGTGTCAGTAGGGTATATGAAAACACTGTCAGTTTTTTAATGGTATGGTTATTGTGTGCAATTCTTTTTAAATATGTTAAATACATTTAACTAAAACATTTATTATTTTTTAAAGGATAAAGACTTGGTGGCATCTTTTTACACCATTTGTAGGTTTTAATACTCCAAAATATCTGGAGTGATGGTGACTGTCAAATGTATGTAACATAACTTGCTAGTTTGGAATGAAACAGGTCTCCTTGTTCTTTTTATTCTTTAATTATTTCTTTTAGCAAAACTAGTTGCCTATATTCTTTTTTTCTAGCACATTTTGGCTAATTCTGTTTTAATAAAAATGTCCTGCTGTTGACCTGCTGTATCATCTGCCTTTGCATAATTCTTCATGAGTACTCGATAGAAATGAAAGCAGAAGGACAGTTCTGCATCAGAGAGTAAAAGAGCAGACGCCGTGTACTACTGGGCAATTTTTATCTAATGGTCAGTGTCGGTCTATTATCGCTTGCTGAAAATGCACATGCCCCAGCTTAAGCGACCTGAAAAAAAAAAGGTTTCTTTTAAATATGAAATTAATCATATTGGGATGCTGCTGCTGTATTGAAGCCAAACGAATTGTAAAACACAAAACAAAATCAGTTCCACAATCAAGTATGCACTGTGACTGAGACTGTCTGGGAAAATCACACTAGTCCATAACACCATGTACAGAGCCCCATGCATGTTATTTAACCCCTTAGCGACCACCCACCATGGATATACTGCGGCAGGGCCTTACGTTACTAGCACTTGATCTAAAACACCTGGGTCTTGGGCGCATGCGTGCGGTGCCAGCAGCCCACTCCCGCTGTGATTGGACATATCGGAAATGCAATCCCCCGGCAGACCCGCTGATCATTCGGGAGAAAAGCAGACTGCCATTCTGCCTATGTAGACAAGGAAAACTGTCGTTCTGTGAGAGGGGAATGTGCTGATTCTCTATTCCTGCTAAGCAGGAACACGGATCTTTACATTCCCCCAGTCAAAGCACATCTCCCATAGTTAGTAATCACTCCCACAGGAACACATTTAATTCTTTATTCATCCCTGATTTTAACCCCTTCCCTGCCAGTGTCATTAGTACAGTAACAGTTAATATTTTTTAGCACGGATCACTGTATTATTGTCACTGGTCCCCAAAAAGTGTCAGTTAGGTGTCCGATTCGTCCGCCATAAAATTGCAGTCCCGTTATAAGTCACTGATCGCCGACATTGCTAGTAAAAAAATAAAAAATTAAAAAATAAAAATATACCATAGTTTGTAGACATTATAAGTTTTACGCAAACCAATCAATATACACGTATTGTTTTTTTTTGTTTTTTTAAGAAAAATATGTAGCAGAATACATGTTGGCCTAAATTGATGAAGAAATTCGATTTTTTTAAAACATTTTTTTTTGGGGGGGGGGGGGGGGGGTTGGTTTATAGCAGAAAGTAAATAATATTATTTTTTGTTTTTTTTTCAAAATTGTCTGTCTTTTTTTGTATATAGCGCAAAAAATAAAAACCTTTAGAGGTGATCAAATATTACCAAAATAAAGCTCTATTTGTAGGGAAAAAAGGACATACATTTTATTTGGGTACAGTGTCGCATGATCGTGTATCAGTCAGTTAAACTAACGCAGTGCCATATCGCAAAAAATGGCCTGGTCATGAAGGGGGGTAAACCTTCCGGAGCTGATGTGGTTAAACAATATGCCCTAGACGCCAAATGAAAAGATCCCCTTTTTGCTATATGATATTTAAAAAAGTAATTTTTCATTGATACACGTCCCTCATGGCAGTGCACAACTTCCCATGCCTTTTTTGGCAGTAGCTTGTCTTTTAATCCTAAAAATGGCTGGAATTTAGCAAGATTCACCCCAATAGAGTTCATGGGATTCACCTCCAAGTTTGGGCTTGCTGAATATCGAAGCCAACCCTTGGTGAATAGAACCCAGGCAGATTAGCCCATCACTAGGTCTAAGTAATTTAGAAAAAGACACTGGGAGGCCTGACAACACTCCAGCCATTAAAAAGCTGTAATGCCAACTCACAACAGGGCTTAACCCGAAGAGTGCATTTTTGCCAGGTCAACTGAGGTTTTTCTGTACTTACAGAGTCTTTAAAGGGATAAGGCACACACAAATTTGCATGTGGTGCAGAGATGTATTGCATTATTTGCCTTTTTTTGCCATTTGTATAGTTTTAACACCTATAAAAAAAATAATGTAATGACTTAATTAAAGGTGCCTGCTTAAAATAAAAAAAATTAGATATTAGAAAAACAATTGCCACCTTTAAAGTGAAAACTAATATGAGTCACTCCACATACCGCCCTACCTCTTTTTTTTTTCTTAATAAAATAATGCACAAGCAGCAAGTATAACAGCATGTGCTAAATTCAACTGAGCCATGAAGTAATGTCTTTATTGAACTGCAAATCAATTTTCAAATGTGAAATAAGTAAATAATGAATGGCAATGAAAATACGGCATGCTTTATGATTTTGTAAATTGTGCCTTTTGCAATATGTTGCAGTATTTCCTATGAATTATTACTTTTCACCATATGTAATGGAGAGGCAGACCTGGACATAGATAAAGAAAATAAAGAGCCCTTTTGTATTTATTTTTTACTTAAAAAAAGTTGAATTATAGTAGTGGGTTATTTTATTTAGAATAATAAAAAAAAAAGATGATCCAGTATTTTTTTTAATATCTCACTTACAGTGAATGGACAACGTCTTTGGAGCAGCTGGTGAGGTAAGATGTACATTAGCCCCTCATATTTGTGCAACTCCTCTAAGTCTGTTAGATACAGAATGGTTAGCGCTTATCACTATTTCCGCTCACATAAATTAGTTCACTCATTTCTAATTATCAGCATGATTTGCAGTTTTCTGCTCACTAGATATGGAAGAAGGCATATATAGATAAAGCCTATGCTTGTATTTATGTGGATTTCACAAATCCTGTATGGAGCCAGGGTTATTACAGTTATCTATGTATTTACCTGATCAACTAAAATTTCAGATTTTAAAATATCCTAAGGGGACACAGTCTACGTGCTAAGTGATCTAATTTTTCAATCCAGCATTTCATGCAGCTGGCACTTCCACTTGTCAAATTCGCAGTTTTTGGTGTCCTTACTTTTTGAAAGGCCTTGGATCTGATTAGGAGAAAATGCAGCCAAGTTTTTTCTGCTTTCAAACACTGTACTTTAGGGGAATGTATAAAAGTTTTGTACATTTGTTCTTTATTTATTATAGACTACACTAAAAAAGTCATTTTATAAAAAAAATATTTGTTCGGTCTTTATTTAGCTAAATATGAAATACCACATATTTATACTTTGTATTGCAGCCAGCAGGTGAAGCTCTAGCCTATTATTCACATTTTCCAGTTCTTATCTTACTTACTATAAAAAAAATTGGATTTTTTAACTTACCATAAAAACTTTATCTTGGAATTCAATGAGTGACCTAGAATTCAGAGACATTTTGGGTTATAATGCCTCTTACAGGACAATTTGGACACTGGCAAAAAACAAAGAAACATTATTTAAAAAACTCAAAGAGCTGTCTAAGGAGCCTTACGTCCAAAGCTGGCATCAGCTGAGGACTAAATAGCCACCTTGCAGAACCTGAAGAACATATAGACATAAGACCAGGTGGCAGCCGTATAGAGCTAAGGAAGAACAATTTCCTGGTTAGAGAGAAAAGAGGCGCTGGGTCTCCACACTACCTAGCTATTATGTTAGGCCCAAAAAGGTTCTTTATAAGTCAAGGCCACCAGTTCAAATACATGCCTTGCAGAGGTGATGGCAAAAAGGAAAAAACCTTGTGAATAAAAGTGGGAAGGGAATTATTCCTAATAGGTCGAAAGGACAATTTTTTAAGTGCCAAATTCAGATCCCACAGAGAGACAGGTAAACATACAAGGGGAGCCAAACTGAACTTTTCAGAAGTTTTAACCATTTCACCGCCAGATCTGTACAGCGTACGGACCTACATCACTGCTTCCAGCTGGCCAGGTCCTTACGCTGTAGAGGCCTCTTTCTTCCTTCTGCTATAAGCTCATGGTCACTTCAGACTCACTGAAGTTGGCACTGCTTCTTTGTCTCTCTCCCATCGCTTCCTCTCCTCCACTTCCCCTGCTGCACATGACTAAAATTCCTCCTCTACCCTTCCTAACTGTCCCCTTCCTCCACCACTAATCCCCCTCCCAGCGCCGATTCTCACCCCCAGCACGGAGCCCTGTGAATCCGAAGCAATTGCCGGGATCCCCCCCGAGTCCTCTCCTGCCGGCAATTACACTTGTCAAAATGCCTCCTCCCTTCAGTGCCCCTTCACCTCTAAGTGCAGCTTTGCTGGCTGGCATTCCCTCCACCCTCTCCCGCTTGCTGCAGCTACTATCCGGGAGCTCTGTAACCTTCAGGATGAAGAGCAGGGAGAAAGTGGTAAACGTGTGTTTACCAGCCCTTCTTCTTTCCGGAATGAATAAAGTAATGTTCACTCTGTTCATTCATCACTGACCCAGAGTAAACAGTGTTTACTCTGTGTAATTTTTTTTTGTGAATGAACGGGAGTCTCTATACAGACTTCCATTTCATTCATTACAGTGAAGTTTAGTATGCAGAGAAACAGACTGTCTTCAGTCCCTTTTCTCTGTCTCAAAAAAGAGACATCAGGGGTCTGTTTAGACCCCTAATGTCTATCCAAAGCACCCCCCCAACCCCCCCTCAAAAAAAATTAAAAAAATGTTTTTTTCAAAATGGTACCAGTTAAAAAAATAAATAAATAAAATTGTAAAAACGAAAACAACTAAAAAAACATAGTAAGTGTAGATTTAGACATGAGTCTAAATCTCCCTTGCCTCTAAAGCCCGATCCGTGTTCGGATCACGTGCCAGAGGCTACTGACAGGTAGTGAGAAAGTGATGCAACCCTCTTGAGAACCTGTTTTAACCACCTTTTTGGCGAATAATGGATATTTACATTTTTGTGCATGTTCTATTTTCACCATTTTGCAAAAAAAAAATATAATTTAAACTTTAAAATATTTGTTATTTATTAACTCAAAACAGGTTAAGCTTTTATATTTAGAAGGAATTAGGCAGGAATTTTGCAAAATTTGCTGTGTTTTTATCTGCAAATTTTGTTATGATAAACATTTGAGCAAATATCACGGGGCCTTAAAAATCAGTAGCACCTTCTTTTTATTCTACTGGTCGTGTGCTTTCAGAAAATGTATGGTTTGGGAGGTCTTTTACACACTCTGAAAGCTGCGTGTGAAAAATGAAAACCTCCATATTTTTAGAGAAATTTGAATATTTACGTTTTCGCATATGTTCAATTTTCACCATTTTGCAAAATGGCACAATTTAAAATGTACAAATATTTGTTATTTATTAACTCAATACAGGTTGGGCTTTTATATTTAGCAGGAATTTTGTAAAATTTGCTGTGTTTTTATCTACTAATAATGATTTCAGTGTATTTTCAGCAAAAATTTCGCTTTGGTAAACATTTGCGCAAAAATCGCGGGGCCTTAAAAATTAGTAGCACCTTCTTTTTATTCTACAGGGCATGTGCTTTCAGAAAATATATGGTTTGGGGGGTCTTTTACAAACTGTGAAAGTCGTAAGGAAAAAATAAAAAAGCAATGGAAAAATTGCCAAAATGGTCCAGCAGCTGAGTTTAAAAGTGGAGCGCAAGGCCTGGCACCAAAAAAATGATTTAAAGAATAGTAGGATAGCGGTCTTTGGAACAAAATCCAAAGTCCCAAGATTTGAACCTCAATGTTATTGCTTGCTTGTTCAGACCTAATTGTAAAAAGGTCATGATACCCACCACAGAATATTTTCTGGGGTGAAATTGTATTTTTTTTACACCACGAAAAATAAGTCTTCCATGCATTAGTCAAGCATTTTGGATGTACGATCATCTCAACATTGTCTAGCCAATATGATAGAAAGAAGTGCTCTCCTTTTAGGACTCCTTTTTTTTTATGTATAGGTCTCTGTGGGCATTATCCGACTGGATCTTTTTCGGACTACGCACTAGACGGGATGTCCAGCATTGTAGGGTCAACCAAATCACTTGGAACTTCAGAATGTTATTGATTATGGTTCCTTGCTACGGTATAAACAAAATGGCTGCTGTCTACCTCACATACTGTATCTCACAAAGTGGGATGTGGGAGTAAATAAGAAAAGGGGAAATAGGTGGCAATGCCTATTTAGTGTGTGCAATCCTCATAGGGAGAAAAATGGCAAAGCAAGTGAAAAAATGATATGTGAAAATTTTATTTCACTTAAATGATTTTTTTTCCCCTGGGGATTGCACATACTTTATAGGCAGCACCACCTATAGCTCATCTTATTATTAACTTTAGAATGTTGATTGGGAAATGGGATGTCTCTGGTAATCAAGTCGCCTGCACCAACAAGGTGTGTAGAATTGCTCCCAAGCCTGTCAGGTTGGCATCTATTTTGAAGATCTTCCAAGAGGTCAGAAGGAAGGATTTTGTGAATCTTTGTTTGAATGTTTCATTGCCCCACCCTGTTTAAATCTTTATTTCTAAAAGAAAGATTTCACATACCTACTAAAAGAAATGTATAAAACATCCGTTTTAAATACTTATAAATGCAGATAAAAATGTTTTAGTATAGTTTCCCTTTTTGATGACCTATCGATATGAGATGACAGTCTGAACTCGGCATCAAGCAACAATCTACTGTCTATGAGCTACCTGCTGACAGACAAGCCTCATGAGGGGTTAAGGTGATTAGGAGAACACATACATCCCAACACATACAGTACATTTCATATAAAAGGTAGGACATGCTGATCAGTCACAAAGATTGTTTGGGATGCTGGTATATCTCTGCAACAAACATAATAGCAGATAACAAGCTCCCTGAATTGTAGGTTTGGTAAGGAGCCTGTATTTGCCTTTTTTATATTCCTTCCTACCATCCTGCTTGCCCTCAGGAAACTATCACTGGGTGGGAACTTACACAGATCTAAGAATCTTCCTCTGCTCACAAGTGACAATGCCTGGGCCTGGCAATTGACTGTTCAGGCACTGACTACTATTAGAGGTAGAAGAGAGAGTTCCCATACTTGGATGTTACTGAGATCTCCTCAGAGCTCCAGCAGGTAAATAGGACAATACATACTTTATGTGTGTGGAAGGAGAGTAAATACTTACTGAGACTGTTGTACAGAAAAATGCACATTTGTTTTGAGTTTACCACTCCTTTAACCAAATACTAAAACAGAAAAAACTGCAATAAGTTACAACTAAAACTGTTGTATTTATATACTCAGTATTTAGGTCCTGTACACTTTTAATAGGTCATTTTTATTATTTGTTGCATTGTATTGGATATAATAAAAAAATAATGTAACTTAACAGCAAAGAAACAAAAATAAATACTTTCAGCTAATAAGAGGCTTAAAGTCAGCCCTGCTTATGTAGAGGTATTGGTCTTTGAACATGATCTTATGTTGGTATCCTACTGCAGTTTGCCATGCTGTTTTTCATTGCAGCATATTCTTGAATTTATCCTGTTTTGTATTATGTCTCTGAATACCATTATAAAAATCTTATGATTAAAAAAAAAAAAAGTCTTCCATGTGCGAAGGTAGACCTTCCAGGAAGTGGACTTTTTGGCTTTTATCATGGTAGGAATCAAAGATTCAGAGAAGCCTGCATCTCTCAGGGCCGGGGTTTTAACAACCCATCCTGTTAAAGCCAGATAACTTGAAGCTGGATTGTAAGCTGGTCCATGGGACAAAAGATCCTGACACTCTGGATGAGCCCATAGAGTATCCATTATGAGTCTGATCAGGGTAGAGTATCACATCTGCCTGGGCCATTCTTGAGCTATGAAGTTTACCAGAATATCCTCATCTCGATTCTGCATAGCAGACAAGGAAAATGTTTCAATGAGGAAAAACATAGATAAGACTGTACTGATCACATTGAGCCACCAGAGCATCCACTGCTTCTGCCAGAGGATCTATGCACCTAGAGACCAACCTATCATTTTTTTGTTGAACCTAGAGGCCAGTACATCCATATCTGGCATCCCTCTGCATCACCCTCTTGTGCCATAGGTCATGAAACTCTTCTGAGTGTAGTGCCCTTTCCCCGAGATCCAGGAACTGCCGGCTGAGAAAGTCTGTCTGCCAACTTTCCACACTTGGAATGTAAATAGTAGACAAGGCTGAAATAAGAAGTTCTACATAGGACAGAATTTGTTCTACAATGTACCTTGTGTAAAAAAAACTCTTGGTTCCCTCCTGATGGTTTATGTATGCCACTCTGTGGGCATTATCCGACTGGATCTTTTTCAGACTACCCACTGGATGGGATGTCCAGCATTGTAGGAACAACCAAATCACTTGGAACTTCAGAATGTTATTGGTTATGGTTCCATTCTACAGTATAAACAAAATGGCTGCTGCCTACCTCACATATCTCACAAAGTCGGATGTGGGAGTAAATAAGAAGCAGGGGGAATAGGTGTCACTGCCTATTTAGTGTGTGCAATCCTCATGGGGAAACAATGCCAAAGCAAGTGAAAAAGTTATATGTGAAAACATTTTTTCACTTACATAATATTTCACTTGCTTTGGCATTTTTTTCACGACGAGGATTGCACACACTTTAGAGGCAGCACCACCTATAAACGGGATGTCTCTGCAATCAAGTCTCCTGCACCAACAAGGTGTCTAGAATTCCTCTGAAGCCTGTCAGGCTGGCATCTGTTTTGAAGATCTACCAAGAGGTCAGAAGGAAGGATTTCCAAATATCCAGAGATGAATTTGTGAGCTGCCAGGCCAGTGACAATGTAGTTTCCAGATACAGGCGAACTGGTTTGTCCAGAAATTGAACACATTTTTCCATTGATAACAGAACTAGGTTGTGAATTTCTCAGCAAAGGACGTTTGTACTAAAGCCAAAAGTCAGTCAATTCTTGGATAGAAGAGTCTGAGAACACAGAGTTTCTCCAGGAAAAAAAAAACTTTTGCTTGAGCTGTGTCTAGGATAAGACCTAGATACTGCAAGTGAGTCAGCTCCAACACTGACTTTTGAAGTGCTTTGCTGTAAAAAGCTTTGACAGACTTGGTGGACTTGATGCAAAATATTAGGGTTCTGAATGAAGACATTTAAAGCCTCCAGGTTCAAGATAGGACAAATGTCTCTTTTTGTTTGAGAACTATGAAATGGCTGGAATAAAATCCCTGAAACCTTTCCACTACAGGAACTGGAACAATAACCCCCTGATCCAGAAACCCTGCAAGGGCTAAATGGATGTTTGCTAACCTGTGGAAAGTTGGAAGATTTAAAGCTTGGAGGGGCTGAACTCAGCTTGTAAACCACCTCCCTAAAGCTGGCCATACACTATAAGAAAAATCGTTTAAACTCATTTTCGAAAAATGAACACTCGGCCGCGAGAGCAGATGATCATTGCATCATGTAATGACCGATAAATCATTTAATGGACATAAATGAATCCACTTTCTGTTTGTTTTTTCACATATACTGTACCTAGTGCAAACAGTTTGGACGAGAATCACATTAACCTTTCAATTCATCGTTCGTTCAGGAGGAACATTTCCAAACTTGTCCTTCGTTTGTTTTGATTTAAAAACATCACAACCGATTACCGATTTGTGCCCATTAACTGGCCGAAAAATGAACGAACTGTCCAAATGACCGAATTTCGGCCGATTTGTCCTATAGTGTATGGCCACCATTACCCAGGCATCTTAGGTGCAAAGGCTAACTGACATCTCCCCACTTTCGGACTCCTTTTTGACTTGACACAGTACACACAAGTCTGGAAAGTGAAAACAAGACCAGTTCCCACAGTTGTCTGATCCAGGGGGGGCTTGGGTACGGCCTCCAACTTAAATCTTGACAAAGAAAAGACATCCATCCTCCTAGTACACAAGCAAAAACATTGAGGCATGCTGAGAGTGTGAGGGGTTATTTTTTCAAACGCAAATTTGTTTGGAAAAAAAAAAAAACACTTTCATGAATAAAAAAAAAACAATATATACCCCAATTATTTTGTGTATTGTAAAAGATAATGTTACGCTGAGTAAATAGATACCCAACATGTCACATGTCATGCTTTAAAATTCTGCACTGAAATGGCGCCAAACTTTGGTACCTAAAATTCAGGTAAATATAGGCATCGTTTCTTTTAAAGGGTAGATATAATAGGTTTAGAATGGGGCTGAGGAAGTAGATTTAAGGAAGAACTCAAGCTTTCCCTCTCCAAAATAACAGATGCATTGTGCATGTAAATGAATCACAAGCCCGCTGTCAACTTCTGTGCAACTTACCTCCTGTACACAGCAGGTTTCTGTGTCTGTGATGTCACTCCTCCTTCTGGCAGAATTTTAAAGTTCTCTGACTTCCTGTTTCCTTCTATTTTCAGTCTGATACTAGGTATCCCATTAACCTTTGAGCCTCTGTTGCTTCAGGGCGGGCTATGGGACCCAGTTGTACTAGTTCTGGGAGTTGATGTGAGTGGGTTCTAGGGTTCATGTGGGTATGAGGGTGGTGAAAGGTGTAAATGTGTCATGTCTCTTCCTGTGCCATTCCTGTCTTGCAGTATGCCAAAGAATAATGGCTTACTGCAAGGCTACATAGGAAGAGCTATGGGAGTTTATTATGAAGGTGTTTCCTTCTCATGTAAATTAAACACTTCACAGAGAGCAGGTCTGAAAGGGTGGGATCTGAGGGGTGGGACTCCCTGTTCACACTGGTTGGCATATTTAATTGGGCAGGATTGCAGTCTAATTGTGATCCATTCATTTCTGTCCAGCAGAAGCACAGCTAGCTTTCAGAGCAGGCTATGTATGTGTGTGTGTGTATATATGAAGGGGTTTCCTTCTTGAATAATACTGTGATCTGTGAGGTGGGACTTGGGAGGTTTGACTCCTCCTGTAGGTATGACAGGGTGGAAATGAATGCTAAATAGGATGTATTCAATCCCACCCACCATCAGAGCTTTGAAGGCAGTTACATCATTTGCTGAGTCTGAAAGACTACTGTAAGAGAAGTTCAGTCGGAACCAAACAGGCATTGGCACGCATGCGCGGGCACGCTAGAGTGTGCACAAGAAGAAATGTGCATATGTGAATGCGCGAACGTGTGCGCGCGCATGTGCATGCAATGACGTCAAACGGCTTATTTAAGCTGAACAATGTAAGGAACACATTGCTGAGTGGTTTTTCAGCTTGTTCCTGTTTACCTGTGCCCTAATCCATTTACTGCCTACCTGTGTTTGACCTCAACTCTCCTCTAGATTCCTGCCTGCCTACCTGTGGCCTGTGCTTGACCCTGCTCCTGTCTCATGCTCTTGTACCTCGCTGCCCAACTGTGTACGGACTCTGGCTTGTATGCTGACCCTGCTCTTGTCTCACTGTCAGGGTGCCAGGAAACCAGACCACACAAGATGCAAGTAAAATAAAGCAGTTTATTATAGCAACAACAATATACGCACAGCAAGAGAGAGGAGTGAAATCAGGAACAGCCAGGGTAAAGTCCAGAAGCGGGTAATCATCCGAAGCCGGGGTCGAGTCCAGACACAGGTAGTCAGCCAATGACAGGTCGTCTGTCCTTTGCGGGGACATAAGTCGATGTAGAATCGAGAGCCAGGAAAGTCTTCAGCCAAGCCAGGTTATGCACTGAGGAACACGAAGAACACAAGACTTCTAGTGATGCACCGTGAAGCACAAACACAAGGGCAAGGACTGCAAGTCATCAAGTGATATAAACAGTCAGATTTGCAACATCATCACTGAGCTGCGCCCAGGCAGCAGGCAAGTTATGATGCAAATAGAGTTTATAAGAGACAGCAGTCTGCACATGTCCAAGATGGCCGCCGACAGGAAGGCAAGGTAAGACCTTGACACTCACGTTCCTGTACCCGCATTGCACAACTGTTGATCACCCCTTGGCTTATGTTCCGGCTATGCTCCTGCCTACTGATCCAGCATCACGGGCTTCCAGTTCCAAGTGCCCGTCTGGTGATCCTTGGGCATCGGTTTCCTGTCAAGCCTTAGCTGGTGCTACCTGCTATATCGGCAATATCGTGCCACTCAGTGTCCCACACTACCTGTCATCTCTATCAGGTGTTGGACAGGAGGTGCAAGAGAAGCCCCCTCTACAGATCGATCTCCACCAGGTATGTGATAACTACAAAGAGGAGTGTTATAGACTCTGGTCACTGCAGGAAGTGGCTGTGGAAGGGACAGAATATACAGATATACGGGATATACAGAGTGTCACATGATACAAAGCCACAACTAAACCCATAATATCAGGGGATCTGCAGACAACAGAGCAACATGGTACAGAGTTATGATCTATGCTGGGATAGATCATTCCATTAAGGTCCAGTGAAAAAAAAGTTGGAATTCAGCTTTAGGCTTAGTTGGGTTTTGACTGGAATTACACTATATATTTATATAAAGTGTATGTATATTTAACAGAATAAAAAGGAGTAAATAAGTGAGGCTCTCACTTAAACAGGATTCTTTATAAAGTTTCAGTTAGTAAGAAATTCTGAAGGCAAGCAGCTTCTGCCGTGCGTTCTTAGAATTTTTGTGAATCTTTGTTTGAATGTTTCATGGGTCCACCCTGTTCAAAACTTTTATTTCTAAAAGAAAGATTTCACATACCTAGTAAAAGAAATGTATAAAAGATCAGTTTTAAAAACCTAAAAATGCAAATAAAAATGTATTAGTATAGTTTCCCTTTTTGATGGCCTATAGACATTAGATGACAGTCTCACCTTGGCATCAAGCAACAATCTACTGTCTATGAGTTAACTGCTGACAGACAAGGCTCCTATGTGGTTAAGGTATTTAGGAGAACACATACATGCCAAAACATATAGTACATTTCATATAAAAGGTAGGACATGCTGATCAGTCACAAAGATTGCCAGGAATGCTGGTATATCTCTGCAACAAACATAATAGCAGATAACAAGCTCCCTGTATTGTAGGTTTGGTCATTTACCTTTGTACCTCTGTATTTACCTTTTATATTCCTTCCTACCATCCTGCTTGCCCGCAGGAAACTATCACTGGGTGGGAACCAACACAGATCTAAGAATCTTCCCCTGCTCACATGTGACAATGTCTGGGCCTGGCAATTGCCTGTTCAGGCACTGACTGCTATTAGAGGTAGAAGAGAGAGTTCCCATACTTGGATGCTACTGAGATCTCCTCAGAGATCCAGCAGGTAAAAAGGACAATACATACTTTATGTGTGCGAAAGGAGAGTAAATACTTACCGAGACTGTTGTACAGAAAAATGCACATTTGTTTTGAGCTTACCACTCCTTTAAACAAATACTAAAACGGAAAAAAAATGCAATAAGTTACAACTGTAACTGTTGTATCTATATACTCAGTATTTAGGTCCTGTCCACTTTTAATGGGTAATTTTTATTATTTGTTGCATTGTACTGGATGAAATATAAAAATAATGTAACTTAACAGCAATGACACAAAAATAAATACTTTCAGCTAATAAAAGGCTTAAGGTCAGCCCTGCTTATGTAGATCTCACAGGAGAATGTTTATAGCAGGGATCCTCAAACTACAGCCCTCCAGATGTTGCGGAACTACACATCCCGAGAGGCATTGTAAAACTCTGACATTCACAGACATGACCAGACCTGAGGGGAATTGTTCTCGAGGGCCATAGTTTGAAGACCCCTGGTTTACAGGATTTGTGTGTGTTTTTGTGTAAAGCGCAAGATTGTTTTTGTTCATTAACTTTGAGAGACCTGTACAGTATCTCACAAAAGTATATACACCCCTCACATTTTTGTAAATATTTTATTATATATTTTCATGTGACAACACTGAAGAAATTACACTTTGCTACAATGTAAAGTAGTGAGTGTACAGCTTGTATACCAGTGTAAATTTTCTATCCCTACAAAATAACATAACACACAGCCATTAATGTCTAAACTGCTGGTAACAAAAGTGAGTACACCCTTTGTACTTTGGGCCCAATTAGCCATTTTCCCTCCCCGGTGTCATGTGACTCATTAGTGTTACAAGGTCTCAGGTGTGAATGGGAAGCAGGTGTGTTAAATTTGGTGTTATCTCTCTCACTCTCTCATACTGGTCACTGAAAGTTCAACATGGCACCTCATGGCAAAGAACTCTCTGAGGATCTGAAAAAAAGAATTGTAGCATCTACATAAAGATGGCCTAACCTATAAGAAGTTTTCCAAGACCCTGAAACTGAGTTGCAGCACGGTGGCCCAGACCATACAGCAGTTTAACAGAACAGGTTCAACTCAGAACAGGCCTCGCCATGTCATATTCAGAGGTTGTCTTTGGGAAATAAAAATATGAGTGCTGCCAGCATTGCTGCAGAGGTATAAGAGGTGGGGGGTCAGCCTGTCAGTGCTCAGACCATACGCTGCACACGGCATCAAATTGGTCTGCATGTCTGTCATCCCAGAAGGAAGACTCTTCTAAAGATGATGCACAAGAAAGCCTGCTAACAGTTTGCTGAAGACAAGCAGACTAAGGACATGGATTACTGGAAATCTGATGAGACCAATATAAACTTATTTGGTTCAGATGGTGTCAAGCATGTGTGGTGGCAACCAGTTGAGGAGTATAAATACAAGGGTGTCTAACCTACAGTTAAGCATGGTGGTGGGAGTGTCATGGTCTGGGGTTGCATGAGTGCTGCCGGCACTGGGGAGCTACAGTTCATTGAGGGAACCATGAATGCCAACATGTATTGTGACATACTGAAGCAGAGCATGATCCCCTCTCTTCAGAGATTGGGTCGCAGAGCAGTATTCCAACATGTTAACAACCCCAAACACACCTCCAAGATGACCACTGCCTTGCTAAAGAAGCAGAGGGTAAAGGTGATGGACTGACCAAGCATGTCTCCAGACCTAAACCCTATTAAGCATCTGTGGGGCATCGTCAAACGCAAGGTGGAGGAGCTCAAGATCTCTAACATCCACCAGCTCCGTGATGTCCTCATGCAGGAGGGGAAACGGACTTCAGTGGCAACCTGTGAAGCTCTGGTGAATTCAATGCCCAAGAGTGTTAAGGCAGTGTTGGAAAATAAATATGGCCACACAAAATATTGACACTTTGGGCCCAATTTGGACATTTTAACTTAGGGGTGTACTCACTTTTGTTGCCAGCGGTTTAGCCATTAATGGCTGTGTGTTGAGTTATTTTGAATGGACAGCAGATTTACACTGTTATACAAGCTATACACTCACTACTTTACATTGTAACAAAGTGTCATTTCTTCAGTGTTGTCATATGAAAAGATATAATAAAATATTTACAAAAATGTGAGGGGTGTACTCACGTTTGTGAGATACTGTATATCCTTAGGACTGGTAGATAACAAAATGCTGGGCATGCACCTCACAGCATTTCCTGGTAGGTAAGGCCACCAAATGTTCTGTCCTAAGATTTGCAGTTGGTATGACCCCAGCGAGTCTTGTGGCTGTGTTGCAGTCAGAAGCTCCGGTTCTACGGCATTAAATATTTACAAGTTAGTATTAATAATGGAGGATGACAGCTCCTTAATCAGGCATTCCAAGGTTGTCTTTTGCCTTCTGCTTCTTCTTTCAAGCAGTGCATATTCAGTGGGGACTGGTGCATTCTTTTAACCTTTGGTTTCATTCAAACAGAGATGGTCAGGGTCCTTTGTCCCTTAATGTCATAGATGGCATGGAGAATAATACTGTGGTATCATCGCCAGAATCTGAATCTTCTTCATCTATGCGATTCATATACCGCACATTGGCAGGATGATATTCCTTGATCTTTGTGCTGTCACAGAGTCTAGACTGGAAAGCCACCTGCAAAACCAGAAAAAGAAATAAATGTTTCAGTCTGTTAAGAACTGCTGCTGTATGTATTTAGACGGATGTACCCTTATCATCATTTATGGCTTAGCTTGTAAAAAAAAAAAAAAAAAAAAACTATTTCTGTAAAACACCATCATTTCGAAAGCATATTAATAAAAAAATAATACATATGAACTGGTTTGTGTATAATCATCCTGACAGACAGGGTCTTTCTCTACCATTCCATTGAGTGCCCCCAGAGTTATCTGTAGGGTTGGGTTCACACTATTGCGATGTCAGACATCTCCTGTAATTTGCACCGCATTGCTGTGCATATCCCATGCGATGTCTGTGTGATGCGAATTCAGCCATACAGATTGTATGGCTGAATTTGCATCGCATTCTGACTAAAAATGGTGCAGGACCCTTTTTTTGTTATGCACTGGAATCGGATTGCATGGGTGTTCACACCTATGCAATCCGATTCCTGCATCATTTCACAGTTTGCACTGCAATCTGCGAACCGATCTGGGGGTGTCATTACCTTTGTATTGACACCTGCAGTGGTTCGCATAGGACAGAGTAAACTGCCTGCGAGAGACATGCGATGCAGGAACCCGCACAGTATTGTGCTGGTTCCCGCATTGCATATGTGTGAACCCAGCCTAAAAGGCAGCACAGGGAGAACTGTTAAAGGCAATCTCCCTTTTTGCTGAGATAAAGGCTAATTTCAGGTAAACAGCTAAATACAGAGCTAAAAAGCATGTATATACTGTACCTTGGTACCTGCCAAGCGCTTTGTAATACTGTTCAGTCAGCTGGGATCCCTAACAAATAGCACAGTAAGGTCTGTAACCACCTGACAGACTACCCTGCAGCTTAGTAATACAGCCTGGTAAAGGTTGCACAACAATTGACCGGGCAATGAAGGAGCAGCAGCACTCTAGTTATGTAATCAATATCAGGACATTTTAGTACAAAATTTGCTAGCTGTGTGTAAAAATGCATTCATTTTTATTGTGTATAAAAGTGGATTTGTTTGTGTTTGATTATTTTAAATATCTGGAGTTTTGTTTCAAACCTCTTTCGCTGCCACCAACATATCATATGTTGGCAGAAGCAGGGGTTTTACACACACTCCTGGCTGCTGTAGCATATAAAACCTGTGTAAATCTGACAAACCGACTGTTGGCTGTAAGGTGGAAGTGATTTGTTGGCTGTACAGCCATCGGATCTCTTCCAAAGTCCCCCGGTAATGTGTTCACTCACCTTGTTTCCCAGGCTCTGCTATCCCACATGCAGGCCTGGGACCCCCATGGCAGGTCGTGACAGGTAGAGGGGAAGTATATAATGAGGGGGTACAGCGCTAAGTGGATTGGTGCAAATAAAGTGACAATGTGCCTCTTGCAGTACCCGTAATAGTAGGTGATATTGCTAAACTCCAATAATAATCAATACCCGTTATAATAGGTAATATTGCTAAACTCCAATAATAAACAATAAAAAAAAATCAAAATATATATATAAATCACAATATCACTGAGTGCAAATATAGCAAAAGTCCAAAAAATGAATATAGTGCATAGAAAGTACTAAAAAGAAGTCCATAATAAATGTCTACTTGTGCAAATTCAGCATATAAAGTGCTTGATAGATGTCTCCATAACAATGTGCTCATGACACCACCACCAAAAGCCACAAGATGGCCTCTCACCTTATATAAAAAACAAGAAAGCAATGTATCCTTATGGGGTGGGTCAGATAACCATGGCCTTAGTACCAATCACTGGAATGCCGGTGTGGCGAGCTCTTTAACCTCCCTGGCGGTATGATTCTGTCAGGAATTCTGTTCCAAAAGCGGTACAATTCTTTTCATGGAAATTTGGCGTTATGTATTATAGGCCTACAATCCTTAGTAATTACTGACTTAAGCCTGACCAAAACAAGTCTCTAGTAGACATCCCAGATGTGATAAATTTGAAACACAAACAAGTGAATTATAGTCGAATCAATAATATTATTTTATTATTTAATATATAATATATATAATAAAATTATATTATTGATTAGATTATAATTCATGCGTTATATATTATATATATATGTGTGTATATATATATATATATATATATATATATATATATATATATATATATATATATATATATATGTGTGTGTATATAGATATATATATATATATATATATATATGTGTGTGTGTATATATATATATATAGAAATATTTATATATATATATATATAACGTATGAATTATAATCGAATCAATAATATAATGTTATATATATATATATATATATATATATATATATATATATATATATATATATGTGTGTGTGTGTATATAGGTATATATATATATAAATATATACATATATATATATATACATATATACATATGCATATATATATATATATATATATATATATATATATATATATATATATATATATATGCATACATATATATATATATATATATATATGCATATATATATATATATATATATATATATATATATATATATATATATATGCATATATATATATATATATATATATATATATATATATATATGCATATATATATATATATATATATGCATATATATATATATATATGCATATATATATATAATATAAAATGTGTTATGTGTTTTGGGCAACGTTTTTTTTTTTTTTTTTACTTTCCCTCCCTAGTTCCGCTCCCATGCAGCATTGCTGCTGCAGGGAACGGAACTAGGAAGTCCTCCTACCGACAGACGAGCGGCGGAGATCTCACTGGCGGTCACAGCAATGAGAGCTCATCGCTGGATCGCCAGGATAAGGTAAGAGACGCTCCGCTGCGCTGTCTGCACGCTCTGCCCATTGACCCCGAGCGTGACTCGGGGATACCGCTAATAGCAGAAAATTCCTACCCCGAGTCACGCTCGGGGATACCGCTAAGGCGGTTAAGGTGCCTCTGATTTTTCAGCTGTGTGCTTCCAAACACATTTACAATTCACATGAAGACATGTGGAAATGGACTTGCTTTGGAGATTGGGTTCACATTCTGTCATGTTCCTGGGTCTCCAAAGCAAGTCCATTTCCACGTGTCTTCATGTGAATTTCTTATACTCACTGAGAACGCTATTCACGTGTGGGATTATATATGGACTTCACAATTTTTATGTATTTTTTATAATTTAAATTAAGATGTATTTATTTCTTTTTCTATTCACCATTGTTTATTCACTATGATGATATGTGATTTATAATGGCAGAGCACGGTTTCTTTGTTTCTTTTTATGGTAAAGAAAGATGTCCCACTGAATTCACTACATTGATAACCTTTTTCCAGTATTCTTGTAACTTAGGGCACATCCAGAACATATGGTAGAAGGTACCCTCCATGCCACATTTAGGGCAACCTGCTCATTGTTTACATTAAATGCCTGCCATAATTGTGGTGAAATAGAAAGTAATAGGGGAAAAAACTAGGATTTCAAAGAACTTTGAAAATGAAAATAACTCTATGGTTACATCATACACTTTCACTTTCATTTTGTAACATCAGAATTGTAATAATACAAACAACTGTTATATTTGATAATCCAATATAAACTCACTGTACTTGAAAAATCTCCTTTCATGAGTGCTGCCTGTCTGCTGGCCATTGCTTTCCACAGCTTTCTGGATTCCCTGCACGATTTGTGGCTTCCCCTCTGCTGTTTACTTCAATTTCTAAGGACTATATATCCCATGGTACCTTACTGCCACCAAGAAGTGATCCCTGTACTGACTCCGCCTCCTAAAACTCCTCTCTATACTTCAGTAGGAAGGCTCTGTGAAATATGTGAACAGCAGTGCCTACTCACAGAGCATAGAGAATATGAGGTTGATTTACTAAAGCTAGAGAGTGCAAAGCATTGTGCAGCTCTGCATAGCAACCAATCAGCTTCCATTTTTTTCTGTCAAAGCTTAATTGAACAAGCTGAAGCTAGAAGCTGATTGGCTACCATTCATAGATGCACAAGATTTAGCACTCTTCAGTTTTAGTAAATCAACCCATATGTATCATAGAATTTAAATAAGTACAGTAAAACCTTGGATTGTGAGAATAATTCTATCCGGAAACGTGCTTGTAATCTAATGTACTCGTATATCCAAGCGAATATCCCCATAAGAAATAATGGAAACGTAGATGATTCGTACCACAACCACAAAAAAAAAAGTGTCAATGGGGAATGCATAAAGCACAATCCAGCAGGAGCTACAGTACAGAGTATAAAAGAGAAGAGAGGCTCCTCTAAGTGTAGCAATATGGTTACATTTAATGAAGGTACAACCTTTAGCAACTCACATGGTTGATGATTAAAACAGGCATCCAGGGTAAAGCTGTCTACATAGACTGTCCTCCGCACCACCACCTTCATCAATGTCATTGCTTTCAGATCGCTCTACTGCAGGGTAGTCTTCCCAGTCACCATTGCAGACTAACAGCGGTGAAAGCCAGCGGTGTGAATGACGGTCTATCCAGCTTACCCTGGATACTTGCATACCTAGATGTGCCTGTTTCATCAACCATGTGAGTTGCTAAATATTGTACCTTCAATAAATTTAACCATATTGCTAGCCCCCGGTCACACCAGTATAACTTCAGGTACGATATACGATTTACAAATCATACCTAAAGTAGCATCTAATGTATTTCTATGGCAGTGTCTTAATAGGTTTGATTTCAAGTACTGCGATTTGAGAAGTAGTTCATGCATTTACTTTTTCAGGACTTCATCACGATTTCATTGCCATAGACTATAATGTAAATCGTGCTGCAAATCGTACTTGTGTCTAAATCAGCACTACTTGAGCCTGAAAGAAGTTAAATATTAATATTGCTAGTTAAACTTTTGTTTATAACATTACTGTTCCCCCCTGTGACATAGACAGCCCCTCTTACTGAAGTAGCACTGCCACTGAAGTCATATTAAATCGTTACAAATCTCACAGAAGTAGTGCTAAAGTAGTGGTTGAAGTTGGGCTTTAAATCTCTACTACTCGCTGCTACTCGTATTGCAAGACATGTCGCTCGTTTATCAAGTTAAAATGTATTTAAAAATTTTGCTTGTCCTGTAAAACACTCGCAGACAAAGTTACTTGCAATCCAAGGTTTTACTGTAAATGTATGGGCTCTTTCACACGGGCGGTCCGATCAGATCCGCCTGTCAGTTTTTTAGGCGGATCTGATCGGATCCTCCATGCAGCTCTATGGGGCAGCGGGTGTCAGCGGAGGTCACCTCCGCTGACACCCGCTGCCATCAGCATCCGATCCTGTGCTGAAATCTGGACGGATGGAAACCCTATTTTTCCATCCGTTCAGTAATCGGAGCGGAGCGGATCTGATGAGAGCGGACAAGCGGTCCGCTCTCCTCCGATCCCCCATAGAGGGCAGCGGGTGCTGAGACACCTCCCTCTCCGCTCTGCAAGCGGAGACGGAGCTGTCATCCGCCCGGCTCAGCGGGGATCGCGGATCGATCCCCGCTGAGCAACACGGATCCGCCTGCGGAGGCGGACCGTGTGAAAGAAGCCTATGAGAGTCTTCAAAAAGTAGGTTTACAAACTTCAAGATCATTAAGATTAGGCCTCTTACACACTGGACATTCTTCTATCTCTCCTAGACGTCCTTCCTCCTAGCAGGGGCATTTTGACAGAAAAAACGCATGCAAAAGTGTGTAAAAGTGTTTTTAGGCATGTTTAGCCACGTCAGGCATTTGGGTATTAATTTAATTGGCCTGAATAACAAATTGTTCTGGCCATTAAAATAAATTCACACTTAAGTGCTAGTATTAACACTCATTTAGACACGTTTAGAAGCATCAAGCGTTTTTTATGCCAAAACTGCTGCTCCTGGACACACTAGCAATGGTTTTTTTTTCATAGACACATATGCAACATGCAGAGGCGTTTAGAGACAGGAAAAAAAATAAAAAATGCCAGGCGCCCCTAGGAGCAGCTGAAAAAACATCCAGTGTGCATGAAGCCTTATTAGGAGTAGTCTGGAAATAACTGAAATTCAATGTGTAAATGCAATTATAATTGTAAACTTTGATGATAGATATACAGTATTTATTTTTTTACAATTTTTATATGCACCCAGATAAATTAGGGCTTGTTTTAAAACTCCGGGCACAATAAGCTTACCCAGGTTAAAGCTGTTAAACACTCTTTTGCCTCAAAAGCTACCTTCTGTCATGTATGCTTTCATCTACATCCCGCAAATCTGTTTGTTTACATGCCCAGATTAGAAAAAGCCCTTGCTGTACTTCTAAACCAATTGGTAAGTGCCTCAGATTTAACAGACCCCATTCCTGTGGTCAGGTCTCTGTCTCCCTTTCCTTTTAGACATTCACAAAACACACAGCCCTAGGCTTCCTTTTCTGAATGAACCAGAAGCTGTTGAAGGCAGGCCGCAGGACACCAGCGCTGGGGTCTTTGAGACCTCCAGCACCCCTGAAATACAACCAAGCAGCCCCTTTGGTAAAACGACCTGGAAGTGCAATATTGTTACACGATAAAGTTGAGAGCTCATGTCTTCACATATGGAACAAATGATAACATCTGGTAATCGTTATCTACATTGCAACACATCCTATGAAAAATGTGGTTTGGTTTCCTATTCACCTTTGCAAGATAAACTGTCTCCATAGAGATCTGAATCTCCGATGAGCACTGATATTCAGTGGTCTAAAAAAAAAAAAAAAAAAAAAAAAGGCTAACAGAAGAATAGCTGTGTCACTCATAGTAGACAACTTGTTTTAATTTCATGTCTTGTAGTAAAAAAAAAAAAAAAAGACAATGGGAATTTGATGAATTTGGTGTTGTGATCAACATATTTTCTCTTCTTTGCACCAGTTTTTGTATGTGCAGTATTCGTTTTGTCAAGTCAGTTCTTTCATTAGCTGAAAGGTATAATATTTTACAGTTGCAGAATACTACTTTGCTTCAGAATTCTGTGTTTTCCCTTTTTTTTCACTACATTTTCTTGAATTACAACATTTGTTATAGCCATCACTAAACCCAGGGGTAAAAACAACCTGCATTGAACAGTGGATGTGCCTGGCCATTGCACAAAGGGATGCTTCTATAGAAACTGAAGCCCTTGTGTATGGTCCCCTTTAACACAATTCCACTTTGGAGGCTATATAGTTTTGAATCACCAATAAATCAAACTTTAAACTATAAAGGGTGCATAGCCTACCTGCCAGGGCTTTTTGTTTTTAACCCTGATGATACTTCAGTACACTAGTTTGAACAATATTTAAACTAATCTGGCACCCAATAACCAAATATTCTGAAACTCCTTACATCAAGACTAAAGTTCTGAAGCCAGGGTCCTCCTTCCACTAAAGTCTGTCTTTGCTTTTCACTCTTCATAACCCTGGTCCATCTCCACTGCAGTCTACAAGAACCATTAAATGTAGATATGAGAAAGAAGTGGTCCAGGACAGGATTACTAGGAAGTTGTGATTTCCGTTAACTGAATCTGAGAAAATGCATGCCAAATTCTGCCTTGTTCCAAGCACTGCCTTTTAAAGAATGTGGAATCACAAGCACTTTATATCTTTATGTAGCACTGCCCCCTTGAGGGTTGCTGGTTTTACACACTTTTGGATTCCCCTGGGTTACCCGTAGCAACTGCAAACAGAAGTCTTAGCCCTTTACGTTCTTGGCTCAGTCAATGATCAGTCTAGGGGATGATGTTTGTGTTGTTTTTATTTCTATGTTGGGATAGGAGAAAGGATGAGTGGGATACCCCAATGTTTGAACTATTCACAATTCTGAGGACTCTAACTTGAGAATGTGGCAAGGCTGCTGTTTCATCTTGCCACTAGATAAATCTGAGGTAAAATGTTCCTGTTTGTATTTCTCTTCAGGGCACTCACCTAGCACCCTCTTTCTCTGTACCAGCCAACACCCGTCCACTGACTATACTCCCCGGAGTGGTCCCCTTCCTGGGCAGACCCCTGGACAAGATCCTTTGTACTCACGATACTGCTTTCCAGATTCTCGCAGTGCCCCAACTCCTCCAGTCAGCTCTTCTGGACCTCTGGGTTCAGCTCCACACTGCTGGTTCCCCAGGCCGACTGCCCACGACCTTCACCATCCACTTCAGAAGAGGAAGCAGCCGCCACCCTCCTTCTGGGACTTTGCTTCCTGCCAAAGACCTTGTGTACACATGCCCCTGGCTTTTTATACCCCACCCCACAATACACCAAGACAGCAGTCTGTGGCAATCCCTGGGCTGTATAAAAAAGCTTGTGTCCTCATTGGCCAGGTTTCCTCCACTGTCCAATGTGCCTCCCCATTGGGCACAGTGGGGACACTTCCTCAGACCATATGAATCCCACACTGGGCACACTGAGCAGACCTAACCCACAGATCCTGCTCCCTGATAAGCAGAGTGCAATATATAATTTATCTTCTGCTCCTCTGATAGGCAGACAGAGCCAAAACTATACTAACTCTCTTGCACCTACCTAGGAGGGTGCTACATTTATATTAAGGGGCAAAGCCTATGGCCAAGGCAACAAAGAGACTCGCTTTGAAGTATAACTAAACCCAAGAACAAAAATTTGTGAATTGAACCTTACCAGGACATAGATGTGGTGTCTGCGTTAAATTTATTTCCTGGCTTTTTAAAATTATTTATTTTCACCTGGTGCTTCTGCCGGTAATACACTTCCTGTCCTAGGGTAGAAACAGCGTTGTCACTCTTGCACAGGAATAGTGTTCGGAGTACTACCTCCCCTTCTCCTCATCTCCATGACACAGGGAGGAGGTGTTTTGTAGTTCACAGAAAAGAACTGGTGAGAGCTGATAACATTATTTGAGGTTTCAGTTCATTGCACAGGTAATTACTAACACAGTGGGTTTCTGGGAACATCAATAGGTATTCTTTTGACTAGCAAAAAACGTACTTAGCTTAAAGAAAGAAGACTAATGCAGCCACTGCATCTAAGGATGGGTAAGCTGTAATCTACTACATTTTTGTTCTTGCATTTAAACACACCTTTGCATTTGAGCAAATAAATCAGAAGTTATTTCAGTCTCTTCATTTGCCTTAGCTATGAGCCTTGTTCCACTCTATAGTGTGGATCGCTCATGATTCCATATTCCTCATTAACACATAAGAGGTACTTGCTGTAGACCTCTACATTGCCTACTAAGGCTGCTACCCGTACTATACAAGGAGCCTGTAACACCAAAGATCCTAAAGCCTGCTGAATCTGGCTGCAATCAACATAATTATTGGCAAGAGCCTGCAGTCCCTCTTAGGGGCATTTAGATTAGCAACGGGTCATTATCTTACACTCAAATTAAGGTAAATTGAAAGAATTTTAAATGTTGCAATGTTTTCTGGATAGCAGCACACATTTACAGAATGACCTGTTTCCTCAAGTTGCTCTTTAATTTTTTTTTTATACACACGTATACTCTGAACGAGCATTTAAAAGCAATGTGCATTTTTTTAATCCACAATTGATCTTCCTCTTGCCTTCACATACATTTTTCCTTCTCTTTTAGAACTGAGGACAAAAAACATAAAAGCTCGTTATTATGTTTTGCCAGTTTTCACAATCTTGAAATCTTCCACAAGATGATTTGCTATTCACCTGGGCTACAAGTGTGCACTCGTCATCATTATAGATGTCTATTTCACACATCGAGGATCGCCTTTGCTGAGCTACAAACAGAGTTTAACAGCATCTATAGCTTTAAAAGGAACATGAAAATGCTTTGGATGCGCTCCAAGACACATGGGCCCCAGCCGACGAGGAGGCTGTGATGCTTTGCACTTAGCACTTCAAGCTAGAAGATTCTGCCACATGCTGATAGCCTGCTGCTTGAATTACCACTTGCCAGTCTGAAGCACACAAATATCTGCGGTAGTGTATGTGTTGTCATATGTTATTTCTTTACACTCTGAGTCACGGGCATCAGCGTCTGTCATGCGATAGCATTCATCTTCTGACAGCGTTCACCTTCCCTGCTAAACACGAGGCCGCCTTCCCCAAGCCTGTCTTTATCTGCTGACTTAAAATTAACTTGGGGTGTCTGCTCCTTGAATTGCTCTGTAATTATTTCAAGCACTCTTCTTCGCTCAAGCTTCCTTCTGTAGCGAGCCTGAAACAGATGCTCTCTATGGAAATTCTCACAAACCCCTTTAGTGCTGAATGGATCTGAGCTCTTTGTTGTAACGCACAGCAATTAACAGTATTTCATCCTGATCACTAAAGAAGATTTCAAGGTCATCATTTATTCAGGGCAGTTTAGGATGTTTCATTTGTTTTTATTTAGATATTTCAGCACATTTACAGCAAGGACGCATTCAAGAGCCTGAGAATAGTTAAAGAGACACGGTCACTTTGCACATTAAGGGCAAAACAGTGTCAGCTTACTGCCTACTGCCCAGCAAGTTATAGTCAACCAAGCACTACCAGCTACCTTGCAGCCTCCTTGCTGCAGGACAAACCTGTGTATGCTCCAATGTTGGACGGTGTCGGAGCTTACCCAGTTGGATGATCTTACTGCCTATTCCATTGTGACAGCGTTTGGGTCCAGAAACTGGTTGCCTTGACTCAAACACTGTCCCATGGGGGACATAGGGGGGCAAAGAAATGAGAACTGGTGAGTAAATGTGATGGGGGGTTATCAGCAGAAACTGGCCATTGTCTCTATAGGCCTGTGAAAGTTTCAACTTTCTTTATCAATTATGTTTATAACGGTTTTCAAAGACAAGAAGAGAATACAGTTAACATTGCATGGTAGCAAATAATAGCTACAATGCCACTGATCCTCCCCCATACAGTAGAACAAAATGGTAAACAGGAGGCTACTACTGCAAACTGTCTTAACACAAAGAAACAAGGGGATGTTACATGCTATACAATCAGTACAATACGATTTTTACCGTTATCCCATTTTGCAATAATAATAAACTAAAACACCTTGGAACTAAGATGTTACATAACCAAAGTCAAAGACCAGATCTTTTAATAATCTTGAAAACAAGGGGGAAATATGCCAGAAAATAAATATGGGCCAAGTACCTTGGCTCCCCTACTATGCACATCATTGAAACAAAAAAAAAAAAAGATAAAATGTGTCCCCAAGACAGAATGGGAATCAGTTTTTTTGTAGAATCAATTATTAGATAGATAATGGGTTTTGTATTGTTTAGATATTTGTGTTAGATATAGCTATTTTCTATATTACTATATGTGTCAGATCGCTAGGTCCTCTTTCATTATATTTGTTTATGGATATAGCACACTGTGTGTACATTTGAGGTTGAGCTCAGTCAGATTTTTACGTCTCCTTTTTTCTGATCTTCATACTATGCACATCAGCATACAAAACCTGCTAATTGAGGAAGAATGATCACGCATTCCAAATAGGAGAAGCAAACGTCCCCCTAAAACTTATAGGGAGGTTCTGCAGTAGAGAGAATAGACAGAAAGAACTGAAGAAAAAATAAGTAAAACAGATTATCTGCGTGCCCGCCCCCCACTCCGGGAAATAGCCTAAGCCAAACCAGCCTGGGAATCACCTGTGAGATAATTAATCCAGGGGCTCCAGGCTTTCTGAAACAGTTTAACCTTATCATTCAGAATGGATGAAAGGCGTTCATTTATCATAATCCAAGAGAGTTTAACCTTAAGTAAGTCAAAGGATATGATCTGGCAATTGTAATCCCTGCTGCCACAAAGATAAAAGTAATTAATATTTTGGAATGTCTTGGGACACCGGGCTTCCCAATAAAGCTTGTTTTGGGGACTTTTGCAAATTAACCTGGAATAGAGAGTAACTGAAATGATATACCCGAATCTAGAAACACCACACTTTGGGGCATTGCCACCAGATGTGAAATGCCCCCCCCCCCCCCCCCTGACCACAGCCACAAAAACAAACTGGAGAAGCCCCTGGGACATAACAAGCCAGTCTGACAGGAACCATATAGCACCTCATGAGCATTTTAATCTGCTTCAATGATCGAGGTGTTAATGAGCGACCTAGAGGCATTTTGAGCTAATTATTGCCACTCATCCATTTCCAAAGATTAATTCAATTCAGCTTTCCAATTCTCTATATAACCTTCTTTCTTAGCATCAGATGTTAGGATATTATATATTTCAGATATATGGCCCTTAAGCATATCAAATTGATTGCATAGGTATTCCATATGTGACATACATACTATATTCGATTTACAGTTTAACAATGAACTGAGAGTATTGAAAAAACTCAGATTCTGGTAATTGATGTTTCTCTATCAGGGTCTGTCTAGGCAGCACACCTCTATGGTCACACATGTCCGCTATATGTAAAAATCCCTTGTTAATCCACCATGCAAAAGCTTGAGGGGCAAGACCCGGGGTGAACTCTGGATTCCAGAACAAAGGAGCCAACGGGCCACGAGGTGATTTAAATTCATAAGCTCTAGATAAAGAAGGACACAGAATGGTGGGTCATTGTTTAGGAGGAAGCTAAAACATATGAGAAATCGGCCTGGACAGGCAAGAATAAGATTTTGCCTGCATCTATATGGGATAGGATCTTGATGTATGAAATCAAACCAGCTGTGCTAATTGGGGATAGTTTTAATTTGAAAGGATTTTTTTGGGGCTTTTTCACTAAATCAGACTTAATAAGTGCATGTCCAACAATTGCCCTAATTTACCCCAAAACATACTTCTTCCCTTTTAGATCATGTCATAATAGATAGTTAGATAGTAGATTTTTTATGATGTAGACTTATGAGCTTTCAACATGGTAGGCATTACAGATTTAAGCCGGCCATACATGGATTTAAATTTGGCCAGTTCCGCAAGGACTGCTCGAATTTTGATCTATGTATGGGCAGGCTGGTTGTATAGAAGTTAATCTACCGACTTTTGTACAACCAGCCTGGTGAGTTTTTCTGAACATTCAGTTCCACTGGCTATAGCTGGCAGAGCTGATCAGTGTATTCTAGCAGCAGTCTCCTCACTGTCAGAAAGCAATAATTCAGGGGGAGTGATTCCTCTATCAACATCAAATGTGTGGATTGGGGAATCAGACATTGTTTTTTTGTTCAACCCACCAGTTGAACAAAAAAAGATTAAAAATGTATGGGCTGCCTCAGACAAACCAATGTCTCTCTCAGCACCTGGGCTTTAACACCCATTCTGTTAAAGCCACGGCTGAGAGGCAGGATGGAATACTAGTTTATGAGAAGATCTGGATGATCCAGCAGGCAGCAAGGAACGTCTGTGAGAAGGTGAACCAGATCTGCGTACCAAGCCCTTCAAGGTCACTCTAGGGCCACGAATATTACCAGAGATCTTTCTAATTCAATCCTAAAAAGGAGTCTGGGTAGAAGAAGCACGGGGGGGGGGGGGGGGAATTGCATACACCATATTCAATCCATCCCACAGCATAACTAAGACTTCTGTCCCTACAGACAGTGGATCTCTTGTTCTCGCGATTAACTTGTCCAGTTTGGGGTTGAGGCAAACAGCTAGTAGATTCACATCTAAGTTGCGGGAAAACCTCCAGGTGAGGAGAGCATTTCTCTGGATCAGGACTCTAATGGTTGAGATTATCCACCTACCAACTGCATAACACAGATTGAAGGGGTCATAAGTAAAAAACACAGAGCACAGGGTTCAGAAGTGCACATTTCACAAAGAGCAGGTGTCAGAAGGGTTTAAAATACAGAGAGTAGGGGTCAGGGGTGCATAACGTAGAGAGGGTCAGGAGTATATAACACAAAGTGCAGAGGTCAGGAGAGTTCAATGCACAGGTCAGTGGACACTCTACCACAAAAAAATGACCTACCTCCTTAAAACCCCTCCCCCCATTACAAATCATATCTCTCTCACACCCAAAGCACAGCTTCCCCCAGTACAGCCTCCCTAGTGCAGCTCTCCCCCCCCCAGTACAGCTCTCCACCCCATTACAGCTCTGCCCCCTCTGTACAGCTCTTACCCCCCTATAAAACACACTTGCAAGACCAGGGCAGTTCAGAGTAAAAGAAGTCTTCCCTTTACTGGGTCATCTGACTGGAGCTGGGGAGGAGATGTCTTCTTTGCTCTTAACTGACTAGCTGAAAGCATAGCTCCTGCTTTGGGTTTCCAGCACAGCCCTCATCTATGTCTGTGCCTGCCAAGACAGTGTCTGGAAAACTTCCCCACCTCCCCAGTCAAAAAGGCTCATTCATATCATCACTATCAGCCATCTAAGGGTATATAAAGGCATACCTGAGGAAAGTAAGGGAGATATCACTCACCACAGAAGGGACACTCTTGTGGTTGGGGAGTGGGGAGGGGATGAGACAGTTTTACCTGTCCAGAGAGAATTTGTTCCACTTGTGCAGGAATTCCTGCTGAAAGATTGAAATATGGAATTTGGCATAGAAGACCACTTTGAAAAAGGAGACAATCAGGCCCAACATTTTAATGCATGAACAAAGACATAATTCTAAAGCTTGTGCAGCTTCTGCAAAGGAAGAAAAACCTTTTGATATTTAGTGTTCAACTAAGTCAAAGAAGCAAAGAAGACAAAGATAGCTGATCAGAGTCCAGCAAAGATAATGGGCAGCTACAGCTTTACATTAAAAGTGGAAAATAAAGAGGAGGTCGGACGCAGCTTATAGTTCCTCCTAGAGAGGAGATGTATTTAAAAGGGAGGGTTGTGGGGGCAGTAAGCGGAGTAGAGTGAGTAGAGAGGAAGGTTGAGCCTAATAAAAAGACCAGTGAGATGTGCAGTAAATGAGAACCTTGCAGAAAAGGAATCCAAGTATAGCTTGGACTGTGTCCAAGAGTAGATCTAGGTACTCCACATGGTGCGAGGACTGGAGAACAGACTTTGGAAAGTATTTCTCAGCCAAAGGTTTAAGGGAACTAAATAATCATTTGAACTCTGTTAGCCAAGGCTGTGGCTGAGGAGTTCTTCAGTAGGACAGAAAACAGGGTATGTGGGCTATGAAGGGGGCTATGTCGGTGCTAGTTCTACCGCCTTGAGAGACAAAAAATACCAACGAAGATAAATATAAAAAGAACCTTTTATTGAAAATACATGCTATAAAATTCTGTACAACCAAGGTACAGTTAAACAAACACCAACATATATATATATAAGAACAATCAACATATGTGGACCTCTAAGTAACACCTTATCCACACCCAGCCCCACATAAGTACATATGGGGATGTCCTAGAGTGGTGCAAGGTAGGGGTATCCGATGCATTTTGCCTATTCGGCTTCTTCAGGGAAGGGTAGGTGTAGAGGAATCACAGTATTCACAATGTTGTTTATGCTAGCATACAAAAAGAAAGATAATATGAATACAATGTAATATTTTGTCATAATATTTTGGGGTGATGGTGCAGCAGTTGACTGGTGGAACGTTAATTTATGCAGTTCTTCAGTAGGAGGTCATCCAGGTAACTTGTAACATGAATGCTCTGGGTTCGTAGTAGAGCCAGATGTGAAGCAAGCAATGTAAGTAAAGCAGGCTGATAAAATGAGGTGCAGAAGAGAGCCTGAATTTTAGTGACAAAGTAAATGAAAGTGTTGATTTTCCACAGCAAAATGCCGAGAGCACTGATGTGAAGGGAAAATGGGGATGTGTAGATCTTGTATGTCTATTGATGCCAGAATGACACATCCCATTGATTCCATGTGGAATTTTATGCACACAAAAAATATCTATTTAGAGATTTTAAGTCCAGTATTGGGTGGTTGACCCATTTGATTTTGGGAATGAGACTGAAAATAACTCTAGAAACTGTTCTTCTGTGGAAACTGGTAAAACTGCTCCTTGTGTCTGAAATTGGTACAAGGCAATCATTAAATCTGCATTGTTTTGGTCTAAAACTGGCAGAAAGTGAGGAGGGGGCAGAGATAGAAAACTCTATTTTGTAACTCTTTGAAATGAGAGATTTGACCCAAAGGTCCTTGACATTTTGGATTCAGACTTGTGCAAATGGCATTATTTGTCCCCCCCACTCCAAAGAGTGTGAAGAGGGCTTATGGGCAGGCTTGGTGGGTCTGGGAGTCCTGGGCAGACCTCCTTTGCAATGAATGGAGGTAGTAAGCCTTTTTTTTTTGGAAGCAGACGTCTGGGTAGAGTGAAAAGAAGTAGTAGCCACAGAAGGTGAGGTAAAAGTGCCTTTTCCCCAATGACTTCCTTGATGAATTTAGAAAGGGATTACCCAATTAGGCTATCACCATCAAAGAGCATGTGTAGAGGATGTTTTTTACAAGCAGGTTTGGCAGACCAATGTTTTTAACTGCAAAATTTTGTGCATATGCAAAGAAGATAAGGAACATTCGAAAGACTTGGCAGATCACATTCTGGCATCGGCTGTAAATTGTGTAATAGAGCAGGGTCCTCAAAGACAGGTTCATGTTCTCTTTCTGTCAAGCTGACCATAGTCTGACAAATTGACATGGTAGAAAAAGTTGGCCCTGCAACTGCAAAGAAGACCTTTATGAGGACTTCCAAACACATATCAACAGACTCCAGAGGGAACATCTTCAAAAGGAACTATAAAGTATTTATTAAGAACTAAAATAGTAGGATCCACCATGACAACAGTCCATTTCTTTTTTAAAAACATTTTCCATAGTATAAATAACAGCAAAAAGCTTAGGAGGAGTAAAAATGGGAAACTGTGACAGTCTTCATAACAATAACAATTATTAATCTGTGCATGTGTTGGAAAAGTATTTCTGGATTTAGCCAGTTTTCTAGTGTGGACAGGAGCTTGTTTAGGGTGTGGAGAGTCAACTGCTGCTAGGCAAAGACTATTGCACTCTATGTCAGTGTGTCCACAGTACAGAGCATTTGGAATGAAGGAAGCCACAGGTTGTACCTCATAAAATGCATTGGAGGGAAAATCCTCTGTAGCCTTTGAAACAAAATAAGGGGTCCAGTACTTCTCTCCATAAAATCCACAAAAAAAGGAGGCTCCACGTCTGTATAAGACTGGGATGCCATTAACGTTCATATGCGTGTAAAGGCAGGCATCCCAATACTTTTGGTAATATAGTGAATATGTGAACCTTTACCATGTAAAAAAACAGATCATTACTGATAGGTAAAAAAAAAAAAAAACTGACCTGACAGAGCTGATTGCCTTGTTGCCAGTTAAATATTTTTTATGTGCTTAGCGATAGCGACCTACCCATGCTGATAGAACTTCAGCTGTTGGCATTGATTGATCTTTAAACAAAAGCGTTGTCTCTCAATGAATGAAAGAGAAAGTTTTTTTGTTATATTTCGTCCTGACATATACTTTAAGGTAAAAAGTGCAGTAACTAATAACATACAGTTAGGTCCATATATATTTGGAAACAGGCACACTTTTCATACTTTTTGCTCTGTATGCCACCAGAATAAAAATAAAACGAAACACCAAATGAATTTGAAGTGCAGACTTGCAGCTTTAACCTTCCAAGCCGGTATTCCCGAGTGTGACTCGGGGTAAGATTTTAGAGCAAAAAGCAGTAACCCCGAGTCACACTCGGGGTAGCACTAGGAAGATCGCTGGATGCTGGAGGAGGTTTTACTTACCTTTTCTCCGGGATCCAGCGAAGACTGCTAGCGGTATGCGGCGGCGGAGCTCTCTCCCGATCCTCTGTGTGCCCCGGCTTCCGTCTCCGGCGTTGTGACGTCCGCCGGGGGTTGGAACCGGCGGCAAATTCGAATGTAAAACACACCAAACACACTGATACCGTTCAAAATAAAAAAAATCACATTACATTGCCCCCCAGTGCCCTTTCCTGCAGTTTTACTGTACTTTTTAGGTAAATATATGTATATATATATATATATATATATATACTAGGGATGCACCGAAATTAAAATTTTGGGCCGAAACTGAAACCGAAAATGCAGGATGCCATTGGCCGAAAACCGAAAACGAAAATGACTTTTTCCCCCCAAAAAAATTAAAATAGATGGAACAGGGGCATACACCAAAAACAGGCAGTGACGTACACCTGTCGCTGCCACCCTGTCACAGTATATGTACAGTATATGTACTGTGACGGGTTGGCAAGAGGTTAATTTAATTACCAATGGTATTTGTATTATGCAGCATGAGGGGGTTAATGTATTGTCACTGCTGGTCACTGCTGCATTAGTGACCGACCAGTGGCAGTTAATTAACCCCTTTGTGCTGCATTAGTGCAACCAGTATCAGTGTTAATTAACACTGGTTACACTGATACTGGTTGCACTAATGCAGCACAAAGGGGTTAATTAACTGCCACTGGTCGGTCACTAATGCAGCAGTGACCAGCAGTGACAATACATTAACCCCCTCATGCTGCATAATTAATACAAATACCAATGGTAAGCTGCCTCAGCTATCACCCCCCCCTCCCCCCTCCTCTCTCAGCCTCAGCGTCCCTCTCCTACTCACTCAGCTCCTCCAGTCACTGTGTCCATTATTCAAAAGTCCCGCCTCTGGTCGGCCGCCCGCCTCCCGGTGATGTCACTACTACTGCGATCTGTCCATGAATGAACTGACACACCGGGCGGGCGAGCGGCCTCTAATAGCTGTCACTATGAGCCCTTCACTTCTCTTCAATTCCCTGACAGTCCGGGCGGGAGGGCGGGGCGAGCGGCCGCTAATACATAGTACTATGTGATCCTTCCTGTCAGCTCAGCAGGACTGTGTGTGAATGAGATCTGATCTGACCTGACACCGGGCGGGGGCGGGGAAAGCGGCCGCTATTAGCTGTAACTATGTGAGCCCTTCACTTCCTTGTCAGGCATGTATCGCTGACAAGGAAGTGAAAGGCTCACATAGTTACAGCTAATAGCGGCCGCTCCCCCCGCCTCCGCCCGGTGTCAGGTCAGATCAGATCTCATTCACACACAGTCACAGTCCCGCTGAGCTGACAGGAAGGATCACATAGTACTATGTATTAGCGGCCGCTCGCCCCGCCCTCCCGCCTGGTATGTCCCTTCATTAATGCAGAGATCATAGTAGCAGGGACGTCATTGAGAGGCGGGCGGCCGGCCAGAGGTGGGACTTTTAAAACCTGCCCTGCGCTGCGCTGCGCCCTCCTCCTTCCTCACGGCGGCCATATTAATTTCGGCACCGTTAACCCATTATCGGCCGAAATGAGAGAGGCTCATTTTCGGCCGATAATTTCGGTGGCTGAAATTTCGGTGCATCCCTAATATATACATATATATATATATACAGTATATATATATATATATATATATATTTATATATATAAATATGGAAAAAGGGAGGGGAAGGGAGGGGAGGGGGAGAGGGAAATGGAAATAAGGGAAGGTGGGACTTTAGATGAGACTCTTGCCATCGAGTCTCCATCCCTATGTCTATAATCAAACAATAGAACACATGGTGTTCAAAATTAATTAATGGGACTTTGAATGAGGTGTGGCCAGAGTGCGAATGTTAAAGTGGTGTATACATATGCTGGTAAGCAAAAGAATGTATAATAAATCAACATTTCGCATTTATTAATAAACATAACATGGCAGTTAACAACATTACAAATCAGGGTACAAAAACAGTAAATGGACATACATGGTAAGTAAAAACCACAAAGGGTATGTATGATATTAAAAATTGTTAGATAAACCCATACACAATGGAAAAAGCAATAAAATAATGATTGAATGTAAACTAGTTGGATGCATGATGTAGCAAACCAATAATGAGTTTGGATACATGATGGAACTTGTAAATAGTGGTTGCCTCATAAGCTCGACGCGTTTCGTGAAACAATGTTCACTTCCTCAGGAGCAGGCATGGTTAAGATGTCTAAAAGGATACAAATGAATAAATGTTGCATCCAACAAGACGGATATAATAGGAGTGTTGAATAGGAATATAACTTACATGAGGGTATTGACTGTCAGTGAGGATGCAGATCCCCCAGTGGTAGGTCCCTGTTGGGAACTGAGAGAGTGTAACCCCCCGCACAAAGCCAGAGGGCGTGGTCCATATAAACAGTGAACATCTCCATAGTGGGTCTTGGAGGGCTCAGCTCGGTAATAAGATGAAACTGTATAAAAGTATAACAATAGTAAGTTATGTAATTAACATGAAAATATGTTAATGTGGTGAGCTGGCCCAGAACCAAGATACCAGGGTGTGTAGGTGAGGTCGGATCGAAACCAGGATACCAAAGGGTGTGGAGACAGTGTGTGTAGAGGCTGTGTAACAGCCAACCAGGGTAGGGTGAAGAGTAAAAAGGTGTGTGAGCATAACAAAGCAAGGCTGAAACATAGACTCAATTATATAGTGCTGACGCAAACAAGAAGAAACTGATACCAAAGAATGTGCAGGGAAAACCTATTAAAAGAAGAAGTGGTGTAGTCATAAATACATGCCTAGGTAGGGTGCAGAGGGGTGTGTAAAAAAGAGGACCTGCGCGGTGCTAAGGTGGGGGCGGCTCTCAGCGTCACGGTGCAATTCAAAGTAGTAGGAGTACCATCGGGCATACATCTGTTGCCCAAGACGGTCTCCCCATTATGAATGCTGATGGAATCACGTGTAGGAGCGTTGGCACCAAGGAATGACGCCACGCTCCGTACGGAATGACGTGACGCCAATGCGCCGTGGCCGCGACCGAACCAACCACCCCGCATCCCGGCCAAGGCCGGGGCGGGGAAGTGCGGGAGCGGAAGCGGACGGGGCACATCGCAGTTCCCAAGAAGGACAGTCCGGGAGACACAAAAGCCCCAGCGACAGTCACCTAGTAAAGTAATGGAGTAAATGGTATTGTGAATATTGGGAACATTACCAGTAGTCATGTACTAGATCGAAAAAATGAGCATAATGCCAGATGAACATGGAAAATATAATTGGAATAGGACCATGGAAACCTGGTTGCACACCTCCATCCCTGAATCTGGTATAAATATGGAAAAAGGGAGGGGAGGGGGAGAGGGAAATGGAAATAAGGGAAGGTGGGACTTTAGATGAGACTCTTGCCATCGAGTCTCCATCCCTATGTCTATAATCAAACAATAGAACACATGGTGTTCAAAATTAATTAATGGGACTTTGAATGAGGTGTGGCCAGAGTGCGAATGTTAAAGTGGTGTATACATATGCTGGTAAGCAAAAGAATTAATAATAAATCAACATTTCGCATTTATTAATAAACATAACATGGCAGTTAACAACATTACAAATCAGGGTACAAAAACAGTAAACAACATTACAAATCAGGGTACAAAAACAGTAAATGGACATACATGGTAAGTAAAAACACAAAGGGTATGTATGATAATAAAAATTGTTAGATAAACCCATACACAATGGAAAAAGCAATAAAATAATGATTGAATGTAAACTAGTTGGATGCATGATGTAGCAAACCAATAATGAGTTTGGATACATGATGGAACTTGTAAATAGTGGTTGCCTCATAAGCTCGACGCGTTTCGTGAAACAATGTTCACTTCCTCAGGAGCAGGCATGGTTAAGATGTCTAAAAGGATACAAATGAATAAATGTTGCATCCAACAAGACGGATATAATACGAGTGTTGAATAGGAATATAACTTACATGAGGGTATTGGCTGTCAGTGAGGATGCAGATCCCCCAGTGGTAGGTCTTGTTGGATGCAACATTTATTCATTTGTATCCTTTTAGACATCTTAACCATGCCTGCTCCTGAGGAAGTGAACATTGTTTCACGAAACGCGTCGAGCTTATGAGGCAACCACTATTTACAAGTTCCATCATGTATCCAAACTCATTATTGGTTTGCTACATCATGCATCCAACTAGTTTACATTCAATCATTATTTTATTGCTTTTTCCATTGTGTATGGGTTTATCTAACAATTTTTACTATCATACATACCCTTTGTGGTTTTTACTTACCATGTATGTCCATTTACTGTTTTTGTACCCTGATTTGTAATGTTGTTAACTGCCATGTTATGTTTATTAATAAATGCGAAATGTTGATTTATTATACATTCTTTTGCTTACCAGCATATGTATACACCACTTTAACATTCGCACTCTGGCCACACCTCATTCAAAGTCGCATTAATTAATTTTGAACACCATGTGTTCTATTGTTTGATTTTATATATATATACATAATTCTTGTGAATGAGCAGCCCAAACCAACTGTATACATATATATATATATATATATATATATATATATATATATATATATATATGTATACATACATACATATATATATATATATATATAATAAATGTATACAGTTGGTTTGGGCTGCTCATTCACAAGAATTACATGCAAAATAATGGTACCGCTTTCAGCACCTAAAATCCAAAAGAATAATACCGCCAGGGAGGTTAATTCAAGGGGTTGAACATAAATTTCAAGTACAAAGTGTAGGAATTGCAGCCATTTTTATACACAGACCCCCCATTTTCAGGGGCTCCAATGTAATTGGACAAATTAATATAATCATAAATAAAATGTTAATTTTTAATACTTTGTTGAGAATCCTTTACTGGCAATGACTGCCTGAAGTCTGGAACCCAACATTACCAAATACTGGGTCTTCTCCTTTCTGATGCTTTGCTAGGCTCTAACTGCAGCTGTCTTCAGTTGTTCTTTGTTTGTGGGTCTTTTTGCCTTTAGTTTTTTAGTGAATCGCATGCCTAATGAAGTTGAGATCAGGTGATTGACTCGGCCATTGCAGAAGATTCCACTTCTTTTCCTTTAAATGCTCCTGGGTTGCTTTTGCAGTGTGTTTTGGATCATTGTCCATCTGTAATGTGAAGCGTCGTCCAATCAACTTTGCTGCATTTGGCTGAATCTAGGCTGGCAGTATATCTCTAAACAATGCAGAATTAATCTGGCTGCTTCTGTCTTCTGTCATATCATCAATAAACACCAATGACCCAGTGCCACTGGAAGCCATGCATGCCCATGCCATCACACTGCCTCCACCATGTTTTACAGATGACATTGTGTGCTTTGGGTCATGAGCTGTTCCAAGTCTTCTTCACACTTTTTTCTTCCTGTCATTCTGGTACAAATTAATCTTAGTTTCATCTGTCCAAAGAATGCTTTTACAGAACTGGTCTGACTTTTTTTAGGCTTATAAATGGTTTGTCCCTTGTGATGGACCCTCTGTATTTGGTCTCCTGAAGTCTTCTCTTGATTTGGCAATGATATGCCCAACTCCTGGAGAGTGTCCGTCACTTGTCTGGATGCTGTGAATGAGTTTTTCTTTACCATAGTGAGGATCCTGCGATCATCCATCACTGTTGTTTTCCGTGGATGTCCAGGCCTTTTTATGTTGCTGAGCTCACCAGTGCATTCTTCATTTCTCATAATGTACCAAACTGTTGATTTAGCCACTCCTAATGTTGCTGCTATCTCTCTGATGGATTTGTTTAGTTTCTGAAGCCTTACATTGGTTTGTTTCTCTTTCATGGGCAGCTTCTTTGAATGCATGATGTTCACAGCAATAGATTCCAAATGCGAATACCACACTTAGAATCAACTTAGACCTTTTAGAGCTGTCAGCGGCGGCTTCAGCGTTGAAGCGGGCGCAGGAGAGGCACTCTAAAATGGAAGCCCCATAGTAAGTCTATGGGTGACATCACTTCCCATTCATTTCACAGCCGTTGTAGGTCCTCTCCTGCACACAGCTTCTGTCGCTGGGACCAGATCAGGTGCAGAAAAGGTAAGTATAGCAATTTTTGCTTTAGAGGAGTAGATAAGTTAGGTTTAGAATGTGGCACAGAGCAGCTTTAGCGTTAGTTAGGTTTTGCCTGAACTTACCCATTAAGGGCAACGTGTATGCCCGTGCGAAGGGGCGTCTTCAGGCCCCAGGGATACACAGATGTTCCATGCAGAGGTGTGTAGGAGACCTGTTCAAATCATTGACAATTGGCCAACTGCATGAATCTCCACACACATACCGAAGTGTACATCCCTGCGGGTCCGATGGATGGATCAGGGTGCAGGCAGACTATGCTCTGACCCGTGCTTCGATTCCACATAGATGTGCACTCTGGGATGCATGTGGAGATCCATACAGGTCCATATATACTGTAGCCGGTTGCCTCCCATTGATTTGAACAGACTGCTTGCACGCCTCTGCACAAAACATCTATGCCTAAAGACACCCCTCAATCCTATGATTGAGGCCTAAGGCTGGGTACACATATGTGCAAATTGGATGTAGGTATCCCGCATCCAATTTGCATGACATGCAAGTGTGCCTGACTCGCAATGGAGCCAGTTCACACAGGTCCAGGGTGGCCGCGGTCCGCATTCCAAAAGAGTCCTGTGTTTTTTGGGTCTGGTTCAGGTGCAAATTCAGGCAAAAATCCGGACCGCATTAGCACCTGAACTGGTGAACAGGGACACACCTGACCCCATGCTGGGAACTGCGGCCGCACATATGTAAACTCTGCCTGAAGCTAAAGTGGTTTACATATATGTATGCCACCTTTATCACTTTTGGTGTTTTGTTTGTAAATCAGTAGAACCCTTCGTTTGAAATATCTCAGTGCATTCCTCTGGTCACATTCTGCAAAGGATTTTGTCAGTATTTTCTTCAATCCTCTAAGGTTAATTTAATGAGAAGCTGTGAGGAGGAAATGTGAGCAAAACATCCTGTACCAGGTCAAACATCACACTGACAGGTATAATTAAGAGTTTATTAAATAAAACAGTGTAATTAGAACTCATGCTCTGTAACCTATAGCTACCAACCCGATTATAGTCTTCATTAGTCTGACTACACTGGACCGATACAAAAGCTTCACTAATGAAAATGTTAAATTATAACTGGCAAAGGTGTAACTACTACGAAGCGCTGCTGCACAGCTATCACACACTGCAGAGTGATAACTGATTAGTAGCCAAGCCACTTTAGAAAACTTTACTAAAGCTGCAATCCCTATTTATACTTAACTAATGACAGATTTTGGAACTCCTTATGGGTCTTTTTCAGTAGATATGGTTATTTATCTGATTTCCATAAATTGAAAACAGAGGCTGCAATGGCTGACCGGTTTCTGAAAGATAGTTTCAGGAGTACGTTCGTACATACATACAGAACGTATGTAGTGATTAAATACGTTTGTGACCATAATAGATTTATTGTGATGGTGCTTCTAATAAGAGGAAGATAAGCACTCTTGTGTCAAATGACACAAATAAAATATATGCTGTAGGGCTAGGTTCGCGCTTGTGTGAACACTCACAAAATCGCGTGCGTCCTTGATTCGGGACACAAACACTGCCCCTGCCAAATTGCTCTGCGGCCCAAAACGTTTGGTGCCCCACACACTATACCACAAAATTACCAGGCCTTTAAGGTGCTTCTAAAGGCAGAAGGTATTTTCTACCCTAAAGCGTAACTCACTCACTCACTTTTGTTGAGAAAAAAACATTGCCCTCTGGGTGATGGTACATTATAAGGATTATAACAACCTTTGTTGCAGATTCCTACCTTTTGTTATTCTGAAGAAATCATTGTTTGTTCCTCTGTGCTGAGTGGGTCTAATGGGAGTGGTTTCATAGTTATCAATCAGTTGCAACAGTTGCAGAGCACTAATGAGAAAAGCTGCTGGGTCTGCATCCCTTTAGATGTGTTCCTATTGGGAGTATCTCACCAAAAATGACATTTTTGTTGCAGGGGATGCCTGAAATCTGATTTGTATCTTAGGCAGACTTCTAGGAAAATTGGTGGGCCAATCACACAAGCAGGATATGATGTTTCTGGGGTGTGGTCAGTACACACTCTGTGTACAGAACACCTACAGATAGCCATATTGCATTGCGTTTTCAGAAAATTACAGTGGCTGCCGATTGAAAAGGAAAAGTAATCTAATATAATAAAGTACAAGTGTCTCTGCGTCCAGTCCCTGTGTCCGTGGGATTGTGCTACTGCGCATGTGCCCCACGGACAGCTGTTGGGACATGGAGCGCAAAGACTTCGGGTGGCCGGGCGGCTGTGCGGTGGGCGGGCTTTGGCCAGCAACCTGGTAACCAACCGCTGTTGGCGCCAATAGCTACGTCAGGGGCTCTGCATAGAGGGCAGTACGGAGGGGACAATGCGCAGCTGTATGGGGGGTACGCTGAGATGCGGCTAGAGCGCCCGAGTACCGCTGCCCGTGTACATCCCGCCAGTCAGAGCATCTGTCCTGTATCAAAACACATCTCTACCCGCACGCGGACACACAATGTGCGGTTATTGCTGTCACCACGGTGTCCTGTCGGATAATGCATCCAAGTGACGTCACTCCAACTGACTGGTCCGTCCGATCAGCTGTTCTGGCGGTGACGACACTGACATGTACAGTTTGTCCGATGCATTATCCGACGGTAAATAGAGAGCGGAGGAGGGGAGAGAATCTATTTTCAGATTCTGCCTCATTCTCTGCACATCTATCGGGACGGATCGGATTACAGTGCAGTGTATTCTTATGTGAGAAATGGCAGAATATTGTCTGATAGAGAACACAAACACAGCTCTTATCGGGGCACATTAAAGGGGACTCTGACCACATGATTAAAGGAGACTCTGACCACACTATTAAAAGGGGACTCTGACCACACTATTAAAAGGGGACTCTGACCACACTATTAAAAGGGGACTCTGACCACACTATTAAGGGGGACTCTGACCACACTATTAAGGGGGACTCTGACCACATTATTAAAGGGGACTCTGACCACACTATTAAAGGGGACTCTGACCACATTATTAGAGACCCCTTTAATAGTCAGTCACACAAGCTTTTGATAGAAACTTCAAATGGTTGTTTCTGCACACAAATTATGCAAGCATAGTTCACTGCTATCCAGGGCTTTTTTTTTCATAGAAAAGGTGCAGGAACTCCCCTTTCAAGTCACCCCTTGTCTCCGCCCCTACCCACCTCTGAGCATCATCCTTTGATTCTTCCCTCTATCCACCTCCCAGTTCCACCAAGTATCATTTTGAAGTAATTTTATGGAATTTGTTATTGATAAGCCATAAAATATATCCACTGCATCCAGCATCAATACACCCCCTTTCAACAATAGTTTCCCCCAGCAACAAAGGACCCCCCAAGCAACAATGGATCCATCAGAGCATTAATAGACCCCTCCAGGAACAATAGATCTCCTAGTAGCCAGCATCAATAGATCCTCCAGCAGCCAACAGTAGACCTCTCCCTCAATAGTAGATCCCTCCCAGCAACAAATTAATCCCAGCAAAAATAGATCCTCCGGCACAACACTCCTTGCCATTTCATGCATTCAGTGCTAGAGGTGCCGGAACTGCATTCCCCCGCGTTCCCGCTGAAAAAAAGCCCTGCTGCTATCAACATCAGTATCTCACCCTGGCAATTGTCTATGATACGGAGTGCTTTAGCAATCTACGTATCATTCACTTATGCTTTACAACTACATTAATCTGAGTCTGAAGTTAACTTGTACTTTGCTTTTATTCTATTATACGCATCATTGTATATGCAATGTATGTACAAGGTAAAAGAATGGAAAATACCTGCAATATATGTGGGATCATTGCCCAAGAACAACAATGTGTCTATCAGGTTTCCTGACGCCTGATATGCATATGCTTGTTCTGTATCAATGACACACCAGAAAGGCCATATTTCTTTCCTGGCTGGTTCCTTTAAATAAATGATTTGGTTTTCCACCGGCTTTTGAAATGATGTGCTTCCTTACAGTTGATGAATTCAAGTGTGATAAAATGAAAGTATCTAGTTAACAATGTCACACATTACATCATAATTCAATAACACTCTAAGGACAGCGTCATGATGCCCAACCAGGGCCTTAGAAATCTTCCCTATATGTACTAAGAGCTACTTAGTGCAGATTTCATTACAAGCGGAGTAAATTCAGCAAGTTTAAGCAGTAAACAAAAATTGGTTATTAAACATCTGCATTCTCACAATATCCTCCCTTTGCCCAGCTGCTTCCCCTCGGTGTAAAAACAGTACACCCAATTAAATAGTGAAATAAATAATAAAGCAGTGCCATAACCAAATTAAATAGTAATATAATATGTGCTACACAGACATGATCATGTATGCATAAAGTGATAAAAATGTATTGCTACAATACCCAAAAAACACAAAAAAAGGTGACCAATATAATGAAAGAACCACAGCAGGTGACTTTGTGTGGATTGTTGGTGCAGCATAGTTTATACCAGATTTGGCACATCAAGGATATTGAAGAGTGCATACGGTATATGTTTATAATAAGGAATGATCACTGTTTTGAGCAGTGATTTTGGTCAAATTATTTGTGTTTTTTTTTTTTGGGCTATTGTAGCATTTCATTTTTGCCACTTTATTTCTGCATAGAGTATATGATCATGTTTGTATAGCACATGTTATATTAATATTTAACTAGTTATAGCGCTGCACCATTACCCATTTCATTATTAATTGACCATTTGGAAGAACATTTTGGTGGACAAAGCTCACATATCTGGAAGCTGGTCGGGCTTAGGTTTTGAGATTGATACATTCAGGGTGTAATCATCTACCTGGGCTTATTTTGGAGAGCCTCAGGATTGATTTGCAATAGACGTAAATCTAAGATCTTGCAATTGGAGTGGATTGTACAATCTCCCTCTTTTTTGGGCACTGTCTGGGGACCTCTTGGGGAACTGCTGGCCCTTGATGTCTGCCGCGATACGGTCTACCATCTTACACCTATTGTGTCCTTACAGTAGCTGTGATAGGAGAGATTATGAGTGCTCTTTGGTCCTTCAGTGATGGATTTTGCTTTTTAATGTTGATTTAACCATACTCAACTGCACCTCCTGAGCTTCTGAGGAAGCAGACAGAGCAAAAGGCTTTGGGATGAGGCATCCTTCCCCTTCTGTATTCTTGTGATAAGTGATAATATTCAATACGGATACAGTGTACATATGTATACAGGGGATGGCCTCTGTTTTTGGGAGTTGCATTATTTGAATAAGGGTTACAGGATTTTTCTATGTTTTAGGGGCAAATACCCCAAAATGTATTTAATTTATTTATAATAAAGATATTCCTTTTATAGAATGTATTTGTACTGGCGAATCATTCTGAAAGAAGGTTTCAACACCTTTAAAATCCCGTTTTTTCTTCTTAAAATTTTGTTTCTACAGTAACTTGGAATGTGGTGTTGAGCTCATGTTTTTAAATGAATTTCATTATTAAGTTTAAGCAGCAACTGGGCTTCAATGAAACCTGGCAGACATTTTATTACAAAAACTTTGAGGTGAGCAGAGCAATCCCACTGTACATAAACAACTATTTAAAGACAATTTGTTTATATACAGAATCATTGATTATATTAGTAACAATAACCATTTCTAAAAGTATCAATACATTGCATGATGATTGCATGCTAAGTAAAGATCTAAACAGGGATAGGATTAAAGCTCCTGATGACGTCAATCCTATGACGAAACGACGTGTCGGGCGGTACCAGACGTGTCATGACCACGCCCCCAAGCCGGCTTTTATATGATTGAATGCTGCAGCCTGTGTATTTAATATATGCCTGCTTGTCTCTACGAACATGTGAGTCTAAAATCTTTTAATAAATTACCTTTGTTTTAAACAGTATCACGCTATGTGCCCTGTGCTCCCTTTTTTCATCAATATGGTTCCCATGCGTCTTCCTGAGAGTACATTTTGAAGGTCTTCTCTGATGATCTGCACCTGATGGGTTTAACCCCTTTATGCGCATTTGGCTTTTCCATTCTTTTGGAAGCCAACATCATCTGGTAAGAAGCCATTTGTCTCTTTGCTTCACTAGGGGCTTCTATTTGTTTTCTCTGCCGTGATAGGAGCGGCGTCTCCACCTGCATACTGGGACTTGTGGTTCTTCTATACAGCACAACGTTTTTTACCATTGGATTTTCTCATATTCATGGACTTTTCATATGGACTTCTCACTTTCAAAAATGTTTCTGGATTTATGTGCACATATATTTAAGAATTTTCTTTGATATTCACCACTATTTAGCGCCACACATTTTTTATATTATCTCTAGGAACTTGCATACAGTATCTCACAAAAGTGAGTACACCCCTCACATTTTTGGAAATATATATATTTTTTTTTAATGTGACAACACTGAAGAAATTACACTTTGCTACAATGTAAAGAAGTGAGTGTACAGCTTGTATAACAGTGTAAATTTGCTGTACCCTCAAAATAACTCAACACACAGCCATTAATGTGTAAAACACTGGCAACAAAAGTGAGTACACCCCTAGGTGAAAATGTCCAAATTGGGCCCAATTTGTCAATATTTTGTGTGGCCACCATTATTTTCCAGCACTGCCTTAACCCTCTTGGGAATGGAGTTTATCAGAGCTTCACAGGTTGCCACTGGAGTCCTCTTCCACTCCTACATGATGAGATCATGGAGCTGGTGGATGTTAGAGACCTTGTGCCCCCCCCCCCCCCCTTCTGTTTAGGATGCCCTACAGATGCTCAATAGGGTTTAGGTCTAGGGAAATGCTTAGCCAGTCCATCACCTTTACCCTCAGTTTCTATAGCAAGGATGTGGTCGTCTTGGAGGTGTGTTTGGGCTTGTTATCATTATGAAATATTACCCTGCCCAGTCTCGGAGAGAGGGAATCATGCTTCCGTAGGTCACAGTACATGTTGGCATTCATGGTTCCCTCAATAAACTGTAGCTCCTTAGTGCTGGCAGCACTCATGCAGCCCCAGACCATGACACTCCCACCACCATAATTGACTGTAGGCAAGACACACTTGTCTTTGTACTCCTCACCTGGTTGCTGCCACACACACTTGACACCATCTGAACCAAAAAAGTTTATCTTGGTCTCATCAGACCACAGGACATGGTTCCAGTATTCCATGTCCTTAGTCTGCTTGTCTTCCGCAAACTGTTTGCGGGCTTTCCTGTGCATCATCCTTAGAAGAGGCTTCCTTCTGGGATGACTGATTTGATGCAGTTTGCGGCGTATGGTCTGAGCACTGACAGGCTGACCTCCCCACCCCTTCAACCTCTGCAGCAATGCTGGCAGCTTTTATACGTCTATTTCCCAAAGACAACCTCTGGATATGATGCTGAGCATGTGCACTCAACTTCTTTGGTCGACCATGGTGAGACCCGTTTTGAGTGGTATCTGTCCTGTTAAACCACTGTATGGTCTTGGCCACCATGCTGCAGCTCAGTTTCAGGGTCATGGAAAACTTCTTATAGCCTAGGCCATCTTTATGTAGAGCAACAGTTCTTTTTTTCAGATTCCCAAAGAGTACTTTGCCATGTTGGACTTTCAGTGACCAGTATAAGAGAGTGAGAGCAATAACACCAAATTTAACACACCTGCTCCCCATTCAAACCTGAGACCTTGTAACACTAACGAGTCACATGACACACCAATTTATACATTCTAACTAAGGGGGTACTCAATTTTGTTGCCAGTGGTTCAGACATTAATGGCTGTGTGTTGAGTTATTTTGAGGGGACAGCACATTTACACTGTTATACAAGCTGTACACTCATTACTTTACATTGTAGCAGTGTCATTTCTTCAGAGGTGTCACATGAAAAGGTATAATAAAATATTTACAAAAATGTGAGGGGCGTACTCACTTTTGTGAGAAACTGTACATACTGTATACACACTCTTACACTACGAGAATGCAGGCACTTCGAACATGTCAGCACTGTTCATGTCACAAGGAACTTAGGTAACTCCTGCTCTAGAATCTTGCTCTGGAAAGCTGAGCTGGCCCCCGCCTACAGGGCTGCCGTTAGAAATCGCGGGGCCCCGTACAGACTACCTGGCAGGGCCCCCCCCCCCCCCAAGAAAATATTAAAGATATATTTAGCTAAAATAACAACAAAATCACTATTAGCAGACACAAATATAACATAACTCACATAATTCCTGCTAAAACTGAAAAAAAAAACAGATGTTAATAAATAAAAATGAAGAGGAGATGAAAAAAATATACAGGCTGGGCAGTTGGAGCTCCGGGATCAGAGAGACAGAGGGAGAGAAACAAAGTTACAAATAAACTCCTGAGCAGAGATAACATTAGAGCCAGTTCTGGGAGGGGGGCCCACACAGGGAGGGGGATTAGTTAGTGACAACTGTCTATTTCTCAGCAGATAAAAGCTGGCAGCAGGGATATTGTGTATTTGTTGTCCATCACTAATCCCCCTCTCTGTGTGGGCCCCCTTGTGTGCTCTGGCCCCCTACAACAGGGCTGGTGGTCCCACCCTATCAGCGGCCCTGCCCGCCTACACCCCCACTACCTTTACTTTACTTCCATGCTTTACTAGTACAACGTTCCTTCATGGCAGGCAGGGGAGCTTCTGATGACTGGCACATTGGCCTCATGTGTCTCCTAGTTTTGGTCACGGAGCATTACACATCACAAATCAAGCGGAAGGGATGCATGGGCAGTATCATTATGCCAGTGTTTTGGATATTTTAAGAAGGTCTGCCAGCTGGCATATTCAGCATGCTTATGAGTACTAGTAATAGGGGCAGTAACATTTGTAAAAAGAGAATCTGACCGAGGCCCCTAAAAGTGTGTCCTTGATCAAGATTTTGTAGTAGTGCCCATGAAACCTCAGCTACCCCACTGGTGAAACACTGTAAACACAGACTGGAAGATTTATAAAGATTGTACTCAGAATACGTTTATACAATCCCCTTTCTTCTGCACATATCATTGCAGCAGTAAAGACATGCTCCATACCCCCTAAGAATGCGTGACTTTGAGGTGAACTGTTCCAAGTACCATTGTAAACAGTTTTACAGTCAACAGGGGTCCCAAATATATACAAAGCCTACTACAAATCCTTTCCTACAGAGGAGGCAGCTGAATGCGCACTAGTTGGCTGCTTGATCTTGTTCGCAGTCAGCTTGATAAATCCCCACGGAGAGTTCTACTTGCAGAAAAAAAAAAAAAAATCTCTTTATCTCTGTCTCTTAACAGACATTCCTCTAAAATAATTTTTGTCTGAGCACTGCATTTAAAGTAAAGCTGGCCATACACATTTCGAATTTCCAATGATTTCCCCATGAATAAAATTGTAATCTTTACTTTGATTACCTTTCCCTGAAAAGTTGAAATGGGTTCTGCTGACACTAGGCACAAAATGAATAACACTTGTGTGACAGTCACTGAACGGGTTAATTCCCCCTGTGTAAGAATGCGTCTTATTTCCATCTGCCCTGACTGATAAATAATTATACTCTGCCTGCTTCTCCATCTGGAGAATTAGGCCTGTTAACCCTATGTTACAGAACTACCCATAAATCATTATTCACTTAGCTTTTATGTCTCATTAGAGAGCCACGTCCAGTTTAAATACACTTGTGGGGAGGAGGGGCGCTCTTGGATTTTCCTATAAAATCTAACATCCAGCTATAGTAGCAGAATATTTCAAATGGGAAATAATCACCCATTCACAATATTTTTTTAAATCAAAACCTAATCTAGACTTAACTATTGATATGTGTGCTAATTACATAATTACATGTTTTATAGACCATATATAAACAAACAATAAAGTAAGTCTCCATTCACACTAGTCCGACTTGTCAGGCGACTTGGTCAGCCTGACAAGTCACGCACCGTCGAGTCCCATAGTGTAGTACAGGAACGGTTCTAATAGGAGCGACACAAGTCGCTCTGACTTAGAAAAAGGGTCCTGTACTACTTCGGGGCGACCTGGAGCGACTTGCATAGACATTCATTTTATGCACGCGACTTCACAGGTCGCCCCCTAAGTCGGATCGCCGTAGTGTGAACCGACGCTAATTGTAAAGATATTTTTTTTACAAATAACAAACATTTCTCAATTACCTGCCTTGTGGTTTGCACAGAACAGTCCCAATCCCCCTCTTCTGTGGTCCCCCACCAGCATTCCTAGCTCCTCCCCCCTCCTGAATGCCCCCATAGCAAGCGGCCTGCTATGTGGGCACTTGTGCATGCTCGATTTTGAGCCAGGCTCTGTGTGTTCATTGACACACACAGCATGGCTGGGCCCCATCTCCCTATCTTTACAGGATTGATTGACAGCAGCAGGAGCGAATGGCTTCCACTGCTGCCTCCATATCCAGTGAGGACAGAGAGAAAGGAAAGAGCCGCTAATCTCGGGCCACAGTGCTGGAACGAGATTGGGCTCAAGTATGTATTTAGGGGAAGTATTGAGGGAGAGGAGCTGAACACAGATGGTTTTTTACACTACTGCAGAGAATCCATCAAGGTAAAAAATCCTCTGCCTTTTCACAACCACTTTAACCTCCCTGGGGTTAATCCGGAGTGTGGCTCGGGGTTAATCTTCAGTACCAAAAGCGGTAACCCTGAGCCACACTCGGGGTTACCCTGTAGTAAAAAATTACATTGTCCCTACGATCCCCTGATGTCCTCCGGCTGATGCCGGTGTTCTATCAGAATACCGCTACCTATCAGATTCTGCTACCGGAAGTGACATTGGTAAGAGAAAACTTACTGCGCATGCGCCATGAGCTCCAACAAGGCAGCTATGCGTTTCATAAGCTTTCCTAATGTGACAGAACACAAAGCAGCTGCAGACACCCAAGTACTCTTGAATTTCAGACTGATTTTAGCAGTAAACTTACCTTTTACACTGAAATAGACTATTTCACCACGACCGAGTAAAATAGTCTATTTCACTATATAATCAGTTTGTCGCTGAGCAGTGTGGGTTGTACCAAGATGGCCATCGCCACCTTCTACCTGCAGGTTACTCCCTATATTTACTATATTACAATAATAATAGAAATGTAATACTGTTTTTCAGTCTAAGGTCAGTTTACTGCTAAAATAAATGTAAAATTCAAGACTTGTATGTAGGAAGACAGGTGTAAGAAGATGTCCGCAGCTGCTTCGTGTTCTGTCACATTAGGAAAGCTATTGGAATGCATAGCGGCCATGTTGGAATGCATGGCGCATGCGGAGTAAGTTTTTCTCGTCCAAACGTCACTTCCAGTTACAGAATCTGATAGGTAACGGTACTCTGATAGAACACCAGCATCCGTTCCCTTCTCTGCGAGCGCCACGACGCAGGAGGGTGGAACCGGGCGGGAAATTAAAAAAAAGAACACAAAACATGACATGATACATTGTAATCTGTCAGGATTACATTACTGTATCAAACCATTTCACCTCAGTTTTGTGAGTCCAGTGCTCTGCCTGCACTTTTACGGTTTTATTCCTTTTATTTTTATGAATAATTTATTAATTTGTTTATTCATTTCATTTATTAATAATTGTTATTCACTTTTACTGTTTTTTTCCTAAGAATTACAGGCCTACAATATAAAATAACGGATTTCCATGCAAAACAATGTACCGCTTTGACATTCAAAAATACTGACATAATCAGCCAGGGAGGTTAATGTAATACTACTACCATAACACTGGGTATACTAACATATATACACTAATATACACTATATTGTCAAAAAATATTGGGATGCCTGCCTTTACACGCACATGAACTTTATTGGCATCCCAGTCTGAGTTTGTAGGGTTCAATATTGAGTATGTTCACCCTTTGCAGCTATAACAGCTTCAGCTCTTCTGGGAAGACTGTCCACAACGTTTAGGAGTGTGTCTGTGAGAATATTTTACCATTTTTCCAGAAGGGCATTTGTGAGGTCAGGCACTGAAGCTGGGCGAGAAGGCTAGGTTCTAATTCATCTCAAAGGTGTTCTATCGCATTGAGGTCAGGACTCTGTGCAGGCCAGTCAAGTTCCTTCCCCCTAAACTCACTCATCCATGTCTTTATGGACCTTGCTTTGTGCACTGGTGCGCAGTCATGTTGGAACAGGTAAGAACCATCTCCAAACTGGTCCCACAAAGCCACAGAGCATGAAATTATCCAAAATGTCATGGTATGCTGACGCCTTAAAAGTTCTCTTAACTAGAACAAAGGGGCCAAGCCCAACCCCTGAAAACAACCCCACACTATAATCCCCTCCTCCACCAAATGATTTGGGCCAGTGCACAAAGCAAGGTCCATAAAGACATGGATGAGTGAGTTTGGGGCGGAGGGACTTGAATAACCTGCACAGTGTCAGCTCAGAACTGTGTAGTGTGTTCAGGCGGCGCTGGCAGGGGCAGGTCGGGCGGAGGCGATGTCTGATTGTGTCGTGTCATGTCATGGAGTGGCTGGACCTGAGTGTGCAGGTCTATGGGACGGGAGCAAGGCAAGATGATATGGGATGGGAGTGGGACTGTCAGTGCTGTTTGGAATGGAGTGGACTGACGGGAGAGAGATTGGCATGGAGAGAGATTGTAAACAAACAAAAAAAAGGAGGGCGCCTTCATCTAGGTGTAGCGATTTATTAAAATATAAAACATAAAAGACAATAAAAATGCACTCACTAAATAAAAGTAGAATAAAGCTTGTTATAGACCCATATAGACCTCCATAGGGAAGAAAAACTGTCAGGCTTCAGGCTGGGACATAAGCATCAGAAGCTTACAGAAATTGCAAGATGGCTGCGGCTCCAAACAGCACCTCTTATGTCCCATCCTGAAGCCTGACAGTTGCACTTCCAACTGAAGAACTCTGCTTCAACCAGCCACATGCCTACTGAGCTCTGCAGCCTTACGGTGATCCTATGGAGGTCTATATGGATCTATGACAAGCCTTGATCTACTAATATCTAGTGAGTGCATTTTTATTGTCTTTTATACTTTTTTAATAAATGGCTACACCTAGATGGAGGCGCCCTCTTGTGTTTGTTTTTTATATGTGCATTAGAATCTCAAGACTTAATTTGAGAGAGGAACTGCATCCATTTTTTTTTTTTTAATTTAAAATTTTTCAGACATTACACAGAATACAACAACAGCTGTAACAAAAACATTTTCATACTTTAAGCATAATGGTGGTCCGAGCAGAGAGCGTCTGCTGGCAAAGTAGGTGGGAGGTGGGTGGAGAGGGAGAGGGGGGGGAGCCTCAATGGTCCTTGAGGTTGGAAGGTGAATCTGATTGTGGGGGTAAGGTCATGGGCGAGTCTCTGAAGTTAAACCTGTAATGAGCCATAGTGGGATCAGTCTGGGGAAAGGTGTAAGTGATATATCTGTCCCATTTCAGGTGGAAGGATTCCCTTGAAGATGAAGCTGAGAAGTCCGTATTGGCGATATCTATTGTGAGAAGTGTGGAGAGCTCTGATCTGACCCGAGAGAGAGATGGAGGAGATGTGGAGATCCAGTTGCTTAGGATAGTCCTCCTGGCGATTAGTAGACAAGTCAGGATCCACACACGGGGTGTCCTAGAAGGGGGGCTAGACCATTTTTGGAGTCGCTTGTCCCAGTGGCCGAACAGGAGTATCATAGGGTCCTTGGGTAGGCTGAACTTGGTCACGTCCGTAATGTACAAAAGGACTTGGTCCCAAAAGTGACTTATACCGGGGCAGGACCAAAATTTGTGGTGGAGTGAGGGTCTTACCACCAGACACAAAGGGCATTTGTGGGCGTCCGGCATGGTTTTGTCCGATAGAAAAGGAATATGCGCCCGATGGAAGATTTTTAGTTGGGTCTCTTTCCAAATTGAGTTAGGAGTTAGAGCAAGGGTAGTTTGGAGACCCTTGACCATATTGGGTAACGTGTCATTGCCTGGGAAGTCCTTAAGCCAATTGGAGGCAGTAGAGGTGGACAAAGCCGGCGGGCATTGTCGCAAGAGGGGCTTGTATATCGTGGAAATAGTATAGGTGTCAGCATCCAGCAGGGAGTCAATTAATGACAAATGAAAGCGGGTCCCTGGTTTCCCAGTAGTTGAGGAGAGATAGTGAATGCATTGTGTCCAATAGAAAATGTCCTTGTCCTGGACACCGAATTTATCCTTAATGACCCGGAAGGGAAGGGGAGTACCCGAGCTGGTGTCGCACAGTTGTCCAAAGGTATTCAAACCCTTCTCCTCCCATCGGTGGAACACGGATTGGGTCAATCCTGGAGTGAAAGTCGGATTACCCCGTATTGGAAGGAATTTGGAAAAGTGTATTGGCAGTTTCAATAGTTTTCGTACCTCCCTCCACGCTATGACAGTGTCTCTCAAAAGTATATTTTGACGTAGATCAGGGCACAGTGTCACCCATTTGGCATGCAAGAGAGCAGTTAGGGAGAATGGACTGGCCATCTGAGACTCAAGCTCATAATTGGAGTAATGTGAGGTCTGTGATACCCAGTCCAGAGCAGCCCTGAGCAAACAAGACAGATTATACATTCTCAGATTAGGCAAGTTAATACCCGCGTCGCTTCTGGAGAGTTGCAATTTGTTATACGAGATTCTCGGTCTCTTTCCCCGCCATAGAAATCGGGAGAAAGTTTTCTGCAGGGTTTGCGCATCTTTATGTCTGATTAATAGGGGAAGAGTTTGCAGGAGATAGAGAAGGCGGGCAAAGCTAACCATCTTAATAAGGTGGCATCTCCCCAAAAGCGACAGCGGCAGTTCCTTCCAGTTTTCCAGTTCCTTCGTTATTTTGGACAACAGGGGGGGGTAGTTCAGAGTGTAAATTGATGCCGGAGTGCGTCCTATCTTGATACCCAGATAGGTAATGTGATTAGATGCAATCATGAATGGGGATTCCCTTTCCCATGGACGGGGGGGGCCAGTTCCCAAAGGGAGGATCTCGCTTTTAGAATAGTTTATCTTGAGACCCGAGCACTGTCTGAATCTGTTGAACGCGGAGACTATTACGGGGACGTCTTCTGTGGGGTTTGAAGTAAACAGTAGAACATCATCTGCAAAAAGGGATATGCGCAGCTCCTGAGAGCCTATGCGAATACCATGGAGAGGGGCTCTAGTCAGTAGATACCGGGAGAGGGGTTCTAGAGCGAGGTTAAACAACAGCGGCGATAGGGGGCAGCCTTGTCTAGTGCCTTTGTGTAATCTAAACTCGTCCGTAAGCGCCCCCCCTACACACAATCTGGCTGATGGTGTAAGATACATGGAAGTGATGAGATTCACAAAGGGTCCACTAAAGCCCATGCTGTACAAAACCCGACTCAGCCATTGGAAGTTGACATTGTCAAATGCCTTTTCGGCGTCGAGAGTCACAATAGCCATGTCTCGGCCAGGGTGGATGCGAGCCTGGTCCAGAGCAACCAGGACCTTCCTTATGTTAACAGTGGCCGAACGACCCTTGGTGAACCCAGACTGCGCGGGATGGATCAGATGCGGCATGATATTGGCCAGACGTGTGGCCACAATTTTAGATAGGATCTTGACATCAAGATTTAATAGGGATATGGGCCGGTATGAGCCCGGCTCCAGCGGATCTTTCCCTTTCTTCGAGAGAAGCTTGATAATGGCTTGGTTACCCGTCTGGAGATAGGGTCCGCCGTGCCAAATTGAAGAATACACGTCCACTAGAGTCGGGACCACACCAGGGGAGACTAACTTGTAAAATTCCCCGGAAAGACCATCGGGGCCCGGAGACTTATTGGCTGCAAGATGTTTTATTGTCGACGCAATCTCGTCCGCCGTGATCGGGGCGTTAAGTGTATTTAAATGCTCTTCGGATATTTTGGGGATTTCAGTCCCAGATAGAAAAAAATCAGCTACTGAACTGTCCATGGCCTCGGGGGCGTACAGCGAGGCGTAGAAATCGCGCATGATCCCCTGCACCCCTTGCGGAGTGGAGTCCACCGCTCCCGATTTGCTCCGTAACGAGCCTATGTGCGTGGTGGACATCGGGCCCTTGCATAACCGGGCAAGCAGTTTCCCGGCCTTGTTACCGAAGCGGTGTAATGTCGCCGCGAGATGTGCTTTGTGAATCATTTCAACCCTATCCGCCCAAGTGTCAAAGTCCCGTTTAGCCTCAAGCCATGCCGTGCGCACCATGGGGGTGTCGGCCTGTATCAGTGCCCGCTGGGCCGTCGCCAACCGTTCACTAGCCGTTTTGTAGCTGCTATTCGTGTGCCGTTTGAAAGCCGCCGCATAGGAAATAATACGGCCTCTCAAAAAGGCCTTCCCCGCCTCCCAGAAGAGGAGAGGGGAGCTGCTGTGTTGTTTATTCGTCACATAGTAATCATCCCACTCACGACGAAGGTACAGGGCAAAATCCAAATTGTCTTTAAGGTAGGAAGGGAACCTCCAAATTAGAGGGGCTGGGGGGGATTCCGCTAATGGTAGAGATACTGAAACTGGAGAGTGGTCTGAGATCGCGATGTCATGTATGGTGGCGTCGCACAGGAGGGGAAGGAGGGAGTCCGTGCAGAACAGGTAATCGATTCTAGTAAAAAGTTTATGGGGGTGGGAGTAGAAGGAGTATTCCCGATCCGTGGGGTGCGAGTGACGCCAAACATCTGACAGGGAGAGTGATTCTATTACCGACGCCAGCGGAGTGGGGTCGGCTCGCAGGGTGTCGCGCAGTCCCTGCCGGGGCGTGGATTTATCAAGAACCGGGTCCATTACCGCGTTGAAGTCACCGCCCACAATACGGGGGACATCAGGAAGGGAGAGGAGCCGGGCCGCAATTGTGGCGTGGAAGGAGTGGTCCAGGACATTCGGGGCATATATGTTGGATATAACTAACTCAGTGTCACGGAGCCGTATGTGTGCGGATGCATATCGCCCCTCGCTATCTGTGTCTGTGGAAAGAATTTCCACCGGGAGGCGCTTATGGGACAGTATCATCACTCCGGCTTTGCGGCCGGAGGAGGGTGACCCTACTATTTTGCCTACCCAGAGTTTCTCCATGCGCTTCATATTCTCCGCAGGCAGATGCGATTCCTGGATAAGAGCAATGTCCGCCTTTAACCGTTTGAGATGTCGCAAGACTTTCATCCTCTTAACCGGGGATCGGAGGCCCTTAACATTCCACGTCACTATAGGCATGGGACAGGAAAAAGGGGAATTATACTGGAAGCATGCAGAGTCGGCCTAGCCCTACCCTGGGGCAGTGTTATGTAAAACACCCGAATTACATGTCTGACCTTAGACAGCTCTCGGAACCATGAGCTCGCATACTGAGGATAGAAGCACACCTTCGTTGGGGAGAGGGGAGAAGGTAGGGAAGGTAGGAAAACAGGGAGAAACCGAGCATAAACATACAATGCAATACGGCAGAATAACAATGTAAACAGTAAGAACTTCTCTTTTTTCCGCATGTGTACAACACGGAGCCCAGCCCACCAAGCGTGCCCCCGAGTCCAGCCAGGGTAGTAAACCCACTTAATGGTCCGAGTGGTCAGTATGGCTCAGGTACCCAGCCCTTCTGGCACTCTGGGCAGCCGAGGTGTACAAATCGGAAGAAGAGCGGGAGCACACAGTGTAAAAATACATGAAACAGTAAACGATATACCTAGGCATCGGAACAAACAAAAGAGACATGCCAATAAAACAGAGCAATATAGATATCAAACCTGAGGGAATGGCGGGAGTACCCCGAGTCCTCTAAGCCCACGTCCTAGTGGGAACAGGCCCAGGCATGGACCCAGTAGTGCAAATCAGAGACAGTCGGGAGGGTCAGATCAACGGTGAACATTCGGGCGACCAGAGCCGACCACATCGGCATATCTTTGCCGTTTGGTAGGTTCCTTACTGGGGCTCCTTTGATCTAGCGGTCTGGAAAAAGGAAGGGCTTTAGCAGATGAAGAAGAAGAGGGGCCCTGATCCCCCAGGCGAAGTGAGCGAACAAAAGCTTCCGCTTCCTCTGGATCCTGAAACGCCATTTGGTCGCCGTTAGGTGCACGAAGGCGCAACGTCGCCGGATAGGCCAAGGTGAACTTCAAGTGTTCCTGGTGCAGTTTTGAGCATACGGTCTGAAAGGCTTTGCGTCTTTTTGCGACATCCACAGAATAGTCCGCAAATATTAGAATTTTCATGCCCTCAATTTGGAAATTGGAAGTCTGCCGGAATTTTTGTAGGATAGCAGACTTGTCCGCATAATTCAGGTATTTTGCAATGATCGGGCGCGGGGTTTTACGGTCTTCGGAGTATAGCCCCATCCTGTGGGCCCGTTCGACCACACACGTGCCATGTAGCCCCAAGGCAGCGGGGATTTTTTTTGCGCAAAGTTCAGGAATGGCAGAGGGGGCAATGTTCTCCGGAATCCCAATAAATCGCAGATTGCTCCGACGCGATCGGTTTTCCAGATCCTCCAACTTATCCATGATGATGCGATTGAGCTTATCCTGAGCCTGTTCAGTTCCCTGCATTTGATACACCTCATCCTCGATATTAGATAAGCGGGATTCAGCCTCATTAAGCCTCTTAGAATGTGCCTCCAGCTCCTTCTTTATGCTGGCCATGCCAGCAGCCACCGCTTTCTCCACAGAGGCCGCAATGGTGGGGTTTAGCAGAGCTGCGACAGCCTGAGCTATTTGCTCTGTGGAGGTGCCTAGCCCTGCAGAGGAGAGAGCCAGTGTAGGGGGCTGCTGTGTCGTGCCCGGCTGTGGCGGAGTGATTTCCATGGCTGGAAACTCCGTGGTCGCGCCGGAGCAGGCCGAGACCGGGGCCTCAATTTGCGGAGGGGCCGGCGGAGGTCGGGACGCGGCCTTCTCAAGGAACCGCTCCATTCGGCCGGACTTAAAATAGCACCGCCGGGTCCCTGGGTGTCGATGGACCTCCGGAGGGGGATTAGAGGCTGATCCTGGGCTGTGGGCAGGTTTTTTAAGCCGTTTTCGGAGGGCACGCCGCGGGAGCTGGAGAGCGCTCACCTACTCCATGCGGCGCCGGAACCGGAAGTCTGAACTGCATCCATTTTATCTGTTGTTTCCTACCACTCTACTGGCCCTCTTATGTGCCTCATTTAATGATGGTTGGGTTCCAGTCAGCACAATAGCTTATTTTTTTTCATGGGGAGAGACTGCCACTGACTCAGAAGGGGACATGTTGTGTCAGTGAGGTGTCATCATCATCATCTGTGTTGCTGCACACTGCTTTCAGTGTCACTGTGAGAGCCCATTTCATGTGTGTGTGCCTGACCATTCTCATTTCTTGCCTTCCTTGCCAGTCACGTCCCTGAGCTACTTACTTACTATATCGAAAATAAAATAAGAAATATGTTTTTTAAATCCTTAATATCCATCTTTAATTTACCTTGCTAATTGCATAATGTATTTTTTGTAGCCTAAATACTAAAATTTGCACTTAAAACTGTAATTTTGTAACTTTTGGAAATGTCATTAAAAACTTGGCTGTGCAAGTAAATTTTGGGGTTTCGTGTCAGTAAATTTTAATCTGGTAGGTTGGCAACACTGGCACGAAAGCACCACACATATGTGAACTTAGGCCTAGTACTAACTTTTCAAAATAGTTACCATATTTTTTGCACTGGTATGGCACCAACCCCACCCCCACCTAATACATGCATTTATGTAAAAGATTAGATGTTCAGTGGAGTGTGAAAATGTATAGTCCTCCATCCAGACTTTACATGTTTGGGAGTGCAACTGAAAGAGAATGGTTTAGCAAGGAATATCACTTAGGAATGGGCGCAGGCGTGTTTGGGATCCTAGTCCCAACCCACCTGAGCAATCCTGCCAGGGAGCCGTTACTTCACACCACCAATCTTAGGCAGTATGGCATTTCCCAGCCCGCAGCTGGACATATAGGCTCCTTCCAAACTATCCGTCCGTTGGACGGATTCCGTTTTTCTCAGCGGGGGATCGAGCCGCCGATCCCCCGCTGAGCAGGAGGATGACAGCTGTGTCTCCGCGCTGTGTGCAGAGACACAGCTGTCAGGTCCCCATGCATCTCTATGGGGGAAATCGGATGGGAACGGAACGTCGGTCCGTTCTCACCCGATCCGATCCGATCCGCTGGACGGATGGAAAATAGGGTTTTCATCCGTCCAGATTTGACGGATCGGATCGGATGTCAGCGGACATGTCTCCGCTGACATCCGATCCCCCATAGAGATGCATGGGGGGACCGTTCAGATCCGCCAAAAAAACGGACAGGCTGATCTGAATGGTCTTCCTGTGTGAAAGGGGCCATACACACCCTGACTAGGCTGCTCATAATTAGCGGTGTGCAGTGAAAGCTTCCTAGCCAGATTGCTCAAGTGGGTTGAGACTAGGATCCGAACACGCCTGAGCCCATACCTACTTAACAGGGAACGCAAAAGTGATTTATTTTCTTCTAGTTAAAGCAGAGTCATCCAGCACCTCGAGGTCTGGGTATAGGATATATACTGTATATAAACACTTTCACGTGTGTGCTTGTCCCAGCACCATCACCAGAAAATATATTATTACCACGCACCCCCATTTGCCAGTGGGGAAGCAGATCTGTGTGGCCGGTGGCCGTGTTTGCTCCCGGGCAACCGCAATCATTCCCCGTGGAGACAGAACGGCGGTCTGCTGTTGTAAACACAGCAGACCATTTTTCTGTCAGCAGTCAACACAGGGCTCCTGTGTTCCTCCTATTTAGTAACACAGGTCCCTGTGTTGATTCCATAAGCCCACCCCCCACAGTTAGAAAACACCCGCTAGGCATACATTTAACCCTTTGCTCGCCCCTGGTGTTAACCCCTTCCCTGCCAGTGTCATTAGTACAGTAACAGTGCATATGTTTAGCACTGATTACTGTAGTAATGTCACTGGTCCCCTCAAAAGTGTAAAAAATGTCAGTTAGGTGTCCGATCTGTCTGCGCAATGTCACAGTCTCGCTAAAAATCGCTGATCGTCGCCATTACTAGTAAAAAAATAAAAAAAATGACTATATTTAGAATAAATCTTTCCCCTAGTTTGTATAACTTTTGAGCAAACCAATGAAAATACGCTTATTGGGATTTTTTTACCAAAAATATGTGGCAGAATACAAATTGGCCTAAAGTGATGAAAAATATAAGAAGTTTTTTTAATTTTTTTTATTGGGAATGTTCTATAGCAGAAAGTGAAAAATATATATTTTTTCAGAATTGTTGCTCTTTTTTTGTTTATAGCGCAAAAAAATAAAAATCTCAGAGGTGATCAAATACCACCAAAAAAAGCTCTATTTGTGGGAAAAAAGGACATCAATTTTATTTGGGTAAAGCGTTGCACGACCGCGCAAGTGTCAGTTAAAGTACGCAGTGCTGAATCGCAAAACATGGCCTGGTCATTAAGGGGGAAAATCTTCAGATCCAGAAATAGGTTAAAGTATCTTGTGCACGTACTGGGGCTAACATCTTTGCAAACACATTTGCTAATGGATTGCTTAATCAATTAATTTCTGTATCATTCTTACAAATATTTCTAATTTTTTCGATTGATCCTCTACTTTAATACCTACTTTTCTCACTTTAAAAACTGCTATGACCACTTTTCTTCTCTAATTAGACTTGATGACTTTACATTTACCACACTGAGATAAAACAAGTTGTTGTTGAAAGTCATTAAAGGTATTAAATGGCTTTGACCTTGCATAGTGTGCAGCTCTGACCTCTGTCTAGAGGAAGCTGGTCAGCCATCAATGAGTTAATCTTTATCCTTTGATTACAGCCAAGGCAAGAGAGAGAAAGTCAGCCGAGCTGTGTGGTCCTGCTCAGTCTGTTTCCAGCCACATGTAGAGAATAAAAACAAAGAGCCAAGATGAAAGACTCACAAGCATGCTCACAGAATGGAATTTTGTTTAATGGTTATCTTCTTGCCGGGATTGAAAGTAAAAAATGGGGCTGAGCAATTTGCAGTATTCTTCTCCGCCAGCACAGAAAATCTGCAGCAGATTTAGGGCCATCGGTTCACACTCAGACAGTGGGCACCCAGAGCACTGAGCCGCTCTGATTAATTAAACCTTATGCAGTGGAATGTAGCTTTGAGGCTGGATTGTTTAATGCTAAATGTCACAAGCATGAAATTATACCATGATGCACACACAAGAAATAAAATACGTTGCCTCGTGCCAGTGCCCTCATAAAAATTTAACCTGCCTGTACCGGGAGATAAAGTGAGAAGGGCTGATCAATAAAAAATAAAACCGGCATGAAGGAAATACAAGGCTACTGCTCACAGAGACCAATCAGGTGTAAACTTTCACTTTCTAAACTGACTTAAAAGGAACCCGTCATGAAAGAAACATTAAAGCTGATGCCGCTGATTTCTCCTTTGCATAATGCTAGTTGCCTGTCCATCATTCTGACCCTCTGCTCAGGGCTGTGCCACCAATTAAGCCAACTGAGGCAGGAATCTCGTAAAGGCATGATAGGGGAGTGAGAGTGTCCAGTATGGCATTACTGAGCTCCTTGTCTGGCCACTGTGACTGTCACAGGAGCACCGGCTGAACCTCTTCAGTGACATGGAACCTCCTAACAGTGCAGGTTTTATGTCACTGAGCACCAGAGATGTATAGTAACTAAGTAGAACTACTTCACTACTGTACTTAAGTACCGAAAGGCGGTATCTGTACTTTCCTACAGTAGAATTTTTTTCTCCTACTTCCACTTTTACTTCACTACATTTTTTCGATGATTTCAATACTTCTATATTTTTTTTTGTGCTGCATAGTTACTCGTTACTATTATAAAAATTACCACTGCCAGAACAGTAGATGGCAGGTTTCATGAAGCTCAAAACATGTGTATTATCAGCGCATACGAAAATAAATGCTACTGTATGCATAAATAAAAGCTGCATTTGAAATAATAAAAAACAATATGATGTTCAAACTTTTGACTTATTTCTTTAATAACTACATAACACAGTACTTGTACTTTTAATTTCAGTACTTGAGAAGAAATTTTTTTTCAAAACTACTGGTACTTTTACTTTCAGTACTTGAGTAGCAACATTTTTAAAAAAACTACTTGCAATACTTAAGTACAAAAAATGTTGAATACTTTAGTAGTTCTACTCAAGTCACTTTTTGATCGAGGACTTCCACTTCTACTCAAGTCACTTTTTGATCGAGCACTTGTACTTTTACTCAAGTATGGGTTTCGAGTACTTTATACAACTCTGCTGAGCACAGGGTGCCAGCCACTGCCAGGCAGAGACTTTTAGAACTTGCCTCTGCTGCTAAGATCCATGCTATCACTTTTACAAATGTTATTAGCCAAAAACCATCTATGTGCCTATCTTTGTTCTGCATAGTTTTGGCCGCAACTTCAGGACTATAATGTGTTTGTTGCCATTCATCTGTTCAATGAGAAAGTCAAGAGAGCCTGGGAGGAGCAATGGGTGCTCTCAGAAAGAAGGATGCCAGGTGCCAGATGACAGCTGCAATCAGAATAACATGGCCATTTGCTTCACGTTTTTGCAGTGTCAACTTTGTATGTTAAAGTGATTGTAAAGTCTCATTTTTTTTTTTTTTTATAACATGTTATACTTACCTCTTCTGTGTAGTTGGTTTTGCACAGAGCAGCTTAGATCCTCCTCTTCTCGGGTCCCTCCCTTCTGCTCCTGAGCCGAGCTGCAGCTCTGTGTCCATTCAGACATGGAGCTGCCGTTCAGCCCCGCCCCCTCTCTCCTTATTGGCTCTCTGACTTTGATTGACAGCCACTAAGCCAATGAGGGAGAGTCCCAGACGGCCGAGGGACTTGTGGACATTGCTAGACAGAGAGGTGGAACAGGTAAGTAGTAGGGGTGCTGGAGGGGCTGCTTCATACAGAAAGCTTTTTATCTTAACCACTTAAGCCCCCCGGAAGATTTTAACCCCTTCCTGACCAGGGCCTATTTTGCGTTTCTGGACTGCGTGAATTTAATGGACAATTGTGCGGTCGTGCGACGCTGTACCTAAACTAATTTGTTGTCCTTTTTTCCCACAAACAGGGCTTTCTTTTGGTGGTATTTGATCACCTGTGCGATTTTTTGATCATGCGCTATAAACAAAAAAAGAGCGTCAATTTTGCAAAAATAACAATATTTTTCACGTTTTCTTATATGAAATTCCCCCCCCAAAAAAATTTAAAAATCAAAATGTTTTAACATTTTAGGCCAATTTGTTTTCTGCTGCATATGTTTGGTAAAAAAAAAAATCGCAAAAAGTGTATTTTGATTGGTTTGCGCAAAAGTTATTGCGTTTACTAACTAAGGGAAAGATTCTTGTCATTTTTGTTGTTTTTTTTAATGAATAATGACGGCGATCTGCGATTTTTTGCGCGGGACTGCGACATTGCAGCGGACAGATCGGACCCTTGACTGACATTTTTGACACTTTTGGGGGTACCAGTGACATTACTACAGTAATCAGTGCTATACATATGCACGGTTACTGTAAAAATGACACTGGCAGGGAAGGGGTTAACTTTATTGGTGATGCAGGGGTTAAGTGTGTCCCTAGGGGCGTGCTTCTAACTGTGAAGGGATGTGGCTAGTGGTGTAACAACAGAGACATACGATCCTACATAGCAGGACCTTATGATCTCTGTTCTTACACAGGGGAGAATGACAGGCGGCTTTGTTTACATTAGCCGCCTGCCTTTCCCCCGTCTGCAACGGACGATCGCTCGGGTCCGCCGGGCACACACGCGGGGGTGTCCGTGAACGAGCGGGGGCAGGAGCTCGCCCCCTAGAGGCTCACAGAGGAGCGACGTAGCCCTACGTCGCTTTGCCTGTGAGGGGCTGACTGCCGCAGTAAATATACTAACGGCAGTCGGCAAGTGGTTAATGCATTAAGATAAAAATACCCACCCCAGCAACGATAGTACCCCCTCCAGCAACAATAGACCTCCTCAGCAACAACAGACCCCCCTGCAAAAATATATCCCTCCCAGTTAGAATAGATTCCCCATCAGCGAGCATCAATAGACCCTGCAGCACACCCAGCACCCTTTGCCATTACATACAGTCAGTCCTGGAGGTGCCGTAATTGCGTTCCCTGGCGTTCCCGCTGAAAAAAAGCCCTGATTTTACCAGCCACTCCATCTGAATCAGTTTGGGGAGATCGTCGGAAGGATCACACAGGATGTTTTGCACACATCTGTTCACAGAAGATTTTGCACAGAGTTTATGCACCTTTCTGCACTGTTTTGGGACTTTATAGGAAATTGTTTATCAATTTTTCTGGATCATTTCATTTCATTGATTTATTTTGATTGTTTGATTTTTGGATTCACAGCACAGCTCACTTTATAAGATACATATTTACAAAATATTGAGTACTTAATTTGTTTTTTACATGATTATTATTTTGATTTGCACATATTTATTATATTTTAGATAAATTATTATATTATTGCAATAGCACTTTAGAGGTATAAAACAATGTAATGCACTTTATGAACTAGGGGAGTGTAGATCTGTGCTGATTTAAATTGGTTTATTGATTCTGATGCTGGATACACCTGCAGTTAATTAGTGACTACATATTGCACATAGAACTCCCCTAATATTGGCTCACAACCACTGATAAACTTTGGCGCCAGATCTTGTTGGCTTATAATTTCAAATAGATTTGGGCTTTCATTTCTTTAGAGTTTGGCCAATGAGAAATATGCAATTCTCTCCAATCTATCCTTCACTAGCAAATATGCCTGTCTTTAAAAAAAATGAGGAAACATGTATGTTCGGTAAACACATATTCTGCGTTTGTAGAGAAATTTCTAATGGTATGAATGGTGAACACAATATACAGTGGAGTAGGGATGTACTGTATAGCAAAGTGCAGAAGTCTGGGGTGTTTAGTGCATAGCCAAGAATGCAGATTGCAGTGGTTTAGAGTATATATTATATAGCACAGTATACAAAACACAGTGGCCCAGACTAATCAACAAAAAGCAAGAGATACCAAATGAACCATGGGTTTGTCTACTTCACAATGCAAACAGTACAAAAAAACAATACAGGGAAACCCTAGTACCACACCTGATAAACACAGCGAAAGGACTGATAGCAAAAAAGTGGCTAGACCCGGGGGAAGCCCAAAATAAAAGAATGGTTTGAAAGAATAGATTATATCTATAGAATCGAATCTCTCTGTAGTGGAGAAGAAGACGATGTAGAAGGCCTGAAGGGTGTTTGGAAAAAATGGACGTATTTTACAAAAACTAAGAAATATACAGAGAAAAGAGCAAAGTAGACATGGGTGTAGAGGAAAGGTAGAGCGATTGAAGGTGGTGGATCGGCCCTAAGGTAAAAGGGGGGGGGGGCGGGAGATAATTAGATGGGGTAGTGGGGAATTTGAAATATGCAAAGGAAGGTTTGATATTGTCCTTGTAAAAATTTGTTCTCTCTTTTTTTTTATGCCTTTTTGTAGTATGGAAAATGTAATAAAATGTTAATTAAAAAAAAGCAAATGTACAGTAGGTTTGTGCTTCACCCCACTCTTGCTTCCTTATTTAATTTTTTTAGTTTTATTTTTTGGACTGGCAGTGTGACGTTTGGCTTCAGGCTGTACACATGCAAAAGTCAAAGGTCTAAGTAGCAGTGACATGAGCTGCTGACAAGGTTTCCACCAAAAATGATGATGACCATGTTGCTAAGGACACAAAATAAAGCATACAGGGTTATAGACCTGTGCTTTTCACAGAAAGTGGGTAATTAGTCATGTCAGCACCAGTATGGTAGAGTCACTGTAGGCCAATTGATCATTAAACCTAAACGTGACCTAAGAAGTGTCAAACTGAATAGCGTCCTGCCTATTACCATCAACATAAGAGGGCACTTTAACGGTGCACTTACCGTGCTGATCAGTGATCTAGTGTCTACTTACATTGGCGGTCAGTGACTGGCTCTGGCAGGGATATCAACTTGGCTGGCTGCCAGTTTATCAGCCAGATATCTTACTTTACTGCAGAAGCTCACACTGTGGCATCTGTGTAAATTAAATGCTAAATATATTATAACAATATATGTCTATATGAACTAGTTCTTTTATATGCAGATCAAATGGATCCCCCTATTTAACCTTGAATTTTTATATCATATGTTTTTATTCTCTCATTTTTGTTCATTAAATAAAAATATAATCATAAAAACAAAATCTTTTGTTGTATTTGTCATGCTTTTTTTTATCAAAAATTTAATTTTAGTATCATTATAACAGAATTAAATGTGTACTTTTATCTACAGTAATACTAATTTTTAAATGTAACACTTATCAAACGAGAAATATTATTTTACCTATGTTTCCTTGTGTAGGACATACAGGTATTATATCTGAAGAGGTAAATTAGATGTTGGTATTTTTAAATTCAGTTTATTATTGAGTTTTTTTATTTATTTATTTATTACTTTTGATACAGTACGCAATTGAAAGGGATAACAAAGATAATTGTTTCTTTCAAAGTTTTCTCCCCTTATTGCTTTATATCTACATCAGTGTAAACACAATTTGAATCTATTTTTCAAATCAATTTGTTAACATGAATTATCTTTAATTTTTAGAAAAAATTTTTTTTTAATTTTTGAATAGATTAGGAAAGAGTTAGAACCTCTATTAGATTTTTATTGCAGTCTGTGGTCACTAGGTATATTTAGGCCTAGTACACATGCAACGATTATCGCCCGACCGGTCGTCCATCTTTTGTCCAGAGTTGTGTTTTGTTGGTTGGAATGTGCCTAGACTGCACACGAATTTTCTCGCCCGACAAAATTCTACTTCAGAAGTGATGTCATGTGTTGGTTTTCTTTCTTTGTGTTCTTTCTTCTCTGAGCATGCCCAGATTTGCTCATAAGATTTTTCCCTGTCGAAATCTGTACTGACTGCACGAAAATCGGCCATTTTTGACGGCGGCCAAAAATGTTATAGCCTGCACACCAGATTTTTTCTGGCCGAAAAGTCGGAGTCGGTTGTCGGAAGCATCATACTAACAAGCCGAAAATCGGCAGATCGGTCGCCGGACGAAAATTCCCTGCCGAATTTTGACGCGTGTGTACGAGGCTTTAGCCACTCTATTTGTCATAGAAGCCATTGTTAAATATTGGGAAATAGAAAAGATCACAGTTGTTACCAGAACAGAAAGTAAGGGTATATCTTTCAGCGGATATACCTCTTTTGGTGACAACTATCAACCTTGAAAAAAAGTTCTTCTTTTGTCTCTGGGACAGTGTATTATCTCCCTAATGGAACGCGGGCGGAAATTAAAGTGCAGAAATGTGTTTTCTAAATATAATATAACAAAGTTAGCTTTTTTTTGCTTTGTTTTGTTTTGTTTTGCAGCGCATTATTTTTTTACTTTATTTTGAAAATTTTGAATCCAGAAGTATTTCTTTTATACAGGCATTCCCCGGGTTACAAACAAGAAAGGTTCTGTAGGTTTGTTGTTAAGTTAAATTTATATTTAAGTTGGAACAGGTACATTTTTTAGGTGTTACTCCAACCAAAAAAATAATTTTCATGTTTTTTAGATAGCATAGGGAAGGGTTAAAACCCCTGCAATGTTTGTTTTGCTGTGTGTGCCCCTGTTCAGAAGATTTCACCTCACTTTCTGCCCCTGTGACAATTGGATTTTGAAAATTTTGGGTTGTTGTAGAAACAAGGATTAGTGATAAACCTTTAGTGGAGACACCTTTTCCCCATAATAGCTCTCACAGGAGTGAATCTCCCTTCCTAGGGGTAGATTTCTTCTCACTTCCTGTTGTCTCCTGCTGTTTGAAAGTCTGATATGTATGTAAGTTGGATGTTTGTAACTCAGGGACTGACTGTATCAGCCAACTACCATATAAGAACAACTATAACTATTTTCTTTATGTTTTGCAATTTTATGCTAAAACTGACAGCTTTCTGTGAAGGGGGACTGGGTGATTTTAAGTATAGGATTTGTACTCCGAATACCTTACCCGACTGCTTGCATGAAAAAAAAAAAACACAAAAACATGTTTTGCAGTAAAAGATTATTTAAATGAACCAGGTGTGTTTTATTTTTTCCAATTCTTCATTGCAGAATTAAGGCACTGTTCTTTACAAATCCCTCACAGGATGTTTGTAGAGATCATTTAAATAAAGTGCCCACATTGTTCTTTTTTAGCTAATCAGATACTACTCGCTTTCCTAGAAGAGGTAGTATAATAAAAACCAACACACTACTGCTTTTTGATGTATTTCAAATACACAAGGTACTATTTCATAATGGAACTAAAACCGGGTTTAATTCACTAAAGAATGAGATAATTAAATCACATGACACATTCTTCCAATTATCTCATGAGATGCTGAAAATGTCAACTCACTATAACCTTTTGAGTTTTTACCTCACAAACCAAAAACACTCAATGAATAAATAACTAAAATAAAATAAATATAATATAACAAATAATGAAAAAAACTACATTAACCACTTGCCTACTGGGCACTTAAACCCCCCCCCCCCCTCTTGCCCAGGCCAATTTTTAGCTTTCAGCGCTGTCGCATTTTAAATGACAATTGCGCGGTCATGCAACACTGTACCCAAATTAAATTTTTATCATTTTTTTCAAACAAATAGAGCTTTCTTTTGGTGGTATTTAATCACTACTAGGGTTTTTATTTTTTGCTGAACAAACAAAAAAAGACCAAAAATTTTGAAAAAACAAAAAACTGTTTTTATAGTTTGTTATAAAATTTTGCAAACCGGCAGTTTTTCTCCTTCATTGATGTGGGCTGATGAGGTGGCACTGATGGGCCCTGATAGGCACTGGTAGGCTGCACTGATGGGCACTGATATGCTGCACTGTTGGGCACTGATAAGCTGCACTGATGGGCACTGATAGGCAACACTGATGGGCACTGATAAGGTGGCACTGATGGGTGGCACTGATGGGCACTGATGGGTGACACTGAAGGGCACTGGTAGGTGGCAGTGAAGGGCACTAATAGGCAGCACTCATGGGCACTGATGGGCAATGATACGCACTGGTAGGGGACACTTATGATGGGGCACTGATAGGTGGCACTGGTGAACACTGATAGGTGACACTGGTAGGTGGCACTGGTGGGCACTGGTAGGTGACGCTGGTAGGTGGCACTGATTGGGCACTGGTAGGTGGCACTGGTGGGCACTTATGGACACTGGTAGGTGGCACTTGGGGCACAAAAAATATCTTTCCTCTTTGGGACCGATGTCCCTCTGACAGCAGCCGGCAATTATTGTTTTTTTTCTCCTCACGCTGATAGTGTGAGGAGAAAAAAACAGCTGATCGCCGGATGCTGTTTACTTTACATGATCAGCTGTCATTGGCTGACAGCTGATCACGTGGTAAGGGGGTGGGATCGCCCCCGATCTCCGATCAGGCGAGTCTCATGGATTCGCCGGTCCCACAGCGTGCCAGGCGCGCTCCGCAGGGAGCGTGCAGGCCGTCGTTGAAGAGAGAACGTCAATGTTCGCCCTCCCGGCAATTCAGGTCCATGCTGTAGCCGTCATTCGGCTATAGCGCGGGCGTCAAGTAGTTAAATTCAATTTACTAAAGAGAATTTTTTTTAGAAATGCATGAATTAAATAGGTAGTGGCCAAAATGTCCCCAATGTACTTCAGCCAATGGGTCTCTAATTTACATGCTATGATCAAATACTAGTTTTCCAGATGGACTGCTTGACACAAGTCGGCCTAAAGACTAGTTTTTGTTGAACAGACATGGCTACACACAGACTGAAATTTGTCTGGTTCAGCAGGAACGGGAATTTCATTCCATGTATAGGCAGCTTTAGAGTGGCTTCAATAATTTACAAATACACAACACATAAAAGAACTTAATGTATTCATCTATTCTGGTCACATTGAATGTCTGTTTTGTTTCCTCAAGTCTTCCACATAATCAAGAACTATTAGCTGACTGAGAAAATCTCCTCCAATTGAGGACGATAGACTTTCCCGTCTGGGCTTCCTTCCCTTTACCTTGCCTACTTTGCCCTCTGTTACCATTTAATGTTCTCATTTCTGACCACTGACTACTCCTTAAGTTTTGTCTTCGTATGTGTCTACATGCCTCTCAAAGAATCATATGTTAAGCCTTGCTAACTATTAACACACTAAATAACCTACTGACAAACCTCAGTGGTGCCCATATGGCCACATTGCTATTAATCACAAATTAGATATTTAGATTTACTAGTACAATTGTTCAACAGTATACTCATATGCATAATGTGATCCTGACTTTTCCTTCCACTGTTTTGTCTTCTCTATCTTAAAAAGCTTTAAAAATGAATAAAGTTTTTCTAAAAAAAAAATAGATTTCCATTTATTCTTTATTCAACAATCAGCTCCTGGTATGCTTATCTCATTTATGCCATGATCACAAGGACCTTCATGACTGCATCAACAGCATAATATCTCTCCCGCGTGTCAGCTACTTATTCTCACCCCATCACCAAACTTGTTTGTGAAAACCATGAGACTGAGCAGCTCTGTATGTAAAAGACAAGGTCTCTACTAGTACAGCATTACTGGGCTGCCATCCACAGCAGAGAAAAGGATGCAGGTCAATGATGAAAGGAATTTAAAATGATGGCATGTTGCTGGTAAAAAGCCTACAAAGCACAGCATGGAGCATGAATTTTCCTCCTTTTAGGATAGCACTTCATTTTGCTAATTATCATTTTACCTATTTCAGTTTTTATTGACATAGCAATTCAAATTAATGTTTATTGAAACTGGCTGTAAGGACTTACCACCTAACCTGTTTCCATGATGCAGATGTCCATGACAGCTGACAAAGGCTCATTGTTAATCAATACTGCACAATATAATTGCAATAGACTTTATTATGTGCGTTTGACCATAGAATAGAATGTTTGAGAATATGTGAGATTTAGCCAATACTTACTCTCAATGATGTGACTGTCAGCTGGCTCCAAGTTTCCTTGTCCAATCCAAAGACAATTGCATTGGCTAGTCCATGAAGAGGAGCACTCATCACATGTAGTAATGTGAGAGCAAACATAGGCTGGCTTGGGTAGAAGGCATTGTGGATTCTAGACAAAAAAAAAAAAACATCTGCATTAGATAACAGACCAAAAAAAAAAAAAAAGGCTCAAAGTATAAAAATGGCCATTTATGGCTGATTAAATCAAGTGAAGACAGGCAATAGGTTTAAACATTTTCTACTCTGCCTGACAGCACCATCTTAGAGACAAAACATGCATGCAGAAATATGAACGCTGCCACTGGATTTGATTTACTAAAACTGGAGAGTGCAAAGTCTGGTGCAGCTGTGCATAGTAGCCAATTGGTTTCTATGCACAGCTGCATCAGATTTTGCACTCTACAGTGTAATGCCTCGTACACACGAGTCGGTTGTCGAAAGCATCATACTAACAAGCCGAAAATCGGCCGATCAGACGTTGGCCGAAAATTCACGGCCAACTATCGACGCGTGTGTACGGGGCATTAGTAAAACAACACCATTGTTTACATCTTAAAGGTGCAGGCTGTCATTCTGATCCTTATTTTATTATGTGATAAGCCACCATCCTGGGACTAGGGTTGCCACCTCATTACTTTAAACCAGGACACATAATAATTACACAGGTTCTGAGGCTGATATAATGCACATAAGGCACTAATGGCACTTTTCCACTGCAAGTACCGGCTCGGCTCCACTCGGCACTGCTTGGCCCAGCTCGGCTCAGTTTTCTTTTCCACTGCGTGGTACGAGTCGGCACCTTTCAGCACTGTATAGGCTTTACTTTTGCTTTTCCACTGTTGTAGTACTTAGTAGTAAGCGGGTGGGATTACAACGATTCTCTGACCAATCAGTGGCTAGTAGTGACAAACAATCAATGCTGCATGAAAAGGATTGTGGGATATGGTATCGGTACAGCCCGCTTGGAACCCCAATCGAGGTGGTACTGTTTAAGCGAGCCGTACCGAGCCGTACCATGTAGTGGAAAAGCGACACCGTACCGTACCGAACAGTTCTAACACGTACCATGCGGTACCATGCAGTGGAAAAGCGCAAAAACGAGCCAAACCGTTCAGTTCCATGCAGTGGAAAAGTGCCATTAGTGAGTTTCATCTCCAGAACCTGTGTAATTAATGTGTGTCCTGGTTTAAAGGGATTAGGTGGCAACCCAACCTGGGACAGGCATGTTGCCAAGTATGAAAACTCTCACCTGAAATACTTTCTTCAGGTAAGAGACTTCCTAAGTACCAAAGCCAGAATGACATCTGATGTACATTTACAATCAAATCAAGAGTGGCGGATATCCTATTCTTAAACATTTGCTTTATTTTAAGATTTTAAATGTTTGTGCAATTAATTGCCCCCAATGCTTAATGCCCTAACTCCAGCCAAAGTCTTTACTTTATTCTGGATTAGAGGGGGGGAGGGTTGCCAACTCTGTTCAATCTTGACTGCTTAGTTCCTGCCCCAGTGACACGGAAGGTGAAAACACCCCAAAAGGGACACAGATAGTCAGAAAAATCTAAGCTTGGCTCTACCCCTCCCCCACTCTATTTAGAAATAAAGCATGCATTTTGGATACAATTGCACTTTTAGATTTTAAACCTTCCCCTATTTATATGTTTTATTACTGTTTTTGTTGATTTCCTTCATTTGACAGAGCAATTCAAATCTGACAAGTCTTCTAATCTCTCTCTGTTCTTGTGATCTAATGTATTAGTCAAGGGATTAAAAATATCTCATTTCCTTTGTGACTGGAGTTTCTTTTTAAGACCATTTAGACTATTACAGCAGTGTCTATATTCTTGGAAAGCTCTGGTCCAGAGATTGTTTTTGGAGCGCTGTGCCTGTTTTTTAATTAGCTTGTTGATGGAATGCTCTAGAGGACAAATTATTGAAGCCTAATGGCATTAAATAGTGCACAATGTGCCAAAACAGAATGGGGAAGCCAAATAAGAAGAATAACAGGAATATGCACAGCAAACATGGAATGCACACATCCAGTGATAACCCAGAAAAAGGGGATTAACAAGCTACACAAATTCAAAATTATTTAAGCAACACAAATTAAAATTTTTATTTCCAGCAGAGGAAATATCCAAAGAATATATGAACTTGAACCAGCAGTAACATAACCTACTGCATGGTTTCCCACTGAAGAAGAAGAAGTGAATGAAAGTGACTTTTTTAATTAGAATGTTTTTATTTATAACAGTATTTTTTTTTTTAAATGTGTGCTGATGTCATTGAGCAAGGATTCCATTGTGCCACTTTACCAGTTCACAGAACTTACCTGTCAACACTTACCCAAAAAAAACACCATTTAGTGACTTTACTTACTTGATATTGAAGGCAAGTGTAATTGTATTTGGATATTGCTGGTATTAAGATAGCAGGGAATCAGCATGTTTACAGCTGTGTAGCTATGTGTAGCCAGGTGTTTGGCTAAAAATAAAGAGTGGGAAAAACACTGGCTGCAGTTGCCCTTTGAAGCTGTGGCCCTGCAGTGCTGAACTTTTTAACAGCTATATCAGGAAGAGGAGGGAGCTGCTGACAAGGAATAGTTCAATAGATGGATACCCTTCAATAGAGACGGATACCCTTCAATATACAGTAATCAGACAGCACTGCACTGTGGGAACTGTAGTCCAGAGGAGAGAGACTCTATCCTAATCAAGAGCTTTTGAACTGCATTTTCCAGAGGGAGATTGCAAGAAGGGGAGAAAGAGCTGCATTTTCTTTTTCAATCTGAGGTTGTTCTTGGAATTGAGGCGCAGAACAGAGGATCCAAATGACCAACCTGCTCCTTCAGGGGTAGCGCTGCACAATATGTAAGTCTAGAGGACACTACTAGTATCAATGGAGAGAAGGGAACCAAAACACTGTCTTATTATTACTGTAAAAAAAAAAAAAGAAAAAATGACATCCAGTGCATATCCCGATCACTCACACAGGATCATCACTGGAGGACAGCAGCAAAAGATATAATCGTTGACACTAACTGATACCAGGAATGTGACAACACTTGAATTATGTCAGCTATAGAATATATTCATTTCCATTGTTTAAAAACCTGCTTTTGGTTAATATTTTCACTTTAAGCACTAAAGTTGGCCATAAATGTTTAGCCAGGTGCTGGCTATGTTATCGCCCTATACAACAGACACTATATAGTGGGAATATGAGTGAGCTTTTTCCCCCTAGTGCCCAGCACTAGGACATCTACATCATTTCCTGTTTGCAGAGCAAAGCCCTTTCATCAGGTCAACAGAGGATCTTGGAACATGTAGTCCTATAGTTAATACATACTATATTCCTAAGTACCGATTGAACTACAACTACAAGAGAGCCGGAGAACAAAAATTATGCATATATACTTACAGCAAGGGGCTGGCTCGTTTTATTCGTAAGGGATTCAGAGCTGAACACAGGGGGACTGCCATTTTCCTCCAGAGACAAATTGCTGGCCTACTGCTGCAGGGCTCTACACATCAGTTCAGCACAGCAGCTTCTCTGCATCAAGACTGTCTTTGTCTGGTCTTCACACAGACATCTCTGCTTACTGCACTGGCAAGCCTCCAGAAAGTAATTTTGCACATCCCTGCACACAGCCAAGAGTCTGGGAGAGAACCCTGTTCTTAGGAGGCCAAGCTATCCATAGGATTGGTGAGCAGGTCAATACCCAATATCCTTCTGTCATCACTTCAGAGACACTGCATGCAGACACCTTTACACTTCAGTATTCCAAGACCTATGTTTTTAGCAGTACTAAAGCCTATCTTTTGAGCTTCATTGAATTTCCAGTATTCACTAATGTTTATGGGTCCCACCATTGCTAGCAGAAGACAGCGGATACCCTTCTCATAAAAAAGACACCTTTGTCAAAGAGAGTCTTTTGCATTACAGGACTCTAGTTACTATTTCAGTTAATAGGGATCCTTATTCATTTAGGGCCTTAACCACTCAAACCAAGGTTTCCGGGTTGGGTCTCTTTCCCTACTTAACTCTGGGGGTTCAGATGGAACTTCTAAATGACATTCCCATTTGAAAAGAATAGTGCAAAAAGTCCTCCACCGGTACTTCAAGCAGCTCACCTAAAAGTAAGACCCCTGAATCAAGAGGAAGGTCATACATGCTTTTCCCCTTTTGTTAGGGCAGGAAAGCGATGCAAGACCCTCCTTCACTGCAGGGCAGGGGTTATTCAAACACCATATAGGATCAGCTCAGAGACTAGCAGATGTATTGCTTAAAAATATACCAATGCCTGAGTCCTCAGCTATGAGGAAAGATTAGAGGAACTAAATGTAATCTCTCTGACAGGGATCAACACTGGAGAATCAGAGGACAGGGATCAAAGTTGGAGAATCAGAGGAGAAAGGATCATGGTTGGAGAACCAGAGGATAGGGATCACCGCTGGAGAATCAGAGGACAAGGATCATGGTTGGAGAATCAGAGTACAGGAATCACCGCTGGGGAATTGGAGGACAGAGATCACTGCTGAAGTATCAGAGGACAGGAATCTCCACTGGAGAATAAGAGGACAGGGATCACTGCTGAAGAATTAGAGGACAGGCATCACTGCTGGAGAAGAGGAGAGGGATAACGGTTGGAGAGTCAGAGGACAGGGATCACCCCTGGGGAATGAGAGGACAAAGATCACTACTGAAGAATCAGGGGACAGGGATCGCCACTGAAGAATCAGAGGACAAGGATCATTGCTAAAGGATCAGAGGACAGGAATCGTATTTGGAGAATCAGAGGACAGGGATCACTGCTGAAGAATCAGAGGACAGGGATCATGGTTGGAGAATCAGAGGACAGGGAATCACTGCTGGGGAATCTGAGGACAGAGATCACTGCTGGAGAATCAGAGGTCAGGGATCATAGTTGAAAAGTCAGAGGACAGGGATCACCACTGGAGAATCAGAGGACAGGGATCACTGCTGGAGAATCAGAGGACAGGGATAATGGTTGGAGAATCATAGGACAGGGATCACCGCTGGAGAATCATAGGACAGGGATCATGGTTGGAGAATCAGAGGACAGGGATCACTGCTGGAGAATTAGAGGACAGGGTCATGGTTGGCGAACCAGAGGACAGGGATCACTGCAGGAGAATCAGAGGACAGGGATCATGGTTGGAGAATCAGAGAACAGGGATCACAGTTGAAGAGCCAGAAGACAGGGGTCACAGTTGGAGAGTCAGAGGACAGGGATCACCCCAGGACAGTCAGTAGACAGGGATCACTGCTGAGGAGTGAGAGGACAGGGATCACTGCTGTAGTATAAAGGGACAGGGATCACTGCTGGAGAATCAGAGGACAGGGATCATAGTTGGAGAATCAGAGCACAGGGATCACCCTTGGGGAGTCGGAGGACAGGGATCACCGTTCAGGGGTCAGAGGACAGGGATCATCGTTGAGGAGTCAGAGGACAGGCATCACCACTGGAGAATAAGAGGACAGGGATCACTGTCGGAGAATAAGAGAACAGAGATCACCACTGGAGAATTAGGGGACAGGGATACCCACTGGAGAATCAGAGTACAGAGATCACTGCTAGAGAACAGGAGGACAGGGATCACCACTGAAGAATGAGAGGACAGGGATCACCACTGGCGAGTCAGAGGACAGGGATCACAGTTGGCGAGTCAGAGGACAGGGATCTTCACTGGAGAATCAGAGTACAGGGATCACTTCTGGGGAATAGGAGGACAGGGATCACTGTTGAGGAGTCAGAGGACAGGGATCACCACTAGAGAATAAGAGGAGAGGGATCACTGCTGGAGAATCCGAGGACAGGGATCACCACTGGAAAATCAGAGGACAGGGATCGTGGTTGGAGAATTAGAGGACATGGATCACAGCTGGGGAAACAGAAGACAAGGATCACCGCTGGGGAGTCAGAGGACAGGAATCACTGTAGATGATTCAGAGGACAGGGATCCCCACTGGAGAATAGGAGGACAGGGATCAATGCTGGAGAATCAGAGGACAGGCATCGTGGTTAGAAAGTCAAAGGACAGGGATCACCCCTTGGGAGTCAGAGGACAGGGATCATCACTGGGGAATCGGAGGACAGAGATCACTGCTGGAGAATCAGAGGACAGGGATCACAAGTGCAGAGTCAGTGGACAGGGATCACTCCTGGGGAGTCAGAGGACAGGGATCACCATTCAGGAGTCAGAGGACAGGGATCACCACTGGAGAATAAGAGGACAGGGTTCACTGCTGGAAAATCAGAGCACAGGGATCACGGTTAGAGAGTCAAAGGACAGGGATCACCCCTTAGGAGTCAGAGGACAGAGATCACTGCTGATAAATCATAGGACAAGGATCACGGCTGATGAGTCACAGGACAGGGATCACTGCTGAAGAATCAGAAGACAGGTATCACCACTGAAGAATCAGAGGACAGGGATCACCACTGGAGATCTAGAGAACAGGGATCACGTTTGGAGAATCAGAGGACAGGGATCACTGCTGGAGAATCAGAGGACAGGAATCACTACTGGAGAATCAGAGGACAGGAATAACAGTTGGAGAGTCAGAGGACATGGATCACCCCTGGGGAATCAGAGGACAAAGGTCACCGCTGAGAAGTTAGTGGACAGGGATCCCTACTGGAGAATCAGAGGACAGGGATCATGGTTGGCGAATCAGAGGACAGGAATCACTGCTGGAGAGACAGGGATCACCGGTGAGGAGTCACAGGACAGGAATCACCCCTGAAGAGTCACAGGACAGGGACCACTGCTGGAGAATCAGAGGACAGGGATCACCACTGGAAATCTAGAGGACAGGGATCATGTTTGGAGAATCAGAGGATGGGGATCACCCCTTGGGAGTCAGAGGACAAGAATCACCGCTGAAAAGTCACAGGACAGGGATCACTGCTGGAGAATCAGAGGACAGGGATCACCGCTGAAGAATCAGAGGGCAGGGTCATGGTTGGAGAATCAGAGGACAGGGATTACTGCTGGAGAATCAGAGGACAGGGATCACTGCTGGAGAGTGAGGGGACAGGGATCACCCCTTGGGAGTCAGAGGACAGGGATCACTGCTGAGGAGTCACAGGACAGGGATCAATGCTGGAGAATCAGAAGACAAGGATCACCGCTGAGGAGTCAGAGGACAGGGATCACTGCTGGAGAATCAGACGACAGGGATAACAGTTGGAGAGACAGAGGACAAGGATCACCCCTGGGGAATCAGAGGACAAAAATCATCGCTGAGGAGTCAGAGGACAGAAGTCACTGCTGGAGATTCAGAGGACAGGGATCACCGCTGAAGAGTCAGAGGACAGGGATCACCGCTGAAGAATCAGAGGACAGGGATCACCACTGAAGAGTCAGAGGACAAGGATCACTTCTGGAGAATCAGAGGACAGGGATCACTGCTGCAGAATCAGACAACAGGGAAAACAGTTGGAGAGCCAGAGGAGAGGGACCACCACTGGAGAATCAGAGAACAGAGATCACCCCTGGCAGGGCACTTTGCTTAGCTCCTCTCCCATCTCAGCACTTTACACAACTTCTCCTCCTTACACTACACAAAGCTGAAATCACATTTCTTTACACACAGCCAGTTAGCCATGATCTTTACAGGGTGTGAATGGCTTTTATGTTGCCGTTTTAACCTGTGAAATTCCCCGGTCGGAACGGCGATATAGCTGCAGTAGGCAGCTACACACTGTGAAGATTGTGGCTGACTGGCTGTGTGTAAAGGAATGTGGTTTTAGCTCTGTGTAATGTGGAGAGGAGGAGCTGCGTGCTGTACTGTAATGGGAAAGGAGCTCATGGAAGGAACCCTACATAGGAAGCACTAACAGATCTGGTAAAATGTGCCTTAACAGGGCAGGGAGGAACCCTATCCTTTAGACCAGGGGTGGGGAACCTTTTTTCTGCCAAGGGCCATTTGGGTATTTATAAAATCATTCGGGGGCCGTACAAAATTATAAACTTTAAAATGTGCCTATTATATTTGGTCAAACATTTAATTAACTCACCCCTAATGTGATGGCTGCAACTGCTTCTCTTTGGTGAGGTGTGTGATGTTAGCTGGTATTGATGATGTTGCTACTCGTAACTGGTTTTCAAGGTTTGCGTCTGTCAGTCTGGAGCGCAGTCGACTCTTTGTGGGGGTAAGTTTTGAAAAAAACTGCTCTGGCTGGTACTGCTGGCTCTGGCTGGTACTGCTGGCTCTGGTTGGTACTGCTGTGATTACTGCTGGCTCTGGCTGTTACTGCTGGCTCTGGCTGGTACTGCTGGCTCTGGCTGGTACTGCTGTGTGTGCTACTGGCGGGAAATGCAGGCTAGCAGCGGCGCCGTGCTGGAGGAAGAGGCAATGTTTCCTGTATTGGTCACAGGCAGAGTGCATTTGATATCACTCCGCCTGTGACTCACTCAGACTGTCAGAACAGAGCTGGAACTATACAGGAAGCATCGGCTCAGTTCTGACAGATCAGCTGAGAGACACAGACTCAGCTGCACGGGGGGCTGGACCAAATGACTTCGAGGGCCACATACGGCCCCCGGGCCGTAGGTTCCCCACCCCTGCTTTAGACCCTAGGCTTGAATGGTAACTTACCAATGCCACCTAGAAATAGGGGAGCTAGAAGCAAGGGGCACCCTGTGGGAACCCTTGGGAAGCTCAAAGAGGGAATCTGAATTCATAAAATGAACTGTAGCTTAGGGGTAACCTCTCAACGCTTATACCATGTCAAGCTATTGAAAAATGTTTTTAGAGCAGAACATAAGGTGAAAAGAACATTGTCCTGGTTGAGGTGGAAGAAAGAAACCTTCTTTTAGAGAAAGCAGGCTTTTGACTACTTTATCCTGGTGTAATACCACTTAGAGACCACTCTGTGCAGAGGTGATAACAACAAGAAAGGCCACCTTGTGAGTGAGGTTTGTATAAAGAACTATCCCCTAAAAGGTTAGAAAGGCAGCCTTTAAAGGTCAGTAAGAACAAAATTAAGATATCTTGCAGTCACAGGAGAATGTACAGGGGAAAAAGTGTATGCAACACTCTGCACAAAGGCCAGTGGTCTCTGAAACAGAACAGGCCACGACTCAGGAGTATGTTCGAGTACTATAACCACCTGGGCCAGTTCCTGTTTAGGTCCTTTTCTGGCCTTCATCAATTTCAGCTGGAATCCTTCATTTGTAAAATTATATATTGTATAAAAATGATGCCCAGATCATGTCAGTGGCTCATTTTTATGTCCCCTGAGGATGTCCTTTTCATTGACAAAATGCGTAGGTTGGGGCTAGCAGCCTATGATGTCATAACACTGACTGGTGTACTGCAGAGTGGTGTTTTTAAGATGTATTACCCTGATATGCTTGTGAGTATATTTGCATGTAATTAAATAGATTTTTAAGCAATATTAACCAACAGTTCTTTTGTATTTTCTTGTGAATCTTACTGTGGAGAATTGCACTTTCCAGACAGCCAGCAGAGGATCCGGTGGCCATGGAAGTTGTCACCATGCCCTAGTATGAATCACATTTGGTGTATCCTGCGCTATTAATCTCTTATAATGGGAATCATGGATTTATTGTAAGGGAATTAAAATACCTATGTTCAAGGTGGTTTGGAACTGTGGCGTTTTATTTTTACAAGAGCCTACACTGGCCCCCTAGTGGAGCACTGAAATATTCCTTTGGGAGTGAACTTTTAGTCTCACACATCATTGTTCCTATTGGCCCCCCAGTGGAGCCCTAAACATTCCTGATTTATATTACAGTATTCTTTAATTTATATTGTTTATGGTTTCATCTTTTAACTTCATAGGTGATTTTTTTCATCAATGTTGATATTATTTATATGATTTCATCATTTGATTTCATTGGGAATTATGGTTAGAGTTTTGCGCACTGTTTTTGTTTATTATGATGCACTACGTGCCAAGGTAAGCGCACACTCAGGACCCAGTGCCCAAAGTGACATTGCAAGCCAGCCCCACATTTTTATTCTGGTGGGGTTCAGGTACAATCCACCAACTGAACCAAACTTTCTAGAAGCATTGAAAACTCTTCCAGTGAAAACAATCCATATAAAAGAGGTAAGCTTCTTTCAGCAGACAGGGGAGGTCTATCACCTAGGGATACCGGTATAAAAAGAATAATGCTAGCTGGGAGTGGGAGAGTGGGATAGATTATATAGGGGATGTCTCTGCTTCTTCCTTTTTCCCCAGTGTACAATCACCTGAAGGTAGCTGTATGTATCCTATGGTGAAAGACTATCAATCCTATGTCCTTTTCTGTATGACTATGAAATAAGTATTAGCTGAAAATGTTGCAGCCATTTAAGTGAACCTGTTGTTTTGACCCACATATAGGACACATTATTACTTTTAAAATGCACAGAAATACAGAAATAAACACAAAAGTATAAAAGGAGAGCTACAGTCAAGGTAAAAGTACTCAGAATACTTGCATAATACCACAATGCATGCAGCACCGCCTGCAATGAATATCACCAACTCATTCATAGCTGCCAAGAGCAACGTCCTCTAATTAAAGGTGAATTGGGAGGATTCAGTGGTGGATCTGAGCATATTGAAGAAAATGGCGGTATATTGCCATGCAGAAACAGCACAATGTTTGAGAGATGCTTCATTTCCTACCATTGCCCAAAATTTAATGAAATATAATTTGCTTGCTTCTGAACAGTACATCCCAAAACAATAAGGTGACATTGGTAAATAGGTTTTCACAATACGTATGTATTACTGATACATGATGATGATGTGCAACCAACATTGGCAAAAGTGCATTTAGACAAGAAGAGCCTGATAAAGACTGTATGAGATCAGCAGTATTAAGGTGCAGAAAACAGGAGAAAACAGCTATATAAATATATATATATATATATATATATATATATATATATATATATATATATACAGTCAGGACTATAAATATTGGGACATCAACACAATTCTAATCTTTTTGGCTCTATACACCACCACAATGGATTTGAAATGAAAAAAACAAGATGTGCTTTAACTGCAGACATTGAGCTTTAATTTGAGGGTATTTACATCCAAATCAGGTGAAAGGTGTAGGAATTACAACAGTTTGTATATGCGCCTTGCACTTTTTAAGAGACCAAAAGTAATGGGACAATTGGCTGCTCAGCTGTTCCATGGCCAGGTGTGTGTTATTCCCTCATTATCCCATATACAAGGAGCATATAAAAGGTCCAGAGTTCATTTCAAGTGTGCTATTTGCATTTGGAATCTGTTGCTGTCAACTCTCAATATGAGATCCAAAGAGCTGTCACTATCAGTGAAGCAAGCCATCATTAGGCTGAAAAAAAACAAAACAAACCCATCAGAGAGATAGCAAAAACATTAGGTGTGGCCAAATCAACATCCTTAAAAAGAAAGAACTCACCGGTGAGCTCAGCAACACCAAAAGACCCGGAAGACCACGGAAAACAACTGTGGTGGATGACTGAAGAATTATTTCCCTGGTGAAAAAAACACCCTTCACAACAGTTGGCCAGATAAAGAACACTCTCCAAGAGGTAGGTGTATGTGTGTCAAAGTCAACAATCATGAGAAGACTTCACCAGAGTGAATACAGAGGGTTCACCACAAGATGTAAACCATTGGTGAGCCTCAAAAACATGAAGGCCAATTAGAGTTTGCCAAACAACATCTAAAAAAAGCCTTCACAGTTCTGGAACAACATCCTATGGACAGATGAGACCAAGATCAACTTGTACCAGAGTGATGGGAAGAGAAGAGTATGGAGAAGGAAAGAAACTGCTCATGATCCAAAGCATACCACCTCATCAGTGAAGCATGGTGGTGGTAGTGTCATGGCGTGGGCATTTATGGCTGCCAATGGAACTTGTTCTCTTGTATTTATTGATGATGTGACTGCTGACAAAAGCAGCAGGATGAATTCTGAAGTGTTTCGGGCAATATTATCTGCTCATATTCAGCCAAATGCTTCAGAACTCATTGGATGGCGCATCACAGTGCAGATGGACAATGACCCGAAGCATACTGCGAAAGCAACCAAAGAGTTTTTTAAGGGAAAGAAGTGGAATGTTATACAATGGCCAAGTCAATCACCTGACCTGAATCCGATTGAGCATGCATTTCACTTGCTGAAGACAAAACTGAAGGGAAAATGCTCCAAGAATAAGCAGGAACTGAGAACAGTTGCAGTAGAGGCCTGGCAGAGCATCACCAGGGATGAAACCCAGCGTCTGGTGATGTCTATGCATTCCAGACTTCAGACTGTAATTAACTGCAAAAGATTTGCAACCAAGTATTAAAAAGTGAAAGTTTGATTTATGATTGTTAATCTGTACAAACTGTTGTAATTCCTACACCGTTCACCTGATTTGGATGCAAATACCCTCAAATTAAAGCTGAAAGTCTGCAGTTAAAGCGCATCTTGCTTGTTTCATTTCAAATCCATTGTGGTGGTGTATAGAGCCAAAAAGATTAGAATTGTGTCGATGTCCCAATATTTATGGACCTGACTGTATATATATATATATATGCATATCTATATACATGGAAATAGTTTATGATACACTGTGCTTTAGCAGCCTAGCATCTAGTTAAGCTTTAGCTCTACTATTAAATATATTGTCAAGCATCATTTTTACAATATACACTAATCCTAAACAAAGATATTTTCAGTTAAGATGAACAGCCACTCAGGAGTTTTAAAAATATGGAGGGCTCCCACCTGTGCTCTATATTGCATTTCAGATTCCCCACAAGATTTTCTTGGAACACTCTTACTACATTGTTAATAATGTGAGATTCTGTGGGGTTTTTAGCTGGAAAGAAATAACAAAGTTCAGCTCTGCTTCTATGACATAACAGAAGCAGTGTTGTATCTGAGTGATACTGGTTTTTTAGCAAGTTGTACTAGATGATACACTAAAGTGGCATTAAAAGACTATTACAATGAAAAATATTATATTCTTTTTGTAACTGTATTGGGTTAATACTTTTAACAAATATGTTACCCAAAAATGTCATATTCCTGATGTGTATGTTGTACCGTGTATTTTTGTTAAATAGTATCCTGTTCTCTTTGCGTTTCTTCCTTTGTGTAAAATACCCAATGTTCCTGCCATTCAAGTTCCCACTGCTTTCCAATTTTTATTGACCATGGTAGGCATGGATCTATGCCAGGGTGGTCAGTTTTCTGACTGTGTTGGCAGAACAGCCTGCCTGTCCCCCAATGGTCACTCTTGTGCTGACACACCACCTTCCACTGCACAGCTAATCACTGGAAAAGTACTGCTGTTTCTCCACCCCCACCTCTCTAAGCCCCTTATGCAGCTAAGAACAGAGATTATTATGTGATCACTAATAAAAAAAAATGTTTATATACATATATATATATATATATATATATACACATATACACACACACACACACACACACACACACAGTATCTCACAAAAGTGAGTACATCCCTCACATTTTTATAAATATTTTATATATCTTTTCATGTGACAACACTGAAGAAATGACACTTTGCTACAATGTAAAGTAGTGAGTGTACAGTTTGTATAACAGTGTAAATTTGCTGTCCCCTCAAAATAACTCAACACACTTGGCAACAAAAGTGAGTACACCCCTAATTAATAATGTCCAAATTGGGCCCAATTAGCCATTTTCCCTCCCCGATGTCATGTGACTCGTTAGTGTTACAAGGTCTCATGTGAATGGGGAGCAGGTGTGTTAAATTTTGTGTTATTGCTCTCACTCTCTCATACTGGTCACTGGAAGTTCAACATGGCACCTCATGGCAAAGAACTCTCTGTGGATCTGAAAAAAAAAGAATTGCTGCTCTACATAAAGTTGGCCTAGGCTATAGAAAGATTGCCAAGACCCTGAAACTGAGCAGATTCAACAAGGTGTTGGTAACATTCCTAAGAGATTTTGGTTCATATCGACATGATAGCATCACGCAGTTGCTGCAGATTTGTCGGCTGCACCTCCATGATACGAATCTTGTGGTCCACCACATCCCAAAGGTGCTCTATTAGATTGAGATCTGCTGACTGTAGAGGCCATTGGAGTACAGTGAACTCATTAACATGTTCAAGAAACAAGTTTGAGATGATTTGAGCTGTGTGACATGGTGCATTATCCTGCTGGAAGTATAGGAAGATGGGTACACTATAGTCAGAAAGGGTGGACATGATCAGCAACAATACTCAGTTAGGCCATGGTGTTTAAACCATCCTCAGTTGGTACTAAGAGGCCAAAAGTGTGCCAAGAAAATATCCCCCACACCATTACACCACCAGCAGCACCAGCCTGAACCATTGATACAAGGCAGGATAGATCCATGCTTTCATGTTGTTTCAGCTAAATTCTGACCCTACCATCTGAATGTCGCAGCTGAAATCGAGACTCATCAGACCAGGCAACATTTTACCAATCTTCCATTGTCCAATTTTGGTGAGCCTAGGCGAATTGTAGCCTCAGTTTCCTGTTCCTAACTGACAGAAGTGCCACCTGTTGTGCTCTTCTGCTGCTGTAGCCTATCTGCTTCAAGCTTCGATGTGTTGTGCATTCAGAGACGGTATTCTGCATACGTTAGTTGTAATGAGTAGTTATTTGAAAGTACTGTTGCCTTTCTATCATTTCAAACCAATCTGCCTATTCTCCTCTGACCTCTGTAATCAACAAGGCATTTTCGTCCAAATGCCGCTCACTGGATATTTTTTATTTTTTCAGGCCATTTTCTGTAAACCCTAGAGATGGTTGTGCGTGAAAAATCCCAGTAGACCAGTAGTTTTTAAAATATTCAAACCAGCCTGTCTGACACCAACAACCATGCCACGTTCAAAGTCACTTAAATCCCCTTTCTTCCCATTTCTAATGCTCAGATTGAAATTCAGCAAGTCATCTTTATCACATCCACTCCTAAATGCATTGAGTTGCTACCATGGGATTGGCTGATTAGCAATTTGTGTTACCAAGCAAATGAACAGGTGTACCTAATAAAGTGGCCAGTGAGTCCAAATATACATACGTGGCCAAATGTTTTGAGTATGACACAAATAATAATTTTCACAAAGTCTGCTGCTTCAATGTTTTTAGATCGTTACTGAAGTGTATATGTTTTCAGATGTTACTAAAGTATAATTACAATCATTTCAAGGGTCAAAGGCTTTTATTGACAATTACATTAGGTTTATGCAGAGTCAATATTTTCAGTGTTGACCCTTCTTTTTAAAGACCTCTGCAATTCCCCCTGGCATGCGGTCAATTAACTTCTGGGCCACATCCTGACTGATGGCAGCCCATTCTTGGAGTTTGTCAGAATTTGCATGTTTTTTTTCACCCGCCTATGGGGATTGACCCCAAGTTCTCAATGAGATTAGGGTCTTGGGAGTTTCCTGGCCATGGACCCAAAATTTCGATGTTTTGTTCCACAAGCCACTTAGCTATCACGTTTGCCTTGGCAAGGTGCTCCAACATGCTGGAAAAGGCATTGTTCATTACTAAACTGTTCTTAGATTGTTGGAAGAAATTGGTCTCGGAGAATATTTTTGTACCGGTGTCGGAGAATGTTTTTGTACGATTCTTTATTCATGGCTGTGTTCTTAGGCAAAATTGTGAGTGAGCCCACTCCCTTGGCTGAGAAGTAACCCCATATGTATGTAGAAAGAAAGTGGCACTTCCAGTCTCAGGAAAGTAGAAACTTGAGTTTTATTTCTTCAAATCAAAAAGTCCAACATCGACATGTGCAAGACAAACAGGATAGCAGCAAACGCGTTTCACACCATGTGCTTATTCATTGCAGCAATGAATAAGCACATGGTGTGAAACACGTTTGCTGCTATCCTGTTTGTCTTGCACATGTTGATGTTGGACTTTTTGATTTGAAGAAATAAAACTCAAGTTTCTACTTTCCTGAGACTAGAAGTGCCACTTTCTTTCTACATGCATATGGACTTCTTAGGTTGCGGACCTTGGTGAGCACCCAGTCTTGCAGGACTACTACAGTTTACTTGGGAATCCTACTGGCCCAGCTGTCAGCACTTTGAGCGGTGATTTGTTTCTTTGCTTCTTGAGAAGTAACCCCACACATGGTCTCGGGGTGCTTTAATGTTGGCATAACACAGGACTGATGGTAGTGCTCATCTTTTCTTCTCCAGACAAGGTTTTTTACAGCTGCCCCAAACAATCGGAAATGGGATTCATCAGAGAAAATGACTTTACCCCAGTCCTCAGCAGTCCAATCCCTGTACCTTTTGCAGATTATCAGTCTATCCCTTATGTTTTTCCTGGAGAGAAGTGGCTTCTTTGCTGCCCTTCTTGACACCAGGCCACCCTCTGAAAGTGTTCACCTCACTGTGCATGCAGATGAACGCACACCTGCCTGCTGCCATCCCTGAGCAAGCTCTGCACTGGTGCCCTGATCCCGCAGCTGAATTAAATGTAGGAGATGGTCCTGGCACTTGCTAAACTTTCTTGGGCACCCTGAAACCTTCTTTACAAATGCAGTGGAAATTTTTGTATGGGGTTTAGTTCATTTTTATGCCAAAGAGGGACTTTGCAATTAATTGCAATTAATCTGATCACTCTTCACAACATTCTGGAGTATATGCAAATTGTCATCATAAAAACTGAGGCAGCAGACTTTGTGAAAATTATTATTTGTGTCATTCTCAAAACATTTGGCCATGGTTGTACATACACATACACACACAAATGTTTTGCCTTTCAATCCTCGTTTAATCTGAACGGGCTGTGGAAGAAGCTGATGGATCACGATCTGCAATCCATCAGCTTCATTGGAGGACAGGTAAGATGTCTCATTAAAGAGAACCTGTCACTATTGTATAAGGAACGTATGGATACAGTCCTACAACATCATATCTTTACAAAAAGGTTCTTTGACGAATGGCAACCCCCTTATAGAGCAAGAACTCGTGGTCGCGGACATTCAACACTTTATGAAACCTTTCAGATACACGGACTGGTACTTAAAGGCAGAAACAGAACGAACTTTGGGAAAATTAAAGATAAGTGATTCGTAGGTCTGAACAATACAATCATCCTCTTTCTTAAATTGATTTATTGATTTATTCTCTGTTTATACTAAGGCCTTATATAGATGTATGTAGTGGCGACGGACCAACACTTTAGGAAATACATGGGAATACCCATCTCCAATAGTAATAGTAAAAAACAGAAATTAATCAATTGGACCAGCCTATTTTAATATGTTAAGATGTTGAGAAATTATATTCTTCCTTCCCCCCCCCCCCTTCTTCTTTTTCTTCTTCTTTTTCTTCCTTTTACCATAGAGCATAGATTTTGATACTGGGATTATTCTTCTTTTTATGTTTGTATTACTTGTTGGTTATAAAAAATTAATAAAAAGAGATTTAAAAAAAAAAGAGAACCTGTCATCAAAATTATCACATTGGAAACTTTTTGTCTTCTGTGTGATAAAAAAATAAAATAAAAGAAAGTAATATACTAACAGTAACTCCCAAGCACGTAAAATCACTCCCCAAAAACTCTGAGCCCCCCCTCCCACCCTCACATAGTAACGTAAATGCATGTGTCAGGGTGCCTACGCATGCAAAATAAATTGTGCTATACATGTTACATCCATGCCAGAGTGAGAGCAATAATCCTAGGCCTATTATTTATGGTTAACTCTCAACTGATAACCTGTAGGGGCTTTTAAAGTGTTGCATATGAAAAATATAGAGTACTGAAGTTTGTTGCCGTATTACAGGCGCACATAATTTTAAGGTTTGACTTGCTGGATCACTACTTGCACAACCTCATCTTTTATATTTTACCAAAATATTTGGTTATGTATTTATGTGCCATAAAATTTAATTCACTGTATTATTTTACTGAAACTTTTCTCCAGGGTGTCTGCTTTCTGAAAATATATAATGTTTGGGGGCTTTCTCTAGGGTGTCTGCTTTCTGAAAATGTATAATGTTTGGGGGTTATATGTAATCTTCAGGCCTAAAATGTTCTTTTAAACATGAAAACGAAAGCACAAAAATGGCTCTGACAGTGAAAGTTTTTTAAAAGAAAAGAACCTTGCTTTAACTGCCTAAAAATGTTAGCTGGAGTTGGGCTATAATTTCTTTTTTTTGGTTAAAGTCCATTTTTACATAGTTACATAGTTACATAGTAGGTGAGGTTGAATAAAGACAATAGTCCATCCAGTTCAACCTGTGTAGGTGTGTGTGACTGTAATCATCTAACATAGCCCTTAATCTCCTGATCCTTGAGATGTAAGTCTAAGAGTCTTTTGAAAGTCACCATACTACCCGCAGAAACCACCTCTTGTGGTAGACAATTCCACAATCTTGTAGCCCTAACCGTAAAGAACCCCCCTCGTTGCCTGAGGTTAAAACGCTTCTCCTCTAATCGCATTGTATGTCCTCGAGTCCTCATGCAATTCCTTCGAATGAACAGCTTTTTTATAACTATATGTCCATCCGAGACGACCCTGTCCACTGTGTTGCAATGCAGCTGCACAATTTCACTGCTGAATGAACTGCATTGTGACTCTGCTAAAAGAAGTGGAAAAATAACACATTCACTGGCAGGATTTAAAGGTGATAAATCTAGGTTACAATGGGGAATTGGGAAAATACAAACCGCCATATATGTCCTTTTTTATTTTGACTATAAGTCCACTTTAACTTTTTCGTTATTAGTGGAAAATGAATGTGAATTTAGTCATTACATGAAAAGGTAAATCTTTTTAGGTGCCAATTATGTACAGACAAAAATTCTTGCAAGTTATTAAACTCTCAGACTAGTTGACTAATTAAGTAGCATAGTCCACAGTGAAAAAGTTAGTGACACTGCTTGAAGTGACACCTTACATTGCAGCAGGTGATACTACAGTTGATTGCACCGGCTCCAAAATCTCTATACATCAGGGAAATAAAGAGGAGATCCTCTATTAAAAGACAAAACTGCCCTCAGCTGAGACCTAAGTCTGTAGCCTAATCCTTTTGTTTGGCAAAAGTCTGGGTCACTGTTGGGTCAATGGGTCGTTTGAGTTCAAAACTTGCATAGATGAAACCAGTCAAACAAGACCACCAAGGTTTTGAATAAATCTTTCTTCCTTGAGGAAAGGGGTAATTTTGTTCAGAAATGTTTTATCGGCAAGAGGCTTTTCACCGCTAACAATGTACTTGTTCTCTTTCGTCGTACATGCACAGTTCCTATTAGTGTCTCTAATAGGACACTGGATACTGGGTATTATTTCTCACTGTTAATGAGTTCCTTGCAAGTACGGGGAAAGCTAATGTTCTAGCTAGACTGTCTCAATGTAGCCAGAAAAGAAAAAAAACAGTCTGACTTGACGTTTTTTAAGCAATACTACAGAGAATTTTTTGGCATATTATTTATTGTCAGAAAAAAAAAAAGCTAGCACAATAGGGTGTTCTATGACAGTCACGTATAAGGGAACCCTCATTGGAATCAGTTTCCTTTCATGTCCTACAAAATCCCACTTAATTTTCTTTATAAAACTTAACCATATTCTTTGTAGAGACAAACAGAAGTGACCAATTATGTAAGATGGGTTTGCCAAAAAAAAAACACTTCAAGACCAAGCCTATTTCTGACACTTGTTGTTTACGAGTTAAAATCAGTACTTTTTGCTAGAAAATTACTTAGAACCCCCAATATTATATATAATTTTTTTGCTAAGATCCTAGAGAATAAAATGACGGTCAATGCAATATTTTATGTCACACGGTAGTTGCGCAGCGGTCTTTCAAACACAATGTTTTGGGAAAAGATACTCTTCACTGAATTTAAAAAAAAAAACTAAACAGTAAAGTTAGCCCAATTGTTTGTATATTGTGAAAGATGATGTTGTTATGCCGAATAAATAAATATATACCTAACATGTTACACTTTAAAAATGCACGCACTCGTGAAATGGCGACAAACTTAAAAATCTCCATAGACGATGATTTAAAATCTTTTAACGGTTACCAGTTTACAGTTACAGGTATTTTGCTAGATTTAATGTTCCCACTCTAACGATCCCGGAGATAGCTCACATTGTGATTTGAACACTGTTTACATTTGCAGGCGCGACTTACGTATGCATTTTCTTTGGTGCACGGAGATGGGGTACTTTGAAATTATACTTTTTTCTTATTTTATTTTTAAACCGTTCCTTTAAAAAAAAAAAATTCTGATCGCTTTCATTGCTGTCACAAGAAATGTAAACATGCCTTGTGACAATAATAGGCAGTGATCAGTACTCTTTATGGAGGGATCTGGGGTTGGTTGCCGAGTAAACCGAAAATGACGTTGTTTCCAGGTTACTACATCGAAGACCCAATCAAAGCCGATTTCTGGCTTTGTTCAGGACTCTGGCCAGTCAGCGGACTTGTCGGTGGGACAGGAGTCCCGAGCTGAGCGGCGGAAGGTGGCGGGAGGGGGGACATTATGCTTGTGATAACGGCTGAGTGGCTATTTAGCTGCATTGGTTGTTATCACATGAAAGCCGACCGCCGCCTCTAAAAAAACTGTACCGGGTTGATGCCTCTAGTTGCAGGCATCACCCCAGTAGAACCACTTTAACAAAATGATGTACAAGTATGTGATTTTGCATGAAGTGGTTAACATCTAAACAAAGAAAAGCATAGCATGTATTAACCACTTATTATATTAAGGATAACTTCTAGAAGATGAAGTAGCATTTTTGACTGTTATAGCACCCAAGCTGTTTTTTCTATGCAACATTATTTTACACTATACATCCGACTTTTGTGTATAATAATACTAAAAAAGTCAAGGTAAATATGGTCCACTGATGAAGTAAAATTCACTCAAGGCTCTTTGTCAAAATAAGAGTCCCTCTAGTGAAAGGAATGGTATACCAAGTTGTACAAAGATATGAAGAGTGGAAAGACCAGCCTAGAAACAAATAGCTAGAGAACACCACATAAAAAAAAAGAGAATTTTGGACTATTAGACCAAGTTTTTCTTTGGCCCAGAAAAGAGACTATTCAAACAAGTCTCAGCTTTATCTAATGAAGTGTTCATATTGTTAAAATATAACTAAAGGCAAAACTTTTTTTTTCATTTTGGATAGAGTGGGGAGGGATTAGAACACCTATCAATTGTTATTGCTGTCTGTGTCCCCGTTAAGGAAATTCACCCTATCTATTTTTCCTGTTTACCATTATCATTGAAAGTGAAAGTAATGAGGGAAAATCTTCCAATGGGGACACTAGTTCTGGTGACCTGGGGGTCCCTAAGAAATTCTCTTAATTTGCAGAAATTTCCTCTCACTTCCTGTTTGGCTACGGGATAGGAAGTGAAGGGCAATCTCCACAATGGGACAGAGGAGGCGAAAAAAAATCTGATAGGGGTTATTATAACCCTCTTTTTCTCTATCCAAAATGAAAAATAAGTTGTGCCCATAGTTCTACTTTAAGAGCTAATCCTTAAGTTTAGCAATCCAAAGCAACAACTCAGAACTTACTGCCAAAGTCAGACCAGTGCTTTGTTCTCTGTATAAGTAAAGAATATGGTAAGCACAGGGCCATTCTAATTTGGAATGGATAAGAAAGTACTGTAAATGTAAAATGGTGAAAATTACACAACTAAATGAAATAAGAATGCACATGCATCCCATATAAAAATGAAAGTGTTATTGTTAAGAGTTGTTATAGCATAGGCTACTTAGCTAGGCCCAGAATCAGTGCTAAATACACAACATACATTATTGAAACAGCAGTAATCCTATAAAATGTATGATTTCATTCTGTGATAAATTTCACTACCAAAGTACCACACTGAATTTCATCCAAGGTGAAATACATATTGTAAGAACACACTAATAGCCTGGTACACAAAAACAAATAATAATCATAATAGTAGATTATTTAGCAGTGTTTGCTTTACTCGCTTAAACATCCGGTCACATCAAAACAGATATGCAATAATCGATAACCAGGATGGGGTCACCTGTGTGCCCGAAAATGAATTTTATACCATCTTCTTTGTAAATAATTCAGGGGCAAGAAGAAAGCAAACATAACTACCCACTACAATATTTACAATGTGTATACTGCTTTTCACATTGATAACTATGCAAACTATTTACACTGCAGGGTTTTGCAAACCAACGGCAAAGATCATTATTGTTATGAATCATAAAGATACTATAACCACTCCCGTATGAGCTGACATATTCTTTGTCATGAAAAAATACTTTTATGTTTATTAATATGTTTGCTTAAGTAATAGTCATGTTTCATATATGCATATTAGGACTGATTCAACTTTTTACAGTTATAGTATTAAACCCAATAGCAAACATTTATTATATTACAGCTTTACCAATTCTTAGATGTGATGGCTGCATTAGTTTTCTTTTTTAGGCTTTTAGTCTTCTATTTTCACCTTGTGACCTGGCCAGTAAGTCTGTTGTCTTTCAAAAGAACACACTCTCTTGCAGAATCATTTACAGGGATGAGACAAATCATTCAATACTGACAGAAGTGCTTCCAATGATCAGTTGTATTTATTTATATAAAATAAGGTGACCAGATTTTCAAAATTAAATCTGGGGACATATTTTTTTTTTTTATATTGGCAAACGGCACAGGACTGCATATTACGCAGAGTGCTGGGCACAGGACTGCATAATATAAAGAGCGCTGGGCACAGGACCACATACTATACAGAGCACTGGGCACATAACTATATAATACACAGAGCACTGGGCACAGGACTATATAATACACAGAGCGCTGGGCACAGTACTATGTAATACACAGAGCACTGGGCACAGGACTATATAATACACGGAGCGCTGGGCACATTACTATGTAATACACAGAGCGCTGGGCGCAGGACTGTATAATACACAAAGTGTTGGGCACAGGACTACATAATACACAGAGCGCTGGGCAGGGTTTAGAGGTTTGCTATGCACATAGGACACTTCTGCCCCCACATTCATAGCTCACCTCTTCACCCTTCTCTCACAGATTATCTATGCAGCCACCTCTTAGCCCTTCCCACACAACAGTTAAACGCTCCATCTCCCCATACAGCTGCATCAGCTCTGACTCCTGCTCCCCCACTGCCCTCATCTGTGTACAAACCGACCCCCCCATCTGCTCACCTCCTGGTCTCAGCCCTCCACACAGTAAATTTTTGCCTCTCCTCCACTGTACAGCAGCAGGAGCAGCATTGGGATCATCCAGCAGGGAGCATCTGCATCCAAGCCACCAGGCTGTTTCTCAGCCAGCATGGGATGCCCTGTCTACGTTAATCTAGCCCTGAATCTGGGGAAAAATCCGGGGACAGACTTGGTCCGGGGACAGTGTCCACATTCCGGGGACTGTCCCCGGAAACCGGGGACATTTGGTCACCCTAATATAAAACCTTTATCCCAGAAGTAAAAAAAACTGTTTGCTGTAACTGCTTATAAAGTATTAGCTGGAGTTTGGCTTCAGTTTGTTAGTGTATCCAACACTCCCCTCCACCCAGATTAGCCACTTTTGGACCGGAACATTTTATCCACTTAATGACCCGGCCATTTTTTTGCGATACGGCACAACTGCACGATCTTGTGACGCTGTTTCCTAATAAAATTGATGTCCTTTTTTCCCCACATTTAGAGCTGTATTTTGGTGGTGTAGCACCCTCCTAGGTAGGTGCTAGAGAGTGTGTATAGTTTTGGCTCTGTCTGCCTATTAGAGGAGCAGCACACACATTCTATATTGCTTTCTGCTTAACAGAGAGCAGGATCTGTGAGTTAGGTCATGGTGCTCAGTGTGTGATTCATCTGGTCTAGGGAGTGTCCACACTGGTCCAATAGGGAGGCATATTGGACAGTGGAGGAAACAGGGCCCAATGGGTACACAGGCTTTGATACAGCCTCAGTGATTGGCACAGACTGGTTGTGAAAAGCTAGGAGCACATGTGCTCGGGGTCTTTGGCTGGTGAACAGAGTTTCGGAGGGAGGATGACAGCTGTCTCCTCCTCTGCATTTATGGCACGTGGTCACAGGCAGTCAACCTGGTGAACCAGAAGCAAGGAGCTGATCCCAGAAGTCCAGGATAGCTGACTAGAGGGGGTTAGACACCGGAGAACCTGGAAAAACAGTATCATGAGTACAGGGGATAGTGTCTGAGGACATGACCTGTGAGGAGGCCACCCCAGAGTAGAGTAGTCAGAGGACGGGTGTCAGCTGGTGGAATGAAAGGGGGTGTTAGGCGAGTACCCTGTAGATGGTTGCTCAATCAAGTCTTCATTACAGAGACTTTTCCTTAAATTCATCTAGTGGCAAGGTGAATCTGCAGCTTGGATGCATCTTCAGATAGGAGTCCTCATCAACTGTGAATAGTTCAATTCTGGAGTATCCCACTCTATCCCTTCTCCCATCCCTATTTAAAATAAAACAACAAAAACAACTACAACCCCTAGACTGATCATTGACTGAGCCGGAAAGTAAAGTGTTAAGTTTGTGCATGCAGATGCTAATGGTAACCAAGAGGGACCCAAAAAGGTGAAGAATTCAGCAGTCCCTTAGGGGGAAGTGCTACAGTGGTATTTGATCACCTCTGCGATTTTTATTTTTCCACTATAAACAAAAAAAGAGCAACAATTCTAAAAAAAATGCACTGTTACTGGACTAATGACACTGGCAGGGAAGGGGTTAACACCAGGGGAAATCAAAGGGTTAAATGTTTCCCTAGGGATGCTTTCTAACTGTGTGGGGGATGGGCTTGCTGGATGAACACAGAGACCTGTGTTCCTAAAGGGGAGTCCCTGTGTTCATCACTGACAGAACAGCGGTCTGCCGTGTTTACATCAGGTGGAGCTAAATGCCTTCTCAATGGCACACAAAGCCATTTGACTTTCAACTGTGATGAGCTGTGGTCCAGGCTCATTTCCTGGAGCATTTAGGTCCTTGATAGTGCAACTGAAGCAAACAATCAAGTATGCGTAGCAAAGCACTGTCAAAAGATCTCCAGGATAAAGTTGTGGACAGGCACAAGTCGACAGATGGATACAAAAAAATGTCAAAGACTTTATCATTACCTAGAAGCACAGTGAAGTCTATTATTAAGAAGTGGAAAATGGGGGTGATTCTTTCTATACCCACTGAAGTTACCAGGAGTGTTTTCCTACCCTTCCTTTCTCTGTCTCTTCTCCAGGTTAGTAGTAACAATCAAAGGGTGTGATCTGCTTATCGTTCTCCCTCCATTCCCTCATTTGCCAGGTAGAGTAGATCACTGCCCTTATAAAGCATTCTCTATAAGTTCAGAATAAAGGAAATATATAAAAGGACACTTTTACATGGGACAGACTTTTCACATGGCGCACAGACACAGCCTGCTGTCCTCTATGGCCGATCAAATGAAAACGAACGATCTGTTTACACCCAAATGCCATACGATCTGATAGACGTCTGTTTTTAGCGGATGGGATCAGATGTCGGTCAATGGACACATGTCTGTTGACATCCGCCGCTCCACAGAGGGCAATGGATGGTCTGATCAGGTCCGCCTAAAAACTGAAAGGGGCCTAAGTGTTTTTCCCAGGTTTCTTTTTCTGGACTCCAGAATCCTCATGCAGCGCCCAAGCAACATTTAGATTAGGGACACCTTGTCCCTTATCTGTATAGACTGGAGCCAGGAGATGCATCGCATGTCTACCAGAGCGCACTCTATTTCCTTGTAGCCTTTTTTTTTTTAAAAGCACCTTACATCAGAAACTGGCATTAAAAATGTCTAATGAGAAGAAGTAGCTGAGAGATAAACTCGCACAGCGCATACCATATTGAATCAATGGAAGGAACATTCCAGAGGATGCACAGGATCAGGACAGTGAGAAGGCAAAACTATTTTCTGGTCCAGTTGATTGAAGAAAAAAACACATTAGGAAGAAAATAGGCCCCGGCCTCAAAGCAACCTTATCCATACTGAAGACAGGAAAAGGTACTGTACCTTACTGGTTAAAGCTGCCAACTCTGAACTCACCATACTGGACTAATTGCAACAAGAAGGCAATCCAATGAGTAAGGATAGATAGGGAAAAATCCCTGATGGGAGGCCCAAATGAATCAATCAAAAAACAGGGTGAGAGTCCATGAATTCATTAGGAAAAACACAAGACGAACAATTACAAGCAACAAGCAGCCTCTAAAAGGAACTACTAAGGCTGAGAGTAGGCCCTGTATGGTCCTCAAAGTACAACGCTGATCCACACCTGACTGGAGAAGCAAAGATTTATCCCACTGAGTATACTATACTATTCCTAAGAAGGAATGCTAGTTTTGCACCTATCACAATACTCAACAAAGAGTGAAAGTAGATTTTACAAGAAGTACGTTTTCTTAGCCTTGAGAGCATACTGTAGTTAAGGATGACCTGAACCCACAGGGTCATCAAAGCATCCAATGCAAAGGCTAGCTAGGATCCCTGGTCTAAAGAAAAAACAACAGTCTTTGGTTAAACCTGGAAGCTAGGAAAGCCACATCTGCCCCATGCCAGGTGTGAGAAATAAGTTCTAAAAACCTCAGAATGAGGATCAATCTCCAGAGTCCAGAAACTGACAACTGAGGAAGTTCACCCACCAAGTTTCTATCCTTCAGATGAGCACGGGGTCTGGATTGGTATGGAATCACATATGCTTTCCTATAATTTGCAAAACATCAGACATTCAGTCCAATTGAATTCAGGTTGGAAGACCTCACACACCAGGTTCAGGATGGATGAAAATGTTGGCTTGAGTTCTGAAAAGTTGATCGGAGGACAAATTTTCTCTGACAACAAAGTCCTTATATTGAGAGCGTATCTAAGTCTTTTCCACAGCCCGATAGGCTGACGTTTCTTGAGGGCACCAACCAAAGCCTTGGGAGTAAGTAACACTTCTTTGCAAAGCAGTCCTTGACTATTTTAATGAGGTTCTTCTTTAAGGTAGGCTCAGACAAAGTGTAAAACTCCTCATTCTGCACTCTGCACATTACACAAACCTGGCGTTTGCATTTTGTGCATTACATACCCTGGATACCCCTGAGCCCTGCACTCTGTGGGTTATGTACTTATGACTCTTGTATTTAGTGTAATACGTATTCCTGATCCATGCGTTCTGTGTGTTATACACTCCTAAAACCAGCACTGACCATAGCTGTGCATGACAGACTCCTGCACTATATACACTATACTGTACATTTCAGGCCAAAGTGTTCACTTTCTCAACAGTTTGACAGCTAAGCAGTCCCTGGCTATTTTAATGAAGTTTAAGGTAGGCTCAGACAAGTGTTGGCTCTTTGTCTATTTTCAGTGTACACAAAATGATCTTAATGGAAGCGCTTCATTGGTATAGAAAAAAAAAAAAACTGTGCTGAGGTTTATATATGTCTGTTAGACTCGTGCTTGTGGCACAACAAACAAAGCATATTTCATGAGTACAAGGAGACTCAGGTTTTATTCAATCATGCCCCTTTAAGCCCATCCTACTGTTAGCGCAATTCTGCCACATTACTACTGTCCTTGGTATGCCCAAAGGTGACCCAGGTCTTTTACAATTCAAGCTAAGCCCCTGTTTACAACTGATAATGAAGAGCTGCTAGCGCAGTACAGACATGGTTAATTATGTTAAACATTACACCACAGCCCCCTCCTAAATATCAAAAGGCAGGAAGAGCTCGGCGGGATTTAAAAAAAAAAAAAAAAAAGCTAAAAGCACTTAAAAAGGTAACCAGTGATTTTTAAATTAAGCTATGCTGTGTTAATAGGAACAAAAACTGAAAAGGTTGAGGCCTTAGATCTAAAAAGAAATTTACTATAGCCTAACTATGCATACAGAAAAAATAGCCCCTGTATTAAGAGACAGGACGAAAAGAGGCTATTTTAATATTCAATATTTTTACACTATTTATTTGTTGCACTTCAGCACTTTTACTTCTTTAATTTTAAGGATTGGTGAGATACATGTATTTATTTTCCACTAATCTCCCATTGGCTTTCATTGTTTCTTCGATCCAGGCAGCGCCAATTACCTCCTTTTTCCTTTCCACTTTATTAAGTTGGCATGCAAAAGCCAACTTTCTAATATTGTATTTAAACTTATTATTCTTCTTCTTCTTCTTCTTCTTCTTATTTTTCTTAGCGGTAAATTTTTGGACACTAACTCCTCCTAGACCGTTCAAGCTACATACTCCAAACTCGGCACAGACCTTCATACTGTTCTGACTCGGTGTGCTATATCTTTTTAGACTGGTTTGAGTTACGGTTTTCCTAAAAATTAAAATTAAAAACCCAAAAAATGCCCATAGACTTTCATTGACAGGATGTTCAGATGACCCAAGCTCCAAATCCCATTAGACTCAATGAAGCTTTGATGCTAATCAATGTAAACTCATTCAAACTCATCTAATCTATCTATCTATCTACTGATCGATCTTCAAACCTTTTCGATCGATCGATCGATCTTCCGACCTTTTCTATCGAACGATCGATCTTCAAACCTTTTCTATCGATCGATCGATCTTCAAACCTTTTCTATCTATCGATCGATCTTCAAACCTTTTCTTTCTATCTATCGATCTTCAAACCTTTTCTATCGATCGATCGATCTAAACTTTTCAAACTTTCTGGTCAAGCTTTCTCAAGCCAACTTAAAGTTTGTCTCGACGAACTTTTTTTTCTAGTTAAGTACTGAAATCTCTCATATCATTTTTTTTTTTTGACGAAAGGATTTGCAACATTCATAAATGTATTTCATAATTCAAAAATCCTGATACAACACAAAGCCAAACTATACAGACCCCATATCTTTGCTTTATCTATTTGAATATCCATTTCTTTACACACATATATATATATATATATATATATATATATATATATATATATATATATATATATATATGTATATATGAATTAGCAAAATGGCTAAATACAAATTATACATACACATGAAATTCAGAAGCAACAGTCATTCACTCTTTAAACTTTCATTGCAATCATTCAATGATAAATACACTTTTGTGCGTACTGTCAAAACAGTCTGAACAATAATTGCATGAGATGGCACAGGCAGTGAGTTCCTAGTCAGGCGTTCAATAGTAGCTCGGCAACAGCACCATTGCATTCTCAATGATAGGCAAACAAGTGTGTTCAGAGATTACTTTTCCATTCTGTTATCAAGACCGCCACGCAGTCTGAAGATAAGGCACTCTTCTACTGAGGCCTTTTCCCTACAATAATGTCAAACCTCCAAGTCTTTACAGAAGACAATAGCCTAGAACTTCCAGCAAACCCTTTCTTACTGGTCTTTGAGGAAGCTGGCTTAATTAAGCAGGCTGTCAATTTTAATTAAGGGCAAATATTAAAAAAAAAAAAAAAAAAAAGCAGTTGTTGAAATAGTGTTTAAAAAATAATTCTCTGAAAATAATGTGTGTGAGTTTGTGACATACTGTACCTGCAATATATACAGACATTAATTGCATAAACTTTTGGTTATTTGCTGTAAAAACATTTCAGTGTAGGGCCAAGGTTAGACTGATATATACTTTACATCCAAAGCTTGCAGTAAAACCTGATTGTGTTGCTATCATTTTTATAATATTAAGCCAACGCTATTTGTGAAGCTAAATGCCAGCACAGTAATGAAGGCCATCTTGTTAGCTGCTTTGAAGCAGTTTTGGAAAACAGGGTAACTTACAAAGATCGAGTTAGCCTGCGTTATGAAACCTGTAATGAAAAAATATACAACTTCCTCTGCTGACAAAAGCTAATGAAGCTTTTTTTTTTTATCTTTTACCCATGTTGGGAAAATAAAACATAGAATCAGGTTCCTATGAGCAAATACTCTTTTCTTTGTTCTAGCTGTAATACATTGGCCTCGTGACTTTACTGAGATAAAAGTGGTACACACAGAGAATGGTTTTGTAGTAATCACAAATATCCAGCAATGGAAGATATAGAAATAGAGGATATTTAAAAACTATATGATGGTCATGCTTAAAGTTGAACTGTGGTATCGCAAATATTGACCAATACAAGAAAATGTATGTATTCTTCTTTGAATCTTGGTGTGTTTTGACAATTTTTTCCAATACCGTGCAATAATCCCACATGAGATTTTATGTTTGTGCAGGAGCTTTCTGTATTACATTCCAGTTACTGCTGCTCCCTCTACTTGTGAAGAGTGACTCTTTTTTGTATCCTCTAGTTTTCTGTAGGTAGCATCAGCGCTGTATCTTGGCCTAGGCCGACAAGGCCCAGGTCTAGGGCGGCACTTGGCGGGGGGGCAGCAAAAAAGCTGCACCTCGCATGAAAAAAAAAAAAAACAGCCTCCTCTCGACTCCCACAAGAAAAGGGTCCCTGCCGGCTTGCGCTACACTTTGAAATAATATGATTACAATCAGTGGCAGCAAACACAAGTCCAAATATCTTAGGCTGCACTAATGGGCACTGATAGGCTGTACTGATGGCCACTGATGAGGCTACACTTATATACTGCACTGATAAGGCTGCACTGATCGGCACTGATGAGGCTGAACTTATGGGAACTGATGAGGCTACGCTGATGGGCACTGATACACTGTGGTTGTGGTCTGTGGTTTACAGATGATAGGGCGGGTCATAAACAGGAAGGGGTGTGGCCTTTACAGGAAGGGATGGGTCATATTTAAATTAGTGGGTGCACAAGTTTAGTCAGGCCTAGGGCAGCACAAAACCAAAATACAGCACTGGGTAGCATGTGGTGGTGGGCTTGCTGGGTGCCTCTCACAGCTCTGCTCTCTGTACAATGCAGCACAGTGATGAAGTTACCACACCTCCATGACTAAGCCCTGCTTGGCGGGGGGAAATGTGTCAGAGGGGTATGGTTGGTGGGGTAGTGCTGGCTGATGCCTCCTTACACTGATCATGTCAGGAGAGCGGTCCCCTGGATGCTGCATATCTCCACCACTGGATAAGTTTGTTTGGACACCGGCATCCCCACACCTGAGGACCCGAGGGAGAGTGTCTTCTCGCTTGAAGCAGCGCTAAAAGTCTTTTTCGTGTCTCAGCGATAAAGTCCAGCTACTTTTTTAAACGAATGTCTGGGTTTGCAAAGCCACTGGGTGCACACAAAGTAGATTTACATTCCTCTGGCTATTTAAGTATATATTAATGTTTTTGTGCCTTGAATTCAGAATTAAAAGAAAACTATTCAACTTAATTGGAAAACAAGCAAATCATATTGTTATACTACAGTATATATCATTTTTTTATATTTTTTTTATTGAATAAAAATTAATTTGTACAGAACTGTTTAAAAAGTAAAAAATAAAAATAGAAAATTATAAACTAACCTGTTAAGAAGAGGAAATAATGACACAGCAAGATACACACATGGATACCATTTCAGAGGTTTAATTTCTTCAGCCATTAAAATCTAGAAAACAGAAGTTACATTTGTCAAACATAGGCAGTACATTGACACCTTGACAACATTTATACACAAAATAATAAAAGAAAACGAATGTTGCAAAACTCCTCAAAGGTCACATACAGGGGATGATTCGGGACAAAGTTTATTTCGTAAGGTGCACCACACCTTACTAAGAGAAATCCTAAAACAGTATGAGAATTCTGATCCTGAAGGTATGAAATTACTCCTTTTTCTTTGCCAAGATTTACATAAAATACTGCCAAAATATATATTATTAACAACTCTGGTACATAATGAGAGAGCAAAGAACTCTGCTTTATTCTGTTCCCTAAAACGCAGGTACTTCCCAACTGGATAAAGCCTCAGGCACAGCATAGAGAAGGTAAAGTCAGGCTGTCAATCACAGCTTGTACATTAAAAACACCTCAACCCTATGACATTAAAGTGGATCTTTACTGCATCTGAGAACCACAAACCAAAAACACTATTTAATTCATTTTTAATATTCAAAGCAAACCCGTCCATCCATGTCTCTAAGCTTTATTTTGTTGAGAAATCACTTTGAAAAACACCCCCCTAGCAATTCTGGCTGTGGCCAACTTGAGTAAGGGCAGCTGATTCATGTCGCTTTTACTTCCTGGAATCCACCTGCCCTTAGTTCATGCATACTTAGCTTAGCTGAGAAAGTTTTAAAAAAGTAAATATGATAAGATACACTTTTCTATCTATTTACTAATACTAGCAGCATGAGGATGAGGATTTAAAAATAATCAATGTTGACTCCTCTCAATCCGGCTTTGGCTGTCCTGAGCCTCGGAATTGACCATATACCACACTCTTTCCGTGACTTTGTCACGCACATATTGGTTGCCGACAGGGTCACCATAGCCAAACATTGAAGGGCTATGGAAGCCCCTAATCAATCAGAAGTGGTTACTCTTGTTAGACTCCACCATTATTACACACACACTCGTGTTGTGGCTTGGTCAGGTTTCAGCCTTTCACTCCGTATGGGAAACCTGGTCCATCTTGGCCAATAACTGACACTATCCTCCTGAGTATTTAAGTGCTCTAAACTCTTCTAGGGTATACTGTTGACACTTGTCTTATTTTTTTTCAAATTTTTTCTTTATTAGAAAGAGAACATCCAAGCATACCATATACCAACAACAGGTACAATCAAATTTCAGGTGTGGTGAGCAGATAACAAATTATAAACAATACAGGCAGCATTCCAAAATTTATTAACGTAGCACTAAGTCGTCTATAGAGCACATCAGAAACAGACTGTAAACCCTCCGTGAAGCCCACGGTCTAAACTTCTAGAACCGAATAGTGAACAGCGAAAAGCTCAGGACACCTTCAGGTAGACCCCCCCCCCCACCGGCATCCATCTCATGGCCGGCTACCGGGGAAGGGAGGCCCCCCCTAAGCGCCCCAGAATGCCGCGGCAAACACCCGAGGGTCCACTGGCATTACTTCCCCCAAAGGGGCGTCGCACTGCGTTACTCCAGGAAACCGACTGAACGACCTTATAGGGAGCCCGTAATAGAATAGCTAATACCCAGAAACGGTACAGAGGATGAAAACACCTATAGACGGTATGTCTAAAGCCTAGACAGAGAAGAAGGAGCTATGGAAATTAGACAAAGAAAGAAAGAGGGGGAGGAAGGGGACCAGGGTGAGAGAGGAAGGGGTCAGGGAAGAACCAAAGAGGGGGGTGGGGGGCGGCCGGCCGGCCCCCGCCCATCAACCATCAGCAGGAAATCATCTCCGTGTATTCTGAAGTATATTTAAATTCATGCCAGTAGAACCAGCGTTTCAGGAACTTGTCTCGTGAACCGTGCTCAGTGGCTACTAGATCTTCCATTTCATTGAGGCAAGAAACCTTGCGGAGCCACATAGCTACCGTAGGAGGCTGCGTCTGCTTCCAGAGCGGAGGGATGCAGCTTTTAGCTGCCGTGAACAGAAGTGGTAGAATTGATTTCCGATAGGACGCTCTCGGATATTCATGATGATGAAGGAGGAAGAGGGCTGGGTCCAAGGTGAGGGAATGGTCTGTAAATTTCCTAGCAATTCGTAAGACCTCTGACCAGAAAGATTGTAATCTGGAACATGACCAGAAAACGTGTAGGTAGGTGCCAACCTCCTCCCCACATCGCCAACAGACATCCGGGCAGGCCGGAAACATTCGATGAAGTCTAACTGGGGTATAGTGCCAGCGGGTTAAGCACTTGTAGCCCACCTCCTGATACCGCGAGCAGCGGGAGGTCTTGTAAGTGAAAAATAATATTCTCTCAACCTGATGGTCCGTAAAAGATACACTCAGGTCTCTTTCCCATTTGGCAATAAATGGGGGACGGTAAGATTCGTCCGGTGAGGCCAGCGCCCGGTAGACCAGGGAGACCATGTGGCGAAGAGGGGAGGTGTCAGAGCACAAATCTTCAAAGTATGTGAGTCGTCTCGAAAACAGAGACGCCGAAGGAAGAGCTTGTAGAAAATGAACAAGCTGGATCCGTTGCCAAAAGGACAGGGAGGCAAAGGGCGCCGTGGCATTCACGTGAGAGCGCGAGATCCAAGCCCCATCCCTCACAAAGTGCCGGGCCTGGTAAACCCCAGCGGTCTTCAAAGACCTAAAACCGGGCTGATCTACCCCGGGCCCGAAGGCCGGGTTATCAATCACCGGGAGGAGAGGCGAAGGAAAGGGCGCCAACTGGCCATTGTGGCACAGGCGTCTACCCACCGCCAGCGTGGATCCTATGGTCGGATGGGCATCCAATTCCCTGGGTACAGGGTCCGAGCTCCAGAGAGCGGATTCCAGGGGAGTCCGTACGGACATACGTTCAAGTCGGACCCATTGCTTCATGGGACCATGGCGGTACCAGTCGACTATGCGAGAAAGATGACACGCCTCATAGTAGAGGACTGCGTCAGGCATCGCCATTCCCCCACTCAATTTAGGCAACCGGAGCACCCGCAGCGCCAAGCGGGGGGAGCCCCTACGCCACAGGAACTCCCGAAACACCCTGTTCACCCTTCTGAGGAAGGAGGACGGGACCTTAATGGGCAGTGCTTGGAGCACATACAAGAGGCGGGGCATGATGTTCATCTTTATGATATTGCAACGTCCAAACCAGGAAAAAGTCCCTTGGCGCCACCCCTCCAGATCCTGCTTGATACGAGTCAAAAGAGGTGGGAAATTACAGTCGAAGACTTTCTCCGGGCAACTCGGGAGAGATATCCCCAGGTACTTAATGTGAGACAGGCCCCATTTAAAGGGAAAGTCCGCTTTCAGTAGAGCCGACAGAGAAGTCGGCAGACCCACCGCTAGTGCCTCAGACTTCGATTGGTTGATTTTATAAAACGACAATGACTCATAAACCCGAAATTCCCGCAAGAGATTCGGAAGGGAAGTGAGAGGTCGTGTCAGGAAGAAGAGTAGATCGTCCGCGTATGCCGCCACTTTAGGCGACTCACTTGCACTCACCGATAGTCCGGCCACATCCACATTCGCCCTCACAGTTCTCAAAAAAGGTTCCAGAGCGAGAACGAAAATCAACGGGGAAAGTGGGCACCCCTGACGAGTGCCATTTGCTATGTCGAGGGAGTCCGAAAGAGACCCATTGACCTTCACCCTAGCCGAAGGCCTGGAGTAGATGGCCTTGATCCAGAACAACTGGCGCCTCCCCAGGCCTACATGCGCCATGGTAGCCAGAAGAAAGTCCCAGTTCACCCGATCGAACGCCTTTTCGGCGTCCGTCCACAGGACCAGCATTGGGATTCGGCGGCTATTAGCATAATGGCTGAGGTCAATAGCCTTGGCGGTATTATCTCTAGCCTCCCGGGCAGTAACAAAACCCACTTGATCATCGTGGATCAAGCTTGGGAGCAGGGGAGCCAGTCTGGAAGCTAGGATTTTGGTGAAGAGTTTCAGGTCGATATTTAGAAGGGAAATCGGCCTGTAGCTAGCACACAGCAGTGGGTCCTTGCCCTCCTTGGCTAAGACGGTGATATGAGCGCGTAAGGAATCAACTGGCAGGGTCGCCAACTCGCCAGCCGCATTGTATGCGGATAAAAAATGTGGTGAAAGGACCTCTGCAAAGCACTTGTAGTACGCAAGGGTGTACCCATCCGGACCAGGCGCTTTCCCGGGTTGCATGCCCCCCAGGGCTGCAGTGAGTTCACCCGGGCGTAGAGGTGCGTCCAACTCCTCCACATCTTCCGGGGAAAGGGTGGGGAGGCCGGAGGCCGAGAGATACGATCGAATCTCCAGGATCCTAGCGTCACGTGATGTCGGCGAAGGGTCAGAGGACAGATTGTACAAGGAGGAATAGTACAGGCGAAAAGCCTCAGCTATGGCCGTCGTCGAATGGACCGTACGGCCAGCTGAGGTAGAGATCTCTGGGATAAACGCCCTAGATCTCTGCTGTCGCAGCGCTCTGGCCAGTAATTTCCCACACTTGTCCCCGTGCTCATAAAAAGCTTGGCGACATTTAGCCAGGGTGGCCTTGGGCTGGAAGAGGACCAGATCCCGGAGCTGATCGCGAAGAATAATGAGCTCCTGGAGGACAGTAATTGCTTGTGACCGTTTGTGGACCCTCTCTAGGTTGCCAATTTTCGCCAGGAGGGCAGACATTTGGGCACTCCTTTCCTTCTTTCTCCGCGACCCGAGCTTGATCAGGACCCCGCGCATATAGCTCTTATGGGCCTCCCAGACCATCATGGGTGAGCTGTCAGTCGTGGCATTGGATGCGAAAAAGTTCCTCAATTCCGTACCGAGTTCCCCCAGAATAGCAGGATCCTGGAGAAGGGTGTCATTAAGCCTCCACTGCCACTGTGACAGCTCAGGGGAACGCAGGTCTAAGTCGAGGAGAACGGGAGCGTGGTCCGAAATGGCAATAGAACCAATAGAGGCAGCGGAGACCCTGGACAGCAAGGACTGCGGCAACAGAAAAAAGTCAATACGCGAATATGAGTCGTGCGGGGGGGAGAAGAAAGTATAATCCCTATCCCGGGGATGAAGAACCCGCCACGGATCTACCAGGCGAAAAGCATGAATCAACTGCTTGAAGCGACGCAGAGCAGCATAGGACAGCTGGGAGGAACCCCTAGAGGTGTCCAGCAGTGGTTCCAGAGCCAAATTAAAATCCCCACCCATAAGAATCTGTCCCGTAGCGAAGTCTGCCAGCCTAGAAAGTACTGAGTCCATATAGGAAATTTGGTTCGTATTGGGCAGGTAGAGATTCACCAAGGTAACAGGGATGGACCCCAACTGGCCCTTCACAAAAAGGGCCCTGCCAGACTCGTCATTCCACACATCCGAGAGCTTCCAAGGAGCCTTACAATGAATCAAGATGCTAACCCCTTTCGTCTTGGAATCAGAGGAACAGCCATGGTAGACCGTAGGAAAACGCCTGTTTCCCAATTTGGGGATCTTGCCCAACTTGAAATGCGTTTCCTGCAGAAAACCAACATGAGCACGGAGACGATGGATTTCCGACAGTACAATGGAGCGCTTCTCAGGGGTATTGAGCCCCTTCGCATTTAAGGAGACCAAACGGATCGGGTCAGGGCGGGGGGCGGCCATATCCCCCCCAACCAACGGGTCCAGCCCACCGGTTAAAAACTAAAGACCCAGAGGAGGGGAGGAGGGAGAGGTAAGGAGAGGGGGGCGAGGGAGAGAAAAAAAAAAAAAAGGGAAAAAAAAAGGGGGGGGGGAGAGCAGTAGGGAGGTAGAGGGAAATGAAAAGGTGAAGGGAAAAAGGAGATAAAGAGAAAAGAAAAAGGGCGCAACACACGCGCCTAACTACAAAATACTAAGGTGCCGAAGCACAAGCGAGAAGACACTTGTCTTATTACACAGAACAAAATTATAAACGCAACACTTTTATTTTTGCCCCCCTTTTTCATCTTTGAGCTGAACTCAAAGATCTAGGACGTTTTCTATGCACACAAAAGGCCTATTTTTCTCAAATACAGTTCACAAATCTGTCTAAATCTGTGTAAGGCTTCTTTCACACGGCCGCTCCGTGTGAAAGCTCCGCTGCGGGACTTTTTTTTTTTTTTTTTTCACGGAGCGGATGACATTTGTGTAGTGTTAAGCGAACACGGACTGTATTATTCGTGTTCGTACCGAATAATTGGATTTTTGTTACCCAAACACGGACACTTTACTGTATGTTCGGGTAAAAAATCCGTGTTCGGTCGCTTTATTTCCGGGTTTTGCATGTTTTGGCGCTCTTTTCATGGCGGGCTTTCAACAGCCAATCAACAATCGTTTAACTGGTGTGCCTTAAGCTATCCCAGCCATGCCTGCAAATGTATGAGTAGCTGTGATTGGCCGTCTGAAGCATGTGACCAAGTCTTTATAAGTTCGAGGCAGCCGCAGCGGCGTCATTCTGCTGCTTAGCTCAGGGACAGAGCACACATACGTGCTGGCTGCTGATTAGGGAAAGACAGGCAGGGAAAACGAATTGGTGTCCGGATAGAATTTAGGGTCAGGTCGGAGTGTTTAGGCAGGGCGAGTTGTAGGCATTTTAGGGATAGAGTCTGCTGAATTATAGGGTCAGTGTGTTCTACAAACTACAATCGATATTGCTGTGTGGTGTGGGATAGGAGATAGGCAGGTGTCAGTGATCCACATCCATTTTTCTGTGTGTGGGCTGCAGTGAACACAATCTTTTTGGGGTGCAGTGAACACAATCCTTTTGGGGTGCAGTGAACAAAATCTTTGTGGGGTACAGTGAACACAATCTTTGTGGGGTGCAGTGAAGACAATCCTTGTGGGGTGCAGTGAAGACAATCCTTGTGGGGTACAGTGAACACAATCTTTGTGGGGTGCAGTGAAGACAATCCTTTTGGGGTGCAGTGAACACAATCTTTGTGGGGTGCAGTGAACAAAATCTTTGTGGGGTACAGTGAACACAATCTTTGTGGGGTACAGTGAACAAAATATTTGTGGGGTACAGTGAACACAATCTTTGTGGGGTGCAGTGAAGACAATCCTTGTGGGGTGCAGTGAAGACAATCCTTGTGGGGTGCAGTGAACAAAATCTTTGGGGGGTACAGTGAACACAATCTTTGTGGGGTACAGTGAACACAATCTTTGTGGGGTGCAGTGAAGACAATCCTTGTGGGGTGCAGTGAACAAAATCTTTGGGGGGTACAGTGAACACAATCTTTGTGGGGTACAGTGAACACAATCTTTGTGGGGTGCAGTGAAGACAATCCTTTTGGGGTACAGTGAACACAATCTTTGTGGGGTGCAGTGAAGACAATCCTTGTGGGGTGCAGTGAAGACAATCCTTGTGGGGTACAGTGAACACAATCTTTGTGGGGTGCAGTGAAGACAATCCTTTTGGGGTGCAGTGAACACAATCTTTGTGGGGTGCAGTGAACAAAATCTTTGTGGGGTACAGTGAACACAATCTTTGTGGGGTGCAGTGAACAAAATCTTTGTGGGGTACAGTGAACACAATCTTTGTGGGGTGCAGTGAAGACAATCCTTTTGGGGTGCAGTGAACACAATCTTTGTGGGGTACAGTGAACACAATCTTTGTGGGGTGCAGTGAACAAAATCTTTGTGGGGTACAGTGAACACAATCTTTGTGGGGTACAGTGAACACAATCTTTGTGGGGTGCAGTGAAGACAATCCTTTTGTGGTGCAGTGAACACAATCTTTGTGGGGTACAGTGAACACAATCTTTGTGGGGTGCAGTGAAGACAATCCTTGTGGGGTGCAGTGAAGACAATCCTTGTGGGGTACAGTGAACACAATCTTTGTGGGGTGCAGTGAAGACAATCCTTTTGGGGTGCAGTGAACACAATCTTTGTGGGGTACAGTGAACACAATCTTTGTGGGGTGCAGTGAAGACAATCCTTGTGGGGTGCAGTGAAGACAATCCTTGTGGGGTGCAGTGAACAAAATCTTTGGGGGGTACAGTGAGCACAATCTTTGTGGGGTACAGTGAACACAATCTTTGTGGGGTGCAGTGAAGACAATCCTTTTGGGGTGCAGTGAACACAATCTTTGTGGGGTACAGTGAACACAATCTTTGTGGGGTGCAGTGAAGACAATCCTTGTGGGGTGCAGTGAAGACAATCCTTGTGGGGTGCAGTGAACAAAATCTTTGTGGGGTACAGTGAACACAATCTTTGTGGGGTGCAGTGAACAAAATCTTTGGGGGGTACAGTGAACACAATCTTTGTGGATTACAGTGAACACAATCTTTGTGGGGTGCAGTGAAGACAATCCTTTTGGGGTGCAGTGAACACAATCTTTGTGGGGTACAGTGAACACAATCTCATACTTCTGAAGATTTGAGGGTGCTGCCTGTTTCATCCTCCTCCTCCTCATCCATCCTTTTAGGGGTACAAACAATAGTAATTGGGGCCTAGTGTGCTTCTGTACGTGTGAAAAACATACACTTTTTTTTATCATATTTCCTATTCCGCTATTCAATAAAAACCTTTGGGGATCAATTAAATTGCGGGATAGTCTGTGTCGGTACGTGTGAGATCCACCTTTCCAAGTTTTTGGGGTTCATCTCATACTTCTGAAGCTTTGAGGGTGCTGCCTGTTCCATACTCCTCCTCCTCCATCCTTTTAGGTGTACAAACAATAGTAATTGGGGCCTAGTGTGCTTCTGTACGTGTGAGATACATACACTTTTTTTGATCATATTTCCTATTCCGCTATTCAATAAAAACCTTTGGGGATCAATTAAATTGCGGAATAGTCTGTGTCGGTACGTGTGAGATCCACCTTTCCAAGTTTTTGGGGTTCATCTCATACTTCTGAAGCTTTGAGGGTGCTGCCTGTTCCATACTCCTCCTCCTCCATCCTTTTAGGTGTACAAACAATAGTAATTGGGGCCTAGTGTGCTTCTGTACGTGTGAGATACATACACTTTTTTTGATCATATTTCCTATTCCGCTATTCAATAAAAACCTTTGGGGATCAATTAAATTGCGGAATAGTCTGTGTCGGTACGTGTGAGATCCACCTTTCCAAGTTTTTGGGGTTCATCTCATACTTCTGAAGCTTTGAGGGTGCTGCCTGTTCCATACTCCTCCTCCTCCTCCTCCATCCTTTTAGGTGTACAAACAATAGTAATTGGGGCCTAGTGTGCTTCTGTACGTGTGAGATACATACACTTTTTTTGATCATATTTCCTATTCCGCTATTCAATAAAAACCTTTGGGGATCAATTAAATTGCGGAATAGTCTGTGTCGGTACGTGTGAGATCCACCTTTCCAAGTTTTTGGGGTTCATCTCATACTTCTGAAGCTTTGAGGGTGCTGCCTGTTCCATACTCCTCCTCCTCCATCCTTTTAGGTGTACAAACAATAGTAATTGGGGCCTAGTGTGCTTCTGTACGTGTGAGATACATACACTTTTTTTGATCATATTTCCTATTCCGCTATTCAATAAAAACCTTTGGGGATCAATTAAATTGCGGAATAGTCTGTGTCGGTACGTGTGAGATCCACCTTTCCAAGTTTTTGGGGTTCATCTCATACTTCTGAAGCTTTGAGGGTGCTGCCTGTTCCATACTCCTCCTCCTCCTCCTCCATCCTTTTAGGTGTACAAACAATAGTAATTGGGGCCTAGTGTGCTTCTGTACCTCATCCTCTACCGCCTCCTCATCCGGACAGCGTAATACCTTCACCACCAACTTCAGCACGGCCAGGGCTAAACGACAGCAGGCAGTTTTACAACTTGCCTGTTTGGGGGACAAACCACACACCGCGCAGGAGTTGTGGAGGAGCATGGAACAGCAGACAAATGAGTGGTTGCTGCCAGCGAGCCTCAAGCCCGGCCTGGTGGTGTGCGATAATGGGCGAAATCTCATAGCAGCTCTGGGCCTAGCCGGTTTGACGCACATCCCTTGCCTGGCGCATGTGCTGAATTTGGTGGTGCAGAGGTTCCTTAAAAACTACCCCGATATGTCAGAGCTGCTGCAGAAAGTGCGGGCCGTCTGTGCGCACTTTCGGCGTTCTCACCCTGCTGCTGCTCGCCTGGCAGCGCTGCAGCGTAACTTCGGCCTTCCCGCTCACCGCCTCATATGTGACGTGCCCACAAGGTGGAACTCCACCTTGCACATGCTGCAAAGACTGTGCGAGCAGCATCAGGCCATAGTGGAGTTTCAGCTGCAGCACGCACGCGTGAGTCGCTCTGCGGAACAGCACCACTTCACCACCAATAACTGGGCCTCCATGCGAGACCTGTGTGCCTTGTTACGCTGTTTTGAGTACTCCACCAACATGGCCAGTGGCAATGACGCCGTTCTCAGCTTAACTATCCCACTTCTATGCCTCCTTGAAAAAACAATTCGGGCGATGATGGAAGAGGATGTGGCACAGGATGAGGAGGAGGAGGATGAAGAGGTAACATTTCAAAGGCTTTCAGGGCAGTCATTCGCAAGGGGCTCCGAGGGTGGGTTCCTGCACACACAAATGCCAGGGACACAATTGTCCAGCAGGGGCACAGTTCTGGAGGATGAGGAGGAGGAGGAGCTGGAGGAGGAGCTTGAGGAGGAGATGGAACCATGTTCACAGCAGGGTGGCACCCAGGCCAGCTCATGGCCATCACTGGTGCGTGGCTGGGGGGATACAGAGGACACGGACGATACACCTCCCACAGAGGACAGCCTTTCGTAGCCTCTGGGCAGCCTGGCACACATGAGCGATTACATGCTGCAGTGTCTCCACAACGACCGCAGAGTTGCCCACATTCTAACTTGTGCTGATTACTGGGTGGCCACGCTGCTGGATCCCCATTACAAGGACAACGTACCGTCCTTAATTCACTCACTGGAGCGCGATCGCAAGATGCGCGAGTACAAGCGCACGCTGGTAGATGCGATGCTGCTGGCATTCCCATCTGACAGCGGGGCCACAGTGGAAGCACAAGGCAGAGGAGGAGGAGGAGGAGGTCGCCAACGCAACCAGGGCACCGCCAGCACCTCAGAAGGCAGGGTTAGCATGGCCGAAATGTGGAAAAGCTTTGTCAGCACGCCACAACAAACAGCAGCACCAGCAGCTCAGATGGAACGTCTTAGCAGGAGGCAGCATTTTACCAACATGGTGGAGCAGTATGTGTGCACACGCCTACATGTAGTGAATGAGGGGTCTGCCCCCTTCAACTTCTGGGTCTCCAAATTGGTCACATGGCCTGAGCTTGCCCTTTACGCCTTGGAGGTGCTGGCGTGCCCTGCAGCCAGTGTATTATCTGAACGGGTATTTAGCACGGCTGGGGGCGTTATAACAGACAAGCGCAGCCGCCTGTCCAGAGACAATGTGGACAAGCTCACGTTCATTAAAATGAACCAGGCATGGATCCCACGGGACTTTTCCATACCTTGTGCAGAATAGCAATGGATACCGACCTTACCCACCCATTGTTCCATTTTTGCTCTTTCTCACTCTTTTGGGGTGTACCCTCATTTAAAATTTGTGAAAAGAAGCAGTGTTGGCTACCTCGTCCTCCTCCTCAGGGCCAGATTAACGTAGGGGCTATTGGAGCTGCAGCTCCAGGCCCCTACCTTTTATATAGGCCCCGGGTTGGCCATATTCACTGTGACCGCTCTTCTGTCACTTGTAAACACAGAAGTCTGGCTTCTATGCTCGCTTCCCCAGGCAGCACCCTCAGAACCTCCCCACACAGCGCGAAGGCCTGACAAGGAGGCACAGTTGCCGATGCATGGATGTGTTTATGGGCTTCAGAGACAGCATCCCATGTTGAATTAGGCATGCATGGCTACACCCTTCCTCCTCTGGGTGCATGCCAAGGCACGGCCCTTAAGGCCCTTCAAAATCCTCAGCACCAAGACCATGATGCTCTTAATCCGGCCCTGGTCCTCCTCCACCGCCGCTTCCACCTACACCGTCCATAGGTGTGCGCAGCCTATTGCATTAGGGTGTGCACCCCAAAGTTGAAATACACATGCATGTGTTTGCCTACATGTACATGGCCCCGATACATTACTCTCCCTGCTGGCAAAGAGAAATAGAGCAGAGCAGGTCCGAGGGAGATCTTTCCCATCTCCTCACTGGCAAACAGAGCGATAATGCTATGTGCCCTAGGTGATTAGGGTGTGCCCAGGTACACCCGGCACACCCTGTGCGCACGCCTATGACACCGCCACATCCACCACCACCTCAACCTCCCTCCTACTCCATATGGGCCTCGTCCTTCAGAGATGAAGAACATTGTTTTATTTTTCTGTTTTTTTTTTGTTGTTTTAAGTTATTTCCCTATCCACATTTGTTTGCAGAGCACTTGCCATGCTCTTAACTACGTTTTGCTGCCATTTGCAGCACTCTAGCCCTTTCCATTGGTGTTTTAGAGCCATTTTAGTGCCTTAAAGTTCGGGTCCCCATTGACTTCAATGGGGTTCGGTGTCCGGGAAAAGTTCGGTAAAAGTCCGAGACACGGACCCGGACTTTTTTTTAAAGTTCGGCCGAACCCGTCGAACACGGACATCTAGGTGTCCGCTCAACCCTACATTTGTGTCATCCGCTCCGTGTGCCCGCATATCATCCCATCCGTTTGCGGATGATATGCGGACATAATGTAAGTCTATGGCATTGCGGATGTCAGCGGATGACAACGCTGACATCCGATTTTCCTTCCTTTCCGTTTTTTACACGGATGAAAAAATAGGGTTCTGTTCCATTCCAAAAAACGGAACAGAACTGAAAGGATGAAAATCGGATGTCAGCGGATGGTATTCCGCTGACATTCGCAATGCCATAGACTTACATTATGTCCGCAAATCATCTGCAAAAAAATAGGATGATTTGCGGACAAGCGGAGCGGCCGTGTGAAAGAGCCCTTAGTGAGTACTTCTCCTTTGCTGATATAATCCATCCACCTCACAGGTGTGGCCTATCAAGATGCTGATTAGACAGCATGATTATTGCACAGGTGTGCCTTAGGCTGGCCACAATAAAACGCCACTCTAAAATCTGCAGTTTTATCACACAGCGCAATGCCACAGATATTGCAGGTTTTGAGGGAGCGTGCAATTGGCATGCTGACTGGGAATGTCCACCAGAGCTGTTGCCCGGGAATTGAATGTTCATTTCTCTACCATAAGCCGTCTTCAAAGGCATTTCAGAGAATTTGGCAGTACATCCAATCGACCTCAGAACCGCAGACCACGTGTAACCACACTAACCCAGGACCACCACATCCAGCGTCTTCACCTCCAAGATCATCTGAGTGTATAAGTAGTATGTGACATTCAGATTGACATTGCTGCAACTGTTGTATATGCTTTATCATTATTTTCTTGCATTTTACTTATTTTACTAACTGTGTTCAGAATAACCTTGCTTATGTGCTGGCTCACAGCGGAATAATCTGTATCTTTTTCCAAAACTCAATACCAAACTATAAATAAAAACAAAATAAAAAACAAAAATAATCTATGTTGATTGAGAGAGTGAAGTTCCATTTTAACATGTCGATGCTCTCTGCATACATCAGTGACCAAGGGGAGTTGTTGGGCTTTAATATGAGGTCTTAGCTAATGACTCTCCACAAAAATGATAATCTGTCTATCAGTAGCAGCAATGTTTATTTTGCTTAGACTGCATACAATATTTTTGGGAAAGGAAGAATGCATTCAAAATAGCTGATGAAGCCTATTATGAAAGTGCCACTTTGTTTATATGCTTTGAGAAAGGGATAACATGTCCCTCACTGGCGCCTTTACATTAGTGAAGCCAGTGATCCAGCGCTGCAGTCTCGGCCTGTTACTGACTGATCATATTACCACCCATGTTTGTGTAGCGCAAACCCGAGGAGCTGCTGGTAAATGTGGTCAACTCCCAACCTGCACAGCCAGGCACACAGATTTTTCACTCACTTAAAAGTAAAAAACAGTCCTTGTAGCTTTGTTTTTTTTTTTTTTTAGGGGAATTGAACTTGGATACAGAAGGGATGATATGGGATTACCATTTGATCAGCAGAACCTGTGAGGGACTAGAACTATATACACCCCGGTATATACACACACTTTCCTCTTCTACCGTCAGCACAATCTTAATTGCAGAACTCCTCCCAGGACCAGCTAGCACAAGTTTAAGATCCAGCACAATCTCAGCTGAATCTGGACGAAGGCCCTTTGCAGGCAGGAACCGTAGGCCCCTATAGTGTAGCAAAAAAATTATGGAAGTCTTTGGTGCTAGCTTTCCTATCTTTGGCTACTGCTCTCAGCACCACTTCTACAGGTATTGCCAGCCCTCCTGGCTGCGGCTGCCCCTTTCTGCTGCCCATGCAATCACAGTCCTCCTGGCTTGCTCGACATCCTTCCCAGACTGCTCTATCCCTGTCTTCTCAGGCATGCCTCCCAGTCTTCCTGACTGTGTGGAGACTTGCCTGGCAGTGTTCACCCACTGTTCTCTTCTTGCTCCTATGCCTTCTAGCCAGCACACCTTTGTGTGTCTTGAAGAGAATCCTGTTCGCACCCAAGCCCAGGCCCAAGGTCACCCAACCCCCCAGACTAGGAGCTCCCTCAAAGGCCACCGACAGCCCAACACTCCATCTCCAGTTTCCACTCGAACATACTCCTCCCCATCTGGGCTGACCCAGAGTATTTGGGGGGGGGGCCTGCTCCCTGCCAACCCAGGTTAGGGATTTGCCAGGGTCCTCAGAATACTCCAGGCAGCTCCACCTTCCCCCCCTTCCCATTCTTCTGGAAGTTTCCAGCAAGTTCGAGAAGTAGGGGGGGGGGGGGGTCTTAGGGATGCTGCCTGTGAGTCATCCAGCTCTCCTTGGATCTCTGCCCAACCCAGGAAAAACACAGACAGGCTTGGCTGCCAGCCAGGCCTGCACAAAAGAAAATCTATCAACACTTCTAGCAAACTAGAGGGCAGTGGCGGCCGGCCCATAGGGGGTGGCGGGGTGCCCCCCCCCCCCCCCCCAAAAAAAAGAAGAAAAAAAGAGATAAAAAAAATGTGCATTTCAGCCACTAGGGGCGCCGGACCTAGTGGTGGGTATGGGGGGTGGGGTTTTTGACCCCACGTGAGCCGAATAGAGGCGCCGATTGGCGGCCTTTTGGGGGGGTGTCGGGGCGCAGAGCAATGTGCCCTGACACTCCCCACTTTACTGGACTCCTGGCTGTGATTGGTCCAGACTCCAGCCTGGACCAATCACAGGAGGACATCCCGGGACGGTCCTTTGGTCACGTGACGCGTGGGGGTGGTGCACCGCCCTGGTGTCATGTCCTTCCCGCCCGCCGTCGCAGAGAGAGGGGAGCAGCGTGAGGAGTCGGACGGACTCCACTGGATCCAGCCGGAGCCGCCCGGCCCAAAGCAGTCTCGCAATGGCCGCCAGAAGAAGCTGAGCTGATGACCTGTCCTCTGACCGTCTGACGCGAGGTGACCGGAGGACTGGAACATTCGTCTCCGGCCTCGAAGGTAAGAGAAGGCACCGGGACCGGGTGCACTAGCGCTGGCAAGTGGCAATGGATGGAGCCATGGAGGATGGTGCTGGATGGTAGAGTACTGCGGGAGGTGCATGCATGGCTGCACTGTGCTGCACTACATTGAGGGGCATGTACGCTGGTCACTACATTGAAAGGGGGCGTGTACGTTGGTCACTACATTGAAAGGGTACATGTATGCTGGTCACTGCATTGAAAGGGGGCCTGTACGCTGGTCATTACTTTGAAAGGGGCATGTACGCTGGTCACTACATTGAAAGGGGGCCTGTACGCTTGTCATTACATTGAAAGGGGGGCCTGTACGCTTGTCACTGCATTGAAAGGGGGCATGTACGCTGGTCACTACATTGAAAGGGGGCATGTATGCTGGTCAATACATTGAAAGGGGGCCTGTATGCTGGTCACTACATTGAAAGGGGCATGTACGCTTGTCACTACATTGAAAGGGGGCATGTACGCTTGTCACTACATTGAAAGGGGGCCTGTACGCTTGTCACTGCACTGAAAGGGGGCCTGTACGCTTGTCACTACATTGAAAGGGGGCCTGTACGCTTGTCACTACATTGAAAGGGGGCCTGTACACTTGTCACTGCATTGAAAGGGGCATGCACGCTGGTCACTACATTGAAAGGGGCATGTACGCTGGTCACTACATTGAAAGGGGGCCTGTATGCTGGTCACTACATTGAAAGGGGCATGTACGCTGGTCACTACATTGAAAGGGGGCCTGTACGCTTGTCACTGCATTGAAAGGGGGCATGTACGCTGGTCACTACATTGAAAGGGGGCCTGTACGCTTGTCACTACATTGAAAGGGGGCCTGTACGCTGGTCACTACATTGAAAGGGGGCCTGTACGCTTGTCACTACATTGAAAGGGGGCCTGTACGCTTGTCAATGCATTGAAAGGGGGCCTGTACGCTTGTCACTGCATTGAAAGGGGGCATGTACGCCGGTCACTACATTGAAAAGGGGCATGTATGCTGGTCAATGCATTGAAAGGGGGCATGTACGCTGGTCACTACATTGAAAGGGGGACTGTACTGTGGGATTAGTTCTAGGGGGTCTGTACTGTGGGGTTTGTGCTAGGGGATCTGTACTGTGAGATTAGTGCTAGGGGGCCTGTACTATGGGGTTTGTGCTAGGGGGTCTGTAATGTGGGGTTTGTGCTAGGGGGTCTGTACTGTGGGGTTTGTGCTAGGGGGTCTGTACTGTGGGATTAGTGCTAGGGGGCCTGTACTGTGGGGTTTGTGCTAGGGGGTCTGTACTGTGGGGTTTGTGCTAGGGGGCCTGTACTGTGGGGTTTATGCTAGGGGGTCTGTACTGTGGGGTTTGTGCCACTCTCAGTCAGTGTATCCCATGATAGGGTGTCTCTCACAGTATATCCCATAATAGGGCCCCTGCTCCCTATTATGGGATATACTAGTACAGATGGACCCCTTAATATGTGATATATTGGGAGAATTTGATCACGCAAGCAAAATACAGGGGGCAAAATGGGTGGAGTCTATAAGGGGTGGGACTTCTGAGAAACGGGAGGGGTCAAAATAGAAGGGCGGGGTCTTGCGCCCCCCCATCTTAAAACTTCACCAGCCGCCACTGCTAGAGGGTGCTACATTTTAAGATCAAGCCACTGCTGGAGTTCAAAACCTGTAAGGACTTCCCTAATGGTCAGGCAAAAAAAAGTGTCCAATTACTAGGCAAGGACATGGACACCTGAAGAATGACCCTCGTATTATTCAGCAAAGAAGGGGGTTTAGCTATGAATTTGGGGCCTTGAGATTGGAATTCCAATTGCTCCGGCAGCAGGCAGATGTAGGAGGCCTTGATAGAGCACAGCTTTAAGCATTGAACATTACAACACTTTTAATTCTGATACAATCATCCATATCTCTAGTAAAACTCAAGGAACAGGAGAGAATTTTCCATCATATAACCAAGGGCAGAAGTAAGCTCTCATGTCCCATGTGTTTTCTGGGTCGCTCAGCATTAGGCTATTTTCTTCTTTTCAGGACAAAGCTGAAAAGAGGTGGTTCTTGCTGCAAAATCCATGAAACAAAAAAGTCTAACAACTGGCACCAGACAAATAGAAATGGTCAGCTTGGTGGAGATCTGAAACACTCTGATGTAGCAGATCTCAGTTTCTCTCTAAAAATGTTACATTCCTTTAGGTCTCACCACCATAGTGGAAGGGAGAATATCTGTACATAAATCAACCTGTTTTAAATACATTAAAAAATAAAGGTGGTACCCATGATCATCCATTTAAAATTAGAATCAAATGCACATTGGAAGTATTTGTCAGAGGTTTAATAATTATATGTTTTTACTTTGAAGTTTTTTAATGATATTGCCCAACTGCCCAATAACATTCTTAGTTTTGGCAATTAGAAAAATATTGGCATTAGGCTCTGATCACTGTATTCACTGTATTATGTTATTTGAGTTACCTGAAATGTTTTGAAAAAAATATTTTTGCCTGCTGAATTATTAAAATATATTGTATGTATGACTGACCTTGCTGCTGTTTGAGAAAATATACAGCGTTGTTACAGGATATTACCAAGGAAAATATAATTTTTTTAATTTTAATACATGTACAAATATTCTACTAGATAGAAAATGTTGCTTGACAATCCAGCAACTAAAAATACAGCTCTAAATTTGATATAGCAGTATCAGATCTCGATATTTAAGTTTCCAGTTGAAGCTAACCTTGCCTTCTGTTCGCTGCTGCTCTCTTCATTGATTACCTGATGCTGCTCTGGCACTTATGTAGAGGCAGAGTGAGCAAGGCCAAAACACAGATAGGAGAGGGAAGCATTTATTACTTAGATCATGATCTCTAAATCGCAGGGACACCAGTCATTCTGCACAAGCTGTCATTTGGGCTGTCACTGTACAATCTGTCAGACTTCGTTGAAAGAGTCCATGTTGGTTAAGAAAAATCTACTAAGGAGGCAGGACAGAATCGTGGTTCATTTGGATTAGAAAAAAAAACACTGACAAGCAAAACCAAAGGGAATACAATTGATTAAACATCTTTGTATGTGGTATATATATATGTTTACAACTGTTGTGTAACTACAATGAAAAACAAAAACATGATATTTTATTCCGTATTTACAAAAGCCTGACAGCGCTCCAATTAAGAGATTAAAGTTGCTGTTTGCATGATGGGGTAGGAAGATCTTATGTCACTTTCAAGCATGCCTGCCAAGAAACATAGGAAGTCATTGTTGGCTCCTCCTTTTGGGAACTCTGGCTGATACGCTTTGGTTTCACTACATGGTTAGTCACTCACCAGAAATAAGAATAGAGAGATAGAATTATAGCCAATTTTTTTTACAGGAGTGACAGTTGCGCTAAATGTATAGCTATCCTTTAAAGAAAGTGGACCAGTTTCTTGACCTACTGTGATCCAACCTACTGTCACTAACTCACTATTTCATTTTGCGCGTATTTGAGACAACATCCATTTGCACAGAATGGCAAGCAGGCAAAAGGAATTGAGAATAAAGAAAATGTAGCGCTCAAACAAATAAATCACAATAATATTCCAATGTTGTAAACTACAATAATGCTATTGAAATGTGCAACAAAAAAAGTGCAAATAATATATAAATCAAAAGTCTCTAGTGCTCCAAGCATCAAGGTGTTAAACAAAATAACAACAACTGATGGAAGACACAGACTTGATAGGAGTGTATTTCTCAAAGCCTCCACCTCCACACGTTCACCCAGTGCTAGTATATGTACTGCTTACCAGAAGTACAGGACCCCTTGATTATAGGGGGTCACAAGCGCATATATAATCCTCAATTAATCCGACCAGACACTTCACCAATGTAGCGTGGTATTTTGTGTAGACCAGGCACTCTCTCACCATAAGAGAGTGTGTAGCCAGACCAACGGATACATTCAGGACCAAGCCATAAGTGAAAGAAACAAAAAGGCTCTCATGGTGCAGTATTTCATGTTAAAAGACCATTTGTTGCTTTAAAACGCACTTACTACAATCCAGAAGTTAAAAGCCTTGATTATCAGGTCTCGGTTTCAGAGTAAGAACGTCGCTCCTCGCTTGCGTTCCACCAAACCGGAAGTTACGATCTCACGTTCCCAATGCACGTTTCGTCAGTCCGTGCTGACGTCATCAGGGGATCAGGCAAAACTAATAGCCTTACAACAAAATAAACTTTTTAAATAAAACTAAAAAATCCCAGTCTCAAAAAGGCAACCTTTCACCAGAATATATCCATGTATATTTGAACAGGGAAAGTTTGTAGTAAAATGTAAAAGTGCACATTAGAATATACAGATTTTTCATTAAAAACCACCCCAAGCAGTCCCGTGTGAATCAAAGCATAATTCCACCAAACAAGCATCACAACAGCCAACTTTTTGGTCATGAAGCTAAAAGTAGTGATTAGCAATAAACGAGTTTAAAAGGAGGGAAAAACTTGCTACAGCTAAGCAGATGCTTCATTTTCTGGCTCCTGTCTGCTCCCCTGCAGCTGTATATTGTACGCATTTAACAGCCCATATAACAGACTACATACAGAATGCCACTCTCTTGCTCGTGTCCTAACCAACACATTTCATTTCATTTTCTGCCTGCTATTCATTTCTGTTTAATTGTCAGGCCAAGGTACTTGTAATAGCTATATGCTGGCAAAGCCAAAGAACATTAACCACGGATGTAGCTCCATCAAACAAAAACCACAAGATTTAAGTCCCTGATTACTGGAGGATGGAAATAACAGAGGTCTGGAAATGGGTTGCATAAAGGAAAATATGTGCAGTGACAACTGCCCTAATCTAAAGTTTATTTTTATCCAGAGACGCTTTACATGCTGGCCCAGGGAATTACAGAGGTCTAAGGGCTTTCTGCATTCAGCTTGTCTGTTAAACCCATGGTATTGTCTCACTCCAAGGGGAGCAATACCAATGACTTGGGCCAGAGTGTCAAATGTGGCCAGATGTGGTTTGTTTTTTCATTTTAATGCAGTGCATAAAATAAATTTTCTGAGCTTTAGTGCATTTATTGTATATATAAATATTGTATAATTACCATCAAGTCATGGTTTTATGTAAGTTATTCTACTACAGAAAGAAAAAGAATAACCTGTTGATAAAAAATCCAAATGTGCACCCCTCTAATGCTAACTTATCATTATGTGCTCTATTTGTGGGTATGGAGGAGCATCTATAACGCAATTCTTGAAGGCTGAGCAAACAGCCATCAGGCACCAGCAGTGTCACATGGGCATGCGATCAAAGTGATTGTAAAGGTTACTTTTTTTTAAATAAAACAATAAACATGTTATACTTGCTCTGTGCAATGGTATGTCACAGAACAGCCCCAAACCTCCTCTTCTGGGGTCCCCGGCTGGTATTCTGGGCCCCTCCTCTTCTGTGTCTGCCACCATAGCAAGGACTTGCTATGAAGGCTGACATGTGGGCTCGCTTCTGAGCTGGGCTATGTGTGTCCATCTACACACCGAGCATGGCTCAGCTCCCTCCTCAAAGGATTTGATTGACAGCAGCAGGAGCCAATGGCTCACGCTGCTGTCTCTGAGCCTGTGAGGAGTGAGAGAGTGCAGCGCTGCACAGTGATGTATTGAGATAGGACTCAGGTAAGTATTCAGGGAGGCTGGGGAATGCATATTTTAAAGGTTTTTTCCCTAATGCAGAGAATGCAATAAGGTAAAAAAAAAAAAAAACCTTTAAGCTTTAAAACCACTTTAAGTGTAGAAATGTTGATAATACCAATTTTTGGCAACTGCAACCCACTAAGGAGTCTTAGTGGGTATGACCTAGGGAATTGGGAGTCAGGTGGCCAATCCCTACAGTCCCCCTTATTTCTCTTTTATTGTAAACTTCATAGAAATAAAGAGCAAATAAAAAGAGAATGAGCAGCACAGAAAACGTACTTGGCAATTCCTGACTGTCAAAAAACATGGACCTTCTGGTCAGCATTTATAAACACTGTTCAGGCTTAGGAATCAAAAATACAAAGTAGCATTAGTGTTATTTTGTATGTACTCTGTTTTATTCATTTGAGGATCAATAAGATAAGCTTCTATCTGCATATGATTTCAGTTAGCCCCGGTTCACAGGTATCTGTGTTCTGCGGGTGAAGGAGCTGCTGTGCCTGCATTTTCTGCAGGGAAAAGACAGTGAGCAGGCAGATAGTGGTATTTTATTGAAGAGCAGACACTGCATTTCTCTTCTACAATAAAAATGTGCCAGCTTGCTCTTTTCTTACTGTGTTCAGTTTTATCTGAAGAACCTTAAAGTTAAAGTTTAGTCAAAAGCTAACTAATCACACTCCCACCCCCATTCCAAGTCTATTCTACCTAACTCTGTAAAAAAAGATCTGCATACTTACCTATTCTGAAGCCGCTCGGGTCTGGTCTCATGATCAGCTTTCAGCGGCGGCTTCAGTGTAGAGGAGGGGCAGCCAACAACAGATGCCTCATAGTAAGTCTGTGGGTGATGTCATCTTGCAGGCATTTTCAGCCATTCTCAATGATCTCTCTTCTAAAAAGAAGCCACTGCTGGAGAGATCGAGTGACCGAAACCCGAGCGGCTTCAGAATAGGTAAGTATACAGATTTTTTCTTTACAGAGTTAGGAAGAATAGGCTTAGAATGGGGGTGGAAGTAGGCTTTTCCTTAGTTAGATTTTGACTAAACTTCCAATTTAGGGTTGTTCAGTTAAAGCAGAACTAAAGTTCTACTGTAAAAAACAGCAAATAGGCAGGCTTTTATTGCAGAAGAGACATGCAATGTCTCTTCTGCAATAAAATGCCCCTATTTGCCTTCTCACTGTCTTCTCCAAGGCTAAAAGCAGAACTGTGCATGCGTAGCTCAGCTTACAGTGCTGTGCCAGTCTCTGAGTGCCAGGATGACTGGCTCATGCATTCACAGGAGTGACGTCATCTTACAACAGCCAATAAGGAGGTCCAAAGAAGATGCTGGCACCAGTGAGGGACCATTGGACAGGTTTGTATACCTTTAGGTCAGCTTTAAGCTATGAAAATGAAAGATAGAAGCCAATTTGTTGTCATGCACATCTGCTTCAGGCTCTGGCTACTCCAGTTTTGAAAAATTCCTCTCAATGTACAGTACCTAAGGGGAGAAGAGAAATTCAGTCGTCAAGCTAGAAAAACTCACAGGAGGTCTGCTGCTGGCACTTGCAGAAAATCCTGTGTGTAAAGTACACAACAAACTGATTTTACTTGTCTGCCAGCATGTTCACTCATGGGAAAATAACATATTTTCCATATAATCACCATGAAAAAAATTATTTGTGAGTTCAATTTGGGTAAGCTTGATTACTACATGCTTTACAAAAACAGCAGAAGAGATGTTTTATTAACTATTTACCAAAACTGAGAGTTCCACTTTTCATCAAAAGATTCCAAATAACAAAGGGGTCATTTACTAACAATGAATAATGTATCTTCATCCACATATAAAGTTATGCCCTTCCACTAGTTTACCAACTTTGATCTAGACAGTTTGTAGACATGTATCTGCTTTGACTGAGGAGTAATAAAGTGCACGTTGGAATATTTGGATATGTCAATTCAAAGAAAAGCAATTGAGAGAATATGGGGTCTGCCACTGCTAACCTTTTGAAAATGCCAGGAGCAGATTCTCCACACTTCTTCTTAGTCAGTGCCATCCTATGGACAATTAAGTACTAAAATATTGTTAACAAGCAGTAAAAGACCTTTAAAGGGCCTGTTCACATTAGAACGCAGTGTGGGAAACCAGCGTTCTGTGTGTGCTTTCCACACCGCATTCAAAGTGCACTGCTCATGTGATCTGCAGCAGGTATCAGTCCAATGTTAACGACACATCAAATGCAGATCACAAATGTAGTGTGTTTGTCTCAACTGGATCACATAGTACAAAACTACCATGCAATCCGGTTGCAGTGCATTTCCAGAAGTAGTGCATGCATAACAAGTAATGTGCGATGAGCTGCATTTTCAGCATCTGTATAGAACTTTAAAGGCTTGTTTTAAAGCTAATTTATTGCTGGTAAGAATTTATGGGAATGGGAAGCAGGATGTTCCTTTTCTTAACTAAGGGCTCTTTCACACGGGCGGTCCGATCAGATCCGCCTATCAGTTTTTTAGGCGGATCTGATCGGATCCTCCATGCAGCTCTATGGGGCAGCGGGTGTCAGCGGAGGTCACCTCCGCTGACACCCGCTGCCATCCGCATCCGATCCTGTGCTGAAATCTGGACGGATGGAAACCCTATTTTTCCATCCGTTCAGTAATCGGAGCGGAGCGGATCTGATGAGAGCGGACAAGCGGTCCGCTCTCCTCCGATCCCCCATAGAGGGCAGCGGGTGCTGAGACACCTCCCTCTCCGCTCTGCAAGCGGAGACGGAGCTGTCATCCGCCCGGCTCAGCGGGGATCGCGGATCGATCCCCGCTGAGCAACACGGATCCGCCTGCGGAGGCGGACTGTGTGAAAGAGCCCTAAGATAAATAATCCTATAACATATTTTAAATAATTATAAATAAATAAATAACACCAGACAAGAAAAAGGTTTGGACAAAGGCCGCGGCTGTTTTTTATTATTGACTTTTAACACGAATTTAATAAAAACATACTTTAGACTTTGTTTAAAAATCACTTTAAAATGTCCAGAACCAGCCCAGCCACCACGGCTCTGGCTGACAATAAATAACATTACAATTAATTTTATTACCAAATATCTTTTTTAATTTTTTTTAAAATCAACATTTTCCGACAACTCACTAGTCAGTCAACATAAAACAATTTCATCCACCAAAGCACTTTAGCTAAGGCGATAGCCACAAGTCAAATAATTTATAACTGGCCGCGACAAACTAGGGATTTTTTTTTTTTTTTTGGGGGGGGGGGGGAGAGAACCGCTCCTGAAGCTCCTGAGGTGATGAAGTGACTCGGAGCCCCACAGTCACCCTTAAATAGCCCTGAATCGAGATTGGCTGGGGCTGGTTAGCCCCCAGAAGCGGGAAGATTCAGGCGGGAGTCGGGCTCCACGCACTGATCTGCCTGGAGATACTGCTCCCATGAGCGGGAAGACATGAAAAAACATAAAATCTGCCCAGAGACCTACTGATTTTGGGCGGGAAATTTGAAACTGACCTGGCCCACGTCAAAAGTTCAGCCTAACATTCACCAGACAGTAAAATAGGACTACTCCAACTGATCCTGACTTATAAAAAATTTTTTTTTTAAAATATTAAAACCTGCTCCCATCCCATAGAGAAAATGTAGGGTTATAAAAACCCAATTTTCTCCATATTCTAATGTCCGTAGCCTGACCACCAGATCTTTGACCTGTTGATCCTGTCTATAGGGTTTCCTTCTTCCTTTTAATAGTGTGACATTGCTGTTGCCTCAGAAAAAGAGGAAGAACAAAAAAATTTGATCCAATTCTGATCCAACCAAAAAATCAGGTGGAGCATAGATATCCAAGAATCATACTGCCAAACCAGAAAGCAAGTTAGAATGATTTTTCTAATTTACTTTTTTAAAAGCATTATCATTTTAAAATGAGACCACCAGATTTTTTATGTATATAGATGCAATATATAAGGACTCAGGATATGATCTAATTATCTTGTAAAGATGAGCAGTTGAAAAAGAACTGTGTGGCATGAGAGCTGTGAAGGAATATAGATTGTTCTAGGACAAAGAGTTCACTTACTGCGGATAGTATGATAATAAACTCAACAATACAGTAAAGTGCAACAGCTGGTTTGAACAGCAACCAACTGTACTGATGTTTTGTGTATAAATGGCCGATGTTTGTAAAAAGCTTTATTTTGGACCCAAACTTTTCGGTGTGGAGTCCAGATCCAATTTTTTTCCTTACTAAACCAAGGTGACTGTGGTTACTTTTCAGTGTGCAAAAGCTGCCTACCACTCATCAGTGAGATTATCAGTAGACTATAGACAACACTGACTATTGACAACATTATGAATATAAAACTAGGTTATGCACCCTTTTAAGCATGTCTGTGTAGAAGACGGTCACAGTTTCCACATGAATGTATAGTATGAGTATCCAGTTCCTTAACATGAAAATATTCTGTCAGGAGCAAATGAGGTGCGAGTTCTTTCACTAAAGCAAGAGGTTGGTGGATATTGACTTTCAAGAGCATTTATGAACTGCTTAAAGCACAAATGCCGCTTTTTTTTTAAACCTCCCCTCTTCCCCCCAAAAACCATCCCACTATATTTTATTAAATCCCTAATAGAGACTTTTCAGTCTTCTGCTCAGTCTGCCGGTATCACAGCTTTTCCCCTTCTCTTCTGGTGGCAGCAATGGTAAGTAATGTTTGTACTCCAGGCACTCATATAATGATGTGTGAGCACCATTCTATCCAGCAATACTATGATTCTAGGTGATCCCAGGAAGCTCACACTAAGTGTTTTGAATAACATTGGTAGTCATTCCACCAGGTGGAGGAAACCATTAATACTTGCCTGTCGCCCTTCAGTATCCGTCACTCTTTGCCAAATGTACTCAGTTACTACTGTATGCTGTAGTGATACAGAGGTAACCAGGCAAACGTACATGGGAACATCGGCATCTAACCCTCCCAGAAGGGTGAATATAGACCACAATTATCATTTTAACCTAGGGAAATTCAGCGATGCTAGCAGTTGACAGGTAAATATATTTGTTTTCTTTGCAGAGAAATGTATTTAGCATTATAAATCCAAAAGTCAAAGTACAAATCCAATTCCAAAAAAGTTGGGACACTGAGAAAATTGTGAGTAAAAAAAGAATGGACTAATTTACAAATATCATAAACTTATATTTTACTCACAATATAATATAGATAACATATCAAATGTTGAAAGTGAGACATTTTGAAATGTCATGCCAAATATTGGCTCATTTTGGATTTCATGAGAGGTACACATTCCAAAAAGGTTGGGACAGGTAGCAATAAGAGGCCGGAAAAGTTAAATGTACATATAAGGAAAAGCTGGAGGACCAATTTACAACTTATTAGGTCAATAGGCAACATGATTGGGTATAAAAAGCCTCTCAGAGTGGCAATGTCTCTCAGAAGTCAAGATGGGCAGAGGATCACCAATTCCCCCAATGCTGCGGCGAAAAATAGTCAATATCAGAAAGGAGATTCTCAGAGAAAAATTGCAAAGAGTTTGAAGTTATCATCATCTACAGTGCATAATATCATCCAAAGGTTCAGAGAATCTGAACCAATCTCTGTGCGTAAAGGTCAAGGCTGGAAAACCATACTGGATGCTGTGATCTTCGGGCCCTTAGACAGCACTGCATCACATACAGGAATGCTACTGTAATGGAAATCACAACATGGGCTCAGGAATACTTCCAGAAAATATTGTCGGTGAACACAATCTACCGTGCCATTCGCCGTTGCCGGCTAAAACTCTGTAGGCCAAAAAATAAGCCATATCTAAACATGATCCGCAGGCCTTTTCTATGGCTCAATTAAAATGGACTGTGGCAAAGTGGAAAACTGTTCTGTGGTCAGACGAATCAAAATTGGAAGTTCTTTTTGAAAAACTGGGACGCCATGTCATCCGGACTAAAGAGGACAAGAACAACCCACGTTGTTATCAGTGCTCAGTTCAGAAGCCTGCATCTCTGATGGTATGGGGTTGCATGAGTGCGTGTGGCATGGGCAGCTTACACATCTGGAAAGGCACCATCAATGCTGAAAGGTATATCCAAGTTGTAGAACAATATATGCTCCCATCCAGATGTCGTCTCTTTCAGGGAAGACCTTGCATTTTCCAACATGACAATGCCAGACCACATATTGCATCAATTACAACGTCATGGCTGCGTAGAAGGATCCAGGTACTGAAATGGCCAGCCTGCAGTCCAGATCTTTCATGCATAGAAAACATTTGGCGCATCATAAAGAGGAAGATGCGACAAAGAAGACCTAAGACTTCTGAGCACTTAGAAGTCTGTATTAGACAAGAATGGGACAACATTCCTATTCCTAAGCTTGAGCAACTTGTCTCCTTAGTCCCCAGAAGACTGTTATAAAAAGAAGAGGGGAGGCAACACAGTGGTAAACATGGCCTTGTCCCTACTTTTTTGAGATGTGTTGATGCCATGAAATTTAAAATCAACTTATTTTTCCCTTAAAATGATACATTTTCTCAGTTTAAACATTTGATATGTCATCTATGTTGTAATCTGAATAAAATATTGAAATTTGAAACTTCCATATCATTGCATTCTGTTTTTATTCACAATTTGTACAGTACTTTTTTGGAATCGGGTGTGTATGTAGCAATTGCCCTTTGTCCTTACTGATGTACTCAGAGATGTTTAAGGGTGTTTTATCTTTTTCAAAAGTATGCTATGCTCCAAGATCTTTACTTTATCCAATGTTTATCTCCTAACCAATAGGGTATGCAAGGCCACAATACGATCTTGCATGCCATATTGGAAAAACTAGAGAATGTAGCTGAGGGGTTGCTAAAGCTATTTATGGAATATAATTGTGTTATGGACCCATGTAGAGATACTACTGTTAGAAAAAACCTTAGGGTTCTTTTTTTATCCATTAACAGACTAGGTTAATTCTTACACTGTCTTCAGTTGGTCAATGTCTCGCACATCTTGCACCTCTCAGACAAAGACTTCATCTTTTTATGACTATACAACTCCAATTACTTACTATGACACCTCTTTAAAATCTGCAACACCTCCAGTCCTACCTCACGCATGCTCCTCAGCCGACTATGTCCAAAAAATGCCCCTTCCCACATAGGAACAGAGACAGAGGTGAAAGAAGACCTGTCTTCTCCAGTCACAGCTGCAGAAATACCTTCTACTATTTATTCCCTTTCATCTAACAAATGCCCTGGTCCTGAAACAGACGGCCTAACTGAGTTTTCTTATAAGCAGTGGCGCTACCATCCAGTTTAGAAACAACCTTTAATGCAATTTCCCCTAACTGCCTATTCACCCCACAGTCTCAGGAGGCACATTTTTTTTTTCCCTACAAGGGATTTTTTTTAATACTCTTTATTAGACATTGTCTTTCCTTTTTTTTTTTTTTTTTTACAACACAATTACACTTAGACACTTTACGTCCACCAACAATTACAGTTCCAAATTTGATTGTCTCCAGCTATCATAATAATTACCATACACCCCTAGTGCATTAGAAACAAAATATACTGTATATACAGTGTGGGAAAAAATTATTTGATCCCTTGCTGATTTTGTACGTTTGCGCACTGACAAAGAAAGGATCAGTCTATAATTTTAATGGTAGGTTTATTTTAACAGTGAGAAACAGAATAACAACAAACAAATCCAGAAAAACGCAGTTCAAAAAAGTTATAAATTGATTTGCATTTTAATGAGTGATTTGATTCCCTATCAATCAGCAAGATTTCTGGCTCCCAGTTGTATTCTATACAGGTAATGAGCTGAGATTAGGAGCACTCTCTTAAAGGGAGTGCTCCTAATCTCAGCTTGTTACCTGTATAAAAGACACCTGTTCACAGAAGCAAATCAATCAATTAGATTCCAATCTTTCCACCAAAGTCAAGACCAAAGAGCTGGCCGAGGTTGTCAGGGACAAGATTGTAGACCTACACAAGGTTGGAATGAGCTCCAAGACTATCGTCAAGCATGTTAGTGAGAGGGTGACAACAGTTGGTGTGATTACTCACAAATAGAAGAAACACAAAATAACTGTCAATCTCCCCAGGTCTTGGGATCCATGTAAGATCTCACCTTGTGGAGTTTCATTGATCATGAGAACGGTGAGGAATCAGCCCAGAACTACACGGGAGAATCTTGTCAACGATCTCAAGGCAGCTGGGACCATAGTCACTAAGAAAACACACTACGTGGTGAAGGACCTATATCCTGCAGCGTCCGCAAGGTCCCCCTGCTCAAGAAAGCACATGTACAGGCCACATCTAAATATTTCAGAGGGGAACTGGGTGAAAGTGTTGTAGTCAGATGAGATCGAAGCTCTCTGGCATCAAATCAACTCGCTGTGTTTGGGAGAGGAGGAATGCTGCCTATGCACCCAAGAACACCCTCGCCACCGTCAAACATGGAGGTGGAAACATTATGCTTTGGGGGTGTTTTTCTGCTAAGGGGACAGGACAATTTCACCACATCAAAGGGACAATGGTCGGGGCCATGTACCGTCAAATCTTGGGTGAGAACTTCCTTCCCTCAGCCAGGGCATTGAAAATAGGTCGTGGGTGGGTATTCCAGCATGACAATGACTCAAGACACACGGCCAAGACAACAAAGGAGTGGCTCAAGAAGAAGCACATTAAGGTCCTGCAGTGGCCTAGCCAGTCTCCAGACCTTAATCCCATAGAAAATTTGTGGAGGGAGCTGAAGGTTCGAGTTACTAAACCTCAGCCTCAAAACCTAATGACTTGGAGAGGATCTGCAAAGAGGAGTGGGGCAAAATCCTTCCTGAGATGTGTGCAAACCTGGTGGCCAACTACAAGAAATGTCTGACCTCTGTGATTGCCAACAAGAGTTCTGCCACCAAGTACTAAGTCATGTTTTGTGAAGAGGTCAAATACTTATTTCACTCAATAAAATGCAAATCAATTTATAACTTTTTTTAAATGCATTTTTTTTATGGATATTTTTGTTGTTATTCTGTCTCTCCCTGTTAAAATAAACCTACCGTTAAAATTATAGACTGATCATTTCTTTGTCAGTGGGCAAATGTACAAAATCAGCAGGGGATCAAATACTTTTTTCCTCACTGTATATACTCAAAAGAAGAAACTAAGGCCCCTTAGTCGATCCATCCAAGCGGAATCCACCTGCTCAGTGGGGGATCTCTCCGCTGATCCCCGATGAGCAGGCAGATGACAGGTCTGTGTCTGCTCCACTATGCAGAGTGGATAAGTACACAGCCTGCTCTCCTCTATGGGGCGGTCAGATGGAAATGGACTGCATGTCCGTCCAGCGGATTGTCATCCAATTTACTCCGCTGGCCGGATCTGCTACCCCATAGAGAACAATGAGCAGTCTGACGGGGTTAACCTGAAAAACTGACAGGCAGAGCCGATCGGTCCGCTGGTGTGAAAGGGGCCATAATTATACATAGTAACTCACTATATATATAAACACTCCTTCAGTCTTCTAATTATATTATTGATATGTCTATATGTGACCCATACCATTTCCCCTGTGACGCTATTAACACTTTTGACCTAAATCAATTTTTTTGTGCACTCTATTCAGAGGGCCAATTTACCATAATCCCAAAGGAAAACAAACATACTACATACTGTGCCAGCTATAGGTCAATTTAATTGATAAATGTGGATCTTAAAATGTATGTTAAACTCCTGACTGACAGAATTAAAAAAAAAAAAAAACGCTCTATCTTTAGTTGAGATCAAATTGCCACTGTTTCTGGCCCTGAAACACAGAAATACATTTACCCTATTATCCTACACTAAATCTCACAATCCCCCATTATGCCTATTATCCATAGATTCAGTTGGCAATGGTACACGACAAAGTGGCCCACGTTTTACATACCTTTACATTCTGACCAACAAGCACTTAGCCAATGCAATATGCAACCTGCTATTCAGGGCATTACCCTACACTGCCAACAATCAAAATAGTTCTATAAGTTAATAACTTTATATTCTTTGTGTCCAGCCCATTGGAAGCTTTCACTTCTTCACTCCACCTTAAAAAATTGTATTACTTTATCCTCCAGTTGATCCCTCTGTATAGCTCCTGCTCCCCCTTTCAGCTATTCAAAACATGACAGGATCAACTCATAATTTTTATGCTCTATGACCTGGTGCTCAACACAATATATAGTACTCACCTGCAAACTTGGTATAAAGGCTTTATTAACCATCCCACCTGGACCCTATGCAATAATTTTGAAGACTACACTTCTTAATTTCTGCTATGCGCAGAATTTCCAGACACTGGAGGTTCTCCACTATCCCATAAATCAAGGACTGAGTCAAAGAGATTTACCTCTTGGTCAGGATAAAAAACCTGACGGCCTATCTCTATAATACACTAGACCAATACAATACAATATGAAGCCCTTGGGTTCCTTTTTTCACTCGTTAAGCACTAAGCCCCCATTCCCTAGACCCTCTAGAATTGTCTGCAGACCATTATTTAAATTCAATAAAATCCTACCATGGACCATGTTGAGCTCTCAGACATGTCGTGATGCATCCCCTACTACCTTACCTCTTACTTCTGTTTTTTGTTTTTTATTGGTTGAGCCAGATGGACTTGTGTCTTTTTTCAACCTACTAACTATGTATCTATGTACTTCCTTCTCTTCCCTTCCCTCTTCATGGCTCTCTCTGCCCTCTTGCTAGTCTCCATTTTTGACAGTCTCAGGTTGTCTGATAGTTAGCATCTCATACTGACATCACCACGAGGATTGGCCTGCTTGTTCACTGTATGACACCAGTTGAAATCTTTTGTGGTATTGTGATATACTGATAACTGTTGAATCTGGTTTCTCTTTGTACTTTCTCTTACTTCTGATATTTATAAACCAGTAAAAAGGTATATATAAAAAAAAAAAAAAATGAGAATCAAGCGTTTCTGGCATAGGGGTTCATTCATTTATGAGCCCTATGGAAGTTGTTGTAAGGCTATACTGATATTTCAAAGAAAACCAAATCTAAGCTGTTGACTTCAGTTATTTTTACTATACTGCTAAAATAGCAGAACTATAAATGCTAAGAACCTCACAGTAAGTTAGATCAGGTGATGTTATTCACAATAAATTTTAAATGTCAAATACGATTTTTTTCTCTTTAGCAGTATTAATTATCACTGATTAATTGATTCCTCTACTGAAGACTTTTAGATACACACAGACACACATATATATATATATATATAGATATATTTATATATCTATATCTATATATATATATATAGATATATATAAATATATATATATATATATATATATATATATATATATATATATATATATATACATATATACACACATACACATATTTTTTCTCCCTGGAGACTCAAAGCACTTTATGCTGTTGGGGCAGATGGAGGAGCCGCCATTATGAATGTGCCTAGTAGATAATTATACTAGGGTCAATTTTAGACAGGACCCAATTAACCTACCAACCTGTCTTTGGAGTGTGAAAGGAAACCGAAGTACGTGGAGAAAACCCACACAAGCACATGCAGAACAAGCAAGCTCCCTGCAGATAGTGTCGTTTTATGACACTAAAAATTTTTAAAATGTCTTAAGCACAGTGATTCTGTTAATAGGAGACCATTATTGGGAAAACCCCCAAAGTGTTTCACACAGCATCTTGTTTGTTACACAAAATGAGTTTTACACAGGCAGACCATGCAGCTGCCAAAACTTGCAATATTTTGGGTGAGACGCTTTGCAGCAATAATTTAGACACAGTTGTCAAGCTGCCTTATCTGGAATGCATTTAAAAACAGATACATGATCACATAATTATCTTTAAAAAAAATCAGATTACCTTGGTCCTTTCCCTTCCTGGGTCATAGGTTCCAGACCACGTGATGACCTAGAAGGCAAGTTGCAGGAAATTTAATACGTGTGAACAACAAGAAGCAAATGCAAGAATTCAGAAAATCAGTTTGGTTTATGCCGAAAAAAATTCTTAAAGTTTACTCCTACTAATCTGATTGTTATCTTCACTCACCTAAAGGGAACTTGCCTTTAAAAAGATCTAGGGCAGCAACAATCATACTTCAGAGGGATTCTAAGCTCTGCCTTAGCTACAATAGTCATTTTAAAAATAAAGTTAAGTCAGAGAGTAAGGAAAAAGATATATCTTATATTAATGTTTTTTAGTCCTTGTTTAAAGAACAAGAGGTGTGCCTGAGTTTGCCAGAAAGGGGGGCACAGGAGTATCGGGGATTTTTCAAAGGTGCCACAAACAGTGGTAAATAAAATAGAAATATTTAAAAAGCTAAATGTATTATTCCATAAAAAAAGATGTAAGAAGACATTCTAAAAACATGTATGTACATGTACTGTCCCCCAGTTTGTCCGCCCTTCCTGCCATCCCCAGAGTCATTCATGCAACAACTACCCCCCCCCCCCCCTTTTTATGCTTGCTTGCAGGTGCAGTTTTTCCGATGGTGATTTGATTTTTGTTTCCCTTGTTGAATATGTTGGTACTATACTGTGCAGTAATGATATATTGTTCACTTACCAGGTAATATACGGTTCATCCGGAAAGTATTCACAGCGCTTCACTTTTTCCACATTTTGTTATGTTACAGCCTTATTCCAAAATGGATTAAGTTCAATAATTTCTTTAAAATTTTACAAACAATACCCCATAATAACAATGTGAAAGAAGTTTGTTTGAATACTTTGTAAATTTATTAAAAATAAAAAAATAAAAAAGTCACATGTACATAAGTATTCACAGTCTTTGCAATGACACTCAAAATAGAGCTCAGGTGCATCCTGTTTCCACTGATCATTCTTGAGATGTTTCTACAACTTGATTGGAGTTGACCAGTGGTATATTCAATTAACAGTGCATGTCAGAGCACAAACCAAGCCATGAAGTCCAAGGAATTGTGTGTAGACCTCCAAGACAGGATTATTTTGAGGCACCGATCTGGGGAAGGGTACAGAAATAATTCTGCAGCATTGAAGGACCCAATAAGCACAGTGTCCTCCATCATCCGTAAATGGAAGAAGTTTGGAAACACCAGGACTCTTCCTAAAGCATGCTGCCGGCCAAACTGAGCGACTGGGAGAGAAGGGACTTAGCCAGGGAGGTGACCAAAAACACAATGGTCACTCTGACAACATTTCTCTGTGGAAAGAGGAGAACCTTTCAGATGAACAACTATCTCTGCAGCACTCCACCAATCAGGCCAGTATGGTAGAGTGGCCAGAGAGTAGCCACTCTTCAGTAAAAGGCACATGACAGCCCACCCGGAGTTTGCCAAAAGGCACCTGAAGGACTCTCAGACCATGAGAAACAAAATTATCTGCTCTGATGAAACAAAGATTAAACTCTTTGGCCCGAATGGCAAGCATCATGTCTGGAAGAAACCAGGCACCGCTCATCATCTGGTCAATACCATCCCTACAGTGAAGCATGGTGGTGGCAGCATCATGCTGTGGGGATGTTTTTTCAGTGGCAGAAACTGGGAGACTAGTCAGGATCGAGGGAAAGATGAATGCAGCAATGTACAGAGACATCCTTGATGAAAACCTGCTCCTGAGTGCTCTGGACCTCAGATGGGGGCGAAGGTTTATCTTCCAACAGGACAACGACCGTAAGCACACAGCCAGGATAACAAAGGAGTCTGTGAATGTCCTTGAGTGGCCCAGCCAGAGCCCAGACTTGAACCTGATCTAAAATCTCTGGAGAGATCTGAAAATGGCTGTGCACCGACACTCCCCATCCAACCTGATGGAGTTTGAAAGGTCCTGCAAAGAAGAATGGGAAAAACTGCCCAAAAATAGGTGTGCCACGCTTGTATTATCATACTCAAAAAGACCTGAGGCTGTAATTGGTGCCAAAGGTGCTTCAACAAAGTACGGAGCAAAAGCTGTAAATACTTATGTACATGTGATTTTATTCGCTTTGTATTTTCAATAAATTTGCAAAGATTTCAAACACACTTCTTTCCCGTTGTCATTATGGAGTATTGTTCGTAGATGAATTTATTCTATTTAACATAACAAAATGTGGAAAAAACGAAGGGATGTGAATACTTTCCAGATGAACTGTATTATGTGGATCCTTAACCACTTCCCGCCCGCCCTATAACAGATTGACGGCGGGAATGTGGTTGTATTATCCTGACCGGACGTCATATGACGGCGGCAGGATAATACAGCTCTGCGCGCCCCCCGGCCAGCCTGACACCCTGCATCTCTGATCTCGGTAAAGAGCCTCTGACATAGGCTCTTTACCATGTGACATAGTAAACAGGAACAGCCGTTGATCAGCTTTCCTTAGTTCGTGCCTGACAGGCTCGAGTAAAGGAGCGCCGATCGGCAGCTCCCCTGGCAGGGGCGGGGGGGGGGGGGTCAGCACTGGTAATCAGATCATTGATTACCAGTGCAGACCCTCAGGGGGAATGACACTAGAACCACCAGGGATGCCCACCCATGACCCCAGGGATGCCCCTATGACCCCATGGATGCCCACTATGGCCACCAGGGATGGCAATCAGGGCTCAGGGAGCCCCCCATTGCCCTCCCCATCAGTGCTGCCCACCAGTGCCCTCCCTATCAGTGCTGCCCACAAGTGCCCATCATTGCCATCTTTGAGTGTCGCCCACCAGTGCCCATTATTGCCCACCAGTGCCGCCTATCAGTGCTCAATAGTGCCCATCAGTGCCGCCCATCAGTGCCGATCAGTGCCGCCCATCAGTGCCCACCAGTGCCTCCTATCAGTGCCGAATTAGTGCCCATCAGTGCCACCTATCAGTGCCCGTCAGTGCCACCTATCAGTGCCCATCAATGCCGCCTATCAGTGCCTAGCAGTGCCGCCTATCAGTGCCACCCCATCAGTGTCACCCCATCATTGCCTCCTCATCAGTGCCTGTCAGTGCAGTCTCATCAGTGCTCATCAGTGCAGGAAAAAAATTATTTATTTACAAAATTGTATAACATAAACAAAAAACTTTTTTTTTTTTCAAACTTTTCGGTCTTTTTTTATTTGTTTAGCAAAAAGGAAAAAACCCAGAGGGGATCAAATACCACCAAAAGAAAGCTCTATTTGTGGGGGGAAAATGACATAAATTTGGTGTAGGTACAGTGTTGCATGACCGCGCAATTGTCATTCAAAATGCAACAGCGCTAAAAGGGGAAAATTGGCCTGGGCAGGAAGGGAGGAAAGTGTCCTGCATTGAAGTGGTTAAAAAGCCCAATTTGGGTGAAACGCATTGATCCCACCACCTTCCTGAGTTCTTTCGATCGTATGACAAATGGAAGCATGGTATTGGAATTGTAGGCCACACTCCCGCTTAACCATACTTAATTCAATATAAATAATAACACTGACTTCAAGTTTTTTGGCAAAGAAAAAGGCCGCGGCACGCTTTATTGGTTTAAATGAAATAAATTAATTCATAAAAATTACTTGCTTGTAAAAAACACTCAAACTGAATAACTTATAATTGCTCAGTTATAGAACAACTCGAGCATCAATCAAATCAAATACCATATGAAATACAATGTCCCCCCTAGTCTACTAGGGTGACCCAACCACACAAAGGTGCTCGCGACAAAGGGGAGGGGGGGGCGGGGAAAATTCTTCCTTGCTGCTCTTCTGTGCAAAAGGAAGCACTCTAGCCCAAACCAGGTTTATATAGCCTCTGCCCAGCCTGCCAGAAACTCTCCCTGCACACTGATTGGCTAATATTTGCTGCAATGCTCAGGTAAATTTAACCTTTCACTAGCCTACTGTACACCTATAACCCTATGCTTTTAACTAACCAAACTTCTACCAGGTGGCCACAATCCCACACAAGTGGCCACATAATGTGCCCCCTTTTATATGGAATTGTAGGCCACACTCCCGCTTAACCATACTTAATTTAATATAAATAATAACACTGACTTCAAGTTTTTTGGCAAAGAAAAAGGCCGCGGCACGCTTTATTGGTTTAAATGAAATAAATTAATTCATAAAAATTACTTGCTTGTAAAAAACACTCAAACTGAATAACTTATAATTGCTCAGTTATAGAACAACTCGAGCATCAATCAAATCAAATACCATATGAAATACAATGTCCCCACCAGCCGGACTTGAGCAACAAGGACGGCCCTACCCCACCACCGCGGCCTTTTCAATGCTATTTTGCAGCCCTAGATTAAAGATATCAATCCCCACATCTGAAAGGTGAATGCCATCCTGGCGATAAAGCCCCTGGATGCCACCCTCCAAATCTACATGCCTATAGGACAAGCCGCCGATAGACGGCATAAACTTCTCCATCGCCCTATTGACCCTCTTCCTCATCTTCTCCATAACCTTCCTCTGTGATGAGGAAAGCCAAGGAAGCCGAGGAACTATCTCGGAGAACACCACCACCGTCCCAGGGGAAGAAAGGGAAAATAAATGTAAATCTTGTTTCATTTTAAATAATAAATCTAATGTCTTAATATTACCAATGTCGTTACCCCCAGCATGGATAATCACAATGGCCGGAGGAGGCCAAACTTGGAATAATCTAGACAAATGAAAGTACAGCTGGTGCCACTGCAGGCCTCTAATTCCTTTCCAAAACAATCTAAACTCCGGAGGTAGAGCTAAATTTGTACTGTAAACACGTTGCGATGCTCTCTTTCTCGCCCAGAAAATAAAGGAGTGTCCCAGTATCCAGACTGCTCGCTGAGAACCTGGAGAATTCAAACAAACAAGTTAGGCCTTACATATACTTTAAAACATTTAGATTTCCACCTTCCCATACTTTGTATTACCCTATCCGAAAATCCCCTCCTAGCCGCCTCCGATGCTGCCCCTATCCTAAATGAGTGTGAGGAAAACCTAAAATTACTTAAACCCAGCCGCTCTAAGCATTTGTGTAGAATGAAGTCAAACTGGTATTTCGTTAGAGGAGTAGAATCCAGGTGAACTAAAAAATGTCGACCACAAACTGGCCTTACTTTCAAAAATCTTTTTACCATACTCAACGGGCAAATATCCTTATTCTGTTGGGCCTTGATAGTAATCCCCACACCTCTCCCCAAGGTGTCTGACTTTGAGCGCCGTAACCAAATCCCGATATCTTCCCTGCCCACCACCACCTGATCATAGAAAAGGCCCCCTTCTGCTTTTTTTGATAACGGTATCAACTCCGAGATGCGCAGCGCCCCAAAAAAGGTCAAGACAAAAGCTGTTCTGAACAACAGTGCTTCGTAAACGGAACTACATACTGATGAAGTCATACCGCAGATATCCCCCAATAATTCAATAGAAATAGGTCTCCTGTCATCTATTACCGACACTTCCTTCCTATAGCCTTTCAATAATTGCTGTACTGAAAAATAAGATGTACAAGCCGGAAAACCCTTCAAGCGGCAGAAAAAGGAAATGCCCGCCAGTGTCTTACGCAAGTGACTATAAGACAGTTTCCGCTGCATCAAAGAACCTACAAACTCCAAAACCCAACATTCCTCCGGTCGACCTTCCATCTGGCCCTTCGCCTCCGTGAAAGCCAACCAACTTCTCCAGGCAGCAGCGTAGCTCGCCCATGTCCTCGGGGCCACTGATCCCACTATCGTTCTCTCGACTAGGTCCCAACAACTGTCCACACTCGGCTCGGAATCTCGGTACCTTCTTCGTCCGCCTCCGGCAGCAGCTGGCGAAACCGGTCCATCTGAAACCGAGATAGAGCGTCGGCCAGATTATTCAAGACACCCGGTGTATGTTTTGCCTTCAACCATATATTGTACTGTAAACACAAAAGGACAACCCTCCTGAGCACCTTAATTACAGGAATAGATTTGGATGAAAGGCAGTTTACCGCAAACAAGACCCCTTTGTTGTCAGTTTCCACCAAAATCCTTCTGTTCGCGAAACAGGAACCCCATAGATCCAATGCCACTAATATCGGAAACAGTTCCAACAAAACCACGTTCTTCGTCAGCCCTCCAATCCTCCACGAATCCGGCCATCCTGCACAACACCAGTGTGTCTGCCAAATTGCTCCGAAGCCCTTAGAACCCGCCGCGTCCGTAAACAAGCGGAAATCCGGGGCAAAAACAAACTCTTCCTGAAAAAATGAACGACCATTGTACATTTCAAGAAATTCCGCCCAAACCGACAAATCCTCCCGAAGGTCGCTAGTCAATCTGATGTGGGAAAATGGGGCCTTCAAGCCCGAAGTGGACAGGTAAAGACGTCTGGAAAACACCCTACCCATGGGCATAATTCTGCACGCAAACGCTAGCAAACCTAAAAAGGACTGCATTTCTTTCAACAGAACCTTTCTCCGCGACAAGAATGACTGTACCAGAGATTTCAACCTTGCCACCTTGTCCATAGGCAAACAAAACTCCATGCGTTCGGTATCAATCTGAATACCCAAAAATATCATTTTTGTAGCGGGCAAGCAAGTTTTTTCTTCCGCCAGAGGAACCCCAAAGTCCTCCGCCACTGTCCTAAAGGTTTGCAACAAAGACAGACAATCAACCGAATCTGGTGGGCCCACGAACAAAAAATCGTCCAGGTAGTGCAGCACTCCCACACTACCTGACTTGGCTGACACCACCCAGTGCAAAAAAGAAGAAAATGTTTCGAAATACGAACAGGACAAAGAACATCCCATAGGGAGGCTTTTGTCAAAAAAATACAAACCCTCCAGCTGAAAGCCCAAAGAATTGAATGCCAAAGGTGATATAGGCAAAAGTCGAAATGCGGACTTTATGTCCGCCTTTGCCAACAATGCCCCTTGCCCGAAAAGCCGAATCTTAGCTATGGCTTCTTCAAACGTGGCATAAGATACTGATGACAGAGTCTCATCGATGTCATCATTCAGCGAGCTTCCCTTCGGGTAAGAGAGGTGATGTATGACCCGGAATTCATTCGGCTCCTTTTTGGGGACCACTCCCAGTGGAGAAACACGAAAATTGTCAAAAGGCGGCCGCTCAAAAGGACCCGCCACCCTACCCAGCTCGATTTCTTTAAAAATCTTGTCCCTAACCACCTGTGGAAAATTTTCCACTGACTTCAGGTTGCCCACCTCTGTACATCCCTTTCCCACAAATGAAGGCAAAGGGAAACCTCTCTCAAAACCTTCAATGAGAAAACGGGCCCTCTCCCTGTTTGGGTACCTGTCCAACCACGGACGCATTCTTTCCAGCCTCACAGGCGTGCAGGCTTTTTGGAAAAATATCGTTTGTGGTTTGCCCAACAGCAGCGTTCTTTCTAAAACACTTACTCACTGGATGTGGGCCCGCACAGAACGAACACTCGTGCTTATAACGGCAAGCCGCATTCCACCGACATTGATTCTCATTGAAAGCGAAGCAGCAACCTTTGCGATATGCTGCATTCTGTATGTTTCCTACCGGCTGCCTAACAGGATTCTGCCTCTGCGGAGACATTAAGTTCAGCCACAGGCCCACATCCTTCATACCCCATCTTAAAGAGGGGTGGACCGACAGCTTCTGACGAAAAGATTTGTCGTAGTAATACCAGCCCAACCCCCCGAAGCTCTTGTACGCCTCCAAGACATGGTCCAGGTGCTGGAATAAGCCCCCACACCTCTCAGGGTGCTTTTCTGCCATTACTCCGGCGAATATACAAAACGCCTGCAGCCAGTTATGGAAAGACCTAGGAGCCCCCCTGCGCCGCTCCTCCTCCTGCTTGTCATCTCTTTTATCCGTCCTAACCAACAGTTCCTTGTGTGCAGGCAACAATGATAACAAATCTACAAAATCACCTTTCCATATTTTTTCTTTAACTCCCAAACTCAGGTGGTAGCCCAAAGGTGACATTTCACATGGCATCGCACCTTTCATACATACTTCCGGCACACCACTACCTCCCAGTAAAGGTGCATGCATAGGCATAGTATTCTCCTCTTTAAATATATTATGGCTAACATTGTCATCTGTGACATTAACCCCATACAAATTAGGGACAGTAGACACCGCAGGAGAGAAACTAAGCTCACAGCTTGGCTGCTGCTGAATAGACAAAACAGGCTTAGCAGAGAGAGGAGAAACAGCAGGGGAGACTTGAGAGAAAGATTGCACTAGAGAGGACAAAGAGTTAATCAATGAGGACAAATCCTGAACCCTGCATAACTCACCAGCTGCTGGGGGGGAGAACAGGTCGCTGCTCAGCTTCCTCCATTAGCACGCTGGGGGCTGCTCCTAGTGTTCCATGCTGTGCTGTAGACACTCCCACAGCAGGCGTTCTGGACACTACAGGAATGCTCCTCTGTGGAGATGGCAGACGCCCTCTCTCCTTCTCTGGGTCCGCCTGGCAGGCGTTAGCCCACCCTCCGCCACCCCTTCTTGGAGATAGGGAGGCTCTTCTTCTCTTCTTAGATGTACGGCGCATGCGCGCCTGAGCCGTCTTCAGATCCATGGCGCCGCACGGCGGCTCACTGTCCGTCACACTGGCTGGCTTCTCTGGCGTCTTCTCCCTCTCTGGGGCCCGGCTCCTCCGCGCTCTCGTCTCCCGCACTGTAAGTACACTCGGCCTCGCTGCAGGCGCTTCTGCCTGTGAAGAAACAGGATGCGCTTCCGCCGGCATTCTCTCTTCAGCTCCGGACGCTGAGAGACACTGCCTCAGCCATGCTTCACCTCCCGCACTCTCCGCCTTCTCTATCAGCTGTTTTAGCAGGGCCTCCATGGCAGCAGGTGGGACAGCAATTCTGGGACTCTTTGGCTGAAAATTCTTCCTTGCTGCTCTTCTGTGCAAAAGGAAGCACTCTAGCCCAAACCAGGTTTATATAGCCTCTGCCCAGCCTGCCAGAAACTCTCCCTGCACACTGATTGGCTAATATTTGCTGCAATGCTCAGGTAAATTTAACCTTTCACTAGCCTACTGTACACCTATAACCCTATGCTTTTAACTAACCAAACTTCTACCAGGTGGCCACAATCCCACACAAGTGGCCACATAATGTGCCCCCTTTTATATTATATTATTAGAATGTTTTCTTATATATTTTTCTATGGAATAATAAATTTAGCTTTTTAAAATATTTCTATTCTGTTTACTACATTTGAAAAAATCCCCTATACTCCTGTGTCTCACTTTCTGGGAAACTCAGGGATACCCTATGCTCTTTAATACATGACATTTGGGAATTGTGCCGCCTTGTTTGGTTTGCACAAGCTCTCCCACCAAACTTTTACTGTTTTTTTAGTCCTTGGTCTGGGAAAATGTAAATTCCTGTAGTGCTGTAGTGTCAACTACTCTTTGTGTCCAATGGTAGTCTGTCCCATTGACCAGGGGTAGGTCCCTTTTCCAGGACTTTACTGGTCCCTTCCTTCTCTTATTATCATTCCAGATGATATAACAGCCCAGATGATTTCAAGTCTGGGCTGTAGATAATGACAAAGCTCCAGCCAACCAGGGGAACGTCAATAAAAAAAGGCCAGGACATAGGTTGTCGCTTGTAGCGGAGATTGGGCTTCCTTAGAAAAACAACTCTACAGGAGACGTCTTACTGCATATATATATATATATATATAAATATATATATATATATATATATATATATATATATATATATATATATGCCCCTGCAGTTTTTGAGTAAATTACATATAGAATGTACAGTAAAGTACACTGACACTGTCTTTCTTTTTTAAAAACATGAAGACTTTAGAGTATTTTGGAAGTGTGATGTTAAGTTTCACCTCCCATTTTGGGTCTTCCTTCAATACTACTAAAGACACACAAACTTAGCTGTAAAGTCTACCATTTCTTCATATATTAATGTTATAGAACATAAAATGTGGTAGAATAGCAACGACTAAGGCCTTTAGAAGCTGATAAGTGTGGTGTGATTTTCAGAAGTGTTACTTTCATCCTTATAAAACTGCTTTTTGAAGTAGCAATGAGCAGGCACATTTTCTGTTGTTGGATTCAGCAAGGGAAGAAGCTTTGAATGTGCACCGTAGGTACTGGATTTGCTCTTGGTTCAAGGGGTTGAGTGACTGTGGGATATGTCAGTGGTAGTTGTAAAGAACCTATTGTGGAGGAGTTTAGTGTCACTCACAGTGATCGCCTGATGTACTAGGTAACAGCCCAGCCTGTTATACCTATAAAACTAACAGGAGGCTATAGGTAAAAGCTATTCCTGGACCTAGAAAAACCTAACTCTGACCAATCCTCCTTATTTACCAGCTGCGCCCTCATGATACTCTATATAGAATAGACTAAAAATCTTTGTTCACATCTTTTTTTCTTTTACCATTAGAGCCAGTAATCAGCTTATAAAGATAAAAAACTGATATTTTACCCAAACGCATTTTGAAAAATAGCTCCTTAAGAACTAAACTGCAATATATAAAGTTTTTAGAATGAGATACAAGGGGGCCCTGTTTCCTTTTTTTTTTAAGTGCTCTGTGAATTTTAGCTACACCCTGCACAGTTAAAGAAACCTGAAATGCCCAGCTTGTTCAACTTGAATGCCATGGTACCCCATGCAGAAAGAACATTTTTGAGTTCAATCATGAAAATCTGCCAGTTCCCTAAATGGCTGGGAAGTGCTTAGTTGCCGATGTCATTTTTTCAGCTGAAGATTTTTATTTTAACCACTTCAACTCTGGAAGGTTTTACCCCCTTCATGACTAGGCCATTTCTATCTATGCGGCACTGCGCTACTTTAAATGACAATTGCGCAGTCATGCAATGCTGTACCCACACAAAATATATATAATTTTGTTTTCACACAAATAGAGCTTTCTTTTGGTGGTATTTGATCACCGCTGGGCTTTTAATTGTTTTTATCATTTAAATAAAAAAGACTGAAAATAAATTTTTTTTTTTTTTTTTAACTTTTTGCTATGAATCCCATAAAAAAGAAAAAAAAAACCCATATGTATTCTGCTACATGTCTTTGGTAAAAAAAAAAAAAAAAAAAAAAATCCCAATAAGTGTATATTGATTGGTTTGCATGAAAGTTGAAGCGTCTACAAACTATGAGGTATATACTGGAATTATTTATTTATTTATTATACTACTAATGGCGGCGATAAACGACTTATAACGGGACTGCAACAGTGCGGCGGACAATCTGACACTACCTGATACTGGATAGAACTAACTGCCCCTGACATCACCAGTGTGACATTACCAATTTTTACAGTGATATGAGATAACATCAGGGTTGATCAACAAGTGTTTATGTGAGTACTGTGTATAGCTTTTACTGGGAATCTAGTTGTTTTTATTCCCTGCTTAGGGAATGAACAAACAACGAGATCCCCAGTCACTGAACACAGCTCTGTGTTCTTTACACTTAAGAGCTGTGTTGGTTGAAGCTGGGTCCCTGCCGTTAATTAAAGGCCGGTTGATCAGCATGTGCTGTGACCAATCACATCACAGGCAGGCGGGCGTGCATGCCCCTTACCTAGAAATGCAGAATCACGTATATATATATGTGATTTTGCACACAGCGGCTGCCCTGTAGCAGCAAATCTACAGGAGCCAGTCTGCAACTGGTTAACACAGATTTCAGATCTTGTCTCCATTTACCTCTGAGCATTGAAAAAATCATATCAACAGTATAGGTAATTGTCATTTGCACACTTTCCTCTTGAGAGACATTTTTCTACATAATACAAGAAGTTTTCAGCTAGATAATTTTCCTTGTAAATTACCTCTTAAAAGACTGTTTGCAACTGCTTACATTATTATTCTGTACATATATGGTTGCAGCAGTTTATTATTAATACATTTTTGTTATTATGGCCAGCGTTGTAAAACTGGATTTCTGTACTTACCGTAAAATCCTTTTCTCTGAAGTTCAGCAACAGACACTGCTCCATATCTTCTTTAGACCATTGAGTTATGCTCCTCCCATCAGGAAAAGGACACTAGGCAGGAAAAAGATTTTCCCACGCCTATGGGGGCTGTCCCTGCAGGCATAAACCCATACACTCTACTACAGCCCCTAGTTTTGTTGCAAGCAGTGTTTAGAAGACAAAAAAACCCATATACTCAGAAGTAGAGGTGCTGCGTCTGTCGATGAACTTCAGAGAAAAGGATTTTACGGTAAGTACAAAAATCCAGTTTTCTCTATCGTTTATCGACAGACGCAGTTCCATATCTTCTTTAGACTATTGGGATGTCCCAAATCAATATTTTCATGAGGGGTGGGAAGACAAAGCAAAGAAGAATGTAACTCCCCTAAACGTAGCCAACCGGGTAATATGGAGCTCAACCAGGAACAACTGGAGCTCACCTAGAAAAAAACATACACCCTCAAAGAGAACAAAAAAGATTCTCTTTAAACAGTAGCCTGCAAAACCTTGCGGCCAAAAGAGACATCCAAAGATGCCAACATATCAGCTTTGTAGAATTTTGTGAACATATGCACCGATGACCAAGTAGCGGCCTTGCAAACTTGCATCACTGACGCCTGATAGCGAAAAGCCCAAGAGGCACTCAGCGCTCTAGTAGCATTCGCCTTCCCTGGGAAAGGAGGAACCTGACCCTTCAGCGAATAAGCCTGAACAATCATCTGCCTGATCCACCTGGAAATGGTCGCAGCAGATGCAGCCAATCCCTTACGAGGTCCCTCAGTAAGGACAAAAAGAGCATCTGATTTTCTGAAAGACTCAGTTATAGCCAGGTAAACCCTGATCGCCCGAACCACATCCAAAGAATGCAAGGCAATTTTCTTGTGATGCTTGGGCTTGGGACAGAGTGAAGGCAGCACAATGTCTTCTGTAGAAAGGCCAAAACCCTAGCAACTGAAAACAATCGAGGATGCACCTTCAGCGATTCTCACTATGAAATGTACGATTTCCACATACGATGATATATCTTCCTGGAAGTGGTCTTCCTAGCCTTTATTAGCGTAGGAATCACAGAGTCAGAAAGACCTCTATCCCTCAACACCTGGCTTTCAACAGCCAGGCTGTTAAAGCCAGCGACTGTAAAGCAGGATGGAAGATCGGACCTTGAGACAGTAGATCTTCCTCGAGAGGAAGTCTCCAAGGAGCATCGGCGACCAACCTTACTAGGTCTGCGTACCAAGACCGGCGCTGCCAGTCTGGAGCCACCTCCACCCTGCGTAGAAGCCTTGGCAGAAGTTTCAGCGGAGGAAAGACATAAATCAGCCAATACCGACCCCAAGGAGCCACCAGTGTGTCTATGGCGTCGGCCAGAGGATCTCGAGACCTGGCTACGAACCTCTGCACCTTCTTGTTGAGATGAGAAGCAAACAGATTGACCTCGGGTGTCCCCCACCGGACACACAGGAGATGAAACACCTACGGGTGTAGGGACCACTCCCCTTGAGCCAACACCTGACAACTTAGGTAATCCGCTTGCCAGTTCTCCACACCTGGGATGTGCACAGCAGAGAGGGTTGTAGTGCATAGTGCTGGAGAATGAAATCACCATAACAGAGAAGATCTTGTGTTGTGTCTCAACCGAATCAAAGTGTCCAAGGACTTTGGATCCTTATTCCATTTGACAAGAATCTCCCTTTGCAAAGGTCTGGTATGGAACTGAGCAAACGGAACTGCCTTGAAGGTTGACACCATCAGACCCAAGGCCCGCATGCAAGTTCTCAGAGAGGACAGATTGTTTGCCAACAACAATCGGATCGCCCCCTTTAACTTCAGCAGCTTGTCCGGGGGAAGAAAGACCCTCGCCAAAGCTGAATCCAGAGTCAGGCCCAGATAATCCAGTCTTAAGGAAGGTATCAGGGTGGATTTCTTGAAATTGATGTTCCTCCCGAACTCCTGCAGGGAGCTGACAGTGATCATCAGGTCGCTCATCAGGGCCGAATGAGAGTCTGCTCGCAATAGGAGATCATCCAGATACCCCAGTACCGCAATCCCCCATTGGCGCAACAAAACCAACACCGGGGCCAATACTTTGGTAAACACCCTGGGAGCGGAGGCAAGACCAAAGGGTAACACCACAAATTGATAATGCTCTTCTGCTACGGCAAAGTGATAAAACCGCTGGTGTCCAGTGAAGATAGGGATGTGTAGATATGTGTCCTTGATATCTATGGAGGTCAAACAGTCTCCCTGGTGTAGTGACGCTACTACTGTTCAAATGGATTACATGCAAAACCTCTGTAGCGCACAAAGCGGTTCAGGGGGGGGGGGGGCGTGGTGACCGCCGTGTAATATGGCCGCTTAGCTCCGGAGCGCCTGTCCTCACCCAGCGAAACTCGGATCCACAGCCTGCCACACACGCTGCACGAGCCTAAGAAATGCAGGTACAGGAGTGGGAAGGTCCCCTGCACACCGCAAGTATGGCCAGGAGAAAAACCGGAGCCCCAGTCCTCAAGAAACTATCCGATTTCTTCAGACCAGCAGCCCTCGGTCTCCTGCAAAATGGCGCCGGAGTCTCTCCTCTGCCACAACGTGTCCGTCCTCTAGCGGCGGCTGCTCACGCTGCATCAGACGGCGCGGCGGAGGCTCCAGGGAAGACCAGCTCGTCTCCACAGATGAGGCCATCCCGCACACAGGACTCCTCTCCCTCCATGCCATCGACACAAAGTCCGGCTAAATCCAAGCCTAGATGGGAGGACAGCAGACCGAACTCTGACTACCCAGACATGGAGGTGAGCAACCAGGCCAGCGCATGCCCTACACTGTGGGCCTTTGTGCCCCCTCCAGACCCTTTTGCAGCCATCACCACCACAGGCCAGCCAGTGTCAGACACCACCTTAAAAGAAATGATGTCTATGTTAAACAACTCCATGCAGGCCAATATTGCAGCATCCATCTCTTACTGCCAGAAGGAATTGCATGGCCTGGGTGACAGGGTTCATAATCTTGAGGATAGAATGGAAGAATTCACCTCCTCCTATAATGGCTTAGTTGATTCCCACACGTCCCACCAGGATGAGATCCTTAGAATCCAGGCTAAACTGGCAGACCTTGAAGACAGGTCCCGGCGAAATAACCTTAAAGTGCGGGGGGTCCCGGAGTCTGTCCAACCGAATCAGCTCCCTTCCTTCGTGAAAGAACTGTTTCAGAAAGTGGTTCCAGAACTCACTAACGATGATCTAACCATCGGTCGTATACACCACATCCCTACGCCTTCCTTCCTCCCACAGGAAATACCAAGAGACGTTTTACTTAGGGTGCATTTTATTCAGGCCAAGGAAAGGATCTTGGAAGCCTTTAGACGAAGGGACCGCCTGCCTGATCAACCTGGCTCAATTCAAGTTCTTCCAGACTATTCTCAATACACATTGCAGCAAAGGCGCAATTTGAACTCTATAACCAAGGCACTTCGCAACCACAAAATTGTGTATAAATGGAAATATCCGGCACGGCTGTGCGTGACTCACCAGGGTACCACATCCCACATTATCTCAGTGGACCAAGGGATTAGTCTGCTACGCCAATGGGGAATTGTCCCGGAACACACTGACGCCCAATCCAACAAACCTGCGCCTCAACTCCGCCATGTACAACCCGAATGGAACGTCGTGTCAAGGTCTTCGCGCTCAAGATCACGCCACAAGTGACTGCAGCGTCCTACTCCCTCGCTGGGTGACACAGGCCCTCAATGCTGATTGAGCACCCTTCACCATGCTCGCAACCCCCGATGCCTTTGCAACATCCGTTGCACACCTGGTCGTAAAAGACCAAGTATTTTTTACCCCTTTCTACTCCTTTTTTGTTTTTTTGTGTGTCGTTGTTGTTGTCTTTTGCCATTTCTTACAGACACGATCTGCAGAACATTGTTTGGAACCCATCTTCGATTCTTGCTCGAACTTGCCTTTATCACCTTGCCCAGAAGCGGGACAGACTAATCTTCCCACACTCCCGTGTTGCCATCCACCACGTCCTGCTGCTAATCACGGGATGCAAATATCTCAGGTACTTTACCCTACATACACGACGCCCAAATTCACGTGCTACTGCCCTGTATATGCACCATACACGGCGGTATCCTACCACAGATACTCCTTGCATGTTTACCTACTAATTTTTAAGGTATCTCGTACCCTTTACCCACCACCGTAATGTCGTTGCAACTACTATCCTTAAACGCTAAAGGGCTTAACCACCCCGTAAAGCGTTACTCTATGTGGAAGGAAGCTGTCACTTCGAAGGCGGACATCCTGGCGATCCAGGAAACGCACTTCCAACAAGACCGTACCCCTCGTTGCTCACACCCGGAGTATCCCCATATTTTTCAAGCCTCATGTACGGAAAAAAAACGCGGCGTGATGCTGGCTATTCGCTCCTCCGTGTCCTTCACCTTCTCCAAGCTTGTGCAGGACATGGAGGGCCGTTACATCATTATAGTATGTATTATTGATAACTGTCCTTATACCTTAGTAAATGTATATGCGCCTAACAGGCACCAGTTGAGATTTATGTGAAAACTTTGTATGAAAGTGAACAGGCTGAAGGAGGGTAAATTGATCATATGCGGTGATTTTAATTTGGTAATGCACCACAGCATGGATTCCTCATCCAGAGGAGAGTAGAGACTGCCATCCCTTGCCAACCTCATACACACGGAGGGTCTCCATGATGTGTGGCGCTACCAACATGCAGAAGAACGTGAGTACTCCTTTTTTTCTCAGTGCCACAACTCCTACACTAGGATAGACATGTTCCTAGTGGATTCTTCCACACTGCCTCAAGTACTAGACACCTCCATCTCCTCTATCACATGGTCCGACCATGCTGCAATCACTATGTCCCTCTCTAATGGCCCCGCCAACCCCTCCTCCTTCATATGGCGCTGCAACAATTCTATTCTATCTGATCCCGAATCAATCAAAATCATACGAGAAAAGTTGCAGAAATTTTTCGACATCAACACCACCTCTGACGTATCCACCTCCACGTTGTGGAATACTCATAAAGCGTTCGTTAGGGGTATCCTAATCCAACTTGGAGCCCGTCTTAAAAAGAAGCGCCAAGCCAAAATGCACAGCCTTATTGCAGAGATTCGATCCATAGACGCGGTGAACAAATCCTCCCCCTCGAATGACAACTCGGCCCGACTAACCTCCCTGCGCTCTGACTTGCGCAGACTCCTTACAGAACAACATGACAAAATGCTCGGGCAACTCCGTCTCCGGTACTATTCATCCCACAACAAGGCAGGTAAATTCTTAGCCTCTAGACTAAAAGCCAGGAGACTTAGATCAAAAATCGACTATATCTCTCATCCACACACGGGCACTAAGCTGACTCATCCTCAACAAATCGCGGATGCGTTTGCGGACTATTATAGTTCCCTATACAACCTAGGACTAGACCCGGATACCAAACAACCCAATGACTCGACTATCCAAGACTTTCTTAGCCGTGTTCAACTACCGACGCTAACTGCAGACTCACTAGCACGCCTAAATGAACCGATCACTGAATCCGAATTGACCAAAACTTTACAAAAAATTCCCCTTCGCAAAAGCCCAGGCCCGACGGATTATCGAACGAATACTATAGCTCCCTGCATGACATTCTGACCCCGCATATGATACCCTTGTTCTCCGCGGCCACCTCCAATGGTACCCTGCCCCCTGAAATGCTCCAGGCTAATATTATTACCCTTCCCAAACCCGGAAAACCCCCGACGACACCAGCGAACTTTAGGCCTATTCCGTTGCTAAACAACGACGTTAAAATTTATGCCAAACTTATTGCCAACAGACTGGCAACAGTTCTCCCAACACTGGTAGCTGAGGATCAGATGGGGTTCGTGAAGGGCAGACAGGCACCGGATGCCACAAGGAGGATGATAAACCTGATACATCATGCGGAGTGTGCCAAGACGCCTTCTCTGCTTCTTTCCATAGATGCAGAGAAGGCGTTCGACCGAGTCCACTGGGTTTATATGAACGCCGTGCTGACTCGCTTTGGATTTTCGGGTCCGATCCTGTCTGCCATAATGACCCTTTATTCCTCCCCGTCGGCCAAAGTCCTCTCGGCGGGCGTACTCTCTAAGCCTTTTCCAATCACAAATGGTACCCGACAAGGGTGCCCGCTGTCACCCCTCATATTCAACCTACTGATAGAACCCTTGGCAGCATCCCTTAGGCAAACCCCCCCCCCCCGTGTCCGGCTTCAAGTTTCCCCGCTTACACCATATTATCACACTGTTTGCGGATGATGTGATTCTTAGCTTAACTAACCCAATCATTTCCCTTCCAGCAACACACGGCGTTCTCCAAGCCTTTAGTGATGTATCATACTATAAAGTGAACTTTAATAAATCCATTATCCTAAACATGGGCCTAAGCGCCGGGGTAAAAACACATCTATAATCTGCTCTGCCACATGGTCTACCTCTCCCATACGATACCTAGGTATTAATCTTACCTTTCCCACAAAAAATGTAGTGACTTCCAACTTCTCCCCTCTCATTTCTGACATATCTGGGGACATTGCCAAGTTCAAATCTGCAGAATTATCCTGGACGGGCAGAATTGCGGCGTTCAAGATGGTCTGCCTCCCCAAAATATTGTACATGTTCCGGACCCTCCCAATCCCAATTCCCCGCAAATTCATTTCATCCTTAGAAAAGATTTTGCATGCATGCGTGTGGCAGAGGAAGAGAGCAAGGTGCGCATATTCCCATATGGTGAGACACAAGTCAGTGGGTGGCCTAGGCTTCCCTGATCTCAACGACTATTACCATGCCTCTCGTTTAACACCACTGAAACATTGGTTCTCCGAACCGGGTGGCATCCCATGGATCCCCATTGAATCTTCCCTATCTAAAGTGGAAGCCATGAGCATGCTATTACTTGCGGATTGTTGGAGGCAACTCCCACTTCGCGCTCTTCCTCACAAAGCGGTTCAGAGCCTTGAGGTCCACAATCGGACGCATTTTGCCTTCTTTCCTGGGCACAGTAAACAAGTTTGAATAAAACCCTTGAAAGCATTCCTGAGAGGGAACTGGCACAATCACCCCCTGCGACAGCAGATCTTGTACCGCCTCGCGTAGATTCCTTAATCGGTCGGGAGATAGGCACAGATTGGACAGAAAGAATCTGTCCGATGGACGAGACCGGAATTTGATCTTGTACTCTGATCAGGTCAGTTTGTGAACCCATTTGTCCTGAATCAAAGAAGTCCAAGGTTCCGGAAAGAAGCGAAGACGTCCCCCCCCCCCACCCCAGCAGTGTTAATTTTGGCAGCAAAATTCAATTTAGTTTTAGTCTTAGTCTTAGGACTAAAATGGCATTTTAGTTTTAGTCCCATTTTAGTCTTCTGCAAGTGTTTTAGTTTTAGTCGTATTTAGTCGACTAAAACTCCAGTACATTTTAGTCGACTAAAACATCTTACATTTTAATCGACTAAAACGTCCTACATTTTAGTCGACTAAAACTCATTTTAGTCATCTAAATGGTCATGGTCAGGTCAGAGAGGAGGCCTGTAATGCTGCTGCCTGCAGTCAGTGCAGTGAGTGCACACAGTGCTGCTCAGAGTGTTGGATGGGGGTCTCAGGTTTAAGGGTGGTCTCTGGTCTGACTCTGAACTGAAGTTGTTGAACAGGATGGGCTGGGCGGGCCTCAGCAGCCTATATGCACGCACACAGTCCTGGATGGATGGCGGAATCGGATGCCTGTGGTGACTGAGGTCTGAGGGGACTCAGGGAGGCAGTAATAGCTGGCCTGGCTGTTAACTCACAGTGGGTGCTCTGCTCTGGATGTGGTGGTGGCCAGGTGCCAGTGCCGTGTGATGAGTTGGGCCTGGCGCGTCTGGTTGTAGTGCTGCAGCTGCAGTGCTCTGGTGAGGTCAGGTGACTGGTCTCGAGTCGCCTCTCTTGTAGTAGTCCACTAGTAGTCCACTCTTCACCTCGGACGCCACGGGGCACGCCACGCCAGACGCCACACTGGCGGAGCTCCGTGAAAACCGGAAGTTGGGTAAACATCCCTGCCTCACATTCTCATTTAGTTTTCGTTTGTTACCGAAAACTGATTTTAATTTTTGTCATAGTTGTCGTCATTTGATGAAAATGTGCTATACTTTGCATCTCGTTTTCATCAGTTGAAAAATGCCGGTGACGAAAACGGTGATGAAAACGTTTTCGTTTAGGAAATTAACACTGCTGTAAACTCCATTGGCTGTAATGTCATTGCACATATTACCTGAATATATTACCAACATTAAATATTAGGGAAAAATATAAGAAAAGCCTTTTTCTTAACTGTTTAGTTTTCAGCAGCTTAGTAGATGCTCCTTACTTATGCGTATGCGGTGGTGCAATACATGTTTAAACTTTAATGTGCTATTATTACATGCTCTGGATGGAATTGTGTTGCCGATATAGAAATGGCCAGCAGAGGAGTGTTAATTTTGATGATGTAAATTTTTTATTTTTTTAGTTATAGTCTTATGACTAAAATGCCATTTTAGTTTTAGTCGTATTTTAGTCTTAAGACTAAAATGCCATTTTAGTTTTAGTCGTATTTTAGTCATCTGAATTGTTTTAGTTTTAGTCATATTTTAGTCGACTAAAATTGTGTTAATTTAGTCGATGAAAACGTTTTAGTCGGTTTTAGTTGACGAAATTAACACTGCACTCCAGAAGTAGGTGAGGGCGCCCCTTCATGCAGACAAGGATTTGTCGACAGATCTGGACTGGCCGGTTTTTGATTTACCTGACCATGGCTTCTTGTAACTCCCAGAAGATCTGAACGGCTTCCCTTTGTCTTGTGACCCGGAGGTATGAAAAACCAGCTTATGAGCAGTGAAGGAAGGCCCTCTTCTATGACGTGGCGCCTTGTCCTTAGAAGACTGAAGAAGAAGGGTACTCTTCCCACCCGTGAGGCCTTTGATCAACTCCTTAAAGGGATCTGTCAAGGCCTTTTTGGAAGCCTGGTCCACAGACCAGCTTGTAAACCACACCATGTTTCTAATAGCAATTCCCACTGCCGACACTCTGGCCACTAGGGGAGCCGCATCCAGGGACACATCACACATGAACACCAGGGCTTGAGCCATCTGGTCCATTAGTTCCAGCACCGCCGGGGAAGCTGCTCAGCTTCCAAGTTACCTTTTAGTAACTTCACCCATTCAATAACCGTCTGTGACACCATAACATTCACAAATATTGGTTTCAATATGGAACCCATTGGCACGTGTAGATGGTGGGACAGAGACTCCACCTGTCTATCCACAGGGTCCGCGAAGGCGGGGGATTTTTCCACCGGAACCACAGTAGACTTATTCATCCTGGAAACCGGGTGATCCACCTTCGGTGGCACAGTCCACATAGTGGAAACTGCATCTGCAAAAGGATAACGAAGTTTAAAGCGCTTAGGCACCACTAGTATGTGCTTGATACGCTGCCATTGTTCATTGACAATATCGTCAAAAAGCTCCAGACAAGGAAACACCTTGCCCGATTTTCGGGAACCAAAAGACATCTGCAAACCCGATGCTGTAGATTCATCTGCCAATTTTAAAGTTCCCAGCACTGAAACGATAAGTGCTTCCACCAATGCACATTCCTGCACGGCGGCGGATGAGGACATTCCTCTTCACCATCAGAATGCAAAGACACCTACCCCTCAGGGTGGGGTGCATCTGCGGTGGCCATATCTACCTCAGAATCTGAGGAAACTACCAGAGAAGGCAAAGGCAGAGGACGTTTGCAGCTAGCAACACTTTTACATACAAAATCTACCTTTGACACCAGGCTTTCCAAGATAATCTGATAGCAGAGTAAAACCTACAGGGGGCCCCAGAAAACATTACCAAACTGCACAGGAGATTGCCAGTATGTTCTTGTGAAACAGAAAGTAAAACCTTCAGCCACAGGGAATGACAAGCACACCCTGTCATAGCTAGATTTTTGTGTTACATGCCGTTCGTCTGTCCAGCGATTGTGGACTACAAGAAAATGGCCGCTCAATGCATTCCTATGGTGAATTAACAAAAAATGGCTGCCCATTCATTTCAAAGGGAGAATAGAAAGCATGAATCTACAGCAAAATGGCGGCCCCCACAGCACGCCATGTGGTCTCCCGGACCCCCAGAGCGGGTCCCAGACAAGAGGCCTCAGAGGGTCCCTAGGAAGGAACACGTAGAGAGCAGCAGGAAAGTATATGTTGTTGTACACATAGCATAATTATTACACCAAATTGTAATCCAATTTATGAATACAATTATTTAATGGACAAAACACACTTTTGATGGCTGTGATTGGGCAAAACTTGGGAAATGCTTAACTACTTCCTGCAGCAGACTAATGACATAATTTTACTAAATTGCACCTCTCATGCCTAAGCACAAGCTTATGGAAATAAAAGACTGTTTTATTTTGTAGATAAGATGTATCTTTTTTATTTTGAATTAAATTGTTGTTGTACACTGTGACATGTCAGGAATTTATTCATGTAAACCTGTAAAGGTATTGACAGGGCAGCATTAAAAACCACAGTTTATAAAGCTTTGTATCATAGTTTTGGGAAACTCAGCCTTTCCATAGATGTTTTTTTGTTATCTTTTGTGATAACAAATGTCACCTGTGAGCTTTTAGTATTTATTTTACTGTTTTATGAATGATGTAGTAGTAGATTTGTTGCATTTGCATGTGCTTATTTATTATTCTAGAAAGTAAAACAGTTATCCCTAGCTGATATATAAAACCTGTGAAATGACTGACATCAGCAGAGCGTACCTAGAAGTGAGTAGGCATATAATCAATTATCACATTAAAGGGGCACTACAAGGTAAACAGATTATAGTGTTACTCGACACATGCTACAATAGATAATAGGATGACTGAGAAGGAGAGCACATAATTATAGTCTACTGCAGTAGATAATCAGAAAGTAGATGACAGGTATCAGCCGGGGAATAAAACCCACTATCTTCAGAGTCGCATTTAGCCTATGTTAATATGCTATCACTGTGAATAAACTGATTGCTTTTCAAGCAAAAATTAAGGGTAGGCCTATAAGTGACATACTGTAGATGCAGATATAGGTGACATACTGTAGATGCAGATATAGGTGACATACTGTAGATGCAGTTATAGGTGACATACTGTAGATGCAGATATAGGTAACATACTGTAGATGCAGATATAGGTGACATACTGTAGATGCAGTTATAGGTGAAATACTGTAGATGCAGATATAGGTAACATACTGTAGATGCAATTTCTGCATACTGAATAATACAGCTGACACCATGTCATACTGCATGGTAATACAGTATCTCACAAAAGTGAGTACACCCCTCACATTTTTGTAAATATTTTATTATACCTTTTCATGTGACAACACTGAATAAATTACACTTTGCTACAATGTAAAGTAGTGAGTGTACAGCTTGTATAACAGTGTAAATTTGCTGTCCCCTCAAAATAACTCAACACACAGCCATTAATGTCTAAACCGCTGGCAAAAAAAGTGAGTACACCCCTAAGTAAAAAATAAACAATTGGGCCCAAAGTGTCAATATTTTGTGTGGCCACCATTATTTTCCAGCACTGCCTTAACCCTCTTTGGCATGGAGTTCACCAGAGCTTCACAGGTTGCCAGTGGAGTCCTCTTTCACTTCTCCATGACGACATCACAGGGCTGGTGGATGTTAGAGACCTTGCGCTCCTCCACCTTCCATTTTAGGATGCCCCACAGATGCTCAATAGGGTTTAGGTCTGAAGACATGCTTGACCAGTCCATCACCTTTTCCCCTTAGCTTCTTTTAGCAAGGCAATGGTCATCTTGGAGGTGTGTTGTTTGGGGTCATTATCAGTTTGGAATATTGCCCCGCGGCCCAGTCTCCCGAAGGGAGGGGATCATGCTCTGCTATGTCACAGTACATGTTGGCATTCATGGTTCCCTCAATGAACTGTAGCTCCCCAGTGCCAGAAGCTCTCATGCAGCCCCAGACACCATCTGAACCAAATAAGTTTATCTTGGTCTCATCAGACCACAGGATATGGTTTCAGTAATCCATGTCCAAGTCTGCTTGTCTTCAGCAAACTGTTTGCGGGCTTTCATGTGCATCATCTTTAGAAGAGGCTTCCTTCTGGGATGACAGCCATGCAGACCAATTTAATACTCTGTGCTGCGTATGGTCTGAGCACTGACAGGCTAACCCCCCACCCCTTCAACCTCTGCAGCAATGCTGACAGCACTCATACATCTATTTCCCAAAGACAACCTCTGGATACGACGCTGAACACATGCACTCAACTGCTTTGGCCGAGCATGGCAAGGCCTGTTCTAAATGGAACCTGTCCTGTTAAACTGCTGTATGATCTTGGCCACCATGCTGCAGCTCAGTTTCAGGGTCTTGATAATATTCTTATAGCCTAGGCCATCTTTTTGTAGAGAAACAATTCTTTTTTTCAGATCCTCAGAGAGTTCTTTGCCATGAGGTGCCATGTTGAACATCCAGTGACCAGTGAGAGCGATAACACCAAATTTAACACACCTGCTCCCCATTCACACCTGGGACCTTGTAAAACTAACGAGTCACATGACACCGGGGAGGGAAATGGCTAATTGGGCCCATTTTGGACATTTTTACTTGGGGGTGTACTCACTTTTGTTGCCAGCGGTTTTGACATTAATAGCTGTGTGTTGAGTTATTTTGAGGGGACAGCTAATTTACACTGTTATGCATGTTGTACACTCACTACTTTACATTGTAGCAAAGTGTAATTTCTTCAGTGTTGTCACATGAAAAGTTATAATAATATATTTACAAAAATGTGAGGGGTGTACTCACTTTTGTCAGATACTGTATATCCTGCGTACATCGTTAAAGTATTTTACGCCTTTAGTCTTTAACTGGTTAAAAAAAGAAACCAAGAGTAATGGCAAGACCAGTTTAATGTATTAGCAAATAATATAGATTCTCCACCTCTTTTTCATTTGAAGTTGCTCTCATAAGATTCTGGTGAGAAGAGGCCCTGAAATAGACCCCAAAAAAAAAAAAACAGTGGTGTTATGTCTTCAACTTGGTGAAAGGCATGTTGGAAGTCTGTACTAGCTTGCTGTACCTACACAATTAGGATCAGTGGATTTTGAAACCCAATATACTGGTGCACAGCTTGTAAAGAGCACCTGCTATTATCTTGTCCTGTCATGCTTTGGACTTTCATCTTGAATAAAAGTTGTTTTTATGATATGAAACTAATGTTTAGAATTTCCATGGTTAAAATAAAAAGCACCGTAAGAACAGCTGTTGACAGTTCTCTTTATGTAATTTTAATGGAGTAGCTTGTGTTGTGGTTACTCTTTGTGGTTTAGGTAATTTGTGGTTTGGTTTGTTATGAGCTAAAATTACTTCCATGCTAGTGAGTAATTATATAAATATTTTTCAATGCAGAATATATATGTAAATCACTTGCAGCTAGCATTAAAGATTAAAAGTAAGTGGAAACTATGTGTATTGAGTTAAATGGCAGTTGATAAAAGATGTCCATCCAGTACCTAGACTGTTCCACGGCAAGTGATCATTAACAGGATTTTAAAAGTGTTTCATGCATTTGTACACGATCAGATCAAAAGAGTTTTCTATGAACACTCCATCTCCATGGGGTTATTTAGACATGGATGCTGTAAAACTGTTTACATCTTGATAAATAAATCGATATAATAATCTGTAATGCCATCCAGATTAGTGTACACTTACATTTTTTTTTTTTGGGGAATCCAAAACTTCCTAAGTAGCACTTTGCAGTGTTTTACACTACATTCAGATAGGGGAATAGCTGGTTTTGTGTCAATTTTATTTAGTTTTTTTTTTTAGTTTTTAATCTGATGTAATATTTCTGTTTTTTGCTACTGCATATATACAATCTTTGTTTTACAAAATAAACACCTAACACATGGATCAAGAGGATTCCCAAAGCACTATAGGGTATTAAATAGAGGAAGCATAGACAATGCTATCCAATAAGGGAAGAGTCATTCTTCCTATTATTCTGAGAGTAAATTTCAGCTTAAGCTAGTGAGCTATGTAAACAACAGTCTTTTTTTGCAACAGGCACTAAAAAGGTGAAGAAAAGCAAGAAATGGATCGATAATCGAAATGGATCGATAAGACTTCAGCGTCGTGGGCTGTGCATACCAGCAGCTGAAGTCTTATCGATGTGCACCTGTACTGATGTGCCTGTGTTTATCGTTTACCATGTAAGTGCAAACTATATTTATTAAAAGAAGTTTAGTACTGGCAGTCTGCACTTAGAGGTTTTCTTCTTTTATTTATACCTCGGAATGTCTACATTTGGGGAATCCGGTCTGTGAGTCCTATCTGGTCCTTAGTTATCAAGGAGTGTATACGAATGTACCTGAAGCCTGCTTGTTGATGTGGATTGACACTGTGATTTTTGACTTCTGGTAACACAGTGGTCGAATCATGAGGTGAGGGCATCAGTGTGCTTTATGGTGGAGGGAGATCACTGTGTGGAGTCGTTGTCTCCTATATCCTCTTTCAAAACAGATTGGACCTAAGGAACTGTCTCTTTTATCTTTTTGGGACTCTTTATTTCTTATGCCATTATTTACAGGATTTGCGCTGCATCATTTTGTCTGTCATATCTCTCTGGGATTTTTTGCTGTGTATCCTGGGTCGGTGTTCAGCTGGCATTTCCATCTAGTTTAGCTACACTTACCTGTCTGCGCTGATTGTTTTTTCATTTACTGATAAAGTACAGGTGTGGGAGGGTGGGGTGCTCAACCCCAGAAGTCTGGTCAGACCGAATATATATCAAAGAGCTGGGGGGGGGCACACCCTCAACATGCATTTCTAAAGCTGGTGCAGCTATTAAAACCAAGTAACATACATATTTATAGAGAATAGCGCACACATGCAAAATAAATGACTATCAAATATATAAAGGCAATCAATAAATATATTTGATAGTCACTTCTTTTGCATGTGTGCGCTATTCTCTGTAAATACCGTATTTATCAGCGTATAACACGAGCTTTTTTCCTCTGAAAATATAGTGCAAACAGTGGGTGCGTGTTATACGCCGATATTTTTTTTTCCAACGAGGGAGGGGGGCGGGGATCGGGCGGTCCGCCCCGCTTCTCCTGGCCCTGGGACAGCCCTGCCAGCGTACTCTGCAGTTAAGAAAAAAATCACTGCCAGCCCTTTTTATAGATCCTTACTACATTATATCACTGTCATTTTAAATGCTGCCTCTAAATACCTGGTTAACTTTGTTCTTGCTGGCTGCTCTCCTCCTCCCACTCCTCCTCCTCTGAGTGTAGCTTCAAATTGGTGGAGGAGAGCGATCACATGACCGGCCATTGAACGTCAGAGAAGAGCAGTCACATGACCGGCCATGAAAGAACGGAGCTACTGAGGTATTTAGAGGCATCGGTTTACAATAACAGTGACACATTGTAGGAAGTGTCTATAGAAAGGGGCTGGCAGTGATTTTGTTTTTACTTTAGAGTACGCTGTCAGGGCTGTCCCAGGAGACTGGGGGTCTCCTGGGAGTGCAGGGGGGGCTGTGCAATGTAAAAGGGGCTTTGTAATAAAAGGGGGTATGTAGTGTGCATGGGGGGAAATGTATAGGGGGGCTGTTTAATGAAAGGGGCAGTATACTGTTATTTTTAAATATTTAAAATGTTTTTTTCCTAAAACTTTCCTCTTAAAGTGAAGGTGCATGTTATAAGCCAATAAATACGGTATGTACATTTTACCAGAGAAACCTGTAGAAGTCACATGAAAGAAAAACACCCTTACATCCAAAAGGCTCTAGCTTATGAAGGGTTAAACATATGTGCTGCCCTGTACCTGAAAATGTACACATGATACTTTCATATTATTAGTGTGGGTTAAATGTGGTCTTCAAAATCTTTTTCCTGAGTGTAGACAGTTGTGTGTGTGTAGGTTGTTGTTTACTGCAGAGTGAAAGCTCAAAATAGGAGACTCTGTGAATCTCTCCTCCATTTTTAATATACAGCATTTACCTAAGCAATCATACTTCATGAGCTAAATACTGGCAGTTTCTTTAGGCTTCTAAGAAGAAATTACAAGCCAGCCCATGGAAGGTTTGTATAAAGTAGTGTAACTCAGCATAAATATAAAAAAATATATTTCATTTTAAAGAGGAACAACATAAAAAAAAACTAGAATCATCTTCTAGATTTTAGAATATTAATATATTTATTTCCTGGCTTAAATTTTGTTTAAAGCCTAAAGCAGCCATATATTAAAATGCATGTAAAGACAACATTTTTCTTTTTAGTTTTGAATAGGGTGAGGAAGAGTTAGACCCGCTTTCAAGCTTTCATTAGTGTCTGTGTTCTCGATGGGAAAATTCATACTTCTTGTTTTCTTGGTCATCAAAATAAAAAATGAGGGCAACGCCAGAATAAGAGGTGAGGTTACGTTTTCCAACGGGAACACCTGTTTTGGTGACATCTGTCAGAGGGGAATTCCTATCCTTTTAGGGAAAATTTCTCTTCCATCCTGCTGCATCTCCAGATCAGGAGGTAAAGAGATATCACACCAATGGCATGCAGTACAAAAAAAACCTGACAGGGTTCTTAACTTGACCCTACTATATCCAAACCAAAACTGTCTATACATAGAGTTTAAACATATCTCTCTGTTAACAGTCTTGCTTGGGTGAATGAATACGAAGTAACAGAAGTTCTAAAATACTCATCTTTCCTGCAGAAAACACAAGAGATCATCAGTTCTGAATACATGAACAAAAGCCTTTGATCAACAATCTCTGTGGACAGAGAAGATCAGTGAATCTGAACTTTGATCCTCCCTTCTCACTCAAAATTACATAATCAAATACCTAGTCTTTTGGATACATATGCATCAATGAACAGAGCCTAAAACAGCAAAAAATCTGTTTCAGTAATTCTATTACTCTTTATTCAACCCTACAAGACTGCAAATCTAAGAACCTATGCTGCAACAATTTTTCTTTTCTTGGCTGAGAACCACAGGCATGACCCTTGGAAGTAGGTATAGATTTAGGTCTGGGTGATGGACATATTCACTAATGGTGAAGTTCTACTGTAATTTTGAATCATCCAGGGTTCTTTCTCGAGTTTAATGCTATCTTCTTATCAGGGTAAAGGAGCAGGCATAAGCATAGGACTAATTGCACAATTATTGGGACAATAAAAACAGATAACATGCTTTGTAAAGATATGGACCCAGTATAATCAATAAAAATGTAAAGCATCTTTATGACCTTTATCAAGAGAATCCGTAGGAAATATCAGTCAAGCCATTTCAGCATTTGGAAACACCTGAACTTCCTGTCTGCAAATGTGGGATCAGTGCTCCCATGAGGGAGGGGGAAACGGGTGCCAAACAATTCCCTCTCTTGCCCCCTCTCCTTTTTTCCTACTTTATTCTTCTCTTCTCATCTTTCCTTCTTTCTATCCTTCTGCCTGACTGCCCATCCCATCCCATCCCATCCCATCCCCTTTGTCTCTTATGTTCCTCTTAACCCCCCAAAACTATGTTCCCTCCCCTACCTCTCTCCTCACCCCTGCTCTTGCACCAAATATAAAACATCCTAATAATAATTAGGTAGGTAATAGGTAAGAATCCCAGACACACAAAAAGTAGCAACTGCATATGTTATTTATGGCTAAGTATAGAAGGCTTCTGAAGCCCAATGTACCTTTACTGTACTGTATACTGTAAGTCTTCCAGAATGGGAAGAAAGTCTTTAATATAATTTGGCTCAATACCATCTATATTATCAAACTATACAAAAGAACGGTCAAAAAGGCCATCAACTAAGAAGTAATGTTTTGATGGACATGGAAAGACAAAGTTCTCCAGAGTTCATCAAATTCCTTGGCTAGCGTTGCTTTCAGATGGCAAGAGATAAACCTAAGGATAGGTGTACTGCGGAAATGCCACAGTAGAGGTGTTATACATGATTTTGTGTAAAATAAACTAAATTAAGTTTGCATATTGTATTTTTAAGTTCATCAGTTTTTATTGTTCTGTAGTACAGGTTCCTGGGTTTTAACAGCAAAAAATGATCCACCTTGTCTGGATTATGCAGTTCAGTTTTTGGCACCAGTTCAAAAAAAGGATATCGGAGACCTGGAGAAAGTGCAGAGAAGGGGAACCAAACTGATAGGATAAATAGAGGAGCTAAGTTAGAAGGAAAGATTAACTGAACTGAATTTATTCTCTCTAGAGAAGAGGTAATTAAGGGGGATATGATCTCCATGTATTAGTACATTCAGTAAGTTGTCTATATAGTGAACTTGCTGTAGTGTGAGTTTTTCACTTTCAGCTTATTACAGAGAACAAGGGGGCACTGGAGGAAAAGAGATTTAACCCCCACATACGGAAAGGCTTCTTAGACAGTAAATGCTATGAAAATGTGGAATAGACTCCCTCAAGAACTAGTTCTGGCAACTGGAGGTTTGCAGGTAATAATACCAGGAATAGTTGATCCAGTTAACAACTGATTAATACTAATACTTTCCCCCTGCTGGAGCAAATGGTGACATGCTTTATTGGGGAGGGGGGTACCCCCTTTAAATAGTGTATATGGAGATTTTCTATTTGTTTGTTTTTTTCCTATTGTTTCAGCTAAACATGACTCTCTCCTCTTCTGGTATCGCAAAAGCCTTGTACTTGGATTATAATTTTGTAGGTGAGATAAATAAACTATTCCTGATTTCTACTGATGCCTGCGGATCATTAGCTGTCAACTTGAAGTTTTTGGCCACCTGTTTGCAGATTTTATAGCGCATCTTTGCATCCTTGCAATCTTTGTGATGTAGGAGCGCTGAACCTTATGTGCATGCATTTCGATGGGGGAGGTGATTTGTGGTCCTAGGGGCTGCTCACCAGCAACTGTGGGGTCTTGCTGGACCCCCAGAGAGGTTTGTTGAAAGGATAGGAGTGCCACACCAGCTTGTACAAACTTTTAAAAGATATTTATTTTGGAACAACCAACGTGTTTTGGGGGCTCAACACTCCCCCTTTATTAGGGCTAAAAAAATAGATGATAAAGAATATAAAAAGGATACTTAACCGGTTGCCGACCGCCGCACGACTATATACTGCGGCGGTCAGCCCCGGCCAGGCAGAGTGACGTATCGGTACGTCACTCGCCTGTCACTGACTTGCGAGCCTATCGCGGGCGGGCGCGCGCCCGCCGAGGCGCGCGCCCGCCGCGGCTCGTTCACAGGCAAGTCAGTGCGTGTGACCGGCGGACTCGATGTCCGCCAGTCACACTGCGATCGCTCCTGTGAAGGGAGAAAGACAGAGCAGCTTGTGTAAACAAGCTGCCTGTCAGTTCTCCCTGTGTAAAAGTGGAGATCTGACCGTTCTACTATGTAGAACGGTTGATCTTTGCTTTTACACCAATAGGAATGTCCCTACACAGTTAGAATCACGCCCCTAGGACACACTTAACCCCTCCCTGTCCAATAAAGTTAACCCCTTCCCTGCCAGTGTCATTTTTGCAGTAACAGTGCATATGTATAGCACTGATTACTGCAGTAATGTCACTGGTAACCCCAAAAGTGTCAAAAATGTCAGTCAAGGGTCCGATCTGTCCGCCGCAATGTCGCAGTACCGAAAAAAAAATCGCAGATCGCCGCCATTACGCGTTAAAAAAAAAAAAAAAAAAAATGACAAAAATCTTTCCCTTTGTTAGTAAACGCGATAACTTTTGCGCAAACCAATCAAAATACGCTTTTTGCGATTTTTTTTACCAAACATAGGTAGCATAAAACAAATTGGCCGAAAAATGTTAAAAAATTTTGATTTTTACTTTTTTTTTTGGGGAATTTCATATAAAAAAATGTGAAAAATATTGTTATTTTTGCAAAATTTACGCTCTTTTTTTGTTTATAGCGCGTGATCAAAAAATCGCACAGGTGATCAAATACCACCAAAAGAAAGCTCTGTTTGTGGGAAAAAAATGGCGTCAAATTCGTTTAGGTACAGCGTCGCACGACCGCGCAATTGTCCGTTAAAGTCACGCAGTAAAAAAGCGCAAAAAAACCCCTGGTCCTTTAGCAGCCAAATCCTCCGGGGCTTAAGTGGTTAAAGTGTGTTAAATGATACAAGTTTAAGGACAAGGGCTACCTGGATACCCATATATAATAAGTATTTACTTCTATATGACAGCCCAAATAACCACAACAACATCCACGCTATTAGAGATGGAGAGAGTAGTCAGGGCCCTAGGAAGCTAAAAACACAACAGGCCAATTTATGTACCAGATATAACAACAAGGCCTAGCAAATGCAGCGGATTGTTCACAAACATTGGAACATCCTCAAAAGAGATCCGATCTAAGGCAGCCAGATTCCAGACAAGCCCTGTTTCATATATAGAAAACCCAGAGACCTGAGAAGCATAGTTGCCCCCAGCAGGGTACAGAAACCCAAAAAGTCTCAAAATGGCGAATTGGACCAATGGTCCTCTCGGTTTGATCAAAAAGGCAACTACAAGTGTGGTGTCAGAAACGGTGGCACTTGTGGTTTTATGTGGCATCGGAAACAGAACATTGCAGGATCAGATGGCAAAATACATCACATTAAACAATTCATTAACTGTGGGACCTCGTTTGTCATATACGGCATCCTATGCCCTTGTGGCTTACTGTATGTCGATCAAACATCACGCCCACTTAGGGTTTGGATCGGGGAGCACAAATGTATTATAATCCATGGGAGGGACAAATACTCTGTCCCCCAACATTTCAAGGCAAAACACAATGAGGATCCCACAGGTATGAGTTTTTGGTATTGAAGCCATCACTGATGAACTAGACAAGGGGAGGAGATACCAGAAGCTATGTAAGAGAGAAAGTTTCTGGATCTTCACCCTTGGTAGTCTAGCACCCAAAGGGTTAAACGAGGACATAGAAGTACACAATCTAGTCTATTAGCTTTGGGTCACTTGTTGTTGAATGCCAATTATGTCCCCCCCCCCCTTCGCTTTTATTTGTAATCTATTGGGGCATTTATTGTCCATAGTAGCAGCTAGATATGTATCAGCGCTGCTCTTCCTATGTCACTAATTAAGAATAGCTTAATAGTCTATCATAGGCTGCTGCTGATATAAGGAATGTGAACCTTGATTGAAAAAATGATGAAGCTATCAGCGCTGCTCTAGTGACCAAATAAATATGTATATATATATATATATATATATATATATATATATATATATATGTAAACGACAAGTCTTCAATGTGCATTAACAATACATTACTATATAATAATACAATATAAATTAAAGTGCCGGTGCTATATCACTGAACTGAAGTGCAAATACATGAAGCAACTGAAAAAAGTATTTTGGACTTGATCAGATAAAGTCCTTATGCGTAAAGTGCTTGTGCTCTTAAACAGCTGAAAACAGATGATCCTTGTAAAAGTGTTCGTGCTTGAATACTTAAAAGTGCAGACCACTCCGTGCTCCCCTCTTGTGTCCCCACTTACCAAACAATGGGGAGATCAAACGTATATTCAGAGACTTTGCTTTGCCACTTGGTGGATGCTGGAACAAGAATTTCTCCCAGGTTCTCCCAATGGACTCAGACAGTGGGGAATGGCTTTATCTCCTGTAATTCCTGGACTCTCCGGTACCCAAATATAATCAAAGAAGAGCCTCCATAGTGTAAAATCGTTTATTAAGGATAAAAAGCAAAAGTAATGCACTTACATCTGATGATAGATTCCTAGATTCTTACTGGGCGTCAGAGGGGCGAAACGCATCAAGCAGGAATCTAGCGTCAGACGTCACTTCTGGTCGGTGGAACGCACCAAAGTGATTTCCAGTATAGTGGTGAACTGCACGCTGAGACAGCGCTCTCCCAATATCTGGCTAAGCGCATTACTATCATCAGATGTAAGTGTATTACTTTTGCTTTTTATCCTTAATAAACGGTTATAATTTTCAGTACTCTCTAGGTGCTTTTTATATATGTTATATACCATTTTTTATACAAATCATAGTTATAGATTTTTTATTATATAATTTAATTTATTTTACTTTATTTAATACCAATACATATACATATATAATAATATAATATACATATATTAATTTGATTTTAAGAGCACCCTGTCATGACACCATAAGAGGTAGCTGGCCAGTTCTAGCATATGGCACCCTGCAAATTTGAACACCTATCACACGTAGTCCAATCATTATTATAAGACATTATGTGGCTTTTTGGCTTTACTCTTCACCCTGACAGCGTAGAGGTAGTCAGCCAGCATGTACTTCTGCCTCTGATTACTGTCCAGCTGATGGCAGGAAGTGACCTGCGTGGTCTACTGCAACCGACGTCTATTTAGCTCCCTGCACTATTGCCGAGTAGTGGTGACTTACCTACCGGAAATTGCGTTTCCGTGTGTCAGCGGTTTGGACATTAATGGCTGTGTTGAGTTATTTTGAGGGGACAGCAAATTTACACTGTTATACAAGCTGTACACTCACTACTTTACATTGTAGCAAAGTGTAATTTCTTCAGTGTTGTCACATGAAAAGATATAATAAAATATTTACAAAAATGTGAGAGGTGTACTCACTTTTGTGAGATACTGTATATATATATATATATTGCAATCCTAGTACAAGATTGGACATAGGTGTAGTATGGGTAGATATATACATATTTGAATACATGTATATGTGGACTCAAATCCTTTCGATTTAAATCTTTGTAATTTTCCTTTTTTTTTATGTCCAATTGTACGTGTGTACACACTTACATACATATGTTTATTATTTATTTTTTATTTATTATTTATAAAGTATCCCAAGTTAGCTCTAAAGAAGAGGGGACACCCTCGAAACGCGTCAACTACATTTGGAGGTTTACATTCCACTATGGTTTGTACTAGCGGACTGCTGAGTGAAGATTTCTGGTAGATCCACACGTTTATTTTGCCTGTTATTTAATCTCCTTTGTGATTTTGATGTATATACTTTTTTTAAATTAATAGTTGCAAAAGGTAATGCGCTAGGCTGGTGTGCCCTCTGTATTCTTTTCCTTTTAGAGTTTTATCTGGGTTCCCCTGACCTGTTGGGAGTGGCAGCACAGCCGAAATGGCAGTTAAACCAGCGGAGTCACGTTTCTAAGAGATCAAGTCGCACAGCAACCCCTCAAGCACAGGAGCATACATTTTCTTTTTCCAGTCTCATTATAAGAAGGATGATGTGGAAAAAATCATAAAGGGGTTGAAATGATCAGGGTGTTAGGGGAGGAACAAAGAAAAAATAAAAAAGGAGATAAATGGATAAAGATAATAAATGAATAAAATGTGATGCCTATATATATATATATATATATATATATATATATATATATATATATATACAGAGACCATGCTATGCCAGTTACACTGTGGGATGGGAAATGGTTGGTATCCCACTTCTTAACCCAGCTACCCCAGCATCAGTGCAGGGATGGGGGGTTGGATGTAAGGGAGAACTTGTTAGGGCTAAAAGAGTAAAAGGGTTGGGGGCAGGGCAAAAAGAGAAACATATATATATATATATATATATATATATATATGTATATATGTATATACACAGACACCATGCTCTGCCAGTGGCACTGTGGGGAGGGAAGTGGAAGGTATGAAGAAGACCATACTGGGGCTGGAAAAGTCAGAGTTTAGAAGGCGGGCAAAAAAGTCAGGTAAAAAAAAAGAAAAAAGAGAGAAAAATATATATATGCATGTGGTAAATGTATACATGTGAACAGGGACTAAGATATGCCTGTGTCCCTGTGGGAAGGAAAGTGGTAGATTTGAGAAAGACCATAATGGGGCTAGATAGATTAGAAGGTTGAAGGTGGGGCATTCAAGCTGCAGCTCACTCATATGTTGGTTCCATACAGTTAGGAGTAGAACCTGATTTGATAGAATATATATTGTTTATGGATTGTTTGAACTGGTCTTTTACTACTCATTGGTGTTCATTTATCAATACTATTACTACCATTATTATCGACTTCTCAGTCGAGTAATGTATGTCCTTTTTGACTCTGATAATTACTGCATTAGGGCATTTTTACTTTTATACTTGCATATTTCCATAGCTTTTAACACACTTTAAGGATTCTTTGAATATTCTTTATTGCCTAGTTTTTAGCCCTGATGAAGGGGTAGTGCTGAGCCCCTGAAACGCATTGGCTGTTCCAAATTAAAAATATTTTAAAATTTTGTACAAGCTAGTGTGGCACTCCTATCCTTTGCATATTTGCAGGAAACTTCTCCCTTCAGATATAAGCAACAGTGCTGAATTTCCAACATTTGTGGCGGTGTATGTAAAGTCAAAACATTTTTAAAGCTTTGGATAGAATGTATGTAAAGTCAAAACATTTTTAAAGCTTTGGAAATAAAGTATGTAGAAGAGTTAGGAACTTTGTCAGGTTTTTTTATTGCCATTTGTGTCTTTGATTGGTAAATTCATCCTCTGTATTTGTCCTGGCAACCACTCTCTTTGGTAAAATGGAAAGAGAAATCCAAGTTGTCACCAGAGAAAAAGGTGAAGCAAAATCTTTAAGTGGTCAAACCTGTTCCTGTGACAGCTGTCTAACAGGGAGAGATCTCTTCTTACTTCCTGATATGTCTCTGGGACAGGAAGTGAAGGGAAATCTTCCCTAAAGAAAGCAGCAAAAAATAGAGGGAAAAAAACAGTATAAGGGTCTTCCCTTACCCATACTAAATAAAAATGTTTTGGCTTTAAATATACTTTACCTTCCTAGCGGTGGACTAATTCTTCAGTCTTGTGCTTCAAAAAATCTTCTTCTGCATCCTTTGAAATCCCTATTGATCAGTAGGGATGATCGAATGGTTCGGGTCGACCGTCGGTTCGACCCGAACATTGACTGTTCGAAATTCGGCCAAATTCCGAACTTTTTGCTGAAAAAGTTCGGAAATTCGACAACCAGAACCGACCAAAATGCAATGGGACAGGAACTGGGCTTTAAAAGCCCATGATTGGACCAGAACCACCAGTAAAAGCCAATTGAGGGGGCAGGAGGATGCTAGGAATGTGATTGGAGTGACTAGGGGGTCCAGAGGCCAATCAGTAGTGAATACGCCCCCCCCCCCGTATATAAGATAGCCCTGCCAAATCTCTAGCATTGTAATACAGGGATGTGGAAGAGAGTGGAAGCAGTTCCGTTACTCCTGCTTCAAAAGTGTCATTTAGCAATTATTAGCGTGAGGAAAGGGATATCTAGTGTAGTTAGGGTACTATTTTCCACTATAGTTAGATTTAGTAATCTAGTTTCTGTAGGGTAAGTGTTAAATGTCAGGGTGACTGTAGTGTAGTGTAGGGTTAACTGACTGACTGCTATGGCAGGGTGATCAAGCCCTTCCATGTCAGGGTGACCGCCATAGAAAAAAGATTGTTTGTATTAGAATTGCAGTACAGCAGGATAGTGGCTTCGCTACTTTCACACCTGGCCGTTTTTGTTGCAGGCGTTTATTGGGCTTTTTTTAATGGACGTCTTTGAAGGCAGGCATGACATCTGAACTTCTGTGTAGGGGTATATATACACACACACACACATGTATGTATATATACACATACACATATATAGGTGTGAAAGTAGCAGAACTCTATGCCTGCGCTAATGAAATTATTTGCAGGCATAGGGCTTCGCTCCTATCACACCTATATGTGTGTATGTGTATAAATACATATAAGTGTGTGTGTATATATACCCCTATACAGAATTTCAGATGTTATGCCTGCCTCCAAAGACACCCAAAAAATGCCCCAAAAAAACGCCTGCAACAACACACCTGGGCGTTTTTGTTGCAGGCGTTTTTTTGGGCATTTTTTGGGCGTCTTTGGAGGCAGGCATAACATCTGAACTTCTGTGTAGGGGTATATATACACACACATGTTTGTATATATACACATACACATATATAGGTGTGAAAGTAGCAGAACCCTATGCCTGCGCTAATGAAATTATTTGCAGTCATAGGGCTTCGCTCCTATCACACCTATATGTGTGTATGTGTATAAATACATATAAGTGTGTGTGTATATATACGCCTATACAGAAGTTCAGATGTCATGCCTGCCTCCAAGGACGTCCACAAAAAAGCCCAATAAACGCCTGCAACAAAAACGGCCGGGTGTGAAAATAGCGGAGCCACTATCCTGCTCTACTGTAATTCTAATACAAACAATCTTTTTTTTTCTAGTTCTGGACATGCTACAGAGCTGAAACTTTACAGGTACACTTTTTAGACCCCCCCAGACACTAAATCCAAAGAAATCTCATTTTTTTTTTCAGTAATTTTTTCAATAATTGGCTCTCTATCAAAAATGACAATTTTTAAGAACTTTTTTTGTGTGATTAATAGTCCCTGGGGCATGACCCAGAACCCTAGGCACTTTTTAGGGGCATTTATTGGGTTTTAGGACTTCAAAATGGTGTTTTTTGATTACCGAAGTTAAGGTCCCATTGATTTCAATGGGGCTCTGAAATCCGGGCTGAACTTTCGGGAAGTTCGGGTGTTCTGGTCAAACGGAACTTTTAAAAAGTTCGATCATCCCTATTGATCAGGCCATAATATACTTTAACAAAATTCTGTTGTAAAAAAGCGCTAACAAGAATTGTTTTTTTATGCAGCTGAGTAGGTTAAACCCACACTGAATTGATCAGTGTTCACAAACCTTTTCTAACAATTGCATCTGAAGAATTATCTTTACTTTATTTTAGGGTCAAATCTGCAATTCTCTATTTGTTTAAAGTGATCACTCTTCAAAAGCTATAGGCATACCTGTGTCTGGAAACCCACTCTCTGACTTCTTAGATGAGGTGCTTCAGCCTTAACTGTAGGTCAGAGACTGTGCTGAAAAGCTCCTTACTAAGAAAACCAATGAGTTCCCTAATAGATGGTTGCATAAAAAGAAACACATCTGCTTCATTGCACAACCATATGTGCATAAACCAATTTATTCCTCTTTAGTCTACGTTTAGTCTAGGGTCTGCTTATCAAGGTGTAATTATGTGTGTCTACACACACTCTTCTACTTCTTCATAAAAATAGGCTAAGCCACGTGTGCATGATCATAACTAGCATAAAAGGCCTTTAGAGATGGGCCTTAAAGTCATGAGTTATTGGCTGACATTATCAAGAGAACTTAATACAACTCTTAATGAGCCATACACCCAATCATTTCCCAAATGGGAATAGCATGAAAATGAACAAATGACTGGAGATTACTGTGCAGGTGTTCTATGCAATGTCTGCTTTGTGTCAGTTAGCTGAACTACATGGTTACATAGCGCAGACATGGACGGGCGACTGGCTGCATCTGTTTTTGGACGCCCGAGGACATAAAAAGCAGAATATAAGAATAGATTTGCCTAGCGGGCTTACCAGCTCTAAATGCTTGATTGCAAAGGTATATTAGATACAAATATCCTATGCAATTCTGGAAAAAATCCAGTTAAACATTATTTTTCCTCAGATGAAAGGCTTTCTGTGCAACCTCATACATAGCAAAATATGTCTTTGGAGAATTTTTGTGTTAAAGAGACCCTGTCACCAATCTAAACTAATGCAGGAAAAGGAAACAGGAAAAAAGTATTTAAAATGCCAGTAATTTTTCTCCCATGGATGTTTTGTGAAAATCAGAATACTTCAAGAAAGTCATTCCCTAGCACAGCTTCTCCCTCTTTGCACGTTATAGCCCTGTCCTCTTCTGTGCTGGCCCAGCATTTTCACCCCCTCCCCTCCTTACATAACTAAATACATTTAGCTGCTGATAGAGGTTATGACTGTGATGCATGCTACCTGTCTGCCTGTCCACCTGTAAGGTGATTGATGTAGCCAGTCTCTGGGTGGAGACCAAACCTGATTTAAGCCAGCAATCTCATGCTGATGATATAACATGTGCTTCAAGCTCCCTGTTTGTCTGCCCTATTCCTGTGCCTGCTAGTTTAGATTCCCTTGTTTATGACCTTGGATCGGATATCGACTAAGCTCAGAACTCAGCCTGCCCTATTTCCAGACTGTCACTGAACACTCTGCCTGTCTGCCAACCACAAGTACCTGTTCGCTGTGCTCAGTTCAAGTACCTGTTCACTGTGCTCAGTTCGCACATGCCTTGGCATGGTAGCCAAGCACTATAACATTGTGTATTAGACCTAGGGGAAACTGAATACTAGCTTGCCTTTTGGGAAAGGAGAACGCTATAGGCAAAGAACACAGAAGCCAGCTCTTGTGCCAGACTACCTACTCTAGGGGTAGGCATGACATTATCACAAGCCTTTAACAAGAACATTTTTCTGTGAAGATGGACTGTACACAAGCTTGTTTATTTGCGAGCTTTGAAAACTGACATTCCAAGTTCGTGAACTGTCTCTGAGCGTGACACGGTCTGGAAACTCACCTCTAGCAGTAATGCAGGAACCAGAGCTCAAGGTTTACCCGCCTGATCGTATTTCTGGTGACCCTCATATGTTTTCCAACTTTAAAAACAGTTGTATACTATTTTTTAAGTTTAAGCCATACTCTTCTGGTTCTAAAGCACAGCGGGTTCACCTGATTATTACATGGTTGCAGGGGAACACCCAGTCTTGAGCTTTTACTCTCTCCGCAGTAGGTCCAGCTCGAGGATTGTTTGAGGCATTTTTCAAGGCCCTGGTTTTACTCTATGATGATCCTGACCGTGCCCACTTATCAAAAACTAACTCTAGGTATTTACATCAGGGAAGACACACTGCTGAACAACACTGTTCTGATTTCCACCACTGGGCACCTGACTCAGGGTGGAATGTCCCAACTCTAAGTAGCCAGTTCATGTTTAGCTTATCAGACTCCATTAAGGACACCTTAGTACACTACCCTAAACCAAAGTCATAGAATGAAGCTATGCAAGTCTTCATCTGTATAGACAGGCATTTAAGGGAAAGGTGTACAGAGAGGTTTTCCTCTACCCCCTAGTATGCTGGCTACTTCTTCTTCATCAGACCTTCCTGTGTCCTCTCAACCTTTCCAGATGGAGAAGCCCATGCAAATTGGCACTACTCATTTATCCTCTGGGGAAAAGACTAGAAGGAGATCCCAGGTACTCTGCTTATAATGTGGTGATCACAGCAACTTTGTTGCCAGCTGCCTCAATAAACCCCGAAAGGAAAAGAGTCTAGTGCGGATAAGGCCTGCTTCTCTAGACTATATGGTGCCAGATTCCCCCCAACACAAACTATTTGTACTTGCACAACCTAGTTCTGCCACATTTTCCCATCACCTCTCAGCTTTCATAGATTCTGTAGTACTCTACTACTCTTGGGAAGTGATCATGACTAATTTATTTTTTTTACACATTATAATTGTTGAAACCAGTGAACTTCACTGGTTTAAGCAACCATTTTTACTGAATGAAACGGATTCATTCAGTGTGTTTTGTTGTGATTAGCTGTGATTGGCCACAGCTAATCACATAGTAAAGAGGGGCTGTGACGGGCCCTGTTTGTACCATGTGATCACTTTGACCAATCACAGCTAGCAACACAATTGTATAAAATGGATGGCATGAAAATTGTCATGTAATCTGCTGTGACTGGTCACAGTGATCACATAGTGCCAGCAATGGGTCGGTACACTGATCAGTCATCGGCTGTGTCCAATGGACACAGTCAGTGACAGATTGTGCGAGGTGCGAACTGAGAGGATCATTTAAAGTTAACCCTGATGGATGAAAGTCTTGCTTGGCAGTCATCTTGCTATAGGCCGGGCGGGAACTGCGGGAACTGGTTAAGACTGAGATGGCAGGATCAACTACCTGAACAGACCACTTTGTAACTCTTTATCCACTTGATACAATTCAGCAATGATTTTCTTAGGAGTAAAAATATTTTCTGGATTGACCCAACTGTCATATATTGCCCATTATATTTGTTCATAAATAGGGAATGTCTTTTTATTTTTATATTTAGTCTCTTTCAACCCAAAGGAGAACAGACTGCAAATGGTAAGGCTTACGTATATAGAAGCATAGCCACTTTAGAAAGCATATTGCATGAAGCTGCAACTTCAGTTGTATAGGAGTCTGGGGGTGAGAAATCTTCCACAGCCTCCTCTAACATTGCCTCTGGGTCCTCTTCATCCGCCGCCCCCCCCCCCCCCCAATGTCCCCTTCTAGGCCAAGCATATTGGGATCTTACTCAAGATGGGATCAGTATCCGAATAGAAATGGAGGAGCTGGAGAAAGGGATTGATGCTTTGGAGCCCTGGACAGGGATGGCTGCATTAAAGCCATTAGTTATATGAGAAATTATGACATAGTTACAGGAGAATCTTCTTTTGCTACTTGTTGCGTGCCTGAAATAGGACTACAGTTGGATGCAGATACTAGTGTTAGAATTGTGTCCTGCTCCGGTGCAAGGGAAGCATCATCACTCTGAGGTTGAATGTTGTGTGGGCTTTTGGCAGAGTGAATGTTTACCTGAGGCTTTGCCGTGTCTCTCTTTTGTCTGGTTTTCGCCATAGCTAGCAGGTGTGTGTGATCCCTATGGAGTAGTCACAGAGTAGGATGAAGAATATAGGGTAGGGGGGGGTCCTAAAGTAATAGACCGTCCTTTAATAAAGTTCTTGTAGTAAAAAGGCGTCAGGAAGCACCTGAGTACCTTATAAGGTCTGCATACAGTGGAGGTAAAGAGTGTGACCAGTGCTGGGATGAAACACCTGGCCATGTACTGGAGACTAAGCTCTGAGTGGTAACATTTTATTGTCAATTTTAAAAAGTTTAAACTGTGAATATTTCCCAAACATAGCCCCTGTTTTTACAGTAATGGTTAGAGATACAGGGTAACCCTTGTTTTACCTGTCCACATTCTAGATAGGATACAGGCTTTGTCCGTCACGGTGGGCATACCCTCAAAGGGGTCTTCAGGGTCTGGGTTCCATAGGGAAGCACCTGCGGTTGACTACATGCACTAAGTGCAGAGGGGAGCACCCATGCTGGTTCCAGTACCCAAAGCAAAATTAGAGGCCATCCCCACAGCATGTGACCAGGGTACAGCTCCCAAGCTTTAACCGAGGTTGCACTGATTCTGCCTTTATTGTAGTATTTGAAGACGGTAAAGAGTTGAATAGAGAGTTGATTGAAGAATCAGAGTATAAAATAATAAACAAGTTAAGCTGAGAGCGATTTCTTCATAAGGGAGAAGAAGTCAATCTTCTTAGAACATTAGCAAAAAACTGAGGGCTCACATAGTGGGGTAGTGTTATAGGGGAGGTGCCCAGGGGATGTGTCCTTTAGAAGCTTTGCCAATGTCCAATCCACTGAAGGCATGAGCCTATAACCCAGAGTCTTTGAAAACTTTGTCCTGTATTTTGAGAATACAAACGTCTTATTAGGATGCTTCCATACCTTGTGAATCCAATTGTCAAAAAAAGAATGATATGGAAACACTTTTGCATCATGGATTTGCTTATGAAAACCAAGAACAACAGAACATTCAGAAGGGGAGGCAGGAGAAGTTCACAAACTGCTTGAATCAGAGATCAAACTAACTCTATTTGACTAGAAATTGAAAAAAAAAGAATCATCATTCTCATCTTCTGCAAAAGCAATATGAGAATCGTTATCTGGAAGAATACTGAACGCATTAAGAACCTCACCATCAGACAAGTCTGTAAAGGCAGATGACTGGGGAGGGAGTTTTCATGACACCCTAGTATGAGGACAGGAAATATCCTAAGCTATTTTAGAGACAAAGGGCACAATTCACTAAGCGATATTTTACCGCATCTGAGTATGCGGTAAAATAACGCACAACGTTCACAAAAAAAAACAAAAACAGTGTAATTCACAAAGAAACTCTCCTTAAAATCTCTCATGCGTTATCTTTTCATTGTATGCCTTTAATACCGCATGAAACCATGCGGTAAGTTATCGCAAGCATCTAATATAATGCTTTTCCAAAAAAAGTGTAAGGCAGTCAGCAATTTAGTCAGGGCTGGTATGGCATGGCTTCTCTATGATGAGGGCTTAAAGAACCCCATAAGATGGGTATAAAGCTCTATTATAAGTGGCCTGGATAACCTGAACTTCTGCAGGGTATCAACATCTGTGAATAAGTTGGGTATAAATAAAGCTCTATTATAAGTGGCTTGGATAACCTGAACTTCTGTAGGGTATCATCATCCGTGAATTGATTCAGCAGCTTAAATTGACTACTTGAGATATCCTCCTCCTTCTGTATTGCTTTAAATTCCAGAAGACTGGTTTCAAAAGGCTCCATCATCTTTGCTATGCTGTCTGCCAGCCTCCAGAAACAACTCTTGACTAAAAACTAGCTGACGCCTACTCCAGCTTGCACTTTTCCACCTATTTTTTAAACCAATCCCTAGGGGGGTCTGACCATTGCCATAGTTATTGCATTGTTATCGCAAACGTGGATCAGTACTTAATTACCGCATGCATTTATTTATTTATTTCATTTTGTGAATTGGCTTTAATGCCTTCATATGCAGTATTTAACAAGTGTTTTTGGTGTTTGTGCTAAATATCGCATACAAGCAATAGTGAATTGACATTTTCATTATCGCATGCGTTACGTGGACATGTGACCATCATAATGCATGCGATAACTTTTAGCGAATTGTGCCCACAGCCATTCATAACCAAAGAAAGAGAGTCCAGGGTAAGTGAAGGAGGGAAAGGGGGGGTTGGTCACAATCTCAAGCAGAGTATCAGATATGGTGGCAGTAGCAGACACAGCTGAAGCCGCAGTACAAGCACAGCATTACAACTAGTGCATATAGAAGAGTTCTGTGGGGAAAGATTGGGTAATGTAGTACACCCAAACTTCATTTAGGATTAACCATGTCAACTTAAATCAATACAAAGTGCATATACCACTATCAGGCCCTGTTACAGGAGAGGGACACTCACCCAGGCAGCCAATCAAGTAAGGAAGCTTAGCCAATCAAGTAAGGAAGCTTTGCCAGGGGAGGAGGCTGTGGTCCAATGGAAAAAAATGTTTAGTCAAACAGTAAATAAAGCCTCAGGCTCAAAGGCTCCAACAAGGCTTCAAAGCAGAGTGAGGTCTGTAACATCACTTTTTCAAAAGCCACGGGCTGTCAGAAACAAGTGTGCGCTCAGGATTCCAGTAGCGCAGTAGAAAATCTTAGCCATGCCTGTGCAGTAAATAACTAGCTTCATCTGGCCAGCAGAGGGGAACAGGCCACATCTGCACAGCAGAAAAAAAAAAAACTAGAAGCTAAACTCAGAGGTGATCCTTTCCAGGACGGAAGGAGAGGTGCATACACAAAAGTGTTATAATTTAAAGAAATAAGACAAAAGTAAAGTAAAAATGAAAGACGTAAACAGGTGGGAGGAGGAGCTAGTAAAACAGGGAAAAAAACTGGACAACAATTACAGCTATGCAGAAGCTCTCTGGGATCTAGGAATACAGCCTATAAAGGAAACACTGTGACAGGTGGATCACCTGTCCTATGTGTCACAGTGGCGATGCACGAAGGCCTGCTACTGTTCTAGGGAGAACAAGCCTTGTCTGGTAAAACTTGTTTAAAATCAAGAAACACCTATTTTTTTTTAGCTGTATTGGTAAAACTGTGAGGCTCAAAATCCAACAAGAAAGAGATTTTTTGGTACCTTCTGCCCCTAGGATCCCTGTGATATATTTTTTACCGAAAGTCCATAAAAATCCGGTCTGCCCACCCGGGAGGCCTATCATCAGTGGGATAGATTCTGTTACCTCCCGAGTGGGCAGATACATAGATCATTTTTTGCAGCCAATGATCACAAAAATGCCTTCCTATCTCCGGGATTCTATGCAAGTGATCAATGAACTTCGAAGTATCACTTGGAGGGATGGTTATATAATGGTTACAGCCGATGTATCATACCATTATATCCCATCAGCATGGAAGGGAAGCGGTATCTCATTTTTTGAGTCTTGGAAATTTGTTGGGTCTCCAAAGGAATTTCATACTTGCCCTTTTGGATTTCGCTATGGCCCACAATTATTTCTGGTTCGATGGCCAGTTTTATTTACAAAATAAGGGTGTGGCCATGGGTGCAAAATTTGCACCCAGTATGGCCAACCTATTTATGGTCAAGTGGGAAGAGGATGTCGTCTTGGGTGTACCTAGGCCAGAGCTTGTGCTCTGGCGTAGGTACATTGATGACATCCTCTTCTTATGGAATGGCAGTTCTGATTCCCTTCAAGACTTTATGTCGGTCCTCAACACCAACCAGAGGGGCATTAATTTGCAGTATGAGTCTAGTAGCACCGAAATCCATTTCCTCGATTTAAATATACGAGTTGAAGAAGGTCAGATTGTGACCTCCACATTTTTTAAGACTACTGACAGGAACGGATTCATAGATACCACTAGTTGCCATCACAAGGCGTGGTTAGAGTCCGTTCCTGTCAGTGAGTTCTTGCGTTTAAAGCGCAATTGCTCGCGCAGGGATGATTTCTTGCGTGAGACATTGGTTTTGAAGAAAAAATTCCTTGAAAAGGGGTATATAGAGGTGCTATTTGATGAAGCAATCGCTCGTGCTGATGGGCGGATCAGGGAGGATTTACTGCAACCTAACATTAGGGAAAATAATAAATCATTTGAATATGCCTTCTTTTCCTCCTTTTCTACGCAACACTTCTCTGTTAAGAGGATATTACGTCGTCATTGGCACATTCTACAAAATGATGGTGTGTTAGGCTCCCTGCTTCCACAGCAACCTCAAGTTGTATACAGGGGAGTCCCGCCCCTGAGATTGCAGGTTGCGCCGAACATCAGAAACCACCCTAAGAGGGTTTCCTTTTTTCAACAGAAGGGGGGTTTCTATAAATGTAGAAAATGTGCCATTTGTAAACTAAACATAGAGAAGAGACGTTGCGTGGAAAATTTCAAATCCAGCTCCACTGGTCAGGAATTTGAGATTAGACCTTTTATTTCCTGTTCCACCAAACATGTGGTCTACCTTATTAGGTGCCCATGTGGCCTTGACTATGTTGGCCGCACTATCCGAGAGCTACATGTGAGGCTCAAGGAACATGTGGCCAACATAGTCAAGGGGTACCCTAAGCACAGCGTATCACGCCATTATGATCAATGCCATCAACGGGACCCTAAGGGTACCCTGTTTTTAGGCATTGACAGATACGCAGGGAATTGGAGGGGTAGCAATATGACCCGTGGGGTGTCAAAACTCCAAACGAATTGGATATATAGGATGAAGTCTTATACTCCGATGGGGTTGAACATAGAATGGGACCTGAATGCGTTTATCAGTAACTCATGAGCACATTCTGGTCCAAAATTCTTTTCCCCTTGTTCTATGATATCTATGGCATTGGAATATAATGTTTTTATATGTTTGTTCTGTCTCTCTTTTTTAATGATTTTTAATATTCATGTGGCATTTAGTCTTCTGGTGTTTTGTTCCCCAGTGTGTTCTACTGTGTGTCCATTAGATGGCACCGTCACTTCCGATATTTGGTAGTGTTTATAAGTTTTTATGATTTGCCCTTTGAGTTTGGTAAAAGAAGATTTGCCATCCTTAATTTTTATTGTTTTACATTTTGCAGAGTTCTTTGGGTTGATTCCTACATTGATAAGTTAGTTTCTAACTGGCCTTAAGGGATATCCGGTCTGTGGAACGCAGTATTCCCACTTCCGGGTACCCGGGTCATATCCTGGCCGTTCGAGACATCCGGGCGTTGAGGCGCAAGTGTCCACGTCCGGTTTCCTGTAGTTTGCAGCAAGTTCCGCCCTCCTCCACCACTATTTATAGCGATAGGCTCCGTGAGACCGCGCCCCTTGACGACGTCTGCGGAAGACGAAACATACGTCGGGCGTTACTCGCGGTGTTACACCCCAACACGGAGGAGACGCGGCGGCCATCTTTTCGGTGGTTTAAGGAACAAGTCTGACACACGAGGGGAACACTACATGTTTGCTGAGATGCCTGATTTTATCAACCTTTTGTAAGTGTTTTTAATCTATATGCTTTGAATAAATGTTTAATGGTCTGCGCTATGATGGTGTCCTGCTCTTTGTTTCAAATGATCAATGGTGGAATCTGTGAATCCTGTTAAATCGTCAGAAGGATCGCCCTGGGCTTCTATATCATTTGAGCTTGTTGGATCTCTGTGATGGGGATCATTTCGAGTTGGTAAGAGGCGGTGTGATCAGGGTGTCTGGTGGTGGTTCTTTGGATCTACATTTTCGCACCTGTATCTGGTTGAAAAGGACATTTTACAGACTTTCTTGTCCAGTTCAATTTTGGACATGTTTTAAGATTAGCGCTACATTACTCACTACATACATCACCAATTGATCTGTTACTATTCCAGATTTTGTGTAGCTGCTTTTCATTTTTTTCATATATTGTTTTTAGATACATATCATTAGTTAGCGCAGCAATACTGTCATTCATTCAAAATCCAACAAGCCAGTTGCTTTACAGGATAACAGTCTCAAAAAGAAACTTCAGGAGCTGAAGGAAACTGGTTCTTACACCTATGTGCTAGGTGCAAAACTGGCATCCTTTGTCAATTAGAGGTTTGAAGCAGAACTAAACCCATCAATTTAAGTTTCCTCCAACAGTAGGCATGCTCCCAATGATAAGTCCCAGTTGCTTGTCTCTTCACTGAATTATCAAGTCATAAAATGGCTGGTATCATAGCTAATCATGTGTGGAGCATGCGCAACTGCAGATCAACAGTGACTAAGATGTGACTAAGATGGAAGCCACCTTGGCTGTGAAGGATCAGATGGTTGAAGCTGTCCTAGCTGCCTGTTTAGTTGCACCTAGCATCTCGCTCCTGGAAATGGGTGACATAGACACTGGTACAGATTAATCTTCAATCAAAGCTGTGTCTCTCAATGAACGTAGGAGAAATGTTTTGCTTTTAGGCAGTTTTCAGATGGGAGGACAGGGGTAGTAAAAACAGGTGGCTGGACCGCAGTTTTACCCTCCCCAAAGTTGCCCGTTTAAAACAAAACATGCAACCACTCTCGGTCCCATACATGCTGCGCAAAAAATATTCTATGTTAAGTAATTAGGACCATGCCGCAACTGTGAGCTAAATGCTTGGCTTACAATTGTAGGACAGTATTTACATGAAAAGAATCCCTTATTAAAATAAAAATAAAAAAATCAGCAGGCAGCAGTATTGCATCTGGAATACCTATCAGCCACTGCTTTACTGCCCTCTGAAAACCATTCCACTGAGGAATCCTTTTTAGAGAGGTGGTAAAAAGCGCCACCCATGTGAAAAAGGCCTTAGTTGTACTTTAAAGTGATAGTAAACCCAATAGTTTACTACATACACACATTTGCGGGAATTCATGGCGTGCTCTTTGTGCCTGAAAAAAATGGTGTGTGAAGTGCTGCCCTGTAGGACTAGTAATGTGCAAATAACAATAAATGAGCATTTGATGTGGAACAATGGTGAAAGTTAAAATCCAATCTCCAATAGCTAAAGCTTGAAAAATGGTGAAAGATCGTTTTAGGCAAAAAATCCTTAAAAGGGGAGGCTGTAGAGAAAGCCTGGCGGTGGATGGATGGGGAGGAGAGGCTGGTTTGCATCCTGTGCGCTCAACGGTCCTTTCTATGGATTCCTAAAGCTCTGCTGCAGCAGGATCCTCTTTTCTTCTCTTTCTTGTGCACTGCTTGACTCAGCTGACTCCTTTGCTCGGGAGGCAATGTGGCGGCAGCATTGAAGTCACTGTTTGATTGCACTGAACATTCATTATTCAAGTTTTAAATCACCTGATGATTGCACAGCAGCTTTGTCATTACCCATCTGAGTTCACGTTTAATAAATATTAATGTTTGTCACATGGTGAAGGATACACTTTATATATAACCATTTTGCATGTTAGTCGTTTTTTTTTACCTGATTGTATTTATTTCATTTATTTGTTTATTTTTATTCATTTGAGATACACCATTGACTTTCACCATTATTCAAGCTTTAGCTATCAGAGATTGGATTTTAACTTTCACCATTGTTCCACATCAAATGCTCATTTATTGTTATTTGCACATTAACCACTTGCCGACCAGTCACTGGGACTGTACTGCGGCAAAGTGGCTCGATTCCGTCCAGCGACGTAGACCTATGTCGCTTGACTCCTCCCCTTGTGGGCGGCGCTCGTGCACCGCTGGAGGCTCGCTCCCGCTGTTTTCAGTCACAGCGGGAGTCGGGCCAGGTGAGGAGCAGCGGCGATCGCTGCCGCTCTTCCACGATCGTCGTGGAATCGAGTCTGGAGATCTGCCCGCTTGTGTAAACAGAGCGGGCGGATCTACTAAGTGACAAACAGTGACAGATTGCAGGGTTCGCTGAACATGTCACCTCCCCCCACACACGTCAGTAAGCACCAGGCATACATTAACCCCTCCCTCTCCAATAAAATTAACCCCTTCCCTGCCAGTGTCATTTTTACGGTAACAGTGCATATTTATAGCACTGATTACTGTAGAAATGTCACTGGTACCCCCAAAAATGTCAGTCAAGAGTCCGATCTGTCCGCCACAATGTCGCAGTCCCGCGAAAAAAAATCGCAGATCGCCGCCATTACTCGTTAAAAAAAAAACACCAAAAATGACAGAAATCTTTCCCTTAGTTAGTAAACGCAATAACTTTTGCGCAAACCAATCAAAATAAGCTTATTGTGATTTTTTTTTACCAAACATAGGTAGCAGAAAACAAATTGGCCAAAAATGTAAAAAAATTTTGATTTTTACATTTTTTTTTGGGGGTAATTTTATATAAAAAAATTAGAAAAATATTGTTATTTTTTCAAAATTTATGCTCTTTTTTTGTTTATAGTGCAAAAAGTAAAAATCACACAGGTGATCAAATACCACCAAAAGAAAGCTCTGTTTGTGGGAAAAAAAGCCATAAATTTCGTTTGGGTACGGTGTCGCACGGCCGCGCAATTGTCAGTTAAAGTCGCACAGTGCCGAATCGCAAAAAGTGGCCTGGACGTAAGACAGCAAAATCCTCCGGTGGTAAAGTGGTTAATAGTCCTACAGCGCAGCACTTCACACACAATTTTTTCATATACTACATTAGCTTGGGTTTTGCTATATTGGTGTTTGCCGGCTGTTTTGGGCTGTTATTTTCCACCTTAGTGATAGCGCCAGAGTCTTACATTACCTACTATGCTCTTTGTGCCGTCTCTCCATTCCAGCGGATGCTATGCCTTTGTCATTTACTTTCTGTGGCATTGCATTGCAATCCCACAAAAGTATAGCAGCGTACACAGCTTTCTGATCCCAAGTCAAAAATCAATCAATGTGCATGCGCGATATTCCAGCCATTTCAACAAGAAGGGGCCGCAGTTTTACAATGTACAGATGCGGAAAGCAACAATAAAAATAGTGGCGTCTTCATAAAGGAGACAGGGAAGGCAAAAATCTGAAAAAAAAAGTAAGCAGGAGCTGAGGGGGTTTATTTATAAAAGTAGATTGATATAAAAGGCTTGTGTGTAGTGTCTACAGGGCTGTCTTTATTATTGATTGGACCCTGGGCAAATATTTTCTTGGGCCCTCCAAAATCTACTTGCAGGCAGCGCGGGCTCAAGAGGCTGCTGCTTTGGGCCCCACAACAATGACTGGGCCCAGGGCAGCTGCCCCTTTTGCCCTGTGTTAAAGACGGCCCTGAGCGCCTATATTCATTTTCAGGACTTCGTTGGCTAAGTTTACTACTGCTTTAAGTCATCTGTCATACTCCTAATAGTTAACAACATTCACAAACGTATTAATAGAAAGTCTATTAATGGAGCTATTAAACTCAAGTGGAATATTTCTTTTAAATGCCTAAAGCAAAGCTAAAATCTCATATCCTTTGCAGTACTTAAACAAAATTCTGCAATTCTGTTCCTCTTAGATGGCCTTGGATGTTAAAAAAAAATATGAAAAAATGTATTTGCTCATCTCAGAAATGTTTTCATTCTGCGAATCCCCTTGTCCACCAATGATAGCGCAATATTAGCCTATATATAAATCTGCAGTTGTCACTGTGCCGCACATGTGAACAGCTATGACACCAGCCATTTGAGGATACAAAAGTTTGGTGGAAAGCTGACATAAGCTCACTGGCAACTGTGACAAGTATGCCTTGAATGTAGAATACACTGTACATGTACTAAAAGGATGAATGTAAATGAAAATACTGCTGAAAACACTGGAATGTTTGCTAAGATTTAATAACATTAAGGCTCCGTTTCCACTATTGCGACTTGTAGTGCGACTTGTCAAGTCGCACAACAAGTCAAAACCCATTATTTTCAATTAGGCCCGTTCTAACTGCTGCGACTTGAGTCGCAGTGACTTGTAAAAAGGTTTTGCACTACTTTTGGGCCGACTTCAGTGCGACTTGTCCCTCATAGAAGGAAGTCGCACTGAAGTCCCCAGAAGTAGCTGCAAACAAGTTACACTACAAAGTCGCGCTAGAAGTAGCGCGACTTTGTAGCCGCAATAGTGGAAACGTAGCCTTATTGAACATTTCTAACTTGAGCTTTGTTTTGGGAAATGATTAAATCAGTGGGTTTAGTTCTGCTTTAAAACAAACCATGCATCAGTTATATTTTTTAAGTATTGCTGAATGATGAGGTAGCTTTTCTGGTCTAAGACCTTTCTCTACACCGCATCCCTTAAATATAGTATTTCATTCTAATCCTAGTATATTGGGATTTTTATGGTGCCAATTTTTTCTAAAAAAAAAATCATTTTTATTTTACATACATTAAAAACATGTTTAAAAAATATACATTAGCCATATACAGCTGTGATGTCTTGCTGTATATGGTTAATGTCAATTTTTTAAACATGTTTTTAATGTGTGTAAAATAAAAATTATCATTATTTTTTTTTTTATTGCATTTTGGGTCCATAAATATGCCAATATTCTATGATTTCAATGAAATACATCAGATATAGTTTTCATATAAAGTGCATAGTGTAATACAGTATGTACAAGTATTTATATTTCCTCTCAAAGATATCACAGGTCTCTCCTCACAATGCTTTCATCTGCTCAAAGATATCACAGCACTCTCCTAATCTGCTTTAATTTCCAGAAGGGTGACACTATCCCTGGAATTCATAAAGACTGGTGCAGACAGATTTTGCAAAAGTGTCTCACATGCGTATTAAAAGTGGCGCAGCACGCACCAAATTCATGAACCTGTCTACAGTATAACTTGTATTTGGCGCACACTGTGCCACTTCTAGAATGCATCTGAGACACTTTCGCAAAATCTGTCTCTGTATGCCAAAAGAAAGTTGGTCTTAACCACTTGACCTCCTGAAGAGTTACCCCCTACCTGACCAGGCTATTTTTTGCGATATGGCACTGTGATCTAACTGACTATTGTGTCGCTGTACCTAAATAAAATTGATGTCCTTTTTTTACAACAAATAGAGCTTTCTTTTGGTGGTATTTGATCACTTCTGCGTATTTTTTTTTGCGCTATAAACAAAGATCAATATTTTTTTCTTTCTGCTATAAGACACAAGTCGCTCCGACTTAGAAAAAGGGTCCTGAGCTTCTTTGGGGCGACCTGGAGCGACCTGCATTGACTTCAATGATGTCCGTGCATGTCGCTCCGAGGTCGTGGTGCGAGCTGTGCACCGTGACTTCACAGGTCGCCCGGCAAGTCGGGTCGCGCCTATGTGAACCGGCTCTAAAACATATCCAATAAAAAAACGTAAAAAATCAAACTTCTTCATCAATTTATGCCAATATGTATTCTGCTACATATTTTTGGTAAAAAAAAATTCCCAATAAGCATATATTAATTGGTTTGTGCAAAAGTTATAGCGTCTTCAAACTATGGGATATTTATATTGATGTATTTATTTAATACTAGTAATGGCGGTGATCAGCCATTTATAGCAGGACTGTGATATTGTGACTGACAATTTGGAAACTGACACTTTTGACAATTTTTGGGAACCAGCGACATTATTATAGGTGATCAGTGCTAAAAAAATATGCACTGTCACTGTACTAATGACACTGGCTGGGAAGGGGTTAACATCAGGAGTGATCAAGGGGTTAACTGTGTGCCTAGCTAGTGATTTTGTGTACTGTGGGAGGTGCTTTTACTAAGGGAAGGCATGTCACTGCTTTGTAGGAATACAGGATCAATGCCTTCCCTACTAACAGAACGGTGATCTGCCTTGTTCTGCCTGTGTATTGAACAATTGGTGGGTGCTGGCGGGCATCAAGTCAGCGTATGCAACGCGAGGCTCCCACTGTGTGTGATCACAGCAGAAACGAGCCAACGGCAGCGCGAATGCGCGCACCCTACCTAGAAAAGCGAAATCACATATAAATACATGATCTGGTGCACAAGTGCTGCCCTGAAGCAGTAAAACTACTATAGGGTGGACCTGTAGAGGTTAATTAGCTCCACTTTAGTAACACAAACTGTTGGTATTTTATTTTGAATTTTGTTGCAGGTGTTGCGCCACAATGTAGAAGTGGAGACAATTAGAATTAACTGAATTTGCTGCACAGCAAGCTGTCAGAACCAAAACTGTCACAGATGTTTTTTTGAATTAGACCGAACACAATAACGAGAACAATCAATTCCAGAAATGTTATGAAGCAGCTTTATTGAATTCCCCGCTATATTGGTTCAGGCATCAGTCAGGGGTCAGCATCTACTCCTGGCATGAACTCAGAGATGGCATTATCATGCCTGCGCAGTTTGTGGGTGTGTTTGCAATTGTCTGACATCAATAAGCCCCCTGTTGCAGCCACCCACTGTAGTGTATTAACACAGACAGGCTTGTACAGGTTGCTTCTTTATTCACTGCACATCAGCATGCAACTAACTTCAGCCACACCCAGCTCCCAGACATATACATAATTGTAACATTTTGCAGACAGCAACTTAACCCATTGCTTACCATACTACATTCCCTCCTCTCTTTGAATAAAACATAACATGCACAACGTATTAATAAGATTAACAAAATGCATGGATGAACAACTAAAAATTTTAACTATAAACTCCTGACTATACACATAGTCCTTAAGGTAGGCCGGTGGATTTGTTGCTCGTTTTTCTCTCGGCCATTCCGATGTGGATGGTTGTGGATTGAAGTCTGGATCACTGGCAGTATCATCACTACTCTTTGCCTGTTCGCCATCTTCCGATACTTGACCTTCTGACTCAATAAATTTCTTCACAAATGAGGAATTACGCACTTTTGTGTGACCATCTAAATCCTCTAAAACCACTTGAGTACCTCTTTTCTCCTTTACAACATAAGGCTCAGGTTCAAAGGACGGAGCCAGTTTGTTAAACCGATCACTTTGAAGCAACACCTTATCACCCTGTTGAAGGCCACTAGGTTGACAATGGCGGCGGTGGTTTGCATACTGTTCAGCCCGGATCTTCCTTTCCTCATCAATATGCCGAAAAGGTTTCTGACTTGTCTGGCAATTTTGTCCTGAATTTGCGACCACAAAGAAGTTCCGCAGGACTAACGCCAGTGACAGTATGCAGAGTTGTGCGATAAGCCAAAAGAAAACGCCACAGTTCCTTTTTCCAGTCTCTTCTCTCTAAATGAGCAATCCGCAAAGCTTTCAGCAAGGTTCGATTCTGGCGTTCCACTTCCCCGTTAGCCTGTGGCCAGTATGGAGTTGTATGATGACGTTCAATAGCATTTGATTTCAGATAATCCTGAAATTCCTGAGAAGTAAATTGGGCACCATTATCACTCACAATCCGTTTAGGCAACCCATGAGATGCAAAAATGCTCTCCAACCCCTCAATTACAGTTGATGATGTAGCTTTAGTGAGAACTACCACCTCTTGCCACCTTGAATAATAGTCCACAACAACTAAAAGATGGTGTCCAGATGGAATGTCGTACAGATCAATGGCTAAATCTTCCCATGGTCCCTCAGGTAGAACAGTGTGAGTTACTGGTTCTGGTTTAGGTTTGCTGCCCACCAACTGACATGCCCGACATGAAGAAACCAAACGTTCCACATCCTTGTCAATTCCTGGCCACCAGACTTTCTCACGTAATCTTTGTTTGGTGCGTACAATGCCTTGATGGCCCTCATGGGCTAAATGTAATGTACGTTTCCGTAAGTCTTTAGGCATCACAATACGATTGCCACGTAGAACTAGTTGTCCTGCAATACTCAGCTCTTGTTTGATTCTGTGATAGCTTGGGTCACAATCCACCCAAACCCCTTGTCTTACACATTTCCTCAACCGAGCAATTTCCGGATCCACAGATGACAATTCTTCAACCTCCCGCGGTGTCAATGCCTGAGGCATGGCGTTAGTAGCCACAAAACGAATGTACTTTTCTGCCAGGTTATGAACAGGTGCAGAAGACTGAGGCAATCTGGAAAGTGCATCTGCCGCATTAGTCGGTCCAGGTCTGTACCGCACTGTAAAGCGATATGGTAACAATCTGAGAACCCATCTCTCAATTCTGGCGGATGGTTTTGAGCGTGGCGAATATATCACTTCCAGAGGCTTGTGGTCTGTGATGATTTCAAAATCAAGGCCGTAGAGATAGGTGTGAAACCTTTCACATCCCCAAACAACAGCCAAAGCTTCTTTCTCGGTCTGAGAATAACGTCTCTCTACATCAGTGAGGGATCTGCTTGCATACTGAATAGGCCTGTAATTGCCTGTGCATTGTCTCTGAACCAAGATGGCGCCTAACCCCACAGGGCTAGCATCGACAATAACCTGGGTGTGTGCAGTAGGATTGAAATAAGCCAAAGTTGTGGCGCAAGTCAGCCGTCTCTTAAGTTCATCAAATGCACCTTGTTCCAAAAAGCCCCACTTCCAAGGGACTGCTTTGCGAGTCAACACTCTCAAAGGTTCACTGACAGTCGCCATATCTGGAATAAACTTGGCACAGTAATTCGCTAGCCCAAGAAAACTGCGTACTTCTGCAGGGTTTTCAGGATTTCTGGCATCAGACACAGCTTTAATTTTACAGTCCTCCGGACCAATGCCCCTGTCAGACAGCACATGGCCCATAAAAGTCATTTTATTCATTTGAAATGTGCATTTCTTCTCATTTAATGTCAACCCTTTCTCCTTCAAGCGATTTAGCACTGCACGGAGACGTTCATCGTGCTCCTGTGTGTTTGTTCCCCACACAATTATATCATCAGAAATGTTATGCGTGCCTTCACAACCATGTAGCACTTGCTGAATCACATGTTGATAGGCCTCCGGTGCGGACGATACGCCAAACATCAACCTCTTGTATCTAAAAAGACCTTTATGGCTTGCAAATGTAGTGATGACTCTAGATGCTGGGGTCAATTCAATCTGATGATAACCCCATTTCAAATCCAGTTTACTGAAGACACTTGCCCCATTCATTGCATGTAGAACATCTTCAATAGTGGGAATTGGATGTCTCTCTCTCTGCACAGCTTGGTTAGCACATCTCATGTCCACACAAATCCGAATATCTGTGCCCTTTGGTACAACAACTAACGGCGATACCCACGGAGTGGGCCCTTCCACAGGTTCAATAATGTCAAGGTCTAGCAGCTCTGCCAGTTTGTGCTCAACAGGTGATCTCAGGCTATAAGGAAGTCTGCGTACTGGCTGTGCAATAGGCTTTACATGTGGATCAATGTGAAGCTCCAACTGAAAATCCTTTAATTTTCCAAACCCAGAGAAGCAATCTTTAAATTCCTCTTTCAATGCAGAAATAGCAGGAGACACCATATTCACTCTTGCGCTGCCTACATCACGGCCAATCTGTAACACCCCTAGTGCCATTGCGGTTTGACGACCAAGCAGAGGCGACCCTGTGCCATCTACAACATAGAATTCGGTCTGCAATGGAGGACCAGTCTCATGTGTTTGAACAGAGGTATAAAATTTGCCTTTAAGTTGCAGTGGTGTACTGGAGCCATAAGTATAAATCTGTTTAGTGGTGTTACACAATTTAAGGTGATTTTCTCTGCCATTAAGACTGTGCCAAGAAGCCAAGTCCATAACATTGCATGTAGCTCCAGAGTCAATCAACACTGACACATCCGTATTTCCAATCTTAATGGTTAATGTCCCGGCTTGCAGAGAACACAGGGAGAATATAAATTCACAGTCAGGAGCACTCTCTTTATCCTCAGCTATAACATTTACTTGTGCAGATTGTCCTTTGGTTTTGTTATCTCTGGTTGTACTTCTACACACAGCTGCAAAATTACCTGTCTTTCCACAAGCATAGCACATTTTATTCTGTACCACAGTGCAGTCCTGACTTGTGTGTCCCGCCCTGCCACATTTATTGCAGGTGATATGTAAAGTCCTCTTTGGAAAACTCTCTTTCCTACTCCAGATATTCCTATTATTATAGGTAGGTTTGGAGACTGTATTGACAGATGCAGTGTTCTTGGTTTCAATATGCAGAGCCTGGAGCTCAGACAGTTCAATGGCTCTTGCAATCTCCTGCAGACTAGTAAGTGTGAGACTAGGTTCTCTCAATAATCTCCTCCTGAGGTGCACAGATGTGCATTTCTCTATGACCTGATCTCTGATTATCTCCTCAGTTACAGTCCCAAAATCACAAGACTTTGCCAGATATTTCAGCCTAGTCACATAACTGTCTGTGGTTTCTCCCAGTTCTTGCACAGCCTTTCTAAACTTATATCTTTCATAGGGAATATTTTTCTTTGGCTCAAAGTACTCACTCAGTCTATTCATGGCTGTCTCATAGTCTGAATCTTCCCCTGTTGCTCCCAGGGTTTCAAAAATGTCCTGAACTTGAGGTCCAGCTAGATGCAGCAGCATGGCTCTCTTCTGAGCAGGTGCAGTCACTCCTGTGGCTATAACATAGAGCTGAAATCCCTTCTTCCACTTGTCCCAGCGCTGTGAGAGACTAGTGTGGTCTCCAGACACATCAAACGGTCCGATAGTCGGTAAATCCAGAAAGCTAGCCATCCTCGTCGCCAAAATGTAGTGTATTAACACAGACAGGCTTGTACAGGTTGCTTCTTTATTCACTGCACATCAGCATGCAACTAACTTCAGCCACACCCAGCTCCCAGACATATACATAATTGTAACATTTTGCAGACAGCAACTTAACCCATTGCTTACCATACTACACCCACCATGTGACTTGCTACAAATTGTCTACAATTTGTTGGAGTCCTATCACTGAGGCCCCTTTCACACTAGTGCAACTTGTCCCGCGATTTTGGACCACAAAATCGCATTACAAGTCGTTTTCCATTATTTTCAATGAGCCCCATTCATATCAGTGCGTTTTGAAGTCGCACCGACTTCAAAGTAGTTCCTGCACTACTTTGCCACGATTTGATTGCGTTTTTAGCCATAGCCATAGCTTTCAAAATTGCGGCAAAATCGCAGCAAAGTCGCGTCAAAAACGCGCCGTAAAATCGCGTCGCATAAGTGTGAAAGGGGCCTGAAGGACAGATGCTTTTTTTCTGCCTGCAGAGGACTAATTAGATCATTTCAGTCTGAGTAGAATCACTTGAATGAATTTTCAGGCTTGTTTTACTAAACCCACAACAGTAAATCCACACTACATTAAAGCATGCTTGTTATACTCACTGCAGAACCTAAAGGGGTAATCTTCTGCATTGTTGAAAAAGGCTGTTTAATCCTGTCTTCTCTGATCCTCCCTTTTATCCACAGTCCCCTATCCATCTCCTGATAAGACAGAGCTTTTGGAGTCACTCTGCACATGCTCAGTTTAGTGTGTATTGCTAGAGAGTTTTTCCTTGGGAGGGTGCATGTGATTGGCACAGGGCCAATCAGCACTGTCCAGACAGAGGGTCAGCCTCATTGGACAGTCAAGAGTAAAATGAAAACTCCTCCTACAATCTTTAACCAGACACTTCTAGAAGTCATAAGACTGCTATATACTGCTGATGGGAAAAGGTATTTAGCAATTTATATTTAGTGGAATTGTTGCATTTCCATGTTCTGTGTACTATGGGAGACCAGATATAGTGAATGCAGGGTCCTGGGTTTAGTAACACTTTAATAATAAAAGGTACAGCTTTTCCTGAAAAATATGCTATTGTATATTGTGACATGTCAGAAATTTATTCATGCAGGCTTGCAAAGTTATGAAAAGATCCACTAAAATATCCTCTCACCTCCCATCCCAGTGGGGGACGTAAGGGACGTGATTTTATGCTGGGCCTATAATTCTTATGAACTCCTGAAGTTTTCCTGGTGTACAATGGAAAAAAAAATAGGAAAGTGCAAGGCCCTGTTGATTTTAAATGTATTGTAAACAAGGATAAGATCAAAAAAAGTTAGATTTCTCAACAGCATCAAATTAAAACTGTAATCAGCATGTACTTTTACCCAAAACTACAATTTTAACTATTCTTTACACCTTTGTTGGTACACAAGTCTTAAGGTGTACTTTTTGAACTCCGAATTCCAAAGTTTGGAATCATTTCTTATTAGATTTAATTTGCAATAATGAAAGCGTGGATGGGATATACAATATCTTCAGCTAAAGTAGAACTCTCTGGATAAAAGCCGTCATATCAATTGAATTAAAAGATTAGACCCTGAAAAGTACTTCCGTAAGAAAGACAATTTTTAATTATAATTTTAAATTAAATTTATAATTTTTAACTATAATTTGGTTATCATATAGAAAAAAAAAATGTACAAAACTGCTAGAGGAATAGCGATTCGAACAATATTTGCATTGAAAAGCTGACAGAACGGCAGATGTATGTAGGATGATGTTAACCACAGGTTGGGGGCAGCAGAACAGCAGCTAGGCAACAGTCACCGCAGGCAGCTCTCTAACAGCCGCTCTAGAAAGCTATAACGCTGCTGGAAAGAATGGCCCCTGACAGAGGGCTGACTCAGCAGGAGGTAGTGGTTTATGTAATCCACGGCAATCCATTATTACAAAGGAGCTTTCACAAACTCCTGAGTACTGGGCACAGCTAGGTTATTGATTAAAGAGACAGCGGAAGCATAGACAAAGAGGGAAGGGAGGGAGAACAAGCCCCCCCCCCCCATCCATTAAAGGATGCTGCTCTCCACCAATTAGAAAGAGAAAAACCATTACTCAGCAGCTATCAACGACCTATAGGCAGCGATGAAGCGCAAACACTTAATTTATCTCCCCCCTCCTCCTGACGACAGGCACCTCTTAGGAAATCCAATGACAGCTATTAGGGAAGCTTCTACATACAGATTAGAGCGCACAATCTGCTAGGCAGCGGAATCTTCATCTCGGTCTCTGAGCCGTGTTCGAACCTCATGGGATAAAAAGCTGCGGCGCACACATGCAAGCAATATATTTTTTTTCTCCATATTTTACTGATGATTTAAAATTTTTCAATGCATAATTTTTTCTGTGCTTAGTTCCTCCATAGATACGTGACAAGCAAGAGAGGGACACATAGGTTGGCATATGATCAAGGTGCCTGTCTGTCAACCACATTCCATGGCGTCAGGAAATCTATGGTTTTCTCAAAGATTCCATGGGATACAGAATTTAATCTTGTTTTGCACATTTTTCTCTTTTTTTTTTACTTAACCTTTTCTTGCCCAGAGGTCATTATTGCCAAGGTGCTCAAACAAATAGCTAAATCAGTATGTCAACTTTTTAAAACGCAAAAAACACAACATTTTACAGAGAATACAAAAATATATATACATCCCCAATCCTCAGCTTGGGTTCCCCAAAGTATGGCTTCCTACCTATCGAAAGGATGGAGCCTTCTAACAGATAAATGTAAAACGTCTTTTTAAGTGACTGCCAAGGGGGGACACCCCTATGCGCCGAGTCTCCCGCACGGGGGAGTGTGAAAGACTCAAAAACCCTACATAGATAAACAAAGAATAAAGCCAGAAAAGTATTAAGCCTATAGTAGAGCTAGAAAATCTTCCTACTGTGATCCATACTCGCTTGTATTTGAGATAAAGCTACACGTAGGGGAAGCAAAGATGTCCGCTGGAGGCTTTAGATGTCTCAAAGAAGATTCATGGAAACTGTAATAACATATATAAATATATATGTTTATACAGTATCCCACAAAAGTGAGTACACCCCTCACATTTTTGTAAATATGTTATTATATCTTTTCTTGTGACAACGCTGAAGAAATTACACTTTGCTACAATGTAAAGTAGTGAGTGTACAGCTTGAAAAAAGTGTAAATTTGTTGTCTCCTCAATATAATTTAACACACAGCCATTAATGTCTAAACCGATGGCAACAAAAGTGAGTACACCCCTAAGTGAAAATGTCCAAATTGGGTCCAAGGTGTCAATATTTTGTGTGGCCACCATTATTTTCCAGCACTACCTTAACCCTCTTGGGCATGGAGGTCACCAGAGCTTCACAGGTTACCACTGGAGTCCTCTTCCACTCCCCCATGACGACATCACAGAGCTGGTAGATGTTAGAGACCTTGCGCTCCTCCACCTTCCGTTTGAGGATGCCTCACAGATGTTTAATAGGGTTTAGGTCTGGAGACATGCTTGGCCAATCCATCACTTTTACCCTCAGTTTCTTTAGAAAGGCAGTGGTCATTTTGGAGGTGTGTTTGGTGTCGTTATCATGTTGGAATACTGCCCTGCGGCCCAATCTTCGAAGGGAGGGGATCATGCTCTACTTCAGTATGTCATAGTACATTTTGGCATTCATGGTTCCCTCAATGAACTGTAGCCAGGGCCGATCCTAGGGTAACAGACGCCTGGGTGCAGAAATATTTATGGCGCCCCTGTGTGGGCGTGGTCATCTTACTAACTCCTCCCCTTTCCTAATGGGACCTGGAGGGGGGTCTCTCCAAGGAACACAGAGAGGGCCTCTGTTAGAGAGTCTGTTAGAAAGAGCCTCCACCAGGCCCCATTAGAAACTACAATGGGGTTGTATCATGGGACCTGGAGGAGGATCTCTCTAACAGAGGTCATCTCTGTGTGCATTTTAAAGTCTATGTTAGAAAGACCCCCCACCAGGCCCCATTAGAGACTACAACGGAGTCTAATGGGACCTGGAGGGGGGTTTATCTTACAGAGGCCCTCTCTGTGCCTATTGGAGAGTCTCTGATAGAAAGAGTCCCCTCCAGCCCCCATGAGAGACTACATTAGAGTGTCACCGAACAATAGAAAAATAAACAATATTATATTAATTAATAGCACTTTGATGCCCAGGCCCAAGACTAGAAGACTTCACTTACCTTAAATAATGGGTACTGGGGCTGGCTGCTGGTCCTGGGGCCTGGCTTCTGGGGCTTTGCTGCTGGTCCTTAGGTCTGGCTCCTGGGGCTGGCCTGCTGGTCTTGGGGTCTGGCTGCTGGTCCTCCTGATTCCTGGTTGCTGGTCCTGTATTCCGGCTGCTGGGGCCTTGGGGCTGGCTTCTGGTCCTGATTCTTGGCTGCTGGTCCTGATTCTTGGCTGCCTGTCCTGATTCCTTGCTCCTCTGTGGTGTGCTGGGCTCTGGGGTGTGCTGGGCTCTGGGGTGTGCTGGGTTCTGGGGTGTGCTGGGTTCTGGGGTGTGCTGGGCTCTGTGGTGTTCTGGGCTCTGTGGTGTAAAGCTCTTGTGTGATATCTCAGCGGGGCTGCGGCTGTCACTGTGAGAACGGCTCCTCCATAGTCCTGGCTCACATACGGAGTGATATCACTAAGCCTCCATACAGGGCTGCCGCTAGAAATCCCAGGGCCCCATACAGCCTATTTGACAGGGCCCCCCCCCCCCACTTCCGGCGAAAATATCAAAATGATTACCCCCCCAATCTCTCTTCCTAGCACAAATCCCTCCCAATCACCCTTCCCAGCACAACCCCCTGAATCCCTCCACAAATTCACAACCCCATCCCCCCAGCACAAATTCCCCCCTCCTAGCACAAATGCCCTAGCCCCGCTCCTAGCACAAACTTTCCCCCCAATCCCCCCTTCTGGCTCAAATCCCCCAAACCCTCCTACAAGCACGTACCCCCCCCCCATTCCTCCTTCTATTAAATGCCCTGTCCCCCAAATCCCCATTACACTTTTACACTTTCTAGCAACGAGAGTTGCCAATCCCTCAAACATCCCAGGCATAAATTATTTTCCCATTATTATTTCTGTAAGCCCCCCAAACCGACAGGGAGAAACCACTACTAAGCCAGGAGGGGGTGCACTGTGTTGTGCTTTCCCCTCCTGTCTGAACAACACACAGCATAAGAGACAGGATCGCTCTTACATTGCATCGGACTGTACACTCACACACACCGTTTGATTACCCCCCCACCCACATTTCCTGCTGTCGGGAGATGAGCAGCCCGTGGAGAAGGTAGGGGGTGGTAATCAAACTGTGTGTGTGTACAGTGCGATGCAATGTAAGAGCGATCCTGTCTCTTATGCTGCATGGACGAGTGTTGTTCAGACAGGAGGGGAGAGCCCACGAGTGTTGTTCAGACAGGAGAGGAGAGCCCACGGAGCACCACACAGCGCACCTCCTCCCACGTCTTACCTCTCCACGACTCCACCACTTCTCCAGACTGCCGTCCCCGTGTCCCAGCTCTGAGTGTGGGGGGGGGGACAAACAGCTGTAAGCCGGCAAGAGGGGGGAAAACCCGGCTTTCAGCTGGTGGAGGAAGAGGCAGACAGTGCATCGCTCTGTCATTGATCCCTCTCCCCACCAATCCTCCAGCTGCCCGGGCCCCATACAGGAGTACTGGCTGTACCCCCCTGATGGCGGCCCTGCCTCCATATACATGAGTTGTTTAGAGCCCATTCATATGTGGTGCAGACGTGTAACCTGTGCAGGGCGCTCTGTTATCAGCACAGGGATGTACGGGCGCTGTGTGCATCCCTGTGCCAGCGTCCCATTCATTTCTATTGGCACCTGCATCTGTGTGTCATATTAGAATACAGAGGCTGTGTCCATGCAGTCTTATGTCCCAGTAGAAATTAATGAGGTGGTGGCACTGGGATGTGTACACCTATGTACCCCCATGCTGATAAAAGACAGCCCAGCATGGGAGACACATTGTTTGCACCCCTTGTTAATAGGTCCTTACTAAAAATAGAACAGTTGTCTGCACAGCCATATCAGGGACTAAAAAGCCTGAACTTTTTACCTGTTAGCTGAGTAGATCGTGGTAGACTCAGCAGCACAGAGACAGGAGGATAAAGAGCACCATTCAACTTTGCTGTACAGCTAGAGAGGAGGGGGTCAGAGGAAAGGGCACAGGAGGAGGAGGGGGGGGGGGTCACTACACAGAGGAGGAATGAGCTCTGAGATCGTCCAGAGCAGGGAGAGATAAAAACAGAAGGCTGGGGGGGGAGGGTGCCGATGTCCCACGGACATCAGGAAGCTGTGGGAGAAATCAGGAGTGATGAAAAGGATTAGATAGGGGAGAGGAAGCCGCTGTTCAGAAGCAGGAAAGTTATACAGTGTGCATCTATTCTGGAGTCATCAGGAAGCACTGATAGTTGGAGACTTTCCATCCTCACCTGCCCCTCCTCCTCCACTCTGTCACTTGGGGAATAGTACAGCGCGCTGTGCAGGCAGGGGGTGGGTGATACCATCTACTCTACATGTAGGTACATAGCCGCTCTCTGTCTCTTACATTCGGCAGCATATTCTGTGCAGGGCAGGGTTGTACCCATCAAACTGCGCCCTCTTCCCATACTTGTCCTGCTCAGTACTATGTGGAGCAGCGGCGATTCAATGAGAGGCAGAGTGGTGTCACCCTCCCCCCGTGGACACCCTGATGCGGTCCCCGCCCCTCAGCTCACAACTGCAATGTGTATAGCAGCTCCGAGGCTGCAGTGAGAGACTTGCGGCCGGGAGAGGATAGTGCGCCCCCCACCAGGCGGCGCCTGGGCGCACTGCACCCGCAGCGCCCGCCTGGGATCGGCCCTGACTGTAGCTCCCCAGTGCCAGCAGCACTCATGCAGCCCCAGACCATGACACTCCCACCATTTAGAATTTAGACAAGACATACTTGTATTTGTACTCCTCACATGGTTGCCTCCACACACGCTTGTATAAATGTACTCTTCTAGCAAAGTGTAATTTCTTCAGTGTTGTTCCATGAAAAGATATAATAAAATATTTACAAAAATGTGAGGAGTGTACTCACTTTTGTGAGATACTGTAGATCTATATGATGCTCCAATGCCATAAATAAAGATAAATGAGGGTACATAAAGGTGACAATCCCAAGGAAATAAATATTAGGTAAGTATGTACATGCAACAAAAAGAGTTGCATACCTTATAGATTCTCAGGCACAGTAAGCCCCTATTTGCGTCACAATAAATTACTACCCACTATACCTTTAATGAGTCAGTACTGGGCTTAGTCTATCCCAAGCGTCAAACTCCTCAGGATACCAGCCAGTCCTGTGGTCCTGATGGACCCAGTGGATTCTATTGAAGGATAACATACAAGCCACACATTAATACACTGCTCTTTTAGTCTATAGTTATATAAGGTATAGGTGTGAGATTTAGGGTTCTGACCTGCCTGCAGGGGGTGGACCATCCAGCTCCCTGTGCTCCTACAGTTTGGTCTCAGCCACACGGGTCTACTTATCCCCCCATCCCGCTGGTGCCAAAACACCATGACGAGATGTGGATGCTAAGATGGGGGGCATGCATGCGTGAGACAAGCCAGTCAGTGGCCCGTTAGCGTCCCCTGAGCGCACGGAGGTCAGGACCCAAGGACAGCCAGGGGTGGGGACACGTCAACAGCGAAGCCCGTTGTGATGACCTACCCACACCCCCTAGTGCTAGCGCCCGCCCCCGCACACCAAAGGCCTGGAAGCACCGGATCAAAACCCAGGTCCTGCCCTGGTGCAACACTGTGTTGCTAGCCGAAGATTTCCTAAACAGAGTAGAAGAAAATAACACCTGTTTCGTTAATAAATATTTCTACATCCAAAAATGTGATCCTTTCCAAGTGATAAATATGCGTGAATTTTAAAATATATGTGTCTTGTCCTAAGCTCTCAAGAAATTGTGTTAATTCATCCGTTGATCCTGCCCATACCATGAATACATGGTCTATGTAACGACACCATGATACGATATTATTGAGTCCTTCCATCTGATTTTCATCGGAGAATAACTCACGCTCCCATCCCCCAGGTACAGGTTGGCATATGAGGGAGCGCATCTGGCCCCATAGCCACACCCTGCACCCGGAGGTAGTGGGAGCGCTTGAACAAAAAAATATTGTGGGTCAGGATAAAGGAAAGCAACTCCATAATGAGCTTGTTATATTTCCATGATTGTTGACAACGTTTGCATAGATGGTCTTGAACAACCTCTATGCCGCGTGTGTGAGGAATAGAGTTGTACAAGGCCTCAGTAATGATGGCAACCAACCAGGCTCCGGAGGGGACCTGTAGTCCATTGATAATCTTCAATAATTCAATGGTGTCCTTAACATAAAAGGACAGTCCCTTAACATGAGGATATAAGTATTCCACTAAATGGCTCGCATTCTCCATAAGTGAGTTACATCCTGATATAATGGGGCGACCTGGGGGGTCCAAATTTTATGCACCTTGGGTAAGCCATAGAACTTTTGAGTTCTTGGATGTTTGTTATCCAAGAACTTCAATGTGTTGGAGTTGATTAGGCCTTGTTGATATGCCTGCATCACAATATTACTAAATTTAACTGCACTCTGTTCCACATACAATGGAGGTACTGGTTTGTACCATTGTTTATTCTGGATAATGTCATAACACATTTTCTCATTTTTCTTTCTATTCATAATTACAAGATTCCCACCTTTATCAGAGGGCCTAATGATAATGTGTTTGGTGTTTTGGAGCGATCTTATAGCTTGCCTTTGAGAAAGGTGTAAGTGTTGCAGAGGGCCTGACTTCCAATTGTTATTCTCTATAGCCTTGGTTACTTGTTTGACAAATGCCCAAATGTTGGGATTGCCTTGTAATATAGGAAATTAATTAGATTTGAGTTTGTAGGATTTAGGTGGAAATTGATCAAGATGGTATGATAGGGATACATTGTTTGAAGCCCCACCCTGGGTGTCACTTGGTTCTATTTCCCCCTCTGGGTTACTCTCATCCCATAACTCCATTAGGTCCTGAAGGGCTTTCAACTCCTCTATAGAGATATTCTCCAACACTGAATTATCAAATGTGGGGGCTTCACTAGGGTCAGAGATTTTGTCATACAGTACTTTGTACATGAGACATCTTGCAAACAAATGAAGGTCTTTAACTAATTCAAAACTGTCAGCCTCCTGATCAGTGCAGAAGGTGAGGCCATAATTCAAAACTTTAGCCTCACTATCTGACAATGGATGGTATGATAGGTTGATGATATCATATTTCTCCCGACCTTCCACAACATGGGATCGGGCCGATCTACTTTGGGGTCTGAGTAAGTTGTTTATGGGGTGTTTGTGTTTTACCTACTGTTTTTTTAGGGTCCACATTGGTTGTGGAGCAAAAAAAAATCGGAGCTGTGTGCAATTCAATCTGTAATCTGAATGTGTCAGTACAAGGTTCACTTACTTGTTGTGCAAACTGTGGTACCTGTTAGGAAGATGTAGTGCTTCCAAACAGTGAAAGGGAGGGTATGGATATATTACTCAATACGTTACCATTATTCGGTGTGACTGGTGCCGTGCCATTCTGTGTGTGATTGGGGCGTGCCTGCCTACCTTTGTGAGGAGCATACGTTTTTCTGATGTGATGTGAAGGTGCACTGCTTTCACCATCGGTTTTCCTTTTCTTGGATGCATTAGATGCCCCCTCTAAGTATGGACCTAGTTGTGCAAAAGACACTGAGGATAAAGAAGAGATGCCAGATTCACTTCTAGCATATTTAGTTGCTGGAAACTCTAAATTGTACTGACCCCTGCGGCGTTTTCCACCAGGTTGAGCCTATTTATAGGCCTGTTCCCATCATATGTTTTTTTTTCCCTAGCTTTATGAGATTGGTGGCATAATTAGTAAGGTGTTCCTTTAATTTTTTTTTATCTCTGTCAGCATACCCTGGAAATGCCGTTAAAGCTTTATGCTCATCCTGCCAGCCCTGTATCTTCTTGTCTAGGTTGGTAATATTGGATTCATATTGATCACTTAATATTTTCATCATGTTAAACGAACATGATTGCAGGTTAGACTCCCAGGCTTTTTTTTTTTACATCTTATTCAACTTTTCTTATATTTGGACATATTTGTATACGTAGTCCCCATGGGACCACTTGATTAATAATGTACTTATCAAAGTACTGCCTATGCTAAAATAGATGAGTCTTTTTTGCTACCAATCTCTGCAGTCCGAAGAAAAAGCTAAAAGAGAAAAATGCAAAAAGCACACAATTTTACAACAAGGTAGGAAGCCATACTTTGGGGAACCCATGCTGAGGATAGGGGATGTATATATAGTTTATGTATTTTTTTGTATTCAGTAAAATGTTGTGCTTTTAGCATTTTTCTTTTTCTGTGTGTCACCCACAAAGGGGTTTTTTGTATGGGATTATGGAATTTACTAACATGTATGTATATATTTCTTCTGTCCAGAAGTTTCAATGTACTGTGCATTTTCCTGAGGAAGCCAGTATGGCGAAACATGTCGTAACAAAAGTGCAGAAACATTCAAAATAACTTCAGAATGCTACCATGTGTGTATGGTGACATTTGATATGCCAATGATTTTATAGATTTGTGTCTATTTGTTTAATAAAGCTCTACATTTTAATGGAGTTGTAAAATGACTTAGCATTAAGCTGCACCTTAAAAGTCCTGCATCTCCTTCTTTGTCTGTCTGTAGGTCACAGGAGTGCACTTCGTTCTGCACACCTGTGACTCTTTTTTAGCTAACATTGGGCTAAAGTCCACTGCTGGCTGACGCCATTCAGCTGGTCTAGAATCTAGGGAGTTCCTCGACTTTAATGTCGGGATCCACCCAGATGCCTAATCATTAGCTGGCTCAGCCTCTCAAAATGCAGCTGAGAGCTCAAGCCAGTGGCTCCTGCCCCCTCCATAGCCTGATGCTTAAGTGAACGCTGGAGGAGCGAGTGAACAGTGACTGACAGTTACCAGCTCTCTGCTTACTAAAAACCGAGAATCGAGCATTCAGCGCTCTTTAAACGTGCAATGAAATTTAATGGCATTCCAGTCTTAGCCTGTAGGGTTCAATATTGAGTTGGCCCACCCTTTGCAGCTATAACAGCTTCATCTCTTCTGGGAAGGCTGTCCACAAGGTTCAGGAGTGTGTCTATGGGAATTTTTGACCATTCTTCCAGAAGTGCATTTGTGAGGTCAGGCACTGATGTGGATGAGAAGGTCTGGCTCGCAGTCTGCATTCTAATTAATCCCAAAGGTGTTCTATGCAGGCCAGTGAAGTTCCTCCACCCCAAAATTTCTCATCAATGTCTTTGTGGACCTTGCTTTGTGCACTGGTGTGCAGTCGTGTTGGAAAAGGAAGGGCTAACCTCAAACTGTTCGCACAAAATTGAGATTGTACAATTGCATGCTGATGCCTTAAGAGTTCCCTTCACTGGAACTAATGGGCCAAGCCTAATCCCTGAAAAACATTCCCACACCATAATCCCCCTCCACCAAATGATTGTTGCCCAAAGCAAGGTCGATAAAGACATGGATGAGCAAATTTGGGGTGGAGGAACTTGACTGGCCTGCACCCAACAGAGCACCTTTTGGATGAATTACAGTGGACACTGCGAGCTAGGCCTTCTCGTCCATATCAGTGCCTGACCTCACAAATGTGCTTCTGGAAGAATGGTCAAACATGCCCATAGACACACTCATAAAGCTTATGGACAGCCTTCCCAGAAGAGTTGAAGCTGTTATAGCTGCAAATGGTGGGCCAACTCAATATTAAACCCTACAGACTGACTGGGACTGGGATGCCTTTAAAATTCATGTGTGTGTAAAGTCAGGAGACCCAATACTTTTGGTAATATAGTGTATATATGTATGTATATATATATATATATATATATATATATATATATATATATATTTATATATATATATCTGAAGTTGTATACAAATATTAACATTACCTCTAAACCCCCCCCCCATTTTATTATTGAGCCTTTAGACTCCGTTCACACTGGGGTGACCTGTCAGGCGACCTGGTCGCCTGACAGGTCGCCTGCCATAGAGTAGCTGTGGACCCGTTCTAATAGGAGCGACACAAGTCGCTCCGACTTAGAAAAAGGGTCCGGAGCTTCTTTGGGGGCGACCTAGAGCGACCTGCATTGACTTCAATGATATGAAGTCCGTGGCGGCCGCTCCGAGGTCGCGGTGCGAGCTGCGCACCGCGACCTGTGAGGTCGCCCCGGCAAGTAGCGTCGCCCCAGTGTGAACGGGGTCTTAATATGATAAAAAGCCGGCTAGATAGATTTATGTGTAATTTTACTGTTTGTTGGCTCTCCTGATTGTTTGGACATAAATTTCAATAAAGATACCCTCATTACAGCTCTATTTGAATTTCCCAAGTTTATGATAGTTCTACTTAAAATAAGCCATATTATTTATATGGGCAGTCTGTCTCTATGATCTTGATTAGTTGTGCTAGTAAGTGAAAAAAATCTTACTTGCTTAAACCATGATTATTATTTGTATGATTCTGTCAAATCTTTTGTACCATGATTTAATTAGTGTGATGCAGGTGACTACGGATAATGAGCATATGAAAACCAGCTAGTAATGAAATGTAAAATATGCTAAACTGCTTCATGCTGATAATTCCCTTTCCACCCTATTTTCTTTTTTTTCCTTTGTCGCCTGTGAAAAGACAACACATACGAATGTTCATTTCCCTACTTCCACCATTCAAAACGTTCCTCTGTCAATACACAGGTGCAGGTCCCGCTGTTTGCCTTGTCACTATTATGAGTGCTATTGCTGTGCCGGCACAGAAGAGATTTATTAGATTTGGGTATTTCAGAATTCAGCTAGCATGGTAAGTATAGAGCTATTGCATCAGTCACAGCAATTCGCCAGGCTCTTGTTGCTGGAACGTCTGGTATTGCTGATCAGAGCTCCTCTATGGGTGATTAGCAATGTAAATCACTCTTCTGCTTTCACGCTTTGCCTTACCATACCATTTTTAAACTTTTTTCAGGTATTTTTTCTGTGTGTTGGAATTAAAAAATGAAAGCTTTGTTGCATTTCAATGCTTGGAGAGGTAAAAGTTCTTACCTAATACACAACCACATCAGTGATTTCATGTTCCTGCTTCAATATTTTCAACATACACCCTTCTTAAACTACTCCTACTCATACACTGTTCCCCCTGCCATCAGCCTTCAAACACAATTCTATTCTCTTGGAAAGGCAAAGGACTATATTTTTGGTGTACAGTAGATATTTCTTTTATTCCAGAAGTATAAGCATTTGACAGACACTACCCTATCCGCTTCAGGGATTTTACTATACAAACCTATTGGTCGCTTTAAACTTCTAAAAGAAAAAGTCCTGCCTAACATCACGTACATACTGTTAGCTTTTATTAGCTAGAACAGTGTTTCTCCACCTTTTTCTGGTCAAGGCACCCTTTAAAATTATGGACGGTCTTGAGGTGCCCTATTCTAAAATGTAAAAACGATTCTGTTAGTTTTCATCATGCAGCAACATCAATAAGCATAGGATACTCAGAGCCCATTCAGACTAGCGCGACTTGTCAGGTGAATTGTCAGCCTGACAAGTTGCGGTAGGTCGCGGTCCATTGAGTAGTACAGGACCCGTTCTAATAGGAGCGACACAAGTCGCTCCGACTTAGAAAAAGGGTCCTGTACTACTTTGGGGCGACCTGGGAGCGACTTGCATAGACTTCCATTATGTGAAGTCTCTGCAAGTCGCGCCGAAGTCGCGGTGCACAGAGGTGCACGCAACTTCACAGGTCGCCCCCCAAAGTCGGATCGCCTCAGCGTGAACCGGCTCTCAACATTAAAGGTGATTTATTCTTCCAAAGCAAATAAACTTTTGCAAACTGGTACTGACTAGTATTCCAATATTTCTCTTTTCCCTCTATCACTGCCTCTCTCACTTAGCTAATGAGACCCCAAAGCTGATGGAGAGAGGCAGGGGAGGCTTAAACAAGGATGATATGCAGGCAACTTACATCCTCCTTATCAACTGATGATGTCTTTAGTCATTAGGTGGTTGGCAGCTAGAAGGTTGTAATGGTGTACAAGGAAAACCTGGGGCTTAGTGTAACTAAAAGGCAGGTTTCATCCACCCACTGGAAATTCGTAGGTAAGTATAAGCCAGTTTGTTATTTTAAAAAAAAGTATTTACAATCACTTTAATTATGTTGAGTACTAAAATAAAGCATTGTTATAGTTGCTTTTATATTTGATCAGGTAAATATGGAATATTGCATGCTCATATTCAGAGCTTTTTTTCAGCGGGTACATTTTTTTTATTGGATATGTTTTATAGCAGAAAGTAAAAAATATTGGGTTTTTTTTCCCCAAAATTGTCGGTATTGTTTCTGTTTATGGTACAAAAAATAAAAACCACAGAGGTGATCAAATACCACTAAAAGAAAGCTCTATTTATGGGAAAAAAGGATAACAATTTTATTTGGGTAAAGCGTCGCACGACTGCGCAATTGTCAGTTAAAGTAACGTAATGCCGTATCACAAAAAATGGCCTGGTCATAAAGAGGGGTAAACCTGTTTTTTTTGCTTTTAATTGGTCTATTGTTGCTGGTTGCTGGAGAGTCTATTGGTATTGGCTGATGGGAGATCTGTTGCTGCTGCTTGGGGCCTATTGTTGCTGGGGTAGTATTTTGTTGTGGGGTTCTATTGATACTGGGGGAGGGGGGTCTTATGCTGCTGGCTGTGGGGAACCTGTTTTTTTGCTTTTTTTGTTGTTATTACCAAATTACTTACAAATTACTTACAAATTACTTAGCACTGCAAAATAATTTTTGTCTCTGTATTCTCTAAAAGGGTCATACTGGGAGGTGGGTAGGGGTGAAACCAAGAGTCGGTGCTTGGAGCTGGGTAGGGGATGCAGACATGAATGACTCAGAAAGTGTAGTTCCTTCACCTGTTCTCTGAGAAAAAAAATCCTTGTTCATATTACATATTTTTCATTTACATTTAGTAGATGGGATGCTCCAAGCAGCATATACAGTTGTATTCAAAATTATTCAACCCCCACTGAAATTGATTGTTTTGGCCAGTTTGACATTGATTTTGATCATTCAGTCATCCTGCTTACAATTAAATCAGAGGCACGTGTAGGTCAGACAAATATAACATAACATTTATAATGAAATAACCACAAATGTCTTTTCTGTGCTCACATCATTATCAGTTTTATTCAACCCCCAAGTGACATTCAATCTTAGTACTTAGTACAACATCCTTTTACAGTTATAACAGCTTTTAAACGTGAAGCATAGCTTGACACAAGTGTCTTGCAGCGATCTACGGGTATCTTCGCCCATTTGTCATGGGCAAAAGCCTCCAGTTCAGTCACATTCTTAGGCTTGTGCACTGCAACTGCTTTCTTTAAGTCCCACCTGAGGTTCTCAATCGGATTTAAGTCTGGTGACTGTGATGGCCACTCCAAAATGTTCCAGCCTTTAATCTGCAACCATGCTCTAGTGGACTTAGAGGTATGCTTGGGATCATTGTCCTGTTGAAAGGTCCAACGTCTCCCAAGCCTCAGGTTTGTGACGGATTGCATCACATTGTCATCCAATATCTCCTGGTACTGAAGAGAATTCATGGTACCTTGCACACGCTGAAGCTTCCCTGTACCTGCAGAAGCAAAACAGACCCAAAGCATGATTGACCCCCCGCCATGCTTCACAGTAGGCAAGGTGTTCTTTTCTTTATAGGCCTTGTTTTTCCTCCTCCAAACATAGTTTTGATCCATGGGCCCAAACAGTTCTAATTTTGTTTCATCAGTCCACAAAACATTATTCCAAAACTTCTGGGGTTTGTCCACATGACTTTTGGCATACTGCAGTCGACTCTTCTTATTCTTTGGAGACAGCAAGGGGGTGCGCCTGGGAGTTCTGACATGGAGGCCTTCATTACGCAGTGTGCGCCGTATTGTCTGAGCAGAAACTTCAGTACCCACATCTGACAAATCTTTTCTCAGTTCCTCAGCAGTCACACAGGGACTTTTCTCCACTCTACGCTTCAGGTAGCGCACAGCAGTCAAAGTCAGCATCTTCTTTCTGCCATGACCAGGTAGCGTTTCAACAGTGCCCTTTGCCTTGTATTTGCGAATGATGCTTCCTATGGTGTCTCTTGGTATGTTTAAAATCTTTGCAATCTTCTTATAGCCATTGCCCTTCCTGTGAAGAGTAATCACCTCTTCTCTTGTCTTCCTGGACCATTCTCTTGACTTCACCATGTTTGTAACCACACCAGTAAATGTCTAGAAGGAGCTGAGTATCACAGTCATTTTAAAGCTGCCTAATTGGTGCTTATTAGGCTTTATTGCTGCTCCCTGACATCCACAGGTGTTTTCAATACCTGATTGAAAACACTTCAATGAACCTCTGTTCTTCAGAGTGGTAGTCTTTAAGGGGTTAAATAATTGTGTCAATGAAGAATTCACAAAAGAAACATTTACTACTGTATTACAAAACCAATTGATGTCATTTTAGTTGCATATGGTTCTTTAAGAAGTCCTTGTAGGATTTCATTCTGAATACAATTACAAATGTACACTAAATTCCCTAAAACCCTTTACAGCATTGGGGGGTTGAATAATTTTGAATACAACTGTAAGCTCCTTAATAGATCTTAATAGTGAGGAGATCAGCTTACACAAACTGCCAAATATTTTAGAGGGGAGAAGTGCTCCCTTTCTCCTAATCAAAACTAAATTGTTTGGCTTAGTCATTGACACACAGACAAAAAAAAGCATCCAGGCAGTGTTATGCATTCCGACTAGAAATTCCAGCTTGCTTTAATGACTGAGAATCATAGATCCAGAAGATTTTATACAAGTTAATAGAAAATGCAATAAAACAACAGTTCAAATGTGTAAATCTTTGAAGAAAATTTAAATTTAAATTGAACAAAATATTACTTTCCATTTTGACAATATGGGGGACCACACAAGCTAGGTCTCCTCATTGCTCAGAATATTCCAAAGTGACATACGTATGTCACAGCAGTAGCCATAGGTAGAGCTAGAGAGGATCTTGCTTCCATATTCATCTTTCTAGTGGACTTTAAAATGCCAAGAGTTTGTTTAAATACAGTGAAGCTGTGAAGCTGAAGAAACTAAGATTCACTAACAACAGAGCTAATAACGGTAATTGCCATCGCCTACCAGGCTGCTCTCCCTGTCAGTCACTGTGGCTCTATGTTAAGCTGCAGGAAGCTAACCAATGTGTGCAAATCAGAGGCTTCTCTTTGTCTGGCACAAAAGCAAGCCGTTCCTTGTATAGACGCGCCTGCTTTGGCACAAGTCAGATGGAATCCTCTGTAATGTACAGCCAGCCAGCCTCCTTTAGTGTTACATCTGGCAGAAATTTAGGCATCGGCACTGGCCAAACTTTTAGTACTGTCAGTGAATATTAAACTTTTACTTTTGTCATTTACATGTGTGCAAAGATGTATGTGTATGTCTATCACCCAGAATTATTAACTTTCCAGTCTCCTTTGACTGTGAAGGCGAGCTTTGGTTCACACCAGAGCACCTTTGAAATCGCGCTACTTCAGTGCGATTTCATAGCCGCAGATTAGTGGGATTTGGACCTCCGATTCCATTGTGGCTTGTGACTTCTTTTAACAAAAATACATACATATTCGCCATCACACCAAGGATCTTGCACAACCGTCCAAAGAAACTTTTTATTGCAAAAGGATCACATCAGGATAGGTGCAACGTTTTGGAGTCGCCAGGCATGTGAGGGGATACTGAATAACTCCGAAATGTTGCACCTATCCCGATGGGATCCTTTTGCAATAAAAAGTTTCTTCATGCTGTGCAAGATCCTTGGTGTGCTGGCGGATATGTATGTATCTGTGATAGATCCAGTGTTCAGCTGGTGATCACTGCAGCACCCACAACTGATGTGCCTGTATCCAGGAAGGTGTGCGATGGGAATATGAACTATTCTTTTAACAAAAACCGTGAAATTGAATGGGACTTTGTATGTGCTTTCTAGGGTATATTAATCGCCAACTGATCGAATATAAAATTACACAGAGTTTTATTTCATATCAAAAATAATTAAAACATATATGTTAAAAACATTCACACATGTGACAGCCATGGTAGTATATGTTTAGGTCTTAGGATTCCATGTATTGGCCAACACATTTTGTGGGCTGCCCCGCTTCATTAGGGCCTTTATTCCTCTAACAGGTACTGTATAATCAATGTGTGAGACACTGATATCAGCAAGTCTGCCAGGTCCGTGGGGAACACAACTCAATCCTCCAAAATTCATGAATATTTGCAGATATTGTCAAGTGTATAAATCCAAACTTAGAATGCATAAATTGATCTTCACTGTCATATATCCAAGTGCATATGTGACATAGGGTTCTAAAGCAGGAAACCAATGTATTGTTGAGGCTGAATAGACATGCCTCTGATTACCTAGGAGGATGGTGAACTTCTTAGTGGAAGCCAGTTCTCTAGTCCAGCCTGGCGATCAGTGAACATGTCACGCTGGACTAGAGAACTGGCTTCCACTAAGAAGTTCACGAACCTCCTAGTTAATCAGAGGCAAATCTATTCAGCCTCAACAACACATTAATTTCCTGATTGAGAACCCTATGTCAGATATGGACTAGATATATGACAGTGAAGATCAATTTATCTTCTGCATTCTAAGTTTGGATTTATACACCTGACAATATCTGCAAACATTAATGGACTTTGGAGGATTGAGTTGTGTTCTCAACAGACCTGGCAGACTAGACCAGTGTTTCTCAACTCCGGTCCTCAGGGCACACTAACAGGCCAGGTTTGCAAGAAAACTGAAATACATCACAGGTGATCTCATTTGCTGCTCAGTGATTGAAGTATTTTAGTCTGCATTTACCCAAGATAATACTTAAAATCTGGCCTGTTAGTGTGCCCTGAGGACCGGAGTTGTGAAACACTGGACTAGACGATATCAGTGTCTAACGTATTGATATTATAGTACCTTCTAGAGCAGGAGTTCCCAAACTGTGGGTCGCGAGCTGCGTTTGAGTGGGTCCCACTGAGCCGGAAATCACTGAGAGTGGGCCAGTTTAAATTGTGCTGTGCGAGCCTGTGCAAATTACAGAGAGCCAGAGCAGTCAAATCGCAATGGATTCAGGACCCCGCCCACGCAGTTTCCTGGGGCTGGTCTGCATTTCCGTGGAGGAGGATACTTGCATCAGTGAGTAACCATTTCTATGGCATTGTAATGTTGTATTTGTACGAATGTGAGCTGTTATGTAGTATATATTCATCGGGGGCTGAGCCAGCTTCTTGGTCCTGCTGGGGGCAGTTGTGGTTGCTAGACTGGTGGCTGGATTCTCTCAGCTATAGTGGGCAGAGATGGCAGCCTCAGTGTCATAGGAGGACCAGGTGGCCCGGCGGTGTCAGGAGTTCATGGCAGCTTCTGTGACCCCAGTAGATGATCTGAAGGAGAAGAGCCAGGACACTAAGACCAGCATAGAGCTTCTCATCATGGAGACTCTGGGTGAGGTGTACTGGGCCATGGAGAGGGCAAACGGCTTCAACTTCACTGTGGACCGCTGGGAGAGAAAGGAGGGTGAGTGCCATATAAACTGCTGATCCCTGTCCTGGGGTGGTTGATTTCTGTCCTCTGCCTGCCTTATACTGTCTGAGGGTGCTGAATACTTACAACTATTATTTGCATTTATATAGCGCCAACAAATTCTGTAGCCCTTTACAATATTCAATTACAAGCAAGTGTGTCTGGAAAACTAAATGTATTCAGAAGTGGGTCTCGGCCCAAAAAAGTTTGGGAAGCCCTGTTCTAGAGGATTGAAGGCCCTGATGAAGGGGGGCAGCCCGTTGAACGTGTTGGCCATTACATGGGATCCTAAGACCTAAAGATTTACTACCATGGCTGTCACATGTGTGAATATGTTTTTAACATATACAGTATCTCACAAAAGTGAGTACACCCCTCAGTTTTGTAAATATTTTATTATACCTTTTCATGTGACAACACTGAAGAAATGACACTTTGTTACAATGTAAATTAGTGAGTGTACAGCTTGTATAACAGTTTAAATTTGCTGTCCCCTCAAAATAAATCAACACAGAGCCATTAATGTCTAAAGCACTTACAACAATAGTGAGTACTCACTTTTGTGAGATACTGTATGTTTTAATTGTTTTTGATGTGAAATAAAACTCTATGTAATTTTATATTTAATGAGTTGGTGATAAGTATACCCTAGAAGGCACACACAAAGTCTCATTCAATTTCACGTTTTTTGTATGACTAGATAACGGGGACTGTACCCTCGGGGGATGGATTCAACTTTTAACACTCCTTCCCCACACCCAATACCTTACTTCATTTAACAGAAGTCAATGCAAGTGAAATTGCAAAAAAGTAGTGCAGGAATATTTCAGGTCGCTGCGATTTGAACAGTTCCTTGTTGTGTGATTTTGAATTGTCAAATCGCATGACAAACCGCATTGGTGTGAACCAGAGCTAAAAACTGTGATTTGAAACCTGCTTGAGAAACTTACTGGTCTGGCTTGCACATAAACACACTTCTTATTTTAAAACATTGTGGTATTGTGAAATAAATTCTCCTGATTGGCTTCCACAAAAACACTATAAGTGGCCAAAGGTTCATGTAATCAGCAGAGCTTCCTGGTAACCTCCGATTGAAGTGATTTCTGCCAAAGGAACTACGTGAACAAATGCGTTTCTCAAAACATGTCCTTAGAGAGACTTTTGCAGTATGCGAGCAGACAAAACAGACTGTGGGGGAAGGATATAATAAATCCTCGGAGGGAGCATTAGAGTGCATTATTTTCCACTGAATGATGTGGTAGCGCTGAGAGCTGTGTACAGAATTCTGAATTTTACTGATAAAGGGAATAAAATGTTAGCATGCTAGGACATAACTGCAGAGGGTGCATCTGCTCCTATGTTCATAAGGTCAGGGTACAAAACCATGACTGCAGCTCGCTAGATTTACCAGCTGTGCACTCATATTATATTCTGTTTAAAATAAAGAAGCAGTTTTTCTTTCCTTTGGGATCCTTTTTCCTGGGCTTGCGCACTGTGACATGAGGTGTGTGTGTTTAGGGGGAAGGGGGCATCCATAGTTTTTAAAATCCAGATTCACTGAATCAATGGCACCAAACGGGGCGAAGTAGAGGTAAGTATAGAAAGTTCACTCTGTTAACAGCTGAACCATACTTTGTTAAATATGGGAAAGCATTGAAATAAAGGTTAACATTTAAATACTGGAGCCCCAAGATTTAAAGGTACAATGTAATATAATTCCTGAACCCTCTGTGCCACCATGGGTGCCGACTTCCTTCTTATTGTAACCCTGGAGTGTTTTAACAGTCAGAACAGGGTAGCGGTCTGAGCAGATTCAGGTTTAGTTTAGTGTTCCAGGCAAAAATAAAAAACATGTTCAAATCACAGAGAATCTGTTCAAATCAACAGAAGAAATCCAGACTGGTGCAGACAGACCAGGGTTTAACACAACCTATTATTCAGACACACCTTTGGTTCATAAGTAGTACATATTCAGGTTAGTCCCATGCCAAAGAGTAATGGGCCATACACACTATAGGATTTTCTGAAGACTTTTTCCTTTAGACTTACCAAAACCATATAATATGAGGTCAAACCTAAACACTTTCAATGTGTATGCAATCAGGCAGGCCCTTGCACTACATAGACAAGGTAAATCTGAAGGAAATCTAACCACAAAAGTTGGATAGTGTGTATCCAGCTTAAGGATAAAACACCATTCTGATTCAAGGTTAAAGCTGGCTTGACCTATACCCATATTACCAGTGGCTTCTCGGGCAGCGCCCCACCAGTTTTTGTTGCAGGAAACAATAAATAAATAAAAAAAATCTATATAATTATTTTTTCTGTTGAGTTTTTATTTTTGTGTAAACTTACACCTTATGTGTCTGTGTAATAAAGTGTGTTCTGTGCCTTGAAAAGCTAGTCCTGCACCCGCAGTTCCCTTCCCTAATTGTTATAGCTCTCTTTCTGCTGTTGCTCAATAGATTGGAAAAAAAAAGTCTAATCAGGAATCAGGATCAGAAAAATAATTTACAAGTGTGCCTGCCAGTCTCCAATTGTGTTCAATTGGAGCTTATTAGGGCGGGCCAAAATACCGACCAGGCCCACCTATTGAGCTGAAACAAACAAAAGTAAAATTCCCAGTTCAATTTGCTAGCCAGTTTGCTTACCAACCAGATTAACCTGTCTAACAGTTTGCGTCAAAACAGGGGTTTAGTTAGCACACATTTGCAAACGCATGTGAAAGCTGCAGGGCCACTTCACGGCTCCCTGTATTACCTGCAGTCCTAACTCTAATGAATTTATAAGAGCCTTCACAGTGGAAGCACATGCAAGCTAATGGATAGATAGGGGGCAGGTGAGCCTGGAGGTGGCCCATCCCTCCTATCCCTCCTATCCCACCTATTGAGCTCCCTAATTTTCTCCCTGCACCAGGGGGTGGAGGTCTTCCCCTGGTGCAGTAGCAAGTGGAAGTGAGGAAAGTGTGAGGCTGGGAGCAGCACGCTGTACAGCCAGTGAAAGAGCGTGGGGAGAGAGGGAGGGTCCGGGAGGGAGGAGAGACACACCACCACCATTCAGTACATTTCTCTGCCAGCGCAGACTCTGCCAACATACCAGTTCCAGGCTGCAAGTAAGAAACTTTCCCCGTCATACACATATCCTTGTCACACTGGCCCTTGCTGGAGGTGTGCACCGCTCATTACACCCTCCTTGCAGCCTTGTCCTTTGCCAGCCTCATGGGACTATTTTATTATAGAGGTTCTCTCAGTATAGCCCATAATAGGGGTCTCAGTATATATCCCATATGAAGGTGGGTCTCTGTTACTCTCAGTCAGTATATTCCATAATATGGGGTCTCAGTATATCCCTGGTGCCTCGCCATCTTAAAACTTCACCAGCCGCCACTGCCGGTGACCAAGTTAAATTACCATTATTTTACTTGTATCCAGCTTAATCCTTATGGCAAAGCCATTACAAAGGTTGATACTCTAACTCTCCCGCCATTTGTTTTACATTATTAACACTCAAGTAGGAAGAATAATGCTTGGATTTGTAATGCCTATGACAAAAGGGTAGAGCTGGCTACTTCAGTGAACAGATCTGGTTTTGCCTGGGTCACTAGTGCAACTTTTCATGCGACTTTGGACATATTAAACAAACCTAATATTCCCCACGCACACGTTCCTGAAGATGCCTATTCGTTAATGTTGGGTGCTGCAATGACAACAGGCTGGGAACCATAAATGATCTAAGTGAAGAACTGTCATCAGAACACCAAAGATTCCTCAAGAAAGGTTCAAACTTTATTATCGTGGTCACATGGTACACAAAAGGCAATGTTTCAGAGCCACGCGGGGCTCCTTCATCAGGCAGGTGACCACTTGCCTGACAAAGGGGCCCTGCGTGGCTCTGAAAAGTTTCCTTTTTTGTACCATGTGACCACAATAATAAAGCATTGGACTCTTTTGAGGAATCCTTGGCTTGTTGATGACAGTTCTTCATTTGGACACATAAAGTCGCATAACAAGTCGCAGTCTATTGATTTCAAAGGCACCCATTCCCATTTATGCGATTTAAAGTCTCAATGATTTTGAAAGGGTTCCTGTACTATTTTAACACAGCTTTGATGCTGCTTGAGTGCCAGAGAGTGTAAAGTCGCATCAAAGTCTAAGTCACAATCCTGCGACTTTGAAGTTGCACTAGTGCGAATGATGTGGGAAATAGGCATTAAGAGAAACAATAGAAACTAGCAGAACCGCCTAAAGGCTGTGAAATAAATTGGACTCTCAGAATGTATTTTTGGGCAGTGAGGGAGTTGGAATAATACAATTATACTGAAATAAGTCCTACCACATAATAATGGCAAACTCCAGCTCACACTTTCTAAGCAGTTACAGCAAACAGTTTTATATTTCCCTTTTAGAATAAAGGTTTTGCACGACTAAATAAGAGCTAATCAGTTTATCACCCCTGCCAGTATTAAGTGGTTTGTCTCATCCATATAAACTAATACATTCTGTTGGAAAGCTTGTGCTTTTTGAATGCCAACACAAAATATTTCTTGTGCCACACCAAAAAAATGATCCTATTCATTTAAAGCACAATATACAGCACAGTCCTTCTGCAGTGTCATTCGTCCAATTCTATGCTTTAAAATACCTGGTTGATCCTGCCTGTTCCTGTGTCCCCCTAAGTGTGCTGACTATGGTAATCATGGCTGCTGATCCATGATACCATGGTCAGTTTACGTACCTCCGTGATCACACAGTCTCTCCCTCTCCCCCTCCCTACCTGCCTGTCAGCTCCCCTTCTGCTGCTATATCATGTGGCTGTAAATCACTGTGCATAATTACTGGAACCCCCTCTGTTATAGCAGGCTATGTTGCACAGTGTATGTGTTTGTTTAAAATGATGCAGCTAAATACCTTATTTCAAAGCACCACTGTGCGGTCATGTGCCCTGCCGCTCTTCTCCTGGCTGACGTCAGAGGGGAATCTCAGCCCCTTCCGCTGTAGTCCTCAGGTCAGGAAAGGAGAGCAGCAGGAGGTCACGTGACAACACAGCAGTGCTCTGAAATAAGGTATTTAGCTGCATCATTTTAAATAAACACATACATTGTGCAATATAGCTTGCTATAACAGAGGGGATTTCAGTAGATATGCACAGTGGCTTTACAACCACTCTAACCACTTGCCGACCAGCCACCATAGTTTTACTGCAGCAGGTTGGCTCTATTATGCAAAACAACGTACCTGTCAGTGCTGTATTCTGGCCTAGGCCAACAAGGCCCAGGCCTAAGGCGGCACTTTGCAGGGGGGCAGCAACAAAAATATTTAATTACTTGTATAATGACTATGGGCTTCCTATTTAATATACAAATAAGTGAAATAATCCTATAATTACAATCAGTGGCAGCAAACACAAGTCCAAATATCTTAAAAGAGTAATCTTACTAATCCCGTGACATAAGGCTGTACTAATGGGCACTGATAAGGCTGCACTGGTGACCACTGATGAGGCCACACTGATATGCTGCACTGATGGGCTGTAAACATGGTGGCACTGATAAGGCTGCACTGATGAAGCTGAACTTATGGGAACTGATGAAGCTACACTGATGGGCACTGATAGACTGTGGTTATGGTCTATGGTTTACAGATGACAGGGTGGGTCATAATCAGGAAGGGGTGTGGCTTTTACAGGAAGGGGTGGGTCATATTTAAATTACAGGGTGCATAAGTTTAGTCAGGCCTAGGGCAGCATAAAACCTAGATACACCACTGGTACCTGTACATCGTTTTGTGTAATAGACAGTTGGGGCTGCGTACCGATTGGCCAGAGGGAGAGCCCATTAGTGAGTCTGGCAGACGCGATGTCCGCTGGCCACCCGTGATCGCTCCCCATGGAGACAGAACAGCTATCTATGTAAACAAGGTCAAAGATCAACACAGGGATCCTGTTCCTACTATTTAGGAACACAGGGCTCTTTCCAGTTCATTCCCCACACAGATAGAAAGCACTCCCTAGAGCACAATTAACCCTTTGATCGCCCCTGGTGTAAATCCCTTTCCCGTCAGTGACATTACTACAGTAACAGTGCATATTTTTTAGCACTGATTACTGTAGAAATGTCACTGGTCCCCTCAACAGTGTCAGTTCAATGTCCGATCTGTTGCAATGTCGCAGTCCCACTAAAAATCGCTGATCGCCACCATTACTAGTAAAAAAATAAAAATAAAAAATTACATAACTCTTTCCCCTAGTTTGTAGATGCAATAACTTGCGCAAACCAATTAATATACACTTATTGTGATTTTTTTTTACCAAAAATATGTGGAAGAATACATATTGGCCTAAATTGTTGGATATGTTTTAGAGCAGAAAGTAAAAAATATTGTTATTTTTTTTTTTTTTAGAAATGTCGCTATTTTTTTGTTTATAGTGCAAAAAATAAAAACCCCAGAGATCATCAAATACCACCAAAAGAAAGCTCTATTTGTGGAAAAAAGGACTACAATTTTAATTGGGTACAGTGTCGCACGACCGCACAATTGTCAGTAAAATAACGTTCCGTATCGCAAAAAATGTCCTGGTCATTAAGGGGGTAAAACCTTCTGGTCCTTAAGTGGTTAAAAAGAGGTAGAACAAGAGTCCAAGAGTAGTTTATGAACAGAGAGGAGGCAGGCAGTGTCTATCATTAGGTGGATTTATTGTAAAATACTGGAAAACCACATTAAATATAACTCTTTCCATCTCAACCTGGACAATAGATTTGAATATTTAAAGGGCAAAAGACACAAATGTGCCCTTCATATAGTCATATTGTTTTGTACTTATTGGGCATTTAATTTCCTAACTCCGTTCAGTTAAAACTTGCAAATGCTGAACACATATCCAATGGGAGTGCCGATTGCAATTTTAAAAAAGCTACTAGCAGGCTTCGGCACTTCTTGAAGCTTGTGTATGTAAAAGTGAGGGCGCTTTTCCTATGTGATTATTAATAAATTAAATTATTAATAGTTGTTTTCCAATATTAAACAATATCGAATAATAAACACATGTGTATAAACAAAAGCTTAAAACACAAATTAATTATAAAAGTCCGATTTCATAAATCTTCTTTCAAAGTGATGGCTGTGATAAAGGGGTGAAGGAATCCAAACAGATAAACAGTGACTGTGATTTTCCTCCACCAGGTGAATTTCCTCCTTACCCGGCGGAAAAAAGGTAGGAGCCTTAGTTGTGTCCAATTTTTCCACAATCGCTAATAATGTGCAATCCACCTTCAATATAGTGATAACACCAATGTGTGAAGGTAACCATAAAAAGGACCTTTTACGCTTGTAATACACTCATATGAAGATGGCGCTAATCCCTCTTATTCTGTACAAGGTGCACGGCTCCCTCAGTTATTCCAGCAAAGATAAAATTATCCTCCACTCGAACATGAAAACAAATGAGGACTGATAGTGCATTAACCTTTACCAGGGATTATTTAAAGAAAGATTGCACTTACATGTATTAAGCAGTTTGCAGACATAAATCGGTCTAAGAGCATGGAAATGTGATTAAGGTACTCGCGTCCGGCTGCAGCACGGACCGCGGGTGACGTAGTGACGGCACGCCTCCTTGCTGACGCGTTTCCTCCAATAGGACATCGACAGTGATCTTGAAGCTTGTTGAAAGCCTGCTGAAGCCAGCTAGCAATTTGTTTGTGGAAGTGGCAATCAACATTTCCATTAGGATATGTGTTTAACATTTACAAACTGGAGTTGAGTTGGCCTTTGAATTTTTTAAAATTTGAAAGCCGGCCATTTCTAGGTATTCCTTGCTATATGAAAATAAACTTTTGAATTACTGGCACTATATAGGATTTAGAAATATGCACATTACCTAAATCAGAATATGATGTTAAAACGTTAATAAAAAAAAGTATAACTTTACCCTCTGCTTTGCCACATAGATTATCCGGAGGTAACACAGCATCATCAGGAATATCAGGCTGAACAATGGAATGTACCATCTGAAATGAGTAAAAAGTATATTTTCCTTTTACAAACTTGATAATGATGAAAGCCTGAAGTACAAAAAAAATGTTTTATGCTGTACCCTTATAATCCGCAGATTTTATTTGTTGTTTATAATACTGGCATGAATTCATATCCACAAACACTTGAAACACTTTAAGCATGGATGACCTTTCAGAATCTGATAATGGCAATACATTGAGTCTGACTTCCACCAATGATCGGTACAGTGCTTGCTTGTTTACAGACAGTTGGTATTCTCTGTGCACACAATGGAAGTAACAAAGCACTGGGTGATGAGAGAACTCCGATACATTGTTAACAGTGGCATAGTTCAGTGCAAGGAGACTACTTTCCCATCTCTCAGACAGAGCTCACCATAACCTGCCAGCTAATACTTACTTGGTGCACCCAAAGTCAATGTAACCATTGTTTATATACATATTGCACAAATCATGGCCAACAATCCTGAAACAGTTTTATGCAGTTTGGAATAAATAGCTCTATATATTAGGCTGTATCAGTGCTGTAAACCAGTGGGTCTGGATGTACAGTTAGCCAAGGGACATAAAAGAATGATTCCAATGGCTTTGTCTACAATCCTGAGATGGAACATAACTGCATTTATTGGTATTTTTTAAAACCTGCACAGAATTCAACTTGAAATTAGTTACATTTTTTACAAGCTTGCTCTTCTATATTTTGGTTACTTAATAAAATATTTTTTTATTAGCGACTACAGGGAGCTTTCATGAGCTCGATGCAATTATTCTGTCTGTCTCTATCTCAACTTTTGAGATTATATATCAGCCACTTTGGGAACTTACTATTTAAGGAATCAACTTACTCATGGACTTGCATTGTAAGAAGAAGCAGTAAAGCACATCCATTGTGTGGTGCTGCAAAGCAGAAAGCCAAGCCAGAGTATAAAACATTTCCCATACACTCCCTTTAACTCTGAACTGTATAGCTAGGTTTAGTTAGGTTTTATTCAATTCTTGAAAAACATTTGTCACAGAATCAAATAGGTAATGCATGGCTCATTATCACTGTCAGCACCATGGACAGTGCTGAAGCTATGCATTGTATTGTCATCAAGCTGTAATTCATGCAGCTTTGATTTATTCATACTATGGCATGTCCTGTCAAATCATACCCCATTGAGATAGATATTCATATCAGGCGCAAACTAAAATAAATGCCCTGAGTTATGAGATGGTAACTAAGCTTGCACAACTTTATCAAGGCATTACATTTGAGCGAAGCTGATCAGACATAGGGACAAGAGATATATGATATATGTGGTAACTAAAGAGTTGTATTTTTCATGTATTAACTCATATTAGTTCATCTTGGCTTATTACAAAGAAGAAACAGCTATATGAGTTTATCACCATCTTCAGTTAACAAATACACTCATTTACGGGGTATCATATTAGATAACTATATTTTCAAGGACAAAGAAATGGATCAAAACCTAGTGGACTTTACTGGTACCAGAGAAGGAGGGTAAAACACAATTGAATAAAAAATATGTTTATTACAAAAGTTGTTTATAAAAACATCCATAAAACCATATAGGGCACTCTTAGTTGGATAATATAGGCCATGTAGTCAAAAACGGCAACAGTATTTCTTTGCTATGTATTGCTGGAGGTCGACGCGCTTCGCAAAAAACTGCTTCCTCAGGACCTCATTATCTTGTTAGCAAAGAGCATTGGTATATACCAAGAAGAAAGGCACAGCAATCTTTATTTAGTTCAAACGGGGCATCATCTTTACATCAACATGCTGTATGCATCGAGTCTACTTACATGCATTCCCAAGAACCAAGAATATCACAGTGTAATACTATCATTCTATAAAAATGAGGCAGAGGTGATAAGGAACTTTCTCAGCCAATAAGCCTCTTGCTAGCATTAAGCAGAAACCAACATACTGCCTGCCACTTACTTAGCTAGTAATCTCAATGGAAAGTAACACCTGATATAGACCTGAAACAAGGCACTACACTATCTGATTCTCACAGATATAAAGCAACCTGAGGTACCATAAATATATTAAGGTTAGTACCATATAACAAGTCAACAAAATAATAAATAAGGATATGGTATTATGGTATAGCAAATATTTGCCAGTACCTTTCTTGAAGATGTTACACAAAGGTAGCCAAAAAGAAGACAATTATTTCTCCCAAGTGCTAGTTAGTCTATCAGTGTATATCCACAGTCTAAGCTGACCAAGTGTAAGCAAACCATCTAGGGAAAAATAACAAGCATATTTAACTCAGTCTACACAAAAGTTCTGTGTAGAACCATTAGTATAGTAAAAGAAATTCCCACAGTAGCCAAGCAAGATTGCACTTATCAGGGATTCTGTATCAGCTGACAACCGTCATTCACAAACACACCACTGAGGACTTCCCCATTTATAGCCAATTTTGGTGCCAAAATGAGGTCCAAATTATGTGCCCCCCCTAATTGTCATGAATCAAAGCAGTCTGTGTGTCCTATGAAATAATAATTGGTGTAAACCAAAAACAGAACTACGCAAATAGATTGATATTTGACAGTAAATAAATAAATAAGATGTGAGATACAAAAAAGTTAATTATATTAACTAATAAGGGAATTTCTTCCACCTGCGAGCGGCAATAAAACGTAAAAACGTGTTTAAATGTGATGAGAGATGAATATTGCGCTCAGCAATTAAACTCACAAGAAAGTGCTTTGGTGCATTAAATACAAGTATTCAGTTCATAAATATGTGCACATAATAAAGGTAAAAAAGTCCTTTCTATGGTGAATAATAAACACAAGTGTCCTTAAAGTGCTCGGTGCAAACTAGTTGTCTCAGCAGCACATTTGGACTTAATATGAAGTGCCTTCACCAAACAATACCCACCCAGTGCTCAGATAAAATACTTCTTACCAGAAGAAGTTGACCCCTTAATTACAGGGGGTTACAAACAGCATGTGTCTCCACAAACGCTCCGAGTTGTCCTCAGTACTGTCTCCACATCAAGTGTAAAATAAGCCAGTTAACAGAAGGCAGCTCCGGGGATCCAGACATCATAATGAAAAATAAAGGAAACTCCAATAGTGTAATAACGTTAAAATTGGGTTTAATTGAAAAGAATTGCACTTACTCCATAGCGGTAAAAGAACGCCTTGAAAGTACAAACATTCAGCTACTCAGGTGGATGGTACGCCGCTTCCGCATCTGCGCTCCACCACACCAGGAATCTACGGTCTCACGCTCCCGACGCACGTTTCGTCAGGCGTGCTGACGTCATCAGGGGATCATGTGACCGTACATTTCCTCATACATTTTATAGAGGCTAGCACGGCTCACAGCATCCAATCGCCAGTCACCAGAGTTTGAACCGCCCATTCTTTGGCAGACTGATAGGTTCTTCCCTTCAGTAAGGGTGCCTTCCGGGGACATATTTAGGAGAGGCTTTTAAACAGCTATGCACTAATTATGGCTCTTACGATATACCCATATCTTATCTCGTGGCCAATATATGCGGTCTATGTCAATAAGCCTAATACTCCGAATTGCGATTTTAATCATAAATATAATTGATGGGGTGCTGTGCGCCCTATAAACTTTTCATTTATAATAAAAAAACATTATATTAAATTATTACACTAATGCTAAAATTATTTTTATTCCAACATCCTTAAAACTATGCATAGAATTAAATTTATTAAAAAGGTAAAGGTATAAGGTATAAAAATATGTAAAACATATATTACTAAGTTAAAATTACCAGGTTGAAAGAAGATGGGACTTTCTATTATAAAATGATGAATCAAAGAATTTTGGGAACTAATTAGAAATTAGAAATGAAACAATTCAAATCAATATTCATCAGATATTCATACCCAATGGCTCTAATGTCTTCATTTTATAGATCCATTGGGTCTCATTCATGGAAACTTTTTTTGTCATGTTTCCTCCTCTCCAGTGATTGTCCACTCTGTCTATGCCGCAAAAAGACATGACCGATGGGTCTCTATTGTGGTGTAGACGGAAATGGTTGGAGAGGCTGTGTTTAGGAAAGCCTCTCCTCACATTCCCAACATGCTCATTAATCCTGATGGACAATTGGCGGGTGGTCCTGCCTATGTACTGTAGCCCGCAGGGGCAACTAATTAAATAGGTCACATGGGTGGACCTACATGATATGAGTTTGTTGATTTGAAATCTTTGGCCCGTAACTGTGGAATGGAAAGTAGTGACTTTTCTGGGGTTTCTCTTGGTCATCTAACAAGCATTACACTTGCCACATGGGAAAAAACCTTTTACATCCAAAAAAGTCGACTTTCTTTTTGGAGGATCAGGTATGTTAGGTGCCAACATATGTCTGAGATTCGGGGCTTTTCTGTAGATGAAACACGGTTTAGCCGGTAGTATTTGATTCAAAGTTTTGTCCTTCATTAGAATAGACCAATACTTCCGGATAATCGCTTCAGTTTAGTAATATATTTTTTACATATTTTTATACCTTTACCTTTTTAATAAATTTAATTCTATGCATAGTTTTAAGGATGTTGGAATAAAAATAATTTTAGCATTAGTGTAATAATTTAATATAATGTTTTTTTATTATAAATGAAAAGTTTATAGCGCGCACAGCACCCCATCAATTATATTTATGATTAAAATCGCAATTCGGAGTATTAGGCTTATTGACATAGACCGCATATATTGGCCACGAGATAAGATATGGGTATATCGTAAGAGCCATAATTAGTGCATAGCTGTTTAAAAGCCTCTCCTAAATATGCCCCCGGAAGGCACCCTTACTGAAGGGAAGAACCTATCAGTCTGCCAAAGAATGGGCGGTTCAAACTCTGGTGACTGGCGATTGGATGCTGTGAGCCATGCTAGCCTCTATAAAATGTATGAGGAAATGTACGGTCACATGATCCCCTGATGACGTCAGCACGCCTGACGAAACGTGCGTCGGGAGCGTGAGACCGTACATTCCTGGTGTGGTGGAGCGCAGATGCGGAAGCGGCGTACCATCCACCTGAGTAGCTGAATGTTTGTACTTTCAAGGCGTTCTTTTACCGCTATGGAGTAAGTGCAATTCTTTTCAATTAAACCCAATTTTAACGTTATTACACTATTGGAGTTTCCTTTATTTTTCATTATGATGTCTGGAGCCCCGGAGCTGCCTTCTGTTAACTGGCTTATTTTACACTTGATGTGGAGACAGTACTGAGGACAACTCGGAGCGTTTGTGGAGACACATGCTGTTTGTGACCCTCTGTAATTAAGGGGTCAACTTCTTCTGGTAAGAAGTATTTTATCTGAGCACTGGGTGGATATTGTTTGGTGAAGGCACTTCATATTAAGTCCAAATTTGCTGCTGAGACAACTAGTTTGCACCGAGCACTTTAAGGACACTTGTGTTTATTATTCACCATTGAAAGGACTTTTTTACCTTTATTATGTGCACATATTTATGAACTGAATACTTGTATTTAATGCACCAAAGCACTTTCTTGTGAGTTTAATTGCTGAGCGCAATATTCATCTCTCATCACATTTAAACAAGTCTGTGTGTCCTCTTATGCCGTATCCTGTAGCCCAGACTGTCTGTGTGTCCATGTGCGAGAGGGCCTACCCCTCTCACCACAAGTAGCAGCCCCCAGCACAATGAGCAGCCAGTCAGTCTCCAGTTTGGCCGCACAAGTAAACACCGCCGGCTCGCGCATGTGCGGGACAGCTCCACCCACTGAAACCACTAAAGAAACAGCTAAAGAAGTTTTATCACCATCTTCAAATAACAAATTCACTAATTTACAGGGTATCATATTATCAGGTAACTAAATATTCAAGGTGATAACAGGGCTCTATTTATAAAGAAATAGTAAAGTCAGAAATTTTGGTTTAACCAAATTTCACGCTTAATGTGTACCATACCCAGCCATCTGGGAAACAAGTAGGTTGAGGATCCCCTATGCTGTGTCAGTAAACATAGTGTATGTCTATTTTTGGTGCTTTAATGCAATGTAAATTAAAGCATTACAACAGACTGGATAGATATGAATGGGCCCCAATATATTATCTTGAAGCCCGATACAACTGAAATTCAAAGAGAATTGAACATAGATATAAAATAAAATAGAAATGCAGGCAAATTATAAAAGCTTCCTATACTGAAATATACTGCAAAATATTAATCTGATTGGATGTGGGGGCACACCACTTTTCCTTTATTTTACAGTATTAAATAAGATACTCAGTTTAGACTGTGCTTTTGTTTGCAATACATTTTTTTTTTCTCCAAGTGATAAATGTTTTATTCTAGTCAGACGGAGGATCTCCAGTGAGTCTGGGAGCAAAAGTATTACATATGCATTAATCACACGTAAGCTTGCAGTTAATATCCTAATTCTTGTTAATATGCTAAAGACACACCCCAAAACTCCCTCTGATTGCCAGGGCGTAATACTCTTTTAATCATACTTACTCTCTTATGCACATAAATTTTCCTAAAAGACTTTAACATCACTGCTTACAAATGTCACAGGCAGCTTTCTGCTTGGCTTTTACAGGACAATACATCTACCGATGCTCTCAATAGTTTTGGTAGTCACTACAGCAGTGCAAATTTGCTTGCAAACGAAATAAGCTAACAAAACTAGTATACATCATTTTACATAGCCTGATTGTTGCTGTAATGTAAATTATATTTGAAGAGTTTTGGTGTACTGCAAATGTAGAATATTGGTAAAAAACAAGTAGATTTTGAAATCACCAACTACAACCATAAATAAAAGTCTATAAAAAAGAACTTCACTTAAAGTGATTGTAAAGCTTTGTTTTTGTTTTTTTTTTTCTTGGTATTTTATGTTAAAATACCAAACATTACCTCCTCTGAGTAAAGGTTTTGCACAGAGCAGCCTCAATCCTCCACTTCTCTGGCGTTCCTGGCTCCTTTCTCCCACAGAGTGCCCCATAGCAAGCTGCTTACTATGGGGGCACTTATGCCCGAGGTAGAGAGAAGAGATCAGTAGTAAAGCAAATCTCCTGCGCTCAAGTAGGATATGACGGAGGGAAGGGAGGTGCACTTCAGACTTAGGTGGTAAAAAGCCAATGGTCTTGCTACCCCCTCAGGATCAAGGGTATCCAGAACCAACTGAGAGAAAAGACAAAAGAAAAAGGGGTGCACCGACCTAGTGCATCACCACTAAAACCATTTATTAAAATATTAAAAATTATACAATATACTGACAAAGCAGGTGTGATATTACACACATCATCATTGCATATACAATCTCCAAGGTAGCCAAGGTCCCATATGTGGCAAATTGGCATGCAGAGTGCTGCATGGGGTTGCTGTGGCTGGGCTGACGCGTTTCAGGGGCAAACCCCCTTCCTCAGAGCCAGAAAAGTTGCAGCAACCCCATGCGGCACTCTGCATGCCAATTTTCCACATATGGGACCTTGGCTACCTTGGAGATTGTATATGCAATGTTGATGTGTGTAATATCACACCTGCTTTGTGAGTATATTGTATACTTTTTAATATTTTAATAAATTTTTTTAGTGGTGATGCACTAGGTCGGTGCGCCCCTTTTTCTTTTGTCTTTTCTCTCAGAGAGAAGAGATCCCCTTGGGTAGAAAGGAAGGTCTAGAAATGTTTGCATTACATGACAGGGCTCTTTACAGGAAAGAGCTGTCAATTCAGAAACAAGCCTAACAATCATAGTCAGGTATTCCATTGGAATATCTCTAATTGGTTCAAAGGGAGATGTCTGAAGTACAGAGACCATCTGGTTGAGATCCCAAGGTGACACAAGAGGTCGAACTGACGGATTTACTTGAGCAACTGCTTGAAGAAAAGTCTTGTTAAGGGATTGTGAGACAGAAGGTTTTTGAAAAAAAAGATGGATAAAGCAGAAACATGTCCCTTGAGGGTACTTAGAGTCAGACGGTGGTCAAGACCAGACTGAAGAAAGGTCAAAATGGGAGTGATAGAGTAGGTAAAAACCAGGAACTGCTGTAAAAATACAGGGAAACCATGTCTTATCTTAGTCACAATGTTGAGCCTACTAAGGTTCCAGACTTCGCCCCTGTCATGGTGGGTATATCCACCAAGGGGACTTCAAGGTCCGGGAACCATAGAAATAGACCACAGCCCTGGACCTGTATAGCACCCTGCGTCTATACATACAGGAAACATGTAATTGCTCAAAGTCACAGGAAGTTGTGTTTGCAAACAACACAGAGGAATACGGTAAGTTGTGCACAATATGCCAATTAAAATTCGATTTTTGCTCAAAAGTTGGCATTTAAAAAAATGTCAGCAGAAATCTTTCTTGTGTTACCATTGCTTAACTACTGGTTAATCTTATTTCCTCTGAATTAACTTCTTTCTCCCCATTGTCTCCTTAGCTATTTTTTTCATTTTCGATTTAATTTTTTTGCATTTTTTGCATTTGGACTATATAATTCTGCAGACCAGAAAAAGACAGCCTTGTTTGTCCCTCTCAGCTTAGCGTTACTCTGACATGCGGAAAGAGAGTTCACTGAGCATGCACAACTTTAGAACCAAGATGGGCACTCCCTTCTATGATACTGAGAACGAGCATTCCAGCAACAAGGCAGGATGGGAAATTATAACTATATGGGAGTTTTTCAGCCAGGCTTTGGGAATGCAATCCATGGCCTTCAGTAATGGTACTTACATGAATCACTATTTTGCAAAGATGCTCAGTTTTTTAACCTAGTGTGCCCCCTTGTTTCCATAGCCACTTTTTTGCACATGGTGAAGTTAGCCTTCACAGGTAACAGGTAAACTTTAAAGTAGAACTAAAGGCAAAACTTTTTTTCATTTAGGATAGAGTAAGGGAGGGCTATAAGCTCTGTAAGGTTTATTTTTGCCATCTGTGTCCCATTGGGCATATTTCTCTTCACTTCTTGTCCCATAGCCAAAACAGGAAGTGAAAGTAAATTCATCTAAAGATATGGAATCTTTGGTTGTCACCGGGGTCACCAGTACTACACTGGAAAATATCCCTACTATTTCTGTTCTGGGGAATCCCAAAATTTTAGATTTTTTTTTACTTTCACATTGATTGATCATGGTAAACAGGACTAATAAAGAGTGTGAATCTCCCTAACAGGAGCACAGACCGCAATAAAAACCTGACAGGTGTTCTAATCCCTCTCCACTATAGCCACAACTACAAAAATTTAGTTATGCTTTAATATATTTTTTGTATTTTAACTTTTTAGATTGTAAGCTCTCACAAGCAGGGCCTTACTAACTCTCTTGTTTTGATTTGTATTGTAATTGTCTAAATTTCTATCATCAATAATAATAATAACTCTTTGTAAGGCTAGGTTCACAATTGTGCAGCACGTGGGCACATTGGCTGCTGCACCCACGAGAAACACGGGTAAAAAAGTCGTGGAACCTTTTTTAACCACCTCCTTCCCAAGCCTATTCTGACACTTCGCTCCTACATGTAAAAATTAACATTTTTTTTGCTAGGCAATTACTTAGAACACCCAAACATTATATATATATTTTTTTTTTAGAAGAGACCCTATAGAATGAAATGGTGTGTGTTGCAATTTGTTATGTCACATGGTATTTGCGCAGCGGTTTTTCAAACGTAATTTTTTTGAAAAAAAAAAAACACATTCATGAAGAAAAAAAAAAAAACAGTAAAGTTAGCCCAATTTTTATTTTTGTATAATGTGAAAGATGATGTTGCGTCGAGTAAACATATCACCCTTTAAAATTGCATCTGCCCGTGGAATGGCGGAAACCTACAGTGCTTAAAAATCTCCATAGGCAATGATTTTAACGCCTTTACAGGTTACCAGTTTGAAGTGGCACATGAGGTCTGGTGCTAGAATTATTGCTCTCGCTCTGACATTCGCGACAATACCTCAAGTGTGGTGTGATCACCGTTTACATATGTGTGCGGGAGTAACGTATGCATTCACATTTGCGCATAAGCATGGTGGGACGGTGGCACTTTACATTTATTTATTTATTTTATACAAATATATTTATATATATTTTTTTTACACTTTTTTTTTAATTTTTTGTACAAACTTTATTGCTAAAACATCCCTTGTGATAGCATGGGCCATGACAGGTCCTCTTTATGGAGAGATTTGGGGTCTATTAGACACCAAATCTCTCCTCTGGCCCCCCATGCAGCATGACGAATACGGTTTCCAGGGTTACAAAAAGAGGGGGACGATGTCAGTTCCTTTCTCTCTGTCCCAGGCAGCCATCGCTGCCAGCCACAATGCTCCCGACCTCCGCGATGGGACCAGAGAGCCCAGGAGAAGCGGTGGGAGGGGGGGGGTGAGACCCCCTTCTGCCACCCGCTTAAGTGATCGAGTGGCTAATTAGCCACTCCGATCACTTCTGCCTTCTACAGAATCGCCGGCTGAAAATAATGTTACAGGGACTATGCCTGTAGGTGCAGGTATAATTTCTGTATAACCAATGAAACCCAAGGACGTACCCATACGGGAAGTGGTAAAAAAGCGCACTGCATAAAATTGCATGGTGCTAAGCACAAAAATGAATTACTAATTAATGGCATGTCTACTAAAGACCAGCCCATTTTGCCTGCCGTCAACAATGTGTACAAATTTGCGAGCATGGGATGGATGCTGCATTAAAGAATTGTAAGCTCTGAGTGTTGCACCTTCTCAGGGATCTGACTAGCATAAAGCCTAGCCAGTTTTTGGACACCGGCGGCGGAGTACTCAGTCAGACTCCAGACCTCAGCGGTGGGGTACAGAGTCAGCTACTAGACCGTGGTGGTGTAGCATCTAGAGGTCTCTCCTTAAGGTGGGGGAACTGTCAGGATCTGGTTCATTTGCTGGTGGCGCTGTGGTTCTCAGGGCTGATAGTTGCAGTGTCCACCAGCAGGTATCCCCTAGAAGCCAGCAGGTTTTGGTGAACAGCTCCACCTTGTTTCAGCTGCTAGATGGCTATAAAAGGCTGCTTCCACTAGCACTTGGTGCCTCAGTGTTTTGGCTGCTTCTGCTTTGTACCCTGACTCTGTTGCCATTTACTCTTGATCTTACCCTTGCCCTGTATCCAATATCATGCTGCCTTATTCCCTTCTATCTGCTCCATGCTCTGCCCTGCCTTGCAAGTATCTCATTTGTACCTTTGTGTGTATATACAGTAGTTAGCTTGTTAGGTTGCTAGTTAGTCATTTTGTCATTCTGTTTTGATGTTTATGCGTTATCTTTCTTATTTATTGCTGTTGGTGTGCGGTTATTGCTCACTGTAAATAAACCTCACTGTAGAGATATATATATATATATACATGGTCTGGTCCCAGTTTCTGGGTGTATATATGTATATATGTGACATATATCTCCTATGCTGACTCCTAACACCAGTGCTAAAATCTTCACAATGCAGAATTAAAATGCTTCAAATTCAAGTTATTCAATGGCAAAGAAAAATCTTTGAATTGGGAAATTGACAAACAGGAAATTTCATAAACCAGTGCAAGGAAATGTGATGTACAGTAGTCCATGGCAATCAGTCAGAACAATGAAATATGATTTGTGATTGGTTGATCAGGCTGATTGTAGTTCCCATGTTTCTCTTTGCCTAATTTAATAAGAGCTTTGGTAAAAGTCAACACTTTTTTTTACAGTATGTGGGTGACAGGGTCGAAAGTTTTAATTCTGTAAAACAAACAGATTTCGTTGTATATGCCAGCAAAGTGTAACTATTCTGCCTTTACCAGGTTATGCATAATACAAGAAGCAATCATTTAACAACAGCTGAGCCAAGCCTCATACCATTTATTATGGTTGAGGTGGAGATCTCTTTCCTACAGATGTGACCGACTGCTTTTCACTGGGTAATTATGAAAAGACACTCAAGAGAAAATGGCATGATATTCATAAGCTTTTCCTGATGATGCATGCACACACAAGATTATTTTCAGATGTTTGCTCTTTCCACATAGGTGACATTGATTAATGTTTAATGACTGTCATTGGTCAAACAGCAAAAAGGACAAGTTACCTACGGTATATGCCTTTATAAATGTTTTTTACTGCTTCAGTACAGATTCGGAATTGTAATCTACACGCATGCAGAGTTTGAATGTACTTTTTTGGAGAATAAAATTTTTTTTTTGTCATATGATAGATGTGCAGCTATTAATCATATGCATATTTTCAGTAAAAAAATGCACTTAAATTAATTTTAGTGCAAAAAAACACAACATTATGAAAAATTTTGGGCAAAATATAAAAGATGGCGTTGCATTGAGTAAACAGAGACTGAACATTTCAAGCCTTAAAATTGTGCACGCTGGTGAAGTGGCAAAAAAAGATGGTAGCCAAAATTGTCCATAAGCTACAGTTTAAAAGCCTTTTACAGGTTATTAGTTTACTGTGAATTATGACCCTAGAATTGTTGCTCTCACTTCATGCTCACAGTGACACCTTATGTGTGTGTTGCAATTTATGTTTTAATACATGTGCTTGCCCTTTGCTGTACATTCGAATTGAGGTGTGTATGGGGTGACGGGGCTGCTTTAAAATATATTTATATTACTTTTATTTATTTTATAATAAAACAGCATGGGCAGGGTACATCTTTATGGGTCTTTTAGAACCCCAATGTCTACCCTGGCCTTCACTGCAGCTAATAAAGACACAGATCATTAGTTCTCGGAATGACAGCTGTGAATCCAGAAGTGACGAAATACATGTTGCTCCCCAGTTCATTAGTTACAGGAAGAAACAGAAACATCCATTCACGGTCTCCTCTTACTGTAGGAACTGTTTCCAACAGTTTTGGGCTCCCCCTTAGGCACAGGAGAGCCCAGGAACCACCACAGGCTCTGCCGGTGGGGGGCGGGGGGGGCTTGGTCACACCCTCAGAGCCCCGTAAAAGTCTCTTTCCAGCTGTTAAGTCAATAATAGGCTCATGGCTGTAGCAGCACACATCCTTTAACCCTTTGTATACTATGCAGTTAATACACTTTTTTGAGTTAAATATAAGAGATGAGGTTATGCTGAGCCTTTAAATACCCAACATGTCAAGCTTTAAAAAATTGCCCTACGCCAGTGAAATGGCACACGCAAGCAAACTTTGGTATCCTAAATTTTCCATAGGTGATGCTTTAAAGCCCCTACAGGTCATTCATTTGAAGTTAACCATGAAGAATGGTTCTATAACTAATACTCTAACTATGGCATGCATACCGAAGTGTAACATGTGTAGTGCCCCAGATGCGTGTGTTTACATTTGTATGTGGATGTATGTTGTGGTGGGGTGGGGGGTCACAATTGTTTAGGGGAGGGTTTGGGTGCTTGGGAATAACTTTGTGGGGTTTTTTTTCACACTTTTTCGCTAAATGTTTTTTTTTTTATATATCACATAGGAGCCTGGCAAACATAGTGGGGGTGCATGGAAGTGATTGCATTAGGTGCAGGGAAGCTTTTGTCAGATTTGAACATACTGTAGCAGCTGAAAGTATGTATGAAAGCCCCTGTTTCTGCCAATGTATGCCATACGTCGGTGGCAGCAAAAGGGTTGAACCTCATATCTAGGGTCTAGTGTTCTCTTTACAATTGATGTGTGGTGTCATTATGCCAAGGTCAAAAAAGATCTTTAAGGCCCTCAGAAAGTAAGTTGTGGGTGCCTATGGGTCTGTTGAGTGATTTAAAACATTTCCAAATTATCTAAAATCAATCATTCCACTATAGGGAAAACATAATCTACAGGTGGTGTAGATTTTGAGCAATTGCTAATTTGTCCAATATTGTTCAACCAAGCAAATTCAGCTATAGTTGACCATTTGATGCTAAAAAAAAGTCTGCAAGAACTCTCAAATTGCATTGTAAGTGCAGACATTTTGTGCAAACTGAAGACAGCATTCCAGGAGAAGAACCTAATACCAACAGTGAAACATTAGGGTGGGGGGATGGGGGTAAAAGTCATGGTTTTGGGTTGCTTTGCTGCTACAGAGCCAGGGCAGCTTGTGGTCATTTAGTCAACTATGAAATCTGCATCATATCTGCTTGATGAGAATGTGAAGCCATCTGTCTGAAAGTTAAAAATACGAGTGAAATATATATATATATAGCCACCAAAGGAATGGCTTAAAAAGAAAAAATGGAGGGTTACAGACTGGCCTAGTCAAAATCTTCCTTAGAGGCCTAAGCGATGGGTTCCTTATCCTTAACTCCAGGCTGGTCACAGTTTGCCTTTTTGCTTACCACCGCTTTGTGGGGGGTATGTGTTACACCCCTACTTTTATTCTGTTTACATTATTGGCTGTTAACCCTTCCCGTGCATTGTATGTTATTTACACATGTCTCGCAATGGTTTGTTAACCTGCCTGTTGTCATTTTGATGCATTTATATTAATAAACAATTTGAACAAGGAAAATGTTGTAGCTGGATTGGAAATGGGCAGTTCATGCAAGGAAGTTCATACAATTGATGCATGTTTAGCCACCCTGCCTTAAAGTATGAGATCACCTTTGGGAACATGTTACATGTTCCACCCGATTTTAGGATGGAACATGTAACATGTTCCCAGTGCTGCAGCCGCTGTATGATCCCCCTCTCCCTGTGGCAGCAGCACGGGGAGAAGTTCCACGTACTGGCAGGGCTGGTGCTAGACTATTTTGCGCCCTAGGCAAGACCAGCTACTTGACCCCCCCCAAAAAATTGTACACATTGCCCCCCTTCCTGCACATAATGCCCCCCCCCCTTAACCCTACGCCCACCTTCCTATACACACTGCCCCCCCTTTAACCCTACACACCCCTTCCTGTACACACTGCCCCCCCTCTCTAGAGATGACATCCACTGGGGATGACGAGATGACAGGAGAGGAATGTGGCACTGGCCATGGCTGTGCCCTAGGTGGCAGTGCGCCCTAGGCGGCTGCCTAGTTCGCCTAGTGGTAGCACCGGCCCTGCGTACTAGCTGCCACTATTTGAAAGCAGTGTGGACATGTGTGGCTCCATCCACACGGCCGCATCATTCAGACACACAGCTCCATGAGTCTGAATGAACTACAAGTCCCAACATCCTTTGCGGCTGTCGGCTTGTAGTTCTCAATGATTTACTACGGCGCTGTGGAACGCTGTAGTAGTTCATTGAGTCCTCCTGACAGGGAGTATCGACCTACCCGTTCAGGTAAGTCGATACACTGACAGTGTGCAGGAGACCTGCATGGCATCAGCAATCCAGTGCTCTGAAGGCTCCAGCAACAAAAAAATAATCAGTGCTAGTTTTTTTACCTGCAGAAAAATGTGCATATATTATTTTTTTTTTAAAAAGTGAACTTATCCTTTAAGGTGATTGTAAAGCTTTTTTTTTTTAATAAATCACAAACGTGTCATACTTACCTGCTCTATGCAATAGCAGCACTGATCCTCCTCTTCTGGGGGCCCCCGCTGGCACTCCTGGCTCTTCCGCCTCACCAAGTGCCCCCATAGAAAGCCGCTTCCTATGAGGGCAGCCGTGCAGCCTCCCTCTCACGTCACCCTATCTGCATCTATTGACCCTGTCTCCGAGGCCCAGCACTCCCACTCCCTCATCACAGAATTTGCGTGACAGCAGCGGGAGCAAGTGGCTCCCTCTGTTATCAATCTGCCCTGTGAGATGGGAGAGAGCGAGGAGAGCTGCTGCTTTCATGCACAGCACTGGATCGAGATTGGGCTCAGGTAAGTAAAAGGAGGGGCTGAGGGGATTCTGTGACACAGAAGGCCTTTTCACCCTAATGCATAGAATGCAAAAATGTGAAAAAGCTTTATGCTTTAAAACCACTTTAAGCAGGAGTGTCTAAATTTAGTTCTGCATGGCTGTAGTCAGCCAATCAGGGCTGCTGTTAGAAACCACAAGGCCACATACAGCCAACATGACAGGCTGACAGCCCCCCACCTCCCCAAATAAACACAGTTTACTATGCTCCAGTTATGAATTACCACAGTGAGTGATCAGTACCGATTATGCTTTGTGTTTATTCAGGAAGGGGCTGGTAAATATACCATATTTATTGGAATGTTTCCACACTCTCCAGCCTGAAGGATTCTATTGCGTGCATGCAGATCCCAGCAGGAAGGAGAGGAGGGCAGTTGGCAGTACTGCAGGGGTGTGGCACGCAGTGAAAAACACTCAGATAACAGCTTGTGGCTGAAGTTCTCATCTGCGGAGGCCAGAACATCAACTTAAAAAACTTGGGGCAAAAGAGCAGAAGAGCGGACAGCAAAAGAGCAGAAGACCAGAAGAGAAGAGAGGAGAAGACCAGAAGAGCGGAGGGGGAGAAGACCAGAAGAGCGGAGAAGACCGGATGGAGATTTTTAATAAACTTTCCAAAACGTCTCCTGTCATTATTTACATACACTGCCTTTTATGGGGTGAATGGTAGGGGTACAGTGTACCCCATACCCATTCACATAGGGAGGGGGTCCGGGATCTGGGGGGCCCCCTTGTTAAAGGGGGCTTCCAGATACCGATAAGCCCCCTGCCCGCAGACCCACACAACCACCGGCCAGGGTTGTGGGGAAGATGCCCTTGTCCTCATCAACATGGGGACAAGGTGCTTTGGGGTGGGGGGTGCAGAGCTCCAGCCCTGCCCCAAAGCACCAACACCCCCCATGTTGAGGGCATGTGGCCTGGTATGGTCCAGGGGAGGTGGGGCCGCTCGTCCCCTCCCCCTTCCTGCCCTACCGGGCTGCATGCTCGGATAAGGGTCCAGTATGGATTTGGGGGGAACCCCACGCATGGGGCTCCCCTCTAAATCCACACCAGACTCGAAGGGCCTGGGGGGAACCCCACGCTGTTTTGTTCCCCTCAAGATTCTCACAGTGCAAGTCGCACCACAAGTCGGATAATCCTGATCTGACTTGCGATGCACCCTCCATTCAAATCAATAGGCTCCCATAGGGAACCATTGATTTTGAATGGAGGCAGAAAAAAACCCTGCTAAAATGTGCAATAACGCCAATGGAAAAAGCTACTGAAAGCACGTTTTTACAGCTGCTTTTTCCGGCGTCAGAACTAGCTTTGCAGCACGTTTTTTTCTAACGCCCCGTGTGCATGAGGCCTAAAGCCTCCATAACACACCCTTTGTGCTTTACCACAAGCCCCCTTAGTGGGAATGACTCCCCAGATATTTTTGCCTTGTATTAAAGCTCGGCAAACTCTGCTTCATTAATATTATATACCTCCTGGTATACAGCTTGGCTTGCAGGTAAGTCGCTTGTTCAGGTCATGACATCTCTCAAATGTCAGAAAGAAGAGCTCCCATAGTGCACTACAGTAAAATTATTTAACATTTATATTTTTATTAAATTTATAATAAAAAGTGTGTTTTGCAAACATCTCAAAAACATGAGCTTCACTTATCCACACAGGTTACAACAATCGTGCTGCTAGCATGCATCCCTGTGCTTCCAAGTGTGTCTCATCTTCCTCTTGACATCAACCCCCAGAATCTCTATGGGGTTCAGGTCAGGCGAGTTTGCTGGCCAATCAAGCACAGTGATACCATGCTCAAAACTGGGTATTGGTACTTTTGGTGGTGTGGGCAGGTGCCAAGTCCTGCCGGAAAATTAAATCCGCATCTCTATAAAGCTGGTCAGCAGAAGGAAACATGAAGTGCACTAGAACTTACTGGTAGAGGGCTGTGCTGACTTTGGACTTGATAAAACACAGTGGATCAACACCAGCAGATGACATTGTTCCCCAAATCATCACTGACTGTGGAAACCTCAGACTGGACCTCATGCAACTTGGAGTCTGTGCCTCTCTACTCTTCCTGCAGACTCTGGGACCTTGATTTCCAAATGAAATGCAAAATTTACTTTCATCAGAAAAGAGGACTTTGGACCACCGAGCAACAGCCCAGTCCTGTTTTTCCTTAGACGCTTCTAACATTGTCTCTGGTTCAGGAGTAGCTTACCACAAGGAATGCAACAGTTGTCCTGGATACGTCTGTGTGTGGTGGCTCTTGAAGCACTGACACCAGCCATAGTCAACTCCTTGTGAATTTCCTCCAAATTCTTGAATGGCCTTTGCTTCACAATTCTCTCAAGGCTGCGGTTATCCCTGTTGCTTGTGCACCTTTCTCTACCACACTTTTATCCTTCCACTTAACTTTCCATTAATATGCTTTGATACAGCACTCTGAACAGCCAGCTCCTTTTGCAATGACTCTTCTGGACAACTGTAAAGTCAGCAGTCATCCCCATGATTGGGTAACCTACTGAACCAGACTGAGAGACCATTTAAAGGCTCAGGAAACCTTTACAGGTGTTTTGCGTTAGTTAGTTGAATAGAGTGTGACACCATGAGTATACAATATTGAACTTTTTCCCAATATTCTAATTTTCTGAGATAATGAATTTTGAGTTTTCACCAGCTGTAAGCCATAATCATCAAAATTAAAAGAAAGAAATGCTTGAAATATATCACTTTGTGTGTAATGAACCTATATACTATATAAGTTTCATTTTTTGAATTTAATGTTTTAAGATATTCTGCGCCTCTTATTCTAAGAAAATTTCAAGGGAAATTATCTGCAGTCTCCACTACAAAATCAGGCCCCTAAATGCTTTCCTCTGCGCTATACTCAAGTAAAAGAGGGAAACATCTCTGATTGCTGAACAGGGTCAGGGAGAATAAAGGACATGAAGTGTTTCTGGCCTGTGGAAACTGAAGGTTCTAGAAGCACCGAAAGTTCTGCAATGAATTTAGCCATAGTGGCAGATAAATGTGCTATTTTCAGACAGTCCACATGGCATAGACCTGAGTGGGAGCTAGAGTAAAAGGAGAGGACTAGTGTCCTAACAGAATCCAGGTTCTGACCATGTTTCTATGTCCCTGTAGTAGACAGCAGCAGGAGTGCAGCAATGTGCTGTTTGAATTTTGTAACAGAAAAGGCAGGTGGGAAAATGTCAGTAGGTGTGATGCAGCTAACTCATCCACCTGAGATTAAAGCCTGATACACAGTAGGAATCCTTTACTGTTAAACCCAGTGGGTTGAACAACAAAAAAAACTGTCAGCTCCAGGGTCGCTAAGCTATTGTGTTCTGACCGGAGGATGCCCCCCAACTCCCCCACCCCCAGAAAACTTCGGTCAGCGCTCTCAGCCATTGGTCGAGATCACTGATTGGGAACCGGATGGCTGCTGGTTTTCCAGCATGCTCGTTACACAGAAGCCGGACAGCTGAGGTGAGGAGACGCCGGCTTGTTGCGGGCTTGCGGCCGGTTAGTTCCACAGGGGGTTGTGCCTTTCACCCCCCCCCCTCCACCATCCCCAGGCCACGGATCTCCCTCTGCTCTACTCCTCTTGTGCGGTCGCCCCCTGGGCTCCTCCACCATCTGAGAGGCTTGAGAGATGTTTCCATCCACCTCCCTGACTTCCACAACAGGTACTGCCTCACTTCTTGGATGTATCCTGCTTAACAGTATTTTCATCAGCTTTTAATAAATGTGACACTTATCATTTGTGACTATTCATCGTGATATTGCATCTGTGACTCCTGTGCCCACCTGTAATTGTTTTGGGGAGTGCTTACATTCCCATCCATTTGTTGTGTTTCCGTACTTTTCTCAGCTGGATCTGAGTATGGGACAGCTGCACCCCTGACATGGACTAACTGGCACTTCACATATGGCCGTCCATCCCATTTAGCTTGACACCACAGGTTTTGGGTTCTCTGATCATTCAGTTTCCAGCGCTAGGATTTCTTTGTACATGTTCCTGCCACAACTAAGCAGTTTGATCTTAATAGAAGTGACAGAGGAAAAAAAAAAGCTGATTGGTTTAAAAAGAAAAATACTTTTCTGAGAGGAAAATAGGTCCATCTACTAAGGACAATAGCAAAAAACTGAAGTCTCATAGAGTGGGCAATGTTATAGGAGTGCGCACTATGGGCAGCCCTAGCAAGTTTTTGCCAGTATCCAATCACCTGAAAGTAGCCTGTATTTAACCCATGGTCTATGAATATAGGTCCTGTGTCCTGTACTGTACGACTGAGATAAAAGTTTTTAATTCATTTAGAGTCAAAGTTAGTGTGTTTATGTAGGATTAAAAATATAATATATATAAATCAATATGTTCACTATTTCTGGCCCTACAATAGATACAAACAATAAATATACACATATGTGGTACCACCGTGAATGTCAGGAGTAGAAAAATGTAATTAAGGGAATTTTAACTAATACTAACAACAACATAAAAAGTCATCCAGCTACATCACTAGCCTAGCATCAAAATACCAACCTAATCGCTCTCTTCGCTCCTCTCAAGACCTCCTGCTCTCTAGCTCTCTCGCCACCTCCTCCCATGCTTGCCTCCGGGACTTTTTCAGAGCCTCTCCAATCCTATGGAACTCCTTACCCCAATCTGTCCGACTATCTCCTACTTTATTAGCTTTTAGAGGTTCTCTGAAAACCCTCCTCTTCAGAGAAGCCTATCCTATCCACATTTAACAACTGTATTTTCATTTTCTCCATTAGCTCATCCCTCTACAGTTATTGCCTTTCTTTTCCCTTGACCCTCCCCTCTAGATTGTAAGTTCTAACAAGCAGGGCCCTCTGATTCCTCCTGTATTGATTTATATTCCAACGGTATTGTCTGCCCTCATGTTGTAAAGCGCTGCGCAAACTGTTGATGCTATATAAATCCGGTATAATAATATTAATTTTAATTAAATGTAAAAAAAGATCATTAGATATCTATAAAGATTTATTACTAAATACAGGTTAAGTTTGTCCTGAAAAAGAAGTATAATTCAACTGAATATGCTAAGGGGTCTATGTATAAAAAAAAAATGTTTTGCAAATGTCTCAGTGCTCATATGAGCGTCCTGAATAATACCTGCAATGTTTATAATATGTGCACCCTTGCCTATGCTGGTTAACCAGGCAGTATGCTTAGATAACAGACTGTTATGGAATTTGGAGGGGGGCTCTCCTTTTTTAATGGGGTCATCTTTAGAATCCAAGCTAGCCTAGAGGGGCCTCTTTTTTTGGGGGGGGGGGTGCCTATGTGTGTGCTTTTTTCTATCCCTTTGCTTACATTCACCTAATAGCTGAATGTGCTAGACAGGTATAAGTCACTGCTTGCTAGGACATTGGCAGTTGACAACTCCCTAACAACCAGGAGGCTCGCTCGGGCAAACATCCATTTCTTCAGCTGTTCAGATATGATTCTCTATAGACTGTGCAGAGGTTTCCCTCAAAAATATTTTCCTTCTTGTCAGATATACTTAGCCTATAGTGTTAGGCTGTTTTCTCTATTGTTCCTAAACTCAGCCTGGGTTCACACTTACGCAATGCTTTAAAGGGCAGCGAATCCTGTGTGTTTCCCACATCGCATTGCAATCGCACGGTGTCCATGCGATCTGCTGCGGGTGTCAATTTTATCTTGACAACCTAAAACAGATTCCAAATTTTAGTAATTGCCAGAATTACTACCATGCAATACAATCTAGGTGTGGAGAATAAAAGGGTCCTGCATGATTTTGGCATGGATGTGATGCGATTTTTCAGCCATACAAAATATATGGCTGAAATCACACTGCACAGACATCGAATGTGATGTCTACAGGAATGCGGTTTGATTCCTGTGCGAATCAAATGCGGTTTCTGCATCACACCAGTGTGAACCCAGACTTATGGGTAAATGTTCTTAATGGCTGTTCTCTTAGGATCAAATGCTGAGGGTAACATTTGTTATTTTTGCATGAATGATGAGACATTGGTAAAGCACATAGACCCCTAAGTGGTTGCAATATGTACAGTTTTACTAACACATGCCAAAATTGCAGACTGGGTTCAGGAGTTTTTTTTTTTTTTCAGGCATGACATGGGTAAGTTAAGTAGGGGAATGCTAGAACTCCTGTTAGCTATTTATTATTGTCTTTGGCCCTGCTATATATTTTCCCTCACTTTCTGGTAAAAAAAAACGTTATCTCTAGAACAGGAAGCAATGAAAAATCTTTCTTACAGAGCCCTGGATTGCAGTAGAACCTGACAGGTGTTCTGACCCTTCCTCACTTTATACCAAACTAAAATAAATAAATTAATTAAATAGGTAATTTATGTGTAAAAGATTTCTCATAATATTAGGCAGGGGTTTACCTACCGTATTTATGAGAGACAAAAGTGGGAACGTTGGTAAATGATCAAGAAGTCAAACGCAAAGTCAAGAAACAATTCAGGTTTAAACAACATTTTTATGGCTGCCAATAGTGGAGGTTTAAAAATATGTATATAGATTGCTGCTCTATGCACCATATAAATTAAACTAAAAAGTGATAAAAGCAGCTACACAAAAGATTCTGGAAAATCCAATGGACAAGTGTATAGTAAAGGTGTAGCGCTAATCAAACAAATAAATCCATATAAAAGGTATAAAAAGAGATCTAATAATTTATATGGACTATAATTTGTTTAATGTAATTTAGATATCTCTTTTTATACCTTTTATATGGATTTATTTGTTTGATTAACGCTACACCTTTACTATACAATAGTGGGGGTTTAAATCTCTAAATATAACCTTTAAAAAAATGTACATTTTTGAAGATGGCAGGGCTACTAACATGCAAAAAAACGAATCTCCTAAAACAAACTCTCAGAGATTTGTAATCTGTATCCCCATTGTTTTTAGGTCAGTGGGGGTCATTCTATGTTTTTCATTATAAAGCACAGAGAGAGTACTCTTGCTAGTTTATGTTAGCAGATTTTTCAATATTTTGTTTCCGAGTCAGATCTGTTCAGCCATGACACCACAAGACCTTCTTTTTAAATAAAAAAAAAAAATAATAATTCTTTCCTTAAATTGCACTAGGGAAGCAATATGCATTTTACATGCAAACTGCGCTCTTTTTTAAGTACTGGTTATTAAATATGAACTAGAGGCAGATAAAAAGTAAATTAATTAGTGCAGCTCTGTATTTATTAAAAAAAATGAATAAATGTATTATTAAATGAAAACAGTATAGGTACCTTACAGTGGTTGTAAAGTCAGAAGGTTTTTTATCTTAATGCATTCTATGCATTAGGATAAAAACCTTGTGTGCAGCAGCCCCCCTAAAAACTTCTCTGAGCCCATCTCAATCCAGCTATGTTACACGAGAGACATGGAGGTCCGGGACTCCATGATTGGCTGAGCCATTGGCTCCCGCTGCTGTCAATCAAAGTCAGTGAGCCAATGAAAAGAGAGAGGGGATGGAATTGAGTCACGGCTCTGTGTCTAAATGGACACGCCAAGCTTTGGCTCGGCTCGGGTGCCCCAATAGCAAGCTGCTTGCTAGAGGGGCACTCAGCAGGAGGGAGGGGCCAGGAGTGTCGAAGAGGGACCCCGAAAGAGGAGGATTCAGGCTGCTCTGTGCAAAACAACTCCACAGAGCAGGTAAGTGCCGGTTCACACTAGGGCGACCTGTGAGGCGACCTAGTCGCCTCACAGGTCGCTGCAGGTCGCCTCCCATAGGGAAGCTGCGGACCCGTTCTAATAGGAGCGACACAAGTCGCTCCGACCTAGAAAAAGGGTCCACGGAGGTTGCGGTGCGAAGTAGCGTCGCCCCTATGTGAACAGGGGCTTAGTATAACTTGTTTGTTATTTTTATACAAAACAAAAACAAGACTTTAGTATCACTTTAATATTACTTGGTTTCAGCCTCTTGAAATCTCCTGTAAAGCAGCACATCTCAGAACTGGATAGACAAGAATACAATTCTTTTTGCGGGATAAAATAGCTCTCTTATGTATTTCATCTGCGTATTTAGTGGTTTGCCTGGTATTCAGGTTTAAAGGAGAAGTGTGGCTAAAGCCCGCTGTCGATTGGTTGGAGTTGGTCCAGGCTCTAAAAAAATGCCAACCATGTGGTCAGGATCCACCCAGAAGCCTGGACCAGCACCTGGCCCAGCCTCTCAGTGATCCACGCCTGCTCCTGCCCCCTCCATAACCCAGCGCTCTAGTGAGAGCTGGAGGGGGGAACAGAGATCCGCTGACTGAAAATCACAGTTCTCTGCTCGGAGGATGGGAATAACTCAGCGATCAGCGTTGTTTTTAGGTTTATAATTTTTTTATTTTTTTTTCAAATTTCACACTTCTCTTTTAAGTATCAAAAGTGACTCTTTGGAAATACATATTTTCTCACTACGACTTACTTAGCAAGTGTTTCTGAGTACAGAGATAGTCACAGTTAACCTAAGTACTATAGAGTAAGCAGATAAAGTAATTCAGCTAATTTGTCACACACGCACACTTTTCCCATCTCTTAGGAATTTCAATGGTAAAGTCTCCTTTTCGCAGTTTACTACACTGCTTGCCCACCTTGGAGACTCACTACTATAGAGAGTCTCACTTCTTCTGAAGTAATCTTCATATTATAAAATAAGTTCAAAATCAGAAAGGAGAAAGCAAGCACCTTTTAATCATTTGCCACGGGCTAGTTCTGACACTTTCCCTTCTCTCATAGATGTAAAAATCAGTCGTTCTTTGCTAGAATATTACTTAGAACCCCAAACATTATATATATATATATATATATATATATATATATATATATATATATATTTTTTTTTTTTTTTTTTTTTGCGGGATACTCCCTTTGGTTAATTACATATGCAGACATGGCAACTTTCCTCATTAGAATGCTGCAAGTGCATCAGCTGAATTTATTGAACACAGCCATACCCCTTTCAAGAACCAGACTTCCAATGACATATTAGAACATACAGTTATACTGTATATAATAGAACATACAGAAATAGGCAGTGCTCTGCTACAAAGTTTGATAAAACGAAACAAGGGCGCCAGGTCAGAGTAGTGTTTAAATAAAGAACAGATTTATTGCAATGCACTTACATTTAAAAGAATCAACATCAGCATTCAAGTGAAAAGCATGGATCCCCAACGATAGGTGCAGAGGGGTGATTGGGACGCAAGCACCCAGCCACAGGTGTGTTCACAGATCCAGGGATGGAGGATGGGGAGTGGATGGTCCGGAGATCCCGAGGGAAGGGGATATCTCTGTACCTCCTCCTCCTGGGGACATCCGCGGCGCACAGCCGCAAGCCGGATGCAGTGTCACAAGACACTGCCGGTTCCTCCACGCAGCCTGACGAAGGAGGTTGATCCTCTGAAACGACATTGCGGCCCGCCCTCTCCACAGTCTCAGCTGTCTCCTGCCAGCTTCCGTGGAGGAACCGGCAGTGTCTTGTGACGCTGCATCCGGCTTGCGGCTGTGCGCCGCGGATGTCCCCAGGAGGAGGAGGCACAGTGAGATCCCCTTCCCTCGGGATCTCCAGACCATCCACTCCCCATCCTCCATCCCTGGATCTGTGAACACACCTGTGGCTGGGTGCTTGCGTTACAACCACCCCTTGGCACCTATCGTTGGGGATCCATGCTTTTCACCTGAATGCTGATGTTGATTCTTTTAAATGTAAGTGCATTGCAATAAATTTATTCTTTATTTAAACACTACTCTGACCTGGCGCCCTTGTTTCATTTATTCTGCATGTCTGGAGGGATTCCTCACCTCTTCTAGGAGCAGCCGGTCTTGCACCTCAACATAATTGGACTCTCTCCCCCACATATACTACAGAGACCATCTCATCTTTCAACCCAGGACACCGCACTGAAGCAAACCTGCGGACAAGTTTTTTGGATTTTATGACTATGTGCCATATATAACATTATGTACAGTCCTTCATTATGTGATTGCAGTGAGCGCTGATCCATCGATCCTGGTCGGTGTAGTATTGTTTTGCATTTCTGCTACAAAGTTTGTTAAAGTTCTTTGCAATGTATATAGATCATTATTAAAAAAGAATAGCGCAACCATGCAAAAGAAATGACTATCAAATATGGAGACAATCCATAAATAAAAATGGGGGTTTAGTCCCACCATATGGCCATATCGTGCTCAAGCCCACCACTGCGTCAAAGTACCCCATTATCAGTGGGTCCTACACTATCCATAAAAAAGGGGTGAATCCAGCCTCTCTTACCCTTGGAGACAACACTCCTTGCTGGGAAGGTGTGCTAATGCACTGCAGGGGACTCCTCCTATATCTACTTGATAGAGGACACCAATAGAGTACAGGTGTGTGTGGGGGATGGGATGCTCAACCTCATAAGTCTGGTCAGACCGAATACATAATAAACAAGCAAAAAATTGGGGGAGCAGACCCTGAACATGTATATCTAAAGCCGGTGCAGCTATGGACCAAGCAACATGTATATTAAAAAAGAATAGCGCAACCATGCAAAAGAAATGACTATCAAATATGGAGACAATCCATAAATAAAAATGGGGGTTTAGTCCCACCATATGGCCATATCGTGCTCAAGCCCACCACTGCGTCAAAGTACCCCATTATCAGTGGGTCCTACACTATCCATAAAAAAGGGGTGAATCCAGCCTCTCTTACCCTTGGAGACAACACTCCTTGCTGGGAAGGTGTGCTAATGCACTGCAGGGGACTCCTCCTATATCTACTCGATAGAGGACACCAATAGAGTACAGGTGTGTGTGGGGGATGGGATGCTCAACCTCATAAGTCTGGTCAGACCGAATACATAATAAACAAGCAAAAAATTGGGGGAGCAGACCCTGAACATGTATATCTAAAGCCGGTGCAGCTATGGACCAAGCAACATGTATATTAAAAAAGAATAGCGCAACCATGCAAAAGAAATGACTATCAAATATGGAGACAATCCATAAATAAAAATGGGGGTTTAGTCCCACCATATGGCCATATCGTGCTCAAGCCCACCACTGCGTCAAAGTACCCCATTATCAGTGGGTCCTACACTATCCATAAAAAAGGGGTGAATCCAGCCTCTCTTACCCTTGGAGACAACACTCCTTGCTGGGAAGGTGTGCTAATGCACTGCAGGGGACTCCTCCTATATCTACTTGATAGAGGACACCAATAGAGTACAGGTGTGTGTGGGGGATGGGATGCTGAACCTCATAAGTCTGGTCAGACCGAATACATAATAAACAAGCAAAAAATTGGGGGAGCAGACCCTGAACATGTATATCTAAAGCCGGTGCAGCTATGGACCAAGCAACATGTATATTAAAAAAGAATAGCGCAACCATGCAAAAGAAATGACTATCAAATATGGAGACAATCCATAAATAAAAATGGGGGTTTAGTCTTTCCCAGCAAGGAGTATTATCTCCAAGGGTTAGAAAGGCTGGATTCATCTCTTTTTCATGGATAGTGTAGGACCCACTGATAATGGGGTACTTTGACGCAGTAGTGGGCTTGAGCACGATATGGCCATATGGTGGGACCAAATCCCCATTTTTATTCATGGATTGTCTTCAGATTTGGTAGTAATTTCTTTTGCATTTGCGCGCTATTCTTTTTTAATATACATGTCTTTTGGTTCATAGCTGCAGCAGCTTTAGAAATACATGGGTATGCTCCCCCAAATTTTTTGCCTGTTTATTATGTATTCGGTCTGACCAGACCACCGAGGTTGAGCAACCCTCCCCACCCCCCACACACACCTGTACTCAATCAGTGTCCACCATCAAGTGGATATAGGAGGAGTCCCCTGTAGTGCATTTGCACATCTTTCCCAGCAAGGAGTATTATCTCCAAGGGTTAGAAAGGCTGGATTCATCTCTTTTTCATGGATAGTGTAGGACCCACTGATAATGGGGTACTTTGACGCAGTAGTGGGCTTGAGCACGATATGGCCATATGGTGGGACCAAATCCCCATTTTTATTTATGGATTGTCTTCAGATTTGGTAGTAATTTCTTTTGCAATTGCGCGCTATTCTTTTTTAATATACATGTCTTTTGGTTCATAGCTGCAGCAGCTTTAGAAATACATGGGTATGCTCCCCCAAATTCTTTGCCTGTTTATTATGTATTCGGTCTGACCAGACCACCGAGGTTGAGCAACCCTCCCCACCCCCCACACACACCTGTACTCAATCAGTGTCCACCATCAAGTGGATATAGGAGGAGTCCCCTGTAGTGCATTTGCACATCTTTCCCAGCAAGGAGTATTATCTCCAAGGGTTAGAAAGGCTGGATTCATCTCTTTTTCATGGATAGTGTAGGACCCACTGATAATGGGGTACTTTGACGCAGTAGTGGGCTTGAGCACGATATGGCCATATGGTGGGACCAAATCCCCATTTTTATTTATGGATTGTCTTCAGATTTGGTAGTAATTTCTTTTGCATTTGCGCGCTATTCTTTTTTAATATACATGTCTTTTGGTTCATAGCTGCAGCAGCTTTAGAAATACATGGGTATGCTCCCCCAAATTTTTTGCCTGTTTATTATGTATTCGGTCTGACCAGACCACCGAGGTTGAGCAACCCTCCCCACCCCCCACACACACCTGTACTCAATCAGTGTCCACCATCAAGTGGATATAGGAGGAGTCCCCTGTAGTGCATTTGCACATCTTTCCCAGCAAGGAGTATTATCTCCAAGGGTTAGAAAGGCTGGATTCATCTCTTTTTCATGGATAGTGTAGGACCCACTGATAATGGGGTACTTTGACGCAGTAGTGGGCTTGAACACGATATGGCCATATGGTGGGACCAAATCCCCATTTTTATTTATGGATTGTCTTCAGATTTGGTAGTAATTTCTTTTGCATTTGCGCGCTATTCTTTTTTAATATAAATGTATATAGATCACCCAGAGGGATTTGTTTCTTTCTCACCAAAAGTGTAGTTAATCTTTAAATTCTGCCAAGGGCAGAGGGGGGCATGTAATGTACTTTGGCAGCAGTAAATCAATTTGAGATGTTGATTATAACAGGTACACATTGAAAAAAAAAACAGGTGTTATGTCACAACCAAGGCTTTTTGCTAATATTTTTATAGCATTGCTCATTGCTTATATGTAAAAATAGCTATACATATCTGAAGTATACCCTACATTGTTTACTTCTCCAATCATACCTATGTTACTGGATGAGTAGGGATACATGACCTCTGCTTACATGTGAAATGAAGACAGGTACGTCTGTTTTCTTCAAGTTTCAAGTTTCATGTTTCTGTTAAAAATATCCTCTACTAATAAATCTATAGTTAAAAGGATTACCAATCTGTTTTAGCCAAGATGTAAACTTAAGTAATATATTCAGTGTATTCCTTGTCTCAATTCTCTCTGCTGCTGGCGCTGATCCCTTTTCCTATTTAACTGCCACCACATCCAAACCTTGCTATCAGGGAAGAGATTTATTTATCTATCATATCAAGGCTCCAGAATTGCAGGTCCTACAAGGTCTCAGATATCACCATGAGTGAAAGGTACTCTCACTCTGTGTTATTGATTTGCAGGAAACCAGGCCCACCATGGTAGAAACAAAGATTCCTAGATTAGTCTTTTGTCTGGCAGCTTCAAGAGGAAGTCTTGCATCTGCTGATCGTGAGCCAGTAAATCTATTTGAATGCAAGGTCACCCAGGGTGTGGATTGTTGTTATTATAGGAGGGCCCAATATTTCCCAGCCGCTGCATAAAACACCAATGACAACATGACAGTGCCTAGCAATCTGCTATCGAGAATGCTGATTGACTTCTGCATTTCAGGCTGGCAGGATCTAAATTTAGTTCCTCTGTGCTGGCCTCCCCTTTCATTTTCGCTCGCATGGCACAGTAACATTTGATTAAATTGCTAGCTCTGACTTATGACTGGGAGGTCAGAAACAAGCCACTTTGCAACATGAGCTGTGTTGCTTATGGTGCTATCTTGGCATTATCACATGAAATATGACAAGTTGTTCTTCCTTGTCTTGTCCTTATTAAGCTCATCACAGTGTCCTGTGTTGTAAAAAAAAAAAAAAAAATCCCTTCAAGATCACTTCTGCAAACTTGAAATGGGTGAAGGTCTAGATGGACCTTTTTGGATGCCTTTAATGTTGGCAATGTCATTGCAGTAAGGAGAGAAGAAGAAGAATATGGGTCAATTTTAAAAATGAAAAAATGTGTGACTATAGCCATGAATTTCAATATTAAGAAAATAGTTGTTGGAGATTTTAAATGTACCTGTATGTTATAATGCATGGACATATTTCTTAGAATTCATAAGGAGTTCCATAGATACTCATTAGAAATCTGTCTCCTGTCTATACAACAAATGGCATGACTTTTGATGGATTCACGTAACTGCCAGAACGGTGTATATGAACCTGTTGCATAATTACAACTCCGACACAATACTCCCAACAGAGGAGGTCTAATTTACCTCTACTTTTCTTTAACCAACTTATTTATTATTTCCAAATATACAGTAAAACATTGGATTGTGAGTTGCTTGGTCTGTGAGTGTTTTACAAGACGAGCAAAATGTTTTTATACATTTTAACTTGATAAAGGAGCCTTGTCCTAATATACAAGTAGCATCATGTCACAACTGAGTATAAAAGAGAAGAGAGTCACCTCTAAGTGTAGAAATATGAATACATTTAACCTCCTTGGCAGTATTCCCGAATGTGGCTCGGGGTGGAATTTCAGTGCCATTAGCGGTAACCCCGAGCCACACTCGGGGTACCGCCAGGAAGAAGTCGCTGGATCCTGGAAGAGGTTACTTACCTTGTCCCCGGGATCCCGCAATGTATTTCAGTAGCATACGGCGGCCGGATCTTCCATCTGATGCTCTGTGCCCCGACTTCCGTCTCCTGCGAGCGTCGCGTCGCAGGGGAGGTGGAACCGGCAGCAAATTCAAAAAGTAAAACACACTGATATATTGTAATCCTATTGGATTACATTACTAGAAAGAATTAATTGACATTAGTTTGCCCCCCAGTGCCATTGCCTGCAGTTTTACTGTACATACAGTGCCTTGCGAAAGTATTCGGCCCCCTTGAACTTTGCAACCTTTTGCCACATTTCAGGCTTCAAACATAAAGATATAAAACTGTATCTTTTTGTGAAGTATCAACAACAAGTGTGACACAATCATGAAGTGGAATGAAATTTATTGGATATTTCAAACTTTTTTAACAAATAAAAAACAGAAAAATTGGGCGTCCAAAATTATTCAGCCCCCTTAAGTTAATACTTTGTAGCGCCACCTTTTGCTGCGATTACAGCTGTAAGTCTCTTGGGGTATGTCTCTATCAGTTTTGCACATCGAGAGACTGAAATTTTTGCCCATTCCTCCTTGCAAAACAGCTCGAGCTCAGTGAGGTTGGATGGAGAGCGTTTGTGAACAGCAGTTTTCAGTTCTTTCCACAGATTCTCGATTGGATTCAGGTCTAGACTTTGACTTGGCCATTCTAACACCTGGATATGTTTATTTGTGAACCATTCCATTGTAGATTGTGCTTTATGTTTTGGATCATTGTCTTGTTGGAAGACAAATCTCCGTCCCAATCTCAGGTCTTTTGCAGACTCCATCAGGTTTTCTTCCAGAATGGTCCTGTAGTTGGCTCCATCCATCTTCCCATCAATTTTAACCATCTTCCCTGTCCCTGCTGAAGAAAAGCAGGCCCAAACCATGATGCTGCCACCACCATGTTTGACAGTGGGGATGGTGTGTTCAGGGTGATGAGCTGTGTTGCTTTTACGCCAAACATAAAGTTTTGCATTGTTGCCAAAAAGTTTGATTTTGGTTTCATCTGACCAGAGCACCTTCTTCCACATGTTTGGTGTGTCTCCCAGGTGGCTTGTGGCAAACTTTAAACTGTACTTTTTATGGATATCTTTAAGAAATGGCTTTCTTTTTGCCGCTCTTCCATAAAGGCCAGATTTGTGCAGTATACGACTGATTGTTGTCCTATGGACAGAGTCTCCCACCTTGGATTATTAAATCCAAGGGTTCACATACTTTTTCCACCTGCACTGTGAATGTTTACATGGTGTGTTCAATAAAAACATGGCAACATTTCATTCTTTGTGTGTTATTAGTTTAAGCAGACTGTGATTGTCTATTGTTGTGACTTAGATGATGATCAAATCACATTTTATGACCAATCTGTGCAGAAATCCATATCATTCCAAAGGGTTCACATACTTTTTCTTGAAGCTGTATATATATCAATATGTATATCTATATATCTATGTATATACAGTATATAGTGTATATATATATATATATATATATAGTGCCTTGCGAAAGTATTCGGCCCCCTTGAACTTTGCGACCTTTTGCCACATTTCAGGCTTCAAACATAAAGATATAAAACTGTAATTTTTTGTGAAGAATCAACAACAAGTGGGACACAATCATGAAGTGGAACGGAATTTATTGGATATTTCATACTTTGTTAACAAATAAAAAACTGAATAATTGGGCGTGCAATATTATTCAGCCCCTTTACTTTCAGTGCAGCAAACTCTCTCCAGAAGTTCAGTGAGGATCTCTGAATGATCCAATGTTGACCTAAATGACTAATGATGATAAATAGAATCCACCTGTGTGTAATCAAGTCTCCGTATAAATGCACCTGCACTGTGATAGTCTCAGAGGTCCGTTTAAAGCGCAGAGAGCATCATGAAGAACAAGGAACACACCAGGCAGGTCCGAGATACTGTTGTGGAGAAGTTTAAAGCCGGATTTGGATACAAAAAGATTTCCTAAGCTTTAAACATCCCAAGGAGCACTGTGTAAGCGATAATATTGAAATGGAAGGAGTATCAGACCACTGCAAATCTACGAAGACCTGGTCGTCCCTCTAAACTTTCAGCTCATACAAGGAGAAAATTGATCAGAGATGCAGCACAGCAGTGTTAAACCAGCCCTAATGTAGCAGCAAATCAATAACCCAGTTATATAATGCTGTATGGTATATATGCATGCATGTATATTTTGTTACAGCTAATCATTACTTGAGAGACTTGTTCACTGCTTTTCTGAGAGTGCTTCTAAGATTAATTTAGATTCTGCTGTGAACTTGGAAGGAGAAGGTCCAATAACTCAATGTGTCAAGTACTGTTTGATGCTGTCTGGGTAATAACAACCTTTTAGTTTTTTTTTTTTTAATTCTAGTTGAGTATACAACACCATAGGTATTATAGAAAAAAAAGTAATAGGAGAGAAACATGTCAGACCAATATACTGTATATTTAATGAAATTAATGCAATACTCCAGGACAGTGCAAAGGCTCAAACATTGACAGGGACAAGATGTCATACATTAGGAAAGTGTGTTATTAACCACTTGCCTACCGGGCACTTTCACCCCCTTCCTATCCAGGCCAATTTTCAGCTTTCAGCACTCTCACACTTTGAATGACAATTGCGCGGTCATGCTACACTGTACCCATATGAAATTTTTATAATTTTTTTTCACACAAATAGAGCTTTCTTTTGGTGGTATTTAATCATCTCTGGGTTTTTTATTTCTTACAAAAAAAAAAAAAGAAAAAAGAGAAAATTTTGAAAAAAAAAAAGTTTTTCTTATTTTCTGTCAGTAAATTTTGAAAATAAATACATTTTTCTCCTTCACTGATGTGCGCTGATGAGACGGCACTGATGGGCGCTGATAGGCTGCACTGATGGGCACTGATGAGGTGGCACTTATGAGCACTGATGAGGTGGCACTTATGGGCACTGATGAGGTGGCACTGATGAGGAGGTACTAATATGCCGCACTGATGAGCACTGATAGGCGGCACTAATAGGCAGAACTGATGAGCACTGATAGGCGGCACTGATGAGCACTGATAGGTGGCACTGCTGAGCACTGAGAGGTGGCACTGCTGGGCCCTGAGAGGCGGCACTGATGGGCACTGAGAGGCGACACTGCTGGACACTGATGGGTGGCACTGATGGACATTGACGGGTGGCACTGATGGGCGGCACCATCAGTGCCCACACTCAGTGCCCATAGTGCTGCCAGTCAGTGCTCATCAGTGCCTAGATAAGCAGGCACTGATGGGCACTGACTGGCAGCACTATGGGCACTGATTGTGGGCACTGATGGGGGGCACTGATGGAGGGCACTGTGGGCACTGATGGTGGGCACATTGTATTTTATTTACCTCTGTTGTAATCAGGGCACTGGTGATCAGTGCCCTGATTACATTTGTCTGTGTCCCCGAACGGCTGATCGGCTCTGCTCCTTCCTCACACTGCAGTCTCCGTGTGAGGAAGAGAGCTGGCGATGAGAGATGATCTCATATGTTTACATATGAGATCATCTCTCATTGCATGGGCCAATCACGTGTTAAATGGCCGCTGTGATTGGCCATTTACCACGATCTGTGATTGGCTGTGTCCAAGGGAGCACGCAGGGAGCCTGTTTCTGGGAGGCCGTTTAAAGACGGCCTCCCGGAAATTTGAGTCCGCGCTGTAGCCGTACTTCGGCTATAGCACGGATCTGAAGAAGTTAATAAAGAATACACTTGTATAAAACAAAGTTTCTAATTCGAAATTCAAAAGCAAATACTGTATATATTTGGTGTATAGCCATGAAGATAAAATCTGAACTGTCAAACTGTTCAGGAACTCGATGGAAAGCACCAGGCATGTAAACAAAGTACCACGTTGTGTTCTAGTTAGCATCATTAACTAGATAGTATCTTGGTAATTTGTGGGTCACATGCTGGGATGTGAAGGAAAGCAACCCAGCTAGCTGATGCAAGTGAGTGAGACTGAGTTGTTGCCAAGAGGCAAAAGAAGCTGGAGACATTAGATGGATGTCATATAAACGAGCAGTGGTGGTGAGTAGATGAGGTGGACTTTGATTTGGTCCCATAGTCTCAGAGAATGCAGGGACATGGAATTAGAGATACAGGTATGCCCTGGAGTGTTTGGGATATAAGAGGTTATCCAGTAAGAGAGGGTCACAAGCTGCAGCTGCAAGGCCTACGCACAGGGGGTTTTCAAAGGTAGCATGGAAAATGTGGTATATTCAAATAAATCAAATTAGACTGTTAGAACAAATCACATATCAAACAAATGCTTGTCAATGTTGTAAGGACATTTGGGCTTGCTGGCAGGATTCTAACCTCTCTGCTGTTCCTCTTAATATAATGTCATTATAACAAAGTTGTAATTTAAAATGTATGTCTGAGGTTTTTAGATACCTACAAGTAAAAGATCTTTATACCTCCAGCCAGCAGACCAACTCTTGTGTTTCAAACACATATTTAAACCATTCCCCTGGCCTTATCTCCAGGCTTTATCTATAACAAAGCTGTATACTCGACCCCCATTCTATAGAGATAGATGGACAGTTGAACTCAGTGTTCATTTGTAGTCAGAAGACTGGTCTAATATAAAGGCAGTTGCCTAATTCTGCTCACAGAATGTGCCGGTGCTGGAATTCTAAATTATGGTACTCTCAAGATAGTACCGAGTTCCAGGTAGGATCTCAAAAGTTGTTACAGGCTACCCTCCTGCATGCTTCCGGGGCTGCCAGGATCAAGGCACCCACATACATGTTTGGTAGACTTGCTCTGTAGCTAGTAAATTCTGATTGAGTATTTTTACACTCCTCTCCACTTTGACAAGCCCCTCCATCTGGACCCAGCCATTGCCACACAGTCTCTAAGAAATCATGAAAAGGCAGTTTAAAGCGTAACTCCATTTTTTTTTTTTTTGAGAAAAAAACATGCCCCACTGTGTGATCTATGTACATTACAAGGATTTTAACAAACTTTATTGCAGATTCCTACCTTTTGTTATTCTATTAAATCATTGTTTGTTCCTCTGTGCCGAGTTGGACTAATAGGAGTGGTTTCATAATTATCTATCAGCTGTGGCAGCTGCAGGGCTCTAATGAGGGAAGCTGCTGGGCCTGAATCCCTTTAGACATGTTCTATTGGAAGTATCTCACCAAACATGACATTTTGACTTGTATCTTATGCAGACTTCTGGGAAAATTGGTGAGCCAATCACACAAGCAGGAAATGATGTTTCTGGGGCGTGGTCAGTATACATTCTGTGTACAGAACAGCTCCAGGTAGCCATAATGCATTGCATGTTCTGAAAATTACAACAGCTGCAGATTGAAAAGGAAAGGTCATTTTTTAATAACATTCAATTACAATATGATTTATATCGCAATTGTATACGCTATATTGTTTTTATTTATTTGCTATTTTTTTCCCCACAAAAGTGGAGTTGCCCTTTAAGCTCCTTCTTCAAATCACTACTGCAGCCAAGCAAACCCCAGCTAGGTAATGGAAATCCCTAGCCTGTGCCTTGTTGAAACAAAAAAAATGGATTACCCAAGCTATGATTTAATTGAAAATTTAAGCCAAGTTGCAGGATAGGATCCCTGCTTATACTGCCTTATGGTAAATATGGATGCATCATTTCCTTCCATCGGATTTTGACTCATCCCTTTTGGAACCCTGATATACCTATTTAAGGTTTTCTCTATTCCCTAGATTACTTGAGCTCCACCTATTGACACCCCCAGGATGCCTCTTCTCTTTCTGCTCCCCTTCTTTTATCCTCTTCCCTTCTGTCCTATAACAGTCAGTTTATCATGTTGTGAGTATCTATGGGAGCCGGTATGATACCTGTTGCCTCACGTATCAAGCACTGAAACGCCACGGTTCACATGCTAATTGGTGTTCTATCAGTATTGGAATTTCAATGGTTTTTATTTTTATTTTTTTAAGCCTTATTTTATCGGTTTATTACAGCCTTATGGCTTGATTGTTTTTTAGTAGGAGAGGCTATGGACTGCTACCAGCATTTAGGAATAAGAACCTTGGCTGAATTTAGGGAATTCGGTATAAATGAACAGTGGCTTGCTGACTGGTAGACAAAGGCACACATCACATAATGGGTTCTTCACTTACTTAGCAATTACTAAAATGTAAAGTCTTCACTAACCTTACAAGCACAATTCTTTAGAGTACTATTTGCTGTAACTTTACTACTGTGGCAATATACTGTAGCAGTTTTCCCTATTCCAATTTCGAAATAGGGTTTAATAAAAATGGGTGTCCTTTCAATTGAATATGTACATACCATGCAGTTCAGGATAATCATAGGAAAACTATTGCGACAACAGACCACAATAATTTTAAAGTAAAAAAAAAAAAAAAAAAAACACAAAATGAATTTCTCTCTTCCAGAAGCACTTGGTCTTAACTGTTGTTCAGGGCCAAAAAAAAGCCCCCCCCCCCACAACTTCCAATGGCATGGTGCAGGTAAACCTCAGCTTTTCAGAAGAAGGTACAGCTGTGTAACAGGGACACTGGCAGCAATAAAATCCAGACAGAAGTTCCAAATATCCCTTCCTCTACTAAAAAAAAAAAAAAAAAAAAAAACAGAGTTACTCTTACCGGTAACGTCTTTTCCAGGAGTCTTTCAGGACAGCCACCTCTGAGAGGCCTTGGCTCCTCCCTTCCCAGGAAACACCACCTCAACCATGTAGATTTAAATCCCGTCAACCACCAGTGCCCTTCAGTTCCTCTGGCCAGCTGGGGAGACACAAAGACATATCATACCAACCTCCATTCTTCTGACCATCTTATGTCCAGACCTTCTTCGGGTGGGTAACGGTGCTGTCCTGAAAGACTCCTGGAAAAGACCTTACCGATAAGAGTAACTCTGTTTTCCCCCTCTCGTCTTTCAGGACAGCCACCTCTGAGAGGACTAGCGAGTACCTACCCCTAGGGTGGGACCACCTAAAGCCTAATCTTTAGCTGACAACAGGTCCAGCCTGTAGTGCTTGGAGAAGGTTGAAAACTGGACCAGGGTGTTGCCCGGCAGATCTGCTTTGGGGTAGCACCAGCTCTCCGCCTGGGAAGTCGCTACAGTTCTAGTGGAATGTGCCCTTATACCCACAGGGATCTCTTTCCATCTTGAAACATAGGCCTGGCTAATGGCTAACCTGGCTAAATAACAATTCGAGGCTTTAGAATCCTTACTAGAGGCAACAAATAGAACAAAGAAGGAATCCGACACACCTAACATCTAATTTATGATAGGTTCCCTCCTGTTCACTCACAGGATTCAAACAGAAAGTTGATAAAACAATTTCTTGGTCTCTGTGAAACTTTAAGGCCACTTTTGGTAAAAAAGCCGGATCTGTCCTAAACACAAACGCAATCTGGAAAAACCTTTAGAAAAGAAGCTCTGACAGAAAGAGCTTCCAGTTCACTAACCCTTCTGGCGGTAGTGATCGCCACTTAAAAAAAAAACTGTCTTGAGGGTTAAAAACTTCACTGCACAAGACTTAATAGGTTCAAACCGCTCTCCTAAGAGAGCCTGTAGAACCACATAGGAAAAGAGGGATTATGCCTGTCTATGCCTCTTTAAGGCCCAAAATAATCAAATCACCCAAGGGTTTTCGGCTAAGGATATTTCTAAAAAGACACTTATTGCCGAGACTTGACTCTTTTGGGTGCTGACAGCTAAACCTTTATCTGTCCCACTTTGCAGAAATCCCAGCACAGCCACTGGGCTGCCTACAGTACATCCAGGAAGTTCTCTGCGCACCAGCTGTTAAAACGCTTCCAGGTCTTAAGGTAAATGGCCCATGTTTACTATTTCCTGCTCCTAAGCAGAGTCGCCAGAGTGACCCGAAAACTCCTTGCTTTTCTGCAACTCTTCCTCAGAAGCCAGGCTGCGAGATTCCAGCCCTCCACCTGAGGACAAGAAACTGGATCCTGAAAAAGAAGGTTCTCCCGAACTGGTAGAATCCAGGGGGGTTCCATGGCCAGACCCTTCAGGACCGAAAACCGTGGTCTCCTGGGCCAATGTGGCGCAATGAGGATCAGGGTAGTGTCCTCCTTCTGAAACTTCCCTTTAGAATTACTGGTATTAGTACAGGCGGGGGGAAGGCATAGCATCTGGAGAAATGCCAGCTCTGAGCGAGCACATCCACTCCAAGTGCCCCATCCCACCTGTTCGGGAGAAGAAGAGCTGCATTTTTGTCTTCTGCCGAGAGGCAAACAGATCCATGCACGGTACCCCCCATCTGTGGGTGAACAACCTGAAGACGTCCTGATTGAGGGTCCAATCGCCTTCCTTTAAGATTACTTTGCTTAGGCCAATTGGTTCAAATCTCCTTTTAGGTGAACCGCAGACAGGGAGAGCCCACTGAAGAATTCCTTCTGCCAGAGCCCACAGAGGCTTGCTCCTTGTTCCCCCTTGTCGGTTGACATAAGCAACTGCCACAGAAATGTCAGAGCGGACCTGCACATTGTGTCCCTGTAATTCTGTCTGGAACCAGCTTTTGCTCTCAGTTCTTTCCAGTTTGAAGATCGCCTTGAATCTTTGCTCTTCCACCCTTGCACCAGTCGGGAGTCCGAATGTGCTCCCCAACCTGTGCGACTTGTGTCCATAGTGACGACTCTGGACACTGAGGGGACCCATGAGAGAAGCTGAGACAGGTTCGAGACCCTTGTCCACAACCAGTGGGATCTTTTTACTCGTACAGGTCAGTGTTAATTTCGTCGACTAAAACTGACTAAAACGTTTTCGTCGACTAAATTAACACAATTTTAGTCGACTAAAATACGACTAAAACTAAAACAATTCAGATGACTAAAATGCGACTAAAACTAAAATGACATTTTAGTCAAAAGACTATAACTAAAACTAAATCGAAATTTGCTGCCAAAATTGGTGCATGCTCAAAGCTTAATACCATAAATAATAACATATTAGATTTTTCACTCCAGGACCAGCAGTAGTATATGAGTTTGGAAATTGTAGAGAAATGCTTAAATAATGCATTACAAATTACAATTGAACTACACCCATTCGATTATAGATGACTAAAATTAGTTTTAGTCGACTAAAATGTAGGACGTTTTAGTCGACTAAAATGTACTGGAGTTTTAGTCGACTAAATACGACTTAAACTAAAACACCGGCAGAAGACTAAAATGGGACTAAAACTAAAATGCCATTTTAGTCCTAAGACTAAGACTAAAACTAAATTGAAATTTGCTGCCAAAATTAACACTGGTACAGGTACATGCACCAGGGAATCCAGAGAGCGCTGAGTGTGGTCCCACACCCCCAAGATGAACAGTTTTAGAGGGCAGAAGTGAAGTCCCACCCACTGTACCACTGGAATTGCAGCTGTTAGCAACCCCAGTGCCGACATGGTTTGTCTTACTGATATAGGCCGACTGCTCTGTAAAAGGCTCATAGCACTGTCTATCTTCTGACTCTTTTCCAAAGGAAGAAAAACCTTCTGAAGTTTGGAATCTAACTTGAAGCCCAGAAAGGTGACCTTTTGTGTGGGCACTAGACTAGACTTTTCCAGATTCAGGAGCCACCCCAGGTTTTCAAAGAATCGTCTTCATGCAAGTAGGTCCCTGGACAACTGTTCCTGAGAAGGGGCAATCAGGAGCAGATCGTCCAGGTAGGCAATAACTGAAACAACCCTGAGCTGCAGGAAAGCCAAGGCCTCTGCCATGACTTTGGTGAAGATGTGGGGGGAAGAGGACAGGCCGAAGAGAAGGGTCCGACATTGTAGCTGTAATATGCCCTCTGCCATCCTTATGGCCAACCTGAGAAACTTCTGACACCCTTCCAATATGGGAATGTGCAGGTAGGCGTCTCTCAGGTCTAACCAGGCCATAAAGTAGTTTGGGGGAAGGATAGCCCTTATCGAGAAGATCAAATTCATCCTGAATCTTTTCTAAGCAACTGAGGCATTTAAGGGTTTTAGGTTCAGGATAAGTCTGTACTTGCCTGAAGGTTTCCATATGACAAAAAATGTGGGTATAAACTCTCCGCCTATCTCCTTCGGCGGTACCTTCACCACGACTCTCTGCTCTTCCATCTATTCCAGGGAGGAAAGTAAAGCTGACAACTTTTCTGTGCATCTTGGTAATACGGTGATAAACATCCTGAGCGGAGGGGGATTGAAAACTCCAAAGGATAACCCCTTCCTTACGACCCTTAAAATTAACTGACTGGAGGTGACCGCTTCCCACTGTGGGAGGAAGATCTACAATCTTCCTCTTACCCTGGTAAGTTCGTCATTGAGTTTTCTTGGACTGTTCAGGAGGGCGAAAAATCACTCCCCCCCCCCCGCTCCTCGCGGCAGAACATTTTTTCTGAGGGTAACACCTCTTTTTTAAATGTTCATTGACAGAAAAGTATTTTTTCCTGTCCGCTGTCGGATCCAGAACAGTTTCCAAGCCTGGCCCCAACAGGTGGTCCCTTGTAAGGGGAATCCGCAAAGTTTAACCTTGGACCCGCTTTCACCCTGCTAAGTCTTAAGTCAAAGAGCCCTCCTTGCTAAATTGGCCAGGGCTGAAGATCTAGCAGACATGCGTACAGATTCAGCTGATGCGTCCGCAATGTAAGCCACGCCCCATAGAAGCATAGGAAAGGAAGACAGAATTGTCTCCTTTGAGGTGCGGGTCTCAATGTGTGCCTTTATCTGGGTTAGCCAGTACTCCAGATTACGGGCAACCACCGTCATAACCATGACAGGTTTAAGATTCCCAGGTCTTTTTAAGGAGAAAATCCATCCTTTTATCTATAGGGATCCAAAAGAGAATCAATATCCTGGAAGGCTAGGTCTGTCTGCCTTGAGACCTGAGAGAAGGCCGTGTCCAATTTCGGTGACTTCTTCCACACTGCCACATTTTCCTCAGAAAAGGGAAATCTCAGTTTCAGGGCCCTAGAAAAGAAACGCTTCCTCTCGGGATCCTGCCATTCCTTTTTGATCGCTTCCACCAGGACTTCATGTACTGGAAAGACCCTCTTGTTTTGTTTGCCTAGGTTCTGGTACATCTGGTCATGAAGAGATAAAGTATTCTTCTCTTCCTGGATTCCAAAAGTGGTGTGGATAGCACCCAAAAGATTCTCCACCTCTTCCAGGGTTAATTTGTACCTAGAAGCTCTAGTTGATTTACTATCCTCCCCTTCTCCCTCTGAATTCCCCTGGTAACTAGAAGGTGTACTGTCATGCTCTTCACACTCTTTTTCAGTTCCTCCACTAGTGGAGGGTACTGCCGGTAGGGGTGAAGAAATCTCCTGCTGTGCTGGCTGAGGGGGGGGGGGGGGGGTCAGGGGCTGAGGAAACTGTAAATTCAAAAATAAATCCTTAAATGATTGAAAGGTGCTGGAAAGCGCCTTGACAGATGCAGTCAGATCAGTACACTGCCCCACTGAATGTTCCCTGACTAGGCCCAGCACACTCTTTACAAAGCGCCTTGGTCTAGGATTCCCACATAATAGCTTTGCATGATGGGCATTATTGCCTCTCTCCTGAGGCAATAATGCCTTTTCTGACACGTTTCCTCTAATAAGACATAATCATAGGAAGCTGCCATAACATTTTATCACCTCCAGTGCTTTATATATCTGGATATACCCCTAATTGGATCAGGTATTGGCTACGTAGCTTATTAGAGGAAAAGCCTCAGGAATGTCATTATTGCCATCAGTTTCTGTATTTCCTGCATATGTCTACTGGATGCTTGTAAGTGTGTCTTTGACTTTTTATGAATAAAAGTTTTTAAGCAGTTTTACACTATGTTGGCTTTGTCTGGCTTGTTCCTCCATGTATCACTGTGAGAGGCCTGTGAGTTCCTTTATGAGACGCTCTGGCCACCTCTTCATAACATCGGGTGTTCCAGCTACTGTTTGGAAATTACAGCAATTACCAGCTTGTATGGCCCATGTACTATAAAGTATTTTTGGGTCAATACCCTCCAGTGAGCGCATCCACTGTCTCTTTTGGTGTGGGGATTCTTATCACTTATGAGTTTGGATGTACATGCTTTTATTTTTATTTTCACTTGGGACTTACTCCATGAACTTTTCATTTCAGTTTTATGTGTATATGCATTTGCTAATTAATGTAGCGCTGCACTTTATTTTATATATGTGGGTATATATGGTTATATATATTTTTTAGTAATAGTATTATGAGAAATATCTACTGCTATTACTTGGACAAAGCGAGCAATCATAATCCAATCGAATGTGCACACCCAGGGGCGGGACTCCTGGTTGAAGCCGCCACCGCAATGCCCTTATAAGCCCTACTCTAAAATGGCACTGCCATGGCCTGCAAACGCTTCGCCGACCACCTCGGGTCAGATGTGGGAAGTGACGTCATACCAGCCCCGCTTTGCGTTTCATGAGACCTGGAAGGGCCAGAATCCACCGGCGTACCAGACTGTGAACCCAGAGCCTGGTTCGGTCAGCCTGCTTTACCAGACGTGTGTTCCCCCAGCTTAGATGGTGCAGAGAACCAGATGTGCAGTGCCACTGCTTATGTGCTTGTGATTTCAATACTCTTGTGAGTAACACTCTTTTTTGCCCATTAAAGTTTTCTGCAGCTACACATAGTTGGTGCTTGTGTTCTCTTCCAGTGTTCTCCTCCAGAACTGTCTTATTGCTCCTACACTAAGCTGAGATCTTTGTGGGCTCTATATGGACTTTTATGGACTTTATACCCTATATAGACTTATTGTTTATTTTTAGTTTTATTTGATTGTCCTTTTGCCAAGCCCGGGACCCAGAAATTGTGCATACATTTGCGCCAATCCTTTCCCCTCCTTGCTTCTTATTCAACAAAGTATAGGCAACATATATATGTATTTCTTACTGTATGAAATCTTACTGTAAATCTATGTCATAATCTGTCTCAATACTCCTGTTAAGCATCCCCTTGCAACAATTGATACACATCCTCCACAGCATGCTGTGCGAAAGCAGATAAATGATTGAATGAAAGAATAGAAAAGTGGATTTGTTGTCCATAGCACCAGATGGCCATTACCGAATATATCAGTTTCCTGGCTGTCCCTACCTGCATGTGTTTTCGGGGTCAACGTCTCAAAGTATTGAAACCAAAAACAGCCTGACAGCTAGCAATTCCAGAAGGAGGTTGGCAACAGAAGCATACGTCTCTCAGTTCAGGTCTTCTTCAAGAATTTCCTTACAATATGTAATAAATGCATTTCCCCACACACACCAAATCTGTTTACATGCAGACCAGTTCCCAGGAACTTTTGATCATTATATGCTGGATTTTATTTTATTTGGATTTCTGTAAGTTTTTAACATGATTTTCCTTCAATAAATTGTTATACAGTTTTACACAGTGGACAATTCTTTTCTTTCCTATGGGCATTGATTTGGAGCAATCCTTACTGTAAGCCATTATACCATCCCTTCAGAGAGAATCAATCAGATCTTCTGTGTATACAACCCACGTTTGTCTAGATTTCTGGTAAGGAGGCATTTTATGTGATCTATGGTGGAGGTGCACCTGGGTGATCGGTTCGCACAAATGACCTGTTTACCTAAATTGGACACCTATTAGGAGACTTTGTCTACAATCACTGTTTCTTTCTTTTGGAGAACAACATGAACTGTTTTTTTATATGAACACTTACTTTCTTTATAATTTGTATCATTTTGATTGCTTAGCGCGGCAACTTTTGTTATTTATTTGGTTATATCACAAATGGTCCTATTGTGTTGTTGCCAGCAGCTTATATTTACTTTAAATTTTGTTATTTATTTCTACCTGCACAATAATTTTCTTCTAATTTATGTTATGAATAGAAGGTATTCTAAGTGAACTGAAAGAAAACAGAAAATGGTAATTTGCATTCAACGGCTGTTAACTATCAAGGTAACAGGAAATAATGTACACTCCTATTATGATCCTGTCTTCTTATATCCAAACATTAGTAAAATAAAGGCAAATATTGCTGTATTATATAAGCCGTGACAAAAGGAAATTTGAAGGCAAATGTGAGCCAATTGGCCAAACTCATGTGTCCATTATGGCACTATGATAGGTTTTCAAATTACAATTCCATTCTAAAATAACTTCATCTTGATGAAGCATAACACCAATCTATTTACAATCTTATGTATAAATGCATATACTTATTTCTGTATAGGGGTTTTTTGTCAAATCAGCTAGCAGCAGCAAAAGAAGTAATATAGTTTATTTTTCACTGATAGAGTAAAGAAGACACTACTACATTAAAATTTATTCTAACCTTAGAAAAAAAAATGAAATATACTGCAGCTTATCAGTTCTTGTGTGGCTGCATTATTCCTTATATTCCGATGTGTGCTCTTTATTTTATATTGTACAGCATCTATGAAGCTATAGTGTTATCATTCTAAGTCAGAATGGATTAGGGCATCAGAACACCCTCTTCACCTCATATCTATAAGGATATTGCAAAGAGTTGAACTGGTAGTTCACAGTGTTGAACTGGGTAGGGCTGATAACACTGCTTCATATAACATTGCAGAGTGCACAGGAACTTGCATGCTCACTTTATTTCTGGCAAGATCAAAAGGTATTTTGTTTTTTCAGTGGTCTAAGAGATATAAGAAAACTATTTAACAGAACAAAAGAAAGAAAATAAAATAAGTTAATTATTAGGGTTTACATAGACTTAATATACTTATATATAGACTTATAATACTTATACACATTACAAAGAGAACCAGTCCAGCTTTCTGGACTGGGACAAAATGGCGGACTTTTCTTATAAACCTTATAAGCCAATATCTTGGCCAATCTTTGCTAAGCCCTGTAGACTGTACTTTACGGCATATGAGTCAGCAGATATGCATACATGATCTAAAATCTGTCATAAAGAAGTGCCTTCATAATTCTATACCAGACAGACAGATGTGCCAGTCCAGTAAAATGCATGCAGGAACTATGCCAACCTAAATCACATATAAAATGCTAAATTCACAGCTACTTGTTAGAAGATAGCATGATTGAAAACTTAAAAAAAGATGACTAAATTAAAAATATGCCAGAATAACTAGAAGATGCACAGTCATTCTGAGATTGCCAGGAAGCCACTGTACAAATGTTTGTCTCCAACCAACATCAAGTCTGAAAATAAAGAAAAACTGTTTTGTATTGAATGGTATGACGTTCACTGGTGTTAGCAACCATGGCACGCAAAGCTGTCTTAAATAAACAGAAAGTCTTTATTCCTTAAAAAGGCCGCAAATGTCACTTCAAAAAAATATTCCTTTTCTTCAGTAGTACAACATAAGCAGAAATTAGCTTATCTTCAGCACACAATATAACACACAAAAAATAATTGGATAAATTCTAGCTTTTACCTGCAAGCTGTGTAACTCGTGCTTTGGGAGGTAATTCCCCTCCAGAGATTTCCTAATAAAGCTAAACAAATTCACAGTAATTCTCACAGTCACACGTGCCCCTCAAGACCCTTACTACCCCAACACCTGCTCTCTGTACTTCCTGTCTTTTAAGGGTCTCTTTCTGCAGGGAGGGTTATTCCCTGTTGCCCCTAAAGGGACCATAAAGGGGGAAACATGGTGTTTATCCAGGACCCATCCTTGGTGCCCTGTACCCAAGGAAACTAATGAAATTTTCATAGAGCAGTTATAGAACATGAATGTAATCATTCAGTGAACTATTAATGGTCTCAGGAAACACTGCTTCTGATCAGTCAGAGAATCTACTCGAGTCATATTAAAGTGAAACTATACTCGCCTGTTCTCCAGCGATGTGATCAACCAGAGCTCCCTGCTGGCTGTCTACACTGTCTCTTTAACCACTTGACCTCCTGAATGTACACAAATTACATTTTTTATCATATTTTTAACACAAATAGAGTTTTCTTTTGGTGGTATTTGATCACCACTGGGTTATCATTTTTTATTCTTTAAACTATAAAAGACTGAAAATTTTTGAAAAATCACTCCAATATTGTTTACTTTCTGTTACGATACATATCCGATCTAATCAAATCTCTTCATAAATTTAGGGCAAGATCTTTGGTAAAAAATCCCAATAGTCCCAATTGGTTTGTGTAAAAGTAATAGCCTCTACAAACCATGATATATACAGTATGTTTGAAAATTTAACAGTCCAGTTGTACTGAGAGCCTATCTGATTTCTTGAGGCCCTTGATATGCCAGGATTGTACAAATACCCCCAAAATTACCCCTTCTTGGAAAGTAGGCAGTCTAAAGTATTTATTAAGAGACATGGCGAGTTTTGTTGAAGTTGTAATTTTTACATTTTATTTTTTACATACTACCACCAGTGTGTACAGCGTCATCATATGACTGGTGTGGCAGTAATCAGAGATACCGACTGGTGGCAGTATGTTAAGAAAAAAAAAGTTTAAATATTTTATTTTTACTATTTTTAGAGCGGACTTCTGTTACAGTGAGGTTTTGAAATGTCATGAATGGGTTACATTTATAATAGCTGTGATTTATTATTGTATGCTGTGATTGACTCACAGCTATCACATGGTACAGAGTGCTGTGATTGGCCCAGGTACCATGTGATAGCTATGGGCCAAACACAGCATCACAACATCTCCTATATGCAATATATCTATCATAACCCCCAAAATAAACTGATCCTTAATAGCCAACTCTATTTGCTAATATCTATGTCTCACAGTGCCAGACAAGGCTGCCCCTCTCACCCATCGTCGTCAACCTCTTGACCACTAGACCCACTTCTCAGACATTTAGAACTCCACACCTCCTTTCAAGGCATAACTATCAAGGCATAAAACCATCAAAATTGCAGCCTTCACAGATGATTTACTTTTATATATCTCCTCTCTCCCTAATATAATTACCCCTTATTAAATAATTGGCCAAATTTATGGTTATGCTATCAGTTTTGACAAATGGAAAGCACGGTACCCTTTTATCTGGTGCAAAGACAAATTCTCCTGTCTTGGATAATCTATTTCCAAGAATCCTTATAACATATAACCAACATCTCACTATTGTGCTTTCTGAAAATATTGCCTACCACCTGGTCACCTTTTAATATTTCCTATATGGGCAGGATTAGTTTAATAAAAATAGTAGCATTTACTAAACTCTTTTACACCACACAGGTCCTTGCCCATCTATCTTAAACGCTCTGACCCTATATACTGTATATCTACAGAGTGTTTTAGGAGTTTGACTGGGGCAGTACAAGAGTAACAATAAGCCTGTGTACTAAATCTCCAAACAATAGGGGACTCCATTTTCCTGATCTCAAATAGTATAACTTGGCTTTCCTTACTAGATATATAAGGGGCTGGATTCATGGCATCTCCATGTATACAGACACTGAAATAGTTTAGAACATGTTAATTAACATTCATTTACTATATGCCCCTCATATTCCTATTCTACTGTAGAGGTGACCACGAATCCTCTCCTATATATGTTTTGGCTTGCAGGGCACCAAATTAATTCTTTCTGCATGCTGAATAGCCATACATACCCTTTTTTCCCCTATGGAACAACCCAGACCTTCCAGAATCCACAGGACTTCCCACTTCCAAACACTAGCTTCATGAAGATCAAACACTTAATTAATGCCAACTCCAAACAACTAATACCTTCAAATGTACTGAGAGAATATTCATACTTTTCCAATAACCCCTTTTTCATTTTGAAGGCAAAATATTATATTGCTTCCACTGCTAAAAAATACTCTCAAAAAGGCTGGGAAAACTCACTCTTAACTGAGAACGTCTAGATGCGTACCTGTTTCATGCTTTCTGGCTATGCCCCAAAATCAAACAATTTTGGATTGCAGTAATACAATATACCAGCTACACCTAGTGAACCACCTCCCCTTAATCCCTAAATGGATGTTTTTTTGGACTAGGAGACATTCCCAGAGCTTAGATCCCCAAAGGCTGCATACAATTGCTAACTATTATATCTCTTGTGGCAAAGAAAGCCATCCTCCATAAATGGGTTCACCTTGACCCTCCTATTTTATTGTTTATAGAAATATTATTGTATGTAATTTGCATGCAATGGGCACAGGGATCTTTTTTTAAATAAAAAAAGAAACCCAGATACAACATTTTTTTTTTTTTTACATCTTGGGATCCTTTAACTTACCTATTGACACACAACAATCAATAGCAAAATTATTTTGATATTCACTCAGTGGTATCAAACTAGACTAATAACCAATGACCCTCCAACTGAAAACCCATCCCCAACTCAAACCATACCCTGCAACTCGTTGGGGAGGTATAAAACCAACCACCACCCACATAATATCCAAGATTTAAAACTCAAAACTGGACCCTTTGTCATCAGGTTAACACCACGCTGTACTTATTTTAACGGCCAAAATGTTTCAGCCATCCCTAATATTAACTGCATTCTCAGACAAAAAAGTCTGAAAGGATCAGCCTACCAACAAAATATATTTACACACTAGTTTTCTATATTTCTCAAGTCCAGAGGTGACAGGTTCTGTGTAAGTGAATTCTAAAACTTGCAATGGCGAGTAACAAGCCCTGTTGTTATTTTTAATCCTTAATTATTGAACATGCGGATGAAGCAGTGAAATGCTTGCTTAAAGCGGTAGTATCCCGCTTTTTGACACTTTTACCTACAGGTAAGCCTATAATAAGGCTTACCTGTAGGTACAAATAATATCTCCTAAACCGGCATGGTTTAGGAGATATTTACAGTGCATGCAGCCGCTCTCACGAGCGGCGCATGCGCTCTGAAGGTCCAGGGGGGACCTTCAATTAATTTGCCGGGAGCTTGCCGGAAAATCACTCCCGCGCGCATGCGCGGGAGTGACGTCATCGCAGCTCCTGCCAATCATCGTGCCGGAGCCGTCTCTTCCGGCCAATCACCGCGCCGGAGCCGCCGAACCCGGAAGAGACTGCGAGGGATCATGGCAGCGCCCGCAGCAATGTCCGGGGGTCCGTGTGGGGGCTTCGTTCTAAGGTAAGTTACACATAATGGGCTAGTATGCGATGCATACTAGCCCATTATGCCTTTGTCTTGCAGGTTTTTTTTTTCCTAGGGTTTACAACCGCTTTAAACAGGAGTGATACTTTAGGGTGGGAGGAAACAGGGCTGGGATCTCCAGAAGGGTATCACTAAAAGAAATATAAGAAACCAGTAGGAGACCTAACCTATCAGTATTTACTCTGAGTATTTACTCAGTATTAAAAAATATTAGGTTTAAGTAGACTAATAATCCAATGTAACAATCAATGAAGCTGAATTCATTTTTACAAGCCTTCTCATTTGACTTCATAACAAATGAGAACATGAAAAGCACAAGATGGAGAAGCTTGGTGTCAGGATGGTAATTGTCCTCATGCAAAACTCAATTGAACTCTCAAGAAATTAGTCAATGTAATTGAAATCAACGATACAACAACAGTTAATAAATGCATTTATAACAGAATGGCTCCAGATGTAAAGATCCTGAGCCTTCTCTAATTACCTGAAGACAGACACTTTGGGACAGTTCACACATCCATCCTTACTCCCAATGGTTCGTTACTCAACAGTACAGGGGTTTCGGGTATTTATTTTGGAACTTGGATGGTATACGCCAACTTGAACTATTTACAGTTGATAAGGACAACTCTCACTTGGCCTCACCAGGTTACTTGTGGAAGCATTCACACTGCTTTAACCATGCTGCCACTTGTATGGAAAGGGTTAAGTCTTCTTGCTCTCTCCAGCAGCAGACTTGATGCACCACATTATCTTCAGGACACTCTCTAGCATCCCCTTGACTGACACCCATCCACTGACTCTTCTAGCTGAAGGGATTGCCCTCTCAGGACAGGCCTCATGACACACATCTGTACTCACTGTATGCAGAATCAGATCTTTTTGTCTACCTTCCAGTCAGCTCTGCAGACCTCTGGGTTCAGTTCCTCTCTAACTCTCAGGCCCTCAGGTCAACCTGTAATACAAAAACAAAGAAAGGGCGCACCAGCCTAGCGCATTATCCTCAGCGAGTTTATTAGATAAAAGTTAAAATCAGCTACTCACAAACATTCGTGAAGTACAGACACATCAATCCCATAAAGCCGCCTCATAGCAGAGGTCCAACGTCTATACTGGAAGCAGAGGGCTGACGCGTTTCGAGGCCGTGCCTCTTCCTCAGAGCCTGGAGACCATGGTCTAGTCCGTTGTTTAAATATAGTATGGAGGACCAGGCCTCCACATGACCCTTGGGGATGTGGGAGGAGATATCGCCCAAATGGGCGTGGCTACACAACTACTTGCCCAAAAACATTGCGGATCTCAATTGTAATTTGCTAGCCCTATGCGACCATTTACTCCACTGGTGAGCTGATCAGTCCACAACTAGTGTTGAGCGAACACGGACTGTATTATTCGTGTTCGTACCGAATAATTGGATTTTTTGTACCCGAACACGGACACGGACACTTTACTGTATGTTCGGGTAAAAATCCGTGTTCGGTCGTTTTATTTCCGGGTTTTGCATGCTTTGGCGCTCTTTTCATGGCGGGCTTTCAACAGCCAATCAACAATCGTTTAACTGGTGTGCCTTAAGCCATCCCAGCCATGCCTGCAAATGTCTCAGTAGCTGTGATTGGCCGTCTGAAGCATGTGACCAAGTCTTTATAAGTTTGAGGCAGCCGCAGCGGCGTCATTATGCTGCTTAGATTCAGGGACAGAGCACACATCAACGTGCTGGCTGCTGATTAGGGAAAGATAGGCAGGAAAAAACCATTTGTGTCCGGATAGAATTGAGGGACAGGTCGGAGTGTTTAGGCAGGGCGAGTTGTAGGCATTTTAGGGATAGAGTCTGCTGAATTATAGGGTCAGTGTCTTCTACAAACTACAATCGATATTGCTGTGTGGGGGGTGGGGTGAATCTGCACTCAATCCTGATCTACGATCTCTTCTCAATCCTGTTAGGGACAGAGTCTGCTGAATTTTAGGGAAACTGTGTTCTACAAACTACAATCGATATTGCTGTGTGGTGTGGGATTGGAGATAGGCAGGTGTCAGTGATCCACATCCATTTTTCTGTGTGTGAGCTGCAGTGAACACAATCTTTTTGGGCTGCAGTGAACACAATCTTTTTGGGCTGCAGTGAACACAATCTTTTTGGGCTGCAGTGAACACAATCTTTTTGGGCTGCAGTGAACACAATCTTTTTGGGGTGCAGTGAACAAAATCTTTTTGGGGTGCAGTGAACACAATCCTTTTTGGTGTGCAGTGAACACAATCTTTGTGGGGTGCAGTGAACAAAATCCTTTGTGGGGTGCAGTGAACACAATCTTTTTGGGGTGCAGTGAACAAAATCCTTTTTGGGGTGCAGTGAACAACATCCTTTTTGGGGTGCAGTGAACACAATCTTTTTGGGGTGCAGTGAACAAAATCCTTTGTGGGGTGCAGTGAACACAATCTTTTTGGGGTGGAGTGAACAACATCCTTTTTGGGGTGCAGTGAACAAAATCCTTTTTGGGGTGCAGTGAACAAAATCATTTTTGGGGTGCAGTGAACACAATCTTTTTGGGGTGCAGTGAACACAATCTTTGTGGGGTGCAGTGAACACAATCTTTTTGGGGTGGAGTGAACAACATCCTTTTTGGGGTGCAGTGAACAACATCCTTTTTGGGGTGCAGTGAACACAATCTTTTTGGGGTGCAGTGAACACAATCTTTGTGGGGTACAGTGAACAGAATATTTGTGGGGTGCAGTGAACACAATCTTTGGGGGGTACAGTGAACACAATCTTTGTGAGGTGCAGTGAACACAATCTTTGTGGGGTGCAGTGAACACAATCATTGTGGGGTGCAGTGAACTCAATCTTTGTGGGGTACAGTGAACACAATCTCATACTTCTGAAGGTTTGAGGGTGCTGCCTGTTCCATACTCCCCCTACTCCTCATCTAGCCTTTTAGGGGTACAAACAATAGTAATTGGGGCCTAGTGTGGTTGTGTACGTGTGATATACATACACTTTTTTGGGATCATATTTTCTATTCCGCTATTTAATCAAAAACCTTTGGGGATCAGTTAAATTGGGGGATAGTCTGTGTTGGTACGTGTGAGAGAGATCCACCTTTCCAAGTTGTTGGGGTTCATCTCATACTTCTGAAGGTTTGAGGGTGCTGCCTGTTCCATACTCCCCCTACTCCTAGCCTTTTAGGGGTACAAACAATAGTAATTGGGGCCTAGTGTGGTTGTGTACGTGTGATATACATACACTTTTTTGGGATCATATTTTCTATTCCGCTATTTAATCAAAAACCTTTGGGGATCAGTTAAATTGGGGGATAGTCTGTGTTGGTACGTGTGAGAGAGATCCACCTTTCCAAGTTGTTGGGGTTCATCTCATACTTCTGAAGGTTTGAGGGTGCTGCCTGTTCCATACTCCCCCTACTCCTAGCCTTTTAGGGGTACAAACAATAGTAATTGGGGCCTAGTGTGGTTGTGTACGTGTGATATACATACACTTTTTTGGGATCATATTTTCTATTCCGCTATTTAATCAAAAACCTTTGGGGATCAGTTAAATTGGGGGATAGTCTGTGTTGGTACGTGTGAGAGAGATCCACCTTTCCAAGTTGTTGGGGTTCATCTCATACTTCTGAAGGTTTGAGGGTGCTGCCTGTTCCATACTCCCCCCTACTCCTAGCCTTTTAGGGGTACAAACAATAGTAATTGGGGCCTAGTGTGGTTGTGTACGTGTGATATACATACACTTTTTTGGGATCATATTTTCTATTCCGCTATTTAATCAAAAACCTTTGGGGATCAGTTAAATTGGGGGATAGTCTGTGTTGGTACGTGTGAGAGAGATCCACCTTTCCAAGTTGTTGGGGTTCATCTCATACTTCTGAAGGTTTGAGGGTGCTGCCTGTTCCATACTCCCCCTACTCCTAGCCTTTTAGGGGTACAAACAATAGTAATTGGGGCCTAGTGTGGTTGTGTACGTGTGATATACATACACTTTTTTGGGATCATATTTTCTATTCCGCTATTTAATCAAAAACCTTTGGGGATCAGTTAAATTGGGGGATAGTCTGTGTTGGTACGTGTGAGAGAGATCCACCTTTCCAAGTTGTTGGGGTTCATCTCATACTTCTGAAGGTTTGAGGGTGCTGCCTGTTCCATACTCCCCCTACTCCTAGCCTTTTAGGGGTACAAACAATAGTAATTGGGGCCTAGTGTGGTTGTGTACGTGTGATATACATACACTTTTTTGGGATCATATTTTCTATTCCGCTATTTAATCAAAAACCTTTGGGGATCAGTTAAATTGGGGGATAGTCTGTGTTGGTACGTGTGAGAGAGATCCACCTTTCCAAGTTGTTGGGGTTCATCTCATACTTCTGAAGGTTTGAGGGTGCTGCCTGTTCCATACTCCCCCTACTCCTAGCCTTTTAGGGGTACAAACAATAGTAATTGGGGCCTAGTGTGGTTGTGTACGTGTGATATACATACACTTTTTTGGGATCATATTTTCTATTCCGCTATTTAATCAAAAACCTTTGGGGATCAGTTAAATTGGGGGATAGTCTGTGTTGGTACGTGTGAGAGAGATCCACCTTTCCAAGTTGTTGGGGTTCATCTCATACTTCTGAAGGTTTGAGGGTGCTGCCTGTTCCATACTCCCCCCTACTCCTAGCCTTTTAGGGGTACAAACAATAGTAATTGGGGCCTAGTGTGGTTGTGTACGTGTGATATACATACACTTTTTTTGGATCATATTTTCTATTCCGCTATTTAATCAAAAACCTTTGGGGATCAGTTAAATTGGGGGATAGTCTGTGTCGGTACGTGTGAGAGAGATCCACCTTTCCAAGTTGTTGGGGTTCATCTCATACTTCTGAAGGTTTGAGGGTGCTGCCTGTTCCATACTCCCCCTACTCCTCATCTAGCCTTTTAGGGGTACAAACAATAGTAATTGGGGCCCAGTGTGGTTGTGTACGTGTGATATACATACACTTTTTTTGGATCATATTTTCTATTCCGCTATTTAATTTAACTGGGCCTCCATGCGAGACCTGTGTGCCTTGTTGCGCTGTTTTGAGTACTCCACCAACATGGCCAGTGGCAATGACGCCGTTCTCAGCTTAACTATCCCACTTCTATGCCTCCTTGAAAAAACAATTCGGGCGATGATGGAAGAGGATGTGGCACAGGATGAGGAGGAGGAGGAGGATGAAGAGGTAACATTTCCAAGGCTTTCAGGGCAGTCATTCGCAAGGGGCTCCGAGGGTGGGTTCCTGCACACGCAAACGCCAGGGACGCAATTGTCCAGCAGGGGCACAGTTCTGGAGGATGAGGAGGATGAGGAGGAGGAGGAGCTGGAGGAGGAGATGGAACCATGTTCACAGCAGGGTGGCACCCAGGCCAGCTCATGGCCATCACTGGTGCGTGGCTGGGGGGATACAGAGGACACGGACGATACACCTCCCACAGAGGACAGCCTTTCGTTGCCTCTGGGCAGCCTGGCACACATGAGCGATTACATGCTGCAGTGTCTCCACAACGACCGCCGAGTTGCCCACATTCTAACTTGTGCTGATTACTGGGTGGCCACGCTGCTGGATCCCCGTTACAAGGACAACGTACCGTCCTTAATTCACTCACTGGAGCGCGATCGCAAGATGCGTGAGTACAAGCGCACGCTGGTAGACGCCATGCTGCTGGCATTCCCATCTGACAGCGGGGCCACAGTGGAAGCACAAGGCAGAGGAGGAGGAGGAGGAGGTCGCCAACGCAACCAGGGCACCGCCAGCACCTCAGAAGGCAGGGTTAGCATGGCCGAAATGTGGAAAAGCTTTGTCAGCACGCCACAACAAACAGCAGCACCAGCAGCTCAGATGGAACGTCTTAGCAGGAGGCAGCATTTTACCAACATGGTGGAGCAGTATGTGTGCACACGCCTACATGTAGTGAATGACGGGTCTGCCCCCTTCAACTTCTGGGTCTCCAAATTGGGCACATGGCTTGAGCTTGCCCTTTACGCCTTGGAGGTGCTGGCGTGCCCTGCAGCCAGTGTATTATCTGAACGGGTATTTAGCACGGCTGGGGGCGTTATAACAGACAAGCGCAGCCGCCTGTCCAGAGACAATGTGGACAAGCTCACGTTCATTAAAATGAACCAGGCATGGATCCCACGGGACTTTTCCGTACCTTATGCAGAATAGCAATGGATACCGACCTTACCCACCCATTGTTCCATTTTTGCTCTTTCTCACTCTTTTGGGGTGTACCCTCATTTAAAATTTTTGAAAAGAAGCAGTGTTGGCTACCTCGTCCTCCTCCTCAGGGCCAGATTAATGTAGGGGCTATTGGAGCTGCAGCTCCAGGCCCCTACCTTTTATATAGGCCCCGGGTTGGCCATATTCACTGTTACCGCTCTTCTGTCACTTGTAAACACAGAAGTCTGGCTTCTATGCTCGCTTCCCCAGGCAGCACCCTCAGAACCTCCCCACACAGCGTGAAGGCCGGACAAGGAGGGACAGTTGGCGATGCATGGATGTGTTTATGGGCTTCAGAGACAGCATCCCATGTTGAATTAGGCATGCATGGCTGCACCCTTCCTCCTCTGGGTGCATGGCAAGGCACGGCACTTAAGGCCCTTCAAAATCCTCAGCACCAAGCCCATGATGCTGTTAATCCGGCCCTGGTCCTCCTCCACCGCCGCTTCCACCTACACCGCCCATAGGTGTGCGCAGCCTATTGCATTAAGGTGTGCACCCCAAAGTTGAAATACACATGCATGTGTTTGCCAGCAGGGAGAGTAATGTATCGGGGCCATGTACCTGTAGGCAAGGAGAAATAGAGCAGAGCAGGTCCCAGGGAGATCTTTCCCATCTCCTCACTGGCAATGCTATGTGCCCTAGGTGATTAGGGTGTGCCCAGGCACACCCAGCACACCCTGTGCGCACGCCTATGTCACCGCCACATCCACCACCACCTCAACCTCCCTCCTACTCCATATGGGCCTCGTCCTTCAGAGATGAAGAAGAACATTGTTTTATTTTTCTGGGTTTTTTTTGTTGTTTTAAGTTATTTCCCTATCCACATTTGTTTGCAGAGCACTTGCCATGCTCTTAATTACGTTTTGCTGCCATTTGCAGCACTCTAGCCCTTTCCTTTGGTGTTTTAGAGCCATTTTAGTGCCTTAAAGTTCGGGTCCCTATTGACTTCAATGGGGTTCGGTGTCCGGGAAAAGTTCGGTAAAAGTCCGGGACACGGACCCGGACTTTTTTTTAAAGTTCGGCCGAACCCGTCGAACACGGACATCTAGGTGTTCGCTCAACCCTATCCACAACCACTTCTCAATTCATCATAAACATTTCATTACATGCCAAATAGTACATTTAGGATAGTATAGTAAGGCAGACCTGTACATGACTCGGTCCATGCTGTATAGGGCATTAAGTCGTCCTCTTGCGGTGATGAAGGAACAATCCAGCACAAAATAGTAATCAGAGCATTGCTGATGTCATTGTATATATATGTGTATATATACAATGTATATATATGTGTATATATGTATTGACATATATACACATATATATACAATGACATCAGCAATGCTCTGATTACTATTTTGTGCTGGATTGTTCCTTCATCACCGCAAGAGGACGACTTAATGCCCTATACAGCATGGACCGAGTCATGTACAGGTCTGCCTTACTATACTATCCTAAATGTACTATTTGGCATGTAATGAAATGTTTATGATGAATTGAGAAGTGGTTGTGGACTGATCAGCTCACCAGTGGAGTAAATGGTCGCATAGGGCTAGCAAATTACAATTGAGATCCGCAATGTTTTTGGGCAAGTAGTTGTGTAGCCACGCCCATTTGGGCGATATCTCCTCCCACATCCCCAAGGGTCATGTGGAGGCCTGGTCCTCCATACTATATTTAAACAACGGACTAGACCATGGTCTCCAGGCTCTGAGGAAGAGGCACGGCCTCGAAACGCGTCAGCCCTCTGCTTCCAGTATAGACGTTGGACCTCTGCTATGAGGCGGCTTTATGGGATTGATGTGTCTGTACTTCACGAATGTTTGTGAGTAGCTGATTTTAACTTTTATCTAATAAACTTGCTGAGGATAATGCGCTAGGCTGGTGCGCCCTTTCTTTGTTTTTGTATTACAGTGTTTGGTCGACCGCCCTGGTCGTAAGGGGCAGCAAAGCCTAGCCATAATGGATGCCAAGTTTTAGCACGAGTTCCCGGGATTGAGGCAGCCTGAGGACCGGGTTCTGAGCGCGGGAGGAGGGTGCTGTATAGCACATATCTTTTTTGGAGTTCCTCAGGTCAACCACCTGGGGCTGCAAGGCAACTTCTACAGAGGAGGGGAAGCCGCCCCTTCCCTCTGGGACCCAGCTCCCCAGCTGAAAGACCCCGAGCACATGAGCCCTTGGCATTTATACAGTATCCCTGCATGCCTTGAGGCACATTCCATTGCCGAATATCAGGGTTTTACTAAATGCCTGTGCACTCATTTGTCAGGTTTCCTTTCACTGTCCAATATGCCTCCCTATTGGACCAGCGTCTAATACTTCAGACAAACTGAGCTGCACCTGGGCACCATGAGTAGACCTAACTTGCAGATCCTGCTCTCTAGTAGGCAAAGAGCAATATAGATTTACCTGGCAATCTTTCTGGTAAGCAGAAAAAATCCAAAACTATAATCTCTCTCTAGCACCTACCTAAGAGGGTGCTACATACACACAAAAGTTATCACTTTTAATATGTTTGTATCCAAAAAGTACATTATAAACAAGTTTCTCCTTGTTCACTTACTGCATTTATTTGCTATTATGCATATCTGTAGCAGAAAGAAATTAAATTAAGGAATTGAAGGCATTGATCAATAAAGCACCACAATAGGACATTCTGACATCAAAGGAGGCCTAATATTCAATAGAACACAGGTGTTACATTATTTAACTAAAATACATAAAAATAAACAATTTTCCTGGGTCATCCCATTGTAAATAGGATGGATTCACTTACTTCTCATTTAGAAGAATATCTGAATTTTTTTATTTGATTAAAAGGACAAATTCGTATTTGAGAGAAACTAAACATATTATACAGATTTTGCAGAAAATACTTTATCATACAGAATGCACATTGGGAACAAGTGATGTGACATATTTTTATACAATAATTAAACATGAAGATGCCTATTCTAAAAAAATAAGAAGATCATGGGTGTAATGCCAGGATCCTGCAGACCCTCAGTACATTGTCTGATCGTACCTCTGATACAGGCAGGCAGTTACTGAATTGCAGGAAGAATCAATGAACTACGTGGTGGCTGACGGTATTTGTAGTTTATTAATTTACAGAACTCTGTAAATGAATGACACAGCTGTGTGGGGCTGAACCCCACATGCCTTTGCTGTTTTTAAATTGTGACATCGCTTGCGGGGAGAGAATCCCGAACCCACTATCACAGGGAGGGAGGATGCGGGGAAGAGGATGTAGGAGCAAGAACATATTACATGTTTTACCACAAATACGGGTGGAACATGTAACATGCTCCAAAGGTGAATTTAGCCTTTAATTGGGTGTCTGGATTTTTGTCTCAAACATAATTATTTCCTGCTTGGAATTACATTTATTTACAACTAAATGGAGTAGCAATAGGTGCTAAATTGCACTTAGTCTTGCAAATATCATTATGTCTGTTTCAGAATCATCCAGTATCTTTGCAAATACACCAAACCAACTTATTTGTTGGTGAAGATATATAGTTGATGTTTTGTTTTTGGAAAGGAATTGAAGATTTAGAAATTTTTTGGATGTACATTAATATTCATTTTCATAATATGCAATTAATCTCTCATTGTAATAGAACAAAAGTTTTTTTTTTTTGGAAATATTTGTATCAAATGGAACAATATCTACACAAACTCGCTTTAAACAAGTTGATCGTAATAGGTTTTTGCTACAAGTACAAAGTGGAATTCCAGATTCTTTTTGATTGTGTATCTGCAAACAAGCTGTGCTAGCACCTTCACCTAAACCCTGGCAATGCTGTGGATGGATGGCTAATGTGCTCACCCTTGGAGCGACTTTCTCTTCAGTGAAGGTTGTAATCATCATGTACACACATGACTGGCTGTGGAGGTCTATTGGCCTTTTCTGATGGTGGTTGATGGGAATTTAAACGATTTTTCCCATATGGTGTCTAGAAAGTTTAGTGCTACTCATTTTTAAAATGTGAGTTGTCTTCCTATGGTTTTTTACTTTTTTAAGAAAACATTACAGTCATGGCCAAAAGGTTTTAGAATGATACAAATATTCATTTTCACAAAGTCTGTTGCTTCAGTGCTTTTAGATATTTTTGTAAGATGTTACTATGGTATACTGAAACATAATTACATGCATTTCTTAAGTGTCAAAGGGTTTTTATTGACAATTACATTAAGTTTATGCAAAGAGTCAATATTTGCAATGTTGATCCTTCTTTTTCAAGACCTCTGCAATTCGCCCTGGCATACTGTCAATCAACTTCTGGGCTTACATCCTGGCTGATGGCAGCACATTCTTGTATAATCAATGCTTGGAATTTGTCAGAATTTGTGGGGCTCTTTTGTTAACCCGCCTCTTGAGGACTGACCACAAGTTCTCAATGGAATTAAGGTCTGGGGAGTTTCTTGGCCATGGACCCAAAATTTCAATTTTTTGTTTCCCAAGCCACCTAGTTATCACTTTTGTCCTATGGCAAGCTGCTCTATTATGCTGGAAAAGGCATTGTTACTCACCAAACTGTTCTTGGATGGTTGGGAGAAGTTGCTCTCGAAAGATGTTTTTGTACCATTCTTTATTCATGGCTGTGTTTTTAGGCAAAATTGTGAGTGAGGCCACTCCCTTGGCTGAGAAGCAACCCCACACATGAATGGTCTCAGGATGCTTTAATGTTGGCATGACACAGGACTGATGGTAGTGCTCACCTTTTCTTCTCCAAACAAAGTTTTTTTTTCGGGATGCCCCAAACAATCAGAAAGGAGATTCATCTGAGAACATAACATTACCCCAGTCCTCAGCAGTTCAATCTCTGTACCATTTGCAGAATTTTAGTCTGTCCCTGATGTTTTTCCTAGAGAAAAGTGGCTTCTTTGCTGCCATTCTTGACACCATGCCATCCTCCAAAAGCCTTCGCCTCACTGTGCTTGCAGATGCACTCACACCTGCCTGCCGCTATTCCTGAGCAAGCTCTGCACAGGTGGTGCCCCAATCCCAAAGCTAAATCAGCTGTAGGAGATGGTGCTGGTGCTTGGACTTTCTTGGGCATTCTGAAACCTTCTTCACAAATGCAGTAGAAATGTTTTTTTTATGGGATTAAGTTCATTTTTATGGCAAAGAGGGACTTTGCAATTAATTGCAATTCATCTGATCACTCTTCATAACATTCTGGAGTATATGCCAATTGCCATCATAAAAAACTGAGGCAACAGAATTTGTGAAAATTCATATTTGTGTCATTCTCAAAACTTTTGACCATGGCTGTACTTTTCCATAAAAAGCAATTTTTCTCTTTTTTTTTGGGGTACTGCTCATTACCGTCTCTAAGCACTGGATCACCTCCCTTCTCTATCATGGCTTCTTTTCTTACATTTAAACCTCCACGAGAGGCAAGCACTTGCATTTGCTGTTATTTTCACACTGGCATAAACTACTCCACTTATTCCACATGCATAAATTGCCCTATTGAATACTCAACCAGCAGCGGACCATAGGTACGTGTCTTCTATACTTTCTAACCTCATCCTATTCTGATTATTTTTGCAGATTTCTATTTATTTTAGTACCTCTGCTGCATAGAGTTTTATCTGGCTATTAGTCTTAATGAGTCCTTTAAGTAGTTGTAAAATTACTAGGGTATGTGTTTACATTACATAAAAAATGTTGCAATTGAGACCATTTCAATGTTTATCACTGCACTATTTGATAAATCATATTGTTACAAATGGATTAAGTTTTTGCCTATAGATTCAACAATTGTTCTTTCCACACTTTATTAGTAGTTTGTAGCCTTTTTTTCCATATAATCACTGAATCACATAATTAATATACAGTAAAACCTTGGATTGCGAGCATAACTCGTTCCGGAAACATGTTTGTTAGCCAAAGCACTCGTATATCAAAGTGGATTTCCCCATAAGAAATAATAGAGCTCAGATGATTCGTTCCACAACCATTCATTCATAAATCCTTCAGTTTATAGTCCATATAAAAAAAAATAAAATTAGCAATGTGATCCATCCACAAATGGCAGTCTCCACAAGGGGATTAGAAGCAAAATCCAGCAGGAGCTACAGAGTATAAAAGAGAAGAGAGGCCCTCTAAGTGTAGCAATATGGTTACATTTAATGAAGGTACAACATTTAGCAACTCACAAGGTTGATTATTAAAACAAGCACATCTAAGGATGCAGGCATCTGGGGTAAAGCTGTCCACATAGACCATCCTCCGCACAACCTACTCTCACTGCTGTCAGTCTGCAATCCTGACCGGGAAGACTACATGGACAGCTTTACCCGGGATGCCAGCATACTTAGATGTGCCTGTTTTAATCATTAACCATGTGAGTTGCTAAATGTTGTACCTTCATTAAATGTAACCATATTGCTACACTTAGAGGCACCTCTCTTCTCTTTTATACTCAGTTGTAACGTGATGCTACTTGTATATGAAGACATTGCTCGTTTATCAAGTCAAAATTTAATTTAAAAAATGTTTGACAATGTGTTCCATCACTTTATTTGATCTAAGCACAAATAAGGTGACAATGGCTCATATCTACAGACCGTAACTATGGGTCACATTTTCAGCAGGCTTAGGCAGGACATACATGGTGCAAATTTCTTTCCTGCAATCACGGGTTGCAGGAAATAAACTCATACGATTCCTCCATCAACACTGACAGTGTTGGCAAGGGAATCAGCAATTGTCTTCTCCTGGCAGGGGTGGGTGGGCAGCAGAAGTCAGGGAGAAGACCGTGATTACCAGCTCCAGCAATCGCTAGTGATAATTGCAAGAGAATCCCGCAGGCTGGTTGTACCCAAGTTGATTGATCAATCAACTTGGTACATTCAGCCTGCCCATTAATGGTTTGAATCTTGGCCGATTCCTGCTGAAGTGGCAGAGATTTGAACCTTGTATGGCTGGCCTTAGTCTCACCATGGGGCTGTCCCAACTTTTAAGGCTAGTGAATTAAAAAGATTTGAGCAAAATGTTCATTAGGGCTCTACAGCTATCTAGATGTCCCAGGCTTTGGCTTGACCAAGAGCCTGATAAGACTCTAAAGAGACCTGCTTTACAGAAGAACAATATGATCTTCTTTTAACCTATTACGAAATATATGTTTAATATTAAATAGTAAATCTTCATTTTTAAAGACTGTATATAGTTTTATATTTATACAAAGATAACTTAGTCCCAAAACATAATTAACCACTTGCCGACCGCCGCAAGTACATATACTGCGGCAGTCAGCCCCTCACAGGCAAAGTGACGTATGGGTACGTCACTAGCCTGTGAGGCTCTGGGGAGCGAGCGCACGCCACCGGAGGCGCGCTCCCACTCCCGCTCTGTCACGGACCCCCCCGCGCGTGTGCCCAGTGGACCCGATGTCCGCCGGCACTCGCGATCGTCCATTAGAGCGGGAGAAAGGCAGGCGGGTGATGTAAACAAGCCGCCTGTCATTCTCCCCTGTGTAAGAACAGTGATCATACGGTTCTACTACGTAGGACCGTTGATCACTGTTCCTACACCTCAAGCCACAGCCAATCACAGCTAGAATCACGCCCCTAGGGACACACACAACCCCTCCCTCTCAAAAAAAAGTTAACCCCTTCACTGCCAGTGTCATTTTACAGTAACAGTGCATATGTATAGCACTGATTACTGTAGTAATGTAACTGGTAACCCCAAAAGTGTCAAAAATGTCAGTCAAGGGTCCGATCTGTCCGCCGCAATGTCGCAGTCCCGCAAAAAAAACGCAGATTGCCGCCATTACGCATTAAAAGAAAAAACAACAAAAATGACAAAAATCTTTCCCTTAGTTAGTAAACGCAATAACCTTTGCGCAAACCAATCAAAATACGCTTTTTTTTTTACCAAAAATATGTAGCATAAAACAAATTGGCCTAAAATGTTAAAAAAATTTGATTTTTACATTTTTTTGGGGAATTTCATATAAAAAAAATGTGAAATATATTTTTTTTTTTTTTTTTGCAAAATTGACGCTCTTAATTTGTTTATAGCGCATGATCAAAAAATCGCACAGGTGATCAAATACCACCAAAAGAAAGCTCTGTTTGTGGGAAAAACAGGGCGTCAAATTCGTTTAGGCGCGCACGACCGCGCAATTGTCAGTTAAAGTCACGCAGTGCCAAATCGCAAAATAGGCCCTGGTCAGGAAGGGGGTAAAATCTTCCGGGGCTTAAGTGGTTAAGAAATACCCTATTGCCATTGTGTATCTAAACCCAAGAACAAAAATGTATTATATTGCAGCGTACCACTTCTTACATGTGTTGGCTGCATTAGTTTTCCTTTTTACAGGGTTTTTGTTACTGTGCTTTTATCCTGCCAGCAACCTTTGGTAAAGACTGTGGGTCAAACTGGTCAGTGGATCCATACAGCAGTTGGAGTTACATGCAAATCTTTGGTGATCTATTGATCAGTGAGGTCATCTTCTACTATAAAATGAAGGCCCGGTAGAAAGAAAGGGGTGAGGCATAGCCTAGCTTTTACAGAAAAAGTGTATATCTCAGGGTCTGCTAATGATTTTAACATACCTTTTAATTGATTTTTGATCTCAACAAAACCTGTGTGATATGCTTGTGTTTGTGACAAACTGCCTTTTTTAAGTCTTCAAGAAAACATTTATAGAGCTAACAAATCATTCTAAACTGATCATTGATTTGTGCAATAGGTACCAAAATTTCAGAAATATACTCCACAAAAATGTTCCTTGAAGCAGCAAAGTTGGCCATAGTTTGACCAGAAAGAATTCCAAGTTTAACCTAAATATTAATAGCTCTTACCTGACTCATAAAGGAAGCCAACAATCTTACCTTCACATTAACATAGGGCAACTTATGGACTTATCTTTAGTTCAAAACTTTTATTCAAAAAGCTTGCACAGACCGTGAGATTTTCAGAAAATTTGCTATTGATTTAAAAGTAAATTCATCCAATTATCTTACAATTCTAGATGGGCAGTTAGGCAGCAGAAATAGGCAGCACAGGATATTGCATGAGATGAATGGAAAGAACAGAGCCTATTTCAAGATTAATTTAAACTTTTTTTGACTTAAGAAAACATTAACATTTTTTTAACAGGTAAAAACATTAACATTTTTAGCCTGCTTGCAGTAAACTATTTTATGACGGTTAAAGGAAATGTTGGTGGTTTTGTATATCACTTCTTCATTATGGTTATGCCAAAAATATTTAAAACAATATTTTTTCTTTATTTTTAGTCAGATAATAATGAAATATTTCAGATAAATATTACGTTTTTTTTTATTTTTTTATTTTTACATTCAGCATGTGGATCCTTAGGCTCCATTCACACCTGGGCGTTTTCAGCTCCAAAAACGCTCAAAAGAAACGCTTCCAAAACGCCCAACAAGTAAAACCCCATTCATTTAAATGGCCCCTGTTCACATCTGAGCGTTTTGCAAAACGCCTGTAGCTGAAAAAAGTACATGAGCTTCTTTTTGGGCTGATTACCAGCGTTTTTGATAGATGTCAATGAAAAACGCCTGAAAAAATTGCGGTAAAATCGCGGTAAAATCGCGGTAAAAATCGCAGTAAAAATCGCGGTAAAATCGCTGTAAAATCGCGGTAAAAAACGCTACGCTCAAGTGTGAATGCAGCCTTAAAGCAAAAGTGTAGGTATGGCAATTTTTATAAACTTACATTAGTCCAGCTCTGATCAATGTAACTATGCAAGTGTACTACCTGTTGGATCCCTGTAGAAGCTGGAAATCGCTGTAGTAGGTACCGCAACTACAATGTTTTTAACTACCTTCTGGATTCCATGCCAAGTGGCTGTATTGTAAACATAGGACCAATGTAACTATGTAAAAACTGCCAAACCTAAACTTCAGCTTTAAGCATTTTTTACTTGTCCTCTTATGTGAGGCATAAAAAATTGGATTTTTTACTTACCGTAAAATCCATTTCTCTGAGTCCACCGACGGACGTAGCTGCTCCTTTAAATAATATACGGATGTGTAATAAGCCCCACCCACTAGGAGTGACCAGGTAGAGCCAAAGGCTTTGACACGCCCAGGGGGGCGGGGCCCCTGGGTTATTACCCCTGGCCTCACTGTTGTATCTTCAGTTTAGTTGCAAGCAGTGAATAATAACCAGAACCAAACTCTTCAGAGAAAAGAGGGGTGGGAGCTACATCCGTCGGTGGACTCAGAGAAATGGAATTAACGGTAAGTAAAAAATCCCATTTTCTCTTTCGTCCACCGACGTAGATGCTGCTTTAAATCATAGACGGATGGGACGTCCAAAAGCAGTAACCACTGAGGCGTGGGGAAAGGACAAACTTAAAAGAATGCAATTCCCATGGCTAACATAGCCAACTATATAACATATATATATATATATATATATATATATATATATATATAACGCGGAGCCCAACAAGCAACAGCTGGGGCTCAATTGTAGCAAAACCATAAAGGAGAAGGAAAAGTAGACTGCTCCTTAAATGGCGGCCTGCAAAATCTTGCGGCCAAAGGACACATCCGAGGATGCTAACACATCCACTCTGTAAAACTTGGTGAACGTATGTACCGACAACCAAGTGGCCGCCTTGCAAACCTGCATCACTGACGCCTGATGGTGGAAAGCCCAAGAGGCACTCAACGCCCTCATAGAGTGAGCCGTGACAGGGAAAGGAGGAACCTTGCCTTAAGAGAATACGCCCTCACCATTGTCTGTCTGATCCATCGAGAGATGGTCACCGCAGATGCAGCCTGACCCTTACGGGGTCCATCCGTATTCACAAACAGAGAGTCTGATTTAGGACTCAGTAGTCTCCAGATACAGCGTATCACCCGAACCACATCCAAGCAATGCAAGGCAATTTCCTTAGGATGTGAAGGTTTCGGACAGAGTGACAGAAGCACTATGTCTTCATTCAGATGGAAGTCTGAAACCACCTTAGGAAGAAACAACAGAATAGGCCATAACACGACCTTATCCCAGTGTATTACCAGATAAGGAAAGTGGCAAGATAGCGCCGCTAGTTCAGAAACCCTGCGGTGATAGCCACCAAAAAGGCAACTTTCTGCGACAAGGCAAGCAAGGAAATGTGTCTTATGTTCTCGAAAAGGAGATTTCTGAAGAACCGATAGAACCAAATTAAGGTCCCAAGGAGGTAACGGAGACCTCCTGGGGGGGAGCCAAATGGCAAACTCCCTAAAGAAATGTACGAATCAAAGCTAAAGGGCGTTGGAAGTACACAGCCAAGGCCGAGATCTGACACTGAAGACTGCCCAACGCCAAAGGTTGGTCAACCCCTTTCTGTAGAAAGGTCAGGATCCTGCTGATAACAAAGGATCTAGGATGCAGCTTAAGCAATTCACATCAAGCAATGTGCGCTTTCCGCATATGATGATAAATCTTCCAAGAAGTGGACTTCCTAGTCTTGAGTAAGGTAGGGATCACCGAATCGGACAGACCCCTGTCCTTTAACACCTTGCTCTCAACAGCCAAGCTGTTAAAGCCAGCGACTGTAAAGCAGAATGGAAGAATGGACCCTGAGATAGAAGATGTTCTCGCAGAGGAAGTGTCCACGGACCTGCGACCTTCAGCCGAATCATGTTGGCATACCAGGATCTCCGGGGCCAATCGGGAGCCACCAGAATTACCATAATTCCCTCCAACTCGACCCTGCGTAGCAGGCGAGATAAAAGTTTCAGCGGAGGAAACGCATAAACTAGCCCGTACTGACTCCAGGGAACCACCAGGGCGTCTACTGCATCGGCTAGAGGATCTCTGGACTGAGCCACAAACTTTGAAACTTTCCTGTTTTGTCTGGAGGCGAACAGGTCCACATCCGGGGTCCCCCACCAGAGACACAGTTAGTGGAACATCTGTGGATGCAGGGACCACTCTCCCTGATCCAGGGTTTGACGACTCAGGTAGTCCGCCTGCCAATTATATGTACATGGCGGATAGAGCTGGGACGTAGTCCTTTGCCCAACACAGGATATTGGCTACCTCCAGAGCGGCCAGGGCACTCCTGGTGCCCCCTTGATGATTGACATATGCCATGGCCGTGACATTGTCGGACTGGACTCAGACAGAACACCCCTTGTCCGTCCAGTGGAACAGGCTCAACTTAATTGCTCTCAGTTCCAGAACGTTGATCGGGAGCTTGGACTCTTCCAATGTCCAGGACCCTTGAACATTCAGGGTGCCTACTGCCTAGCACTCCCCCCAACCAGTCAGACAGGCATCTGTCGTCACCACTGTCCAGAATACTAAAAGGAAGGATTTCCCGTGGAGAAGATTTGGAGAGCTGAGCCATCAATTAAGGGAGTCCTTGGATCTCTGACTCAAATGAATCAGACCATCCAGGGATAGAGGATCCTTGTCCCATTTGACAAGGATCTTCTGTTGCAAAAGTCTTGTGTGGGCCTGAGCATATGGTACGGCCTCGAAGGAGGACACCATCAGGCCCAGCACCTGCATAGATAACCGGAGAGACACCAGGTCGCAAGCCAGCAGCGACAGAATCGCTTCCCTTAACTTCTGTAACTTCACAGGAGGTAGAAATACCTTTGCCGAAGCTGAATCTAGGATCATCTGTAGATACTCCCCTCTGGTTGTTGGAACCAGGGGAGATTTCTGAAGGTTGAGATTCCAACCAAACTGCTTCAGAGTGTAAATGGTCACCTCCAAATCCCATTCCAATGTCACAGACGAGTCCGCTCGGAGAAGAAGATCATCCAGGTACCCCAGAATCGCTATTCCTCTCTGTCGTAGCAGAGCCAGGATAGGGGCTAACACCTTAGTGAAGACCCTGGGAGCAGAGGCAAGACCAAACGGCAACGCCACAAATTGAAAATAGTTCTTGCCCACCGCGAAGCGGAGGAATCGTTGATGACCCTGGCAAATAGAGACATGGAGATAGGCATCCTTGATATTGATCGAGGCCAGCAGGTCCCCTTGATGTAAGAACGCCACCACTGACCGCAGGGATTCCATGCAAAATTTCGGGATGCGCAAAAAGAGTTTCAGAATTTTGAGGTCCAAGATTGGATGCAATTTGTGGAACGATAAACAGGTTAGAATAGAACCCTCAAAAGCGTTCCTGACGAGGAACTGGTACAATCACGCCTTGTGACAGCATATCCCGAATCGCTTCCTGCAGCCCCGCAAGGCGGTCTGGGGACAGCTGAAGATTGGAGGGAAAAAATCTGTCTGGCGGACGGGAATGAAACTTTATCTAGCACCCGGACTGAATTACCTCGTGGACCCACCTGTCGTGCAACAGTGAGGTCCAAGGATCCGGGAACAAACTGAGATGTTCCCCTACCCCTGAAGTGGGTAGGGGCGCCCCTTCAGGCAGAAGGGGTCTGCTTGGAGGTGCTGGGGGCGGAGGATTTCGGCTTACCAGCCCACCGTTTCCCGGATCCTTTTCTGTCCAAAGTCTGTTTGGTTTTCTGCGACACGGTCGCAGGACAAAGACGCTTCTGGGCTGTAAAGGAAGGACCTTGCTTACGCGAGGGAGACTTACCCTTAGTTAAGTGAGGAAGGAGTGTGCTTTTTCCCCCAGTGACCGTCTTGATCAAGTCATCCAAGGAGAAACCAAAAAGGCGATCACCCTGAAAGGGAAGATCTGTCAAAAACTTCTTAGAAGCCTGGTCGGACGACCAGGACTTTAGCCAGATCACACGTGTGATGAGCACACTTACCACTGACGCTCTGGCCGCGAGCGGAAGATTGCCCAGGTTAGCATCACATACAAATTGCAGAGTCTGCGATAACTGGTCATCGAGTTCCAGGACAGATGATGGTAACGGTATAATCAGTTAAACTTGTTGTTTAAATATCTTAGCAAGGCTGGCCATACATGAATTGAAATGTGTTCCAGGTCAGAAGGAACCAGATGAATTTCTATCTATGTATAGCTGCTCCTGTTCATTAGAAGTCAATCTATCAATCAACTTTTCACAAATGGGACTGCTTGAAATTTTCAGTTCAATTTGGGAATTCTGAGGTCAGAATAAAATGACACAGCAGGGATCAGGATTACTGCATCCACCAAATGTGTGAATGGGAGAATCAATTCAGTCTTTTTATTTCAGCCGCCTAGACCTAAAACCTTGGAACTAAATATGATTTTGTTTCTAGAATCAGTGTATTTACCCCATTGAACTGCAGCAATTCTCCTTATTTTTGTCTGTCCCAATGTATGTTAAGAGCAGTAAATAAGCAATAGTTTTTACTTTTTTTTTAGTTCTATGTCAAGCAGGGAAGGTTTTATTGATGTTGGTGCCTCTGTTGGGGATGCTCTCTTTAACTCCCTGTTCCAATGACCACACAGGAAATGATTGAACATTGGAACACTTAAGCTGGCTACACATTATACAACTTTTAAGTAATTTACTTGTACAACTTTCCTTTAGATTTACCAAAACCACATATAATGAGGTCAAACCTAAACACTTTAAAATGTTATGCAACCAGGCAGGCCCTTGCACTACATAAAACAACAAAAAAAGAGAAATTGCTGGAAGTACTCTTTTCTCTTGGAGATATCTATTGAGCTTTCTGGCTTGTTCCAGAATGCATGGTTTTGAGGGAGACCTAATTCTCTTGTGCTTGATGTGACCACCTATAACATAGTGGTCTACTTGCTCTGGTAAGCAGAATGTATCACTCACCTAGGGTGGGAAGTTGGTACATTTGTAGTCACCCTATTTGTACCTGGCACGGTTTCCTGGGTGTTGTTAATTCTTCTACTCACATGGACTAGTTGCCTAAATCGTTTTCTTTGCACATATTACTACATGGACTTACAATTCTTTTTCAGAACTGTTTTATATGAATTGCTTCTAGTGCTGCACTTTCTTTTATTTTATTCCTTGCACTACATAATTGAAGGTAAATCTAAAAGAAATTGAACGAAAAAAGGAAATAATCCTCCCCCACATTACTCAAACATAAAACAGTTATGGTTAGAGGTCTCCTTCAAGTGAAGAATAAGACCAACGAACTGTTGTTTGCAAACAATACAAAAATGACAAACTGCGATATGGAAAGCATGTTAAAAAAGTTAAGCTGAATGAAAATACATGATGATGTTTTTGTTATCAGCAGCTCCATCCTTGTGATAGTTGGGATATTCTAAAGCCATACTAATTATTTTAGGACATGGATCCATGCATCTTAACTCTAGCAAAATCAGTGTCTGGCCAATACAATACTTCCTCTTTCTGTGCTTGCTCTTTTGAATATGTCAGGGATTTTCTATAACAACATTATACTGGCACAAAAGGAAAAAAATTAGGACCCACCGGTTCCATAGAAGAGGATAATAATAGTAAAAATAATACCAATAAAAAGGCAATTAACTATTAATAAAAGTCCATGGGTAAACTAAAATCAAAGGTCCACATGCACAGTTCACTTTAGAGGCAGCTCTTGTGGCAAGCAAGAAGAGGAGACTTGAAAATTACTGTAGAGAGAGCAGAGGCGCCAATCTAAGTGCAGCATGACAAGGTTTATTGTAGTATAACACAGGGTATGGTACTCACAAACATAGGTGATTTATAGCATGATCCATGATCCTGGAGCGCACAGGGGCTTCCTCCTGACGTCACTTCCCGGATATGATGCGATGACCACGGATGTGATGGATGTGACGTCAGGAGGAAGCCCCCGTGCGCACCAGGACCCAGGAAGTGCCAGTAACCACCGGCAAAGACTGCGGGAGACTCCGTGACCTCTGGAGGCCATCCTGAATACACTACTGGACTGACGGTTTTCTCTTTATGGATATCATGGAAATCATGGATCATGCTATAAATTACCTATGTTTGTTAGTACCATACCCTGTTATACTACAATAAACCTTGTCATGCTGCACTTAGATTGGCACCTGTGCTCTCTCTACAAGGATTTTCTATACTGTACATAACTAACATCTTGGAACTCAACCGCATCAACAATTTTAGTAACAATTTTACGTACAATAAAGTCACTCCAAGGCAGTTTACTGGCTATCTACCTCCAATAAATCATTTCACACCTATAGAAAATACCTGTGGATCTGTTCTCTGGCAGCTCTAAGTCTGGGTTCACACTTGTGCATTGCAGACACCGCATTCCTGTGCACATAAGTCAATGTCTGTGCAGTGTGATTTGATCCCTACATTTTCTATCGCATCGCATGTGCACTAAAATGGTGCAGGACCCTTTTTTTCTGCACCTGAATCACATCTGTCAATCACCCTGTGTTTGGTGATCTGTTTCGGGATGTCGTTAATCTAACATTAACACCAGCAGCAGATCACATGGATGCTATGCGTTTGCTATGCAGTGTAATGCAGGAAAATGCAGCAAATCTTGTGCATTTTCCGCATCGCATCTATGTGAACCAGGGCTAAAGGTTTTTCTAAAGGAACTCATATACGATGGGAGACATGCTTCTTAGTGGCTCTGAACCATCTCTTGCCTTTGCTTAAAGAGACAATAAACCTAGGTTAAAAAAAAAAAAAAAAAAATCTTATATGTATTTTTAACTGAAATAAGGTACCTTCTATTGCTTTCAACCTCCTCCAAATCCCTAAATCCATTTTTCTTTCTGTTGTGATCTAACTTCCTATTAGAGGGTGGCTTCATTCATTCTCCATGATCCCACTATATGTAGGACATAGCCACCCTCTCTTGCTCTCTCCCAAGGTGGACTATGGCATATGTATTTTGCAAAGAGCAGTGCACAAGACCTTAACTAATGTGCATTGCTTGTTCCAAACAAAGAGAAGTAAGGGGGAAAATTTGAGGTTTGGGGGCTCATGGAGGATGTAACCAGGGGGCAAAAAAACACACTAAGAAACAGTTTCATGTAAAATAGATTACAGGGATATTAAGGTAGTAAATGTGTATGGATTATTTTTGGAGAATAAGGATATTGTTTAGTGTCACTTTAACTACTTCTGGACCGCCCACCGCATATATGCTGGTACAGGTATGTGCTTTTGTGCAATCAATTTTCCTGCCAATCAGCGGGTCTGGCATCCGCGATGGCCGCCGGCTACCCACAATCGTGCAGGAAAATGACAGAACGGCCGCCTGCATTTGTAAGCAAGGCAGACCGCTGTTCTGTCACAGAGAAAGAGGGAGATCTTGTGTTTCAGCTAAGCTGAAACACAGATCTCTCTTTTCTTCTAGTACATCCAGTCCCCACACAGTTAGAAATCACTCCCTATGAGCACACTTAACCCCTTGATCACCCCCTGGTGTTAACCCCTTTCTTGCCAGTGTAATTTATACAGTAACAGTGGATTTTTAGCACTGATCACTGTATTGGTGTCACTGGTCCCCAAAAAGTGTCACCCCATGTCAGATTTGTCCCACTAAAAATAGCTGATTGCCGCCATTACTAGTAAAAACAATAAAAAAATAAAAAGTCCATAAATGTATCCCATAGTTTGTAGAGGCGATAACTTTTGCATAAACCAATCAAAATATACTTATTCAGATTTTTTTTTACCAAAAATATGTAGCAGAATACATATTGGCCTAAATTGATGAAAAAAATTGATTTTTTAATTTTTTTTACTGGGAATGTTTTATAGCAGAAAGTAAAATATATTGTTTTTCTTTCAAAATTGTCGGCCTTTTTTTTGTTTATAGCGCAAAAAAAAACAAAAAAAAAAAACTGCAGAGGTGATCAAATTGGAAATCTTCTTATAGCCTAGGCCATCTTCATGTAGTGCAACAATTCTTTTTTTCAGATCCTTTAGAGAGTTCTTTGCCATGAGGGGCCATGTTGAACTTCCACTTACCAGTATGAAAGAGTGAGAGCGATGACACCAAACTTAACACACCTGCTCCCCATTCACACCTGAGACCTTGTAACACTAACGAGGGAATGTCATATAGCAGAAAGTGAAAAATATTGGGGGTTTTTTTTCAGAATTTTTGCTTTTTTTTGTTTATAGCGCAAAAAATAAAAACCACACAGGTGATCAAATACCACCAATGCAAAGCTCAATTTGTGGGGAAAAAAGACATCAATTTTATTTGGGTACAGCATCCCACGACCGCACAATTGTCAGTTAAAGCAACACGGGGCTGTATCGCAAAAAATGGCCTGTTATTAAGGCAGTGTTAATTTTGGCAGCAAATTTCAATTTAGTTTTAATCTTAGTCTTAGGACTAAAATGGCATTTTAGTTTTAGTCCCATTTTAGTCTTCTGCAAGTGTTTTAGTTTTAGTCGTATTTAGTCTAAAATGTAAAATGTAAGATGTTTTAGTCGACTAAAACGTCCTACATTTTAGTAGACTAAAACTCATTTTAGTCATCTAAATGGTCATGGTCAGGTCAGAGAGGAGGCCTGTAATGCTGCTGCCTGCAGTCAGTGCAGTGAGTGCACACAGTGCTGCTCAGAGTGCTGGATGGGGGTCTCAGGTTTAAGGGTGGTCTCTGGTCTGACTCTGAACTGAAGTTGTTGAACAGGAAGGGCCGGGCGGGCCTCAGCGGCCTATATGCACGCACACAGTCCTGGATGGATGGCGGAATCGGATGCCGTGGTGACTGGTGAGTGGTCTGAGGGGACTCAGGGAGGCAGTAATAGCTGGCCTGGCTGTTAACTCACAGTGGGTGCTCTGCTCTGGATGTGGTGGTGGCCGGGTGCCAGTGCCGTGTGATGAGTCGGGCCTGGCGCGTCTGGCTGTAGTGCTGCAGCTGCAGTGCTCTGGTGAGGTCAGGTGACTGGTCTCGAGTCGACTCTCTTGTAATAGTCCACTCCTCACGTCGGACGTCACGGGTCACGCCACGCCAAATGCCACAAAGCCAGAGCCCTGTGAAAACCGGAAGTTGGGTAAACGTCCCTGCCTCACATTCTCGTTTAGTTTTCGTTCGGTAACGAAAACGGATTTGATTTTTGTCATAGTTGTCATCATTTGACGAAAATGTGCTATACTTTGCGTCTCGTTTTCGTCAGTTGAAAAATGCTGGTGACGAAAACGTTTTAGTTGACAAAAATAACACTGCTGTAAACTCCATTGGCTGTAATGTCATTGCACATATTACCTGAATATATTAACAACATTAAATATTAGGGAAAAATATAAGAAAAGCCTTTTTCTTATTGTTTAGTTTTCAGCAGCTTAGTAGATGCTCCTTACTTATACGGTGGTGCAATACATGTTTAAACTTTACATGCTCTGGATGGAATTGTGTTGCCGATATAGAAATGGCCAGCAGAGGAGTGTTAATTTTGATGATGTCAATTTTTTATTTAGTTTTAGTTATAATCTTATAACTAAAATGTCATTTTAGTTTTAGTCATATTTTAGTCTTAAGACTAAAATGCCATTTTAGTTTTAGTCGTATCTTAGTCATCTGAATTGTTTTCGTTTTAGTCATATTTTAGTCGACTAAAATTGTGTTAATTTAGTCGACAAAAACGTTTTAGTCGGTTTTAGTCGACGAAATTAACACTGCATTAAGGGGGTAAAATCTTCCAGAGCTGAAGTGGTTAAACTATATATTCTAAGATGCAGAAGTGGATCTGTTAGGGGAAGTGATGCTTGTTAACCTTATTCTGCCCACCCGCCATGTACTGTGGACAGGCTGCCAGTCTAGGCAAAGTGGCGTGTCTGTACCTCGCTGCCTACTCCGGGTTTAGGGCCCACGCATGCGCGCCCCCCAGCTGTCACCTGCTGTAATTGAACACAGCGGGGGCCTGTCAGCAAATCCCAGCCAATGATTCACAGCTGGGACCTGTTGATCACCTGTGTACAATCACAGCTCAGAGCTCTGTACAGAGAGAAATATTTTCTGTTTCTCATCCCTGCAAAGCAAAAATACAAAATGTGAGGGGTGTACTCACTTTTGTGAGATACTGTATATCTGTATATCTAAAAGTCATAACTCTATAAAAAGAGAAAACCTTTGATACGTATGTGATGAGTGCCAAACATTGATTGATTTCAATCACTGACCTAAAGCAATTGTAACTGAGCCCCTATCATTGTCCAGGTAGTGTTTGTTTTGTTCCCTTACCTACACCTAATTAGATTTAGCCTGGTTAGTTTCTTTAAACAGAAGAAGCTATACAGTATATATGAGAGAATTAGTTACCTGGTTCTCTGCAAGGGTAAACTGAAGTTAATTGGAGGAAAAAAATGGATTTTTGTAAGAACTTACCGTAAAATCCTTTTCTCTTAAGCTCATTGACAGACGTAGTCTTCTTGATTCTCAAGAGCTGGGTTATGTTGTCTCCGCAGGAGTAGGACTAGGCAGAAAGACAAAACGTTCTGGCTCCACCTTAGGGGCAGTCCCTGAGGGTATATCCTCCCTCTCTCTGCTACAGGGAATCAGTTCTGTTTAAAGCAGTACAGAGAATTTAACCCAACCCAACTCAATGATAGAGGGGCGGGTACTACGTCTGTCAATGAGCTTAAGAGAAAAGGATTTTACGGTAAGTTCTTACAAAAATCCATTTTTCTCTATCGCTCATTGACAGACGTAGTCTTCTTGATTCTCAAGAGCTGGGACATCCAGAAGCAGTGCCACAAATGAGGGGTGGGATTGACAAAATCAAATCCAATCTAGAAGGCCCAACTGGTGCCAAACTAGAAGTTTTAAAGGCTCATTATAAACAAAGAATGAGACTAAAGAAAAATTTTCCAACGGAAAAAACCCTCGAGGTAGACCACTGGTCTCCTCAAATTGCGGCCTGCAAAACCTTGCGGCCAAACGAGGCATCAGACGATGCCATTACATCAACTTTATAATGTTTAGTAAAGGTATGCACCGACGACCAGGTAGCCGCCTTGCACACCTGGACCACTGACGCCTGATGGCGAAAGGCCCATGACGCACTAAGTGCCCGAGTGGAGTGCGCCTTAACAGGGAACGGGGGCTCCCGACCCTTGATAGAATAAGCCTGTACTACCGTCTGTCTGATCCATCTGGAAATGGTCGCGGCAGATGCAGGCAACCCCTTTTTGGGTGCATCTGGGATCACAAAAAGTGAATCCGTCTTGCGAAACGAGTCTGTCGTTTTCAAGTATACCCTGATCGCCCGGACCACATCCAAGGAGTGTAACGCAAACTCCCGAGCATGACTGGGCTTAGGACACAGGGAAGGTAATACAATTTCTTCATTCAGATGAAATTCTGAAACCACTTTTGGTAGGAAGGATGGATTCGGACGAAGAACCACCTTATCTCTATGAACCACCAGATATGGTGAACGACAAGATAATGCGGCCAGTTCTGACACCCTGCGTGCAGAAGTAATAGCCACCAAGAAGGCCACCTTCTGGGACAACGTGGGTAGAGGAATCTCCCTAATATCTTCAAAGGGAGGTTTCTGAAGAACCGACAACACTAAATTAAGATCCCAGGGGGGTAACGGCGCGTGCACTGGTGGAGCCAGATGTCGCACCCCCTGGATGAAATTCCGCACCAAGGAATGAGTAGCCAAAGGCTTCTGAAAGAAGATGGCTAATGCTGAGACCTGACCCTTGATAGTACTCAAGGCCAGTTTCTGCTCAACCCCTTGTTGCAGAAAAGCCAATATTCGACTAATCGAATAAGACCGAGGACGGAACCCCAAAGGTTCACACCATGCAATGTAGGACTTCCATGTGCGATGATAAATCTTTCTGGAAGTCGCTTTCCTTGCTTCAACTAGAGTAGGAATAACTGAAGCTGACAAACCTTTGTCCTTCAGCACCTGGGTCTCAATAGCCAGGCCGTTAAAGCCAGCGATCGTAAAGCAGGATGGAAGATCGGTCCCTGAGACAGTAGATCCTCCCTGAGAGGAAGTCTCCATGGGACGTCTGCCACCAGTCTGACCATGTCGGCGTACCAAGCTCGACGAGGCCAGTCCGGAGCTACCAGGATTACTGGGATTCCTTCCTCCTCTATCCTGCGAAGAAGTCTTGGCAGTAACGCGAGAGGAGGAAAGGCATATATTAGCTGGTATTGCCCCCACGGGGCGATCAGTGCGTCTGCGGTTTCTGCTAGAGGATCGCGGGAGCGAGCCACGAATCTCTGAACTTTCCTGTTGAATCGTGATGCCAACAGATCCACATCCGGGGTGCCCCACCGTAGGCACAACTGGTGGAAAACGTCTGGATGGAGGGACCATTCCCCCTGATCCAGGGTCTGACGGCTGAGATAATCTGCCTGCCAATTCTCCACCCCCAGAATGAACACCGCAGAGATTGCTGGAACAAAACGTTCCGCCCAGCGAAGAATGCAAGCCACTTCTTTGGCCGCTCGGACACTCTTGGTGCCCCCCTGGTGATTGACATAAGCCACGGCCGTGGCATTGTCCGACTGGATCCGAACCGGGCTGCCCTGGAGCTGCTCGGTCCAGTGAATCAGACAAAGTCTGATCGCTCTCAGTTCCAATACATTTATCGGTAACCTGGATTCTTCCGCGGACCAAAGTCCCTGGACAGATAACTGACCAAGAATTCCTCCCCATCCGGATAGACTGGCATCCGTGGTCACTATCGTCCAATATATTGGCAGAAATGACTTTCCCTGGCTGAGCATTGGAGACCGAAGCCACCAAACCAGAGACTCTCTGGTCTGTTTGCTCAATCGTATCTGATTGTCCAGGGATTCCGGATTCCGATTCCATCTGAGAAGAATCTCTTGTTGAAGAATTCGGGTATGGGACTGGGCAAATGGGACTGCTTCGAATGAAGCCACCATCAACCCCAGAACCCTCATGCAAGTCCGAAGGGAAGACCAGCTGTTGGACAGTAACAACTGGACTGCTGATTGAATCTTTCGGAGTTTCCCTACCGGAAGGAAAACTCTTGTCCTGACTGTGTCTAGAATTAGACCCAGATATTCGAGCCTCTGGGTGGGAACCAGAAATGACTTTTGCTGGTTCACCAGCCACCCGAATTCCTGTAAAGAAATCATAGTAATTTCTATGTTTTGTAGCAAGGTCTGAGGAGACTCTGCATGAAGCAGAAGATCGTCTAGGTAACCTAGAATCGATATACCTCTTTGGCGCAGAAGTGCCAACATTGGGGCCAACACCTTTGTGAAGACCCGCGGAGCCGTGGCGAGACCGAAAGGTAACGCCACAAACTGATAGTGGTTCTCCTCTACGGAAAAGCGTAGAAAACGCTGATGTCCTGCGAAAATGGGAATGTGAAGATAGGCGTCCTTGATGTCTATGGACGCTAGGACATCCCCTGGATGCAGGAAGGCTGCTACCGTGCGAATGGACTCCATTCTGAATCTTCTTATGTTGACGAAAGAATTGAGTGCTCTTAAGTCCAGAATCGGACGCACTTTGCCCTCTTTCCTGGGTATTGTAAACAGGTTTGAATAAAACCCTTGAAACCGTTCTGTCCAAGGAACGTGGACTACCACTCCTTGTTGTAGTAGATCTATGACTGCTCTCCGCAGATCTTCTAAACGATCTGAGGATAGTCGGATATTGGAAGGGAAGAATCGCGCCGGTGGGAGAGATCGAAACTCGATCTTGTACCCTGACCTTATGACTTTGCAAACCCATTTGTCCGGGATTCTGGAAAGCCATGGATCCGGGAACCGGCGAAGACGTCCCCCCACCCCAGTTATGGGTGGGGGCGCACCTTCAGGCTTTGGATGGTTTATCTTCAGGTCTGGAGGGGGCGGGCTTTTGCTTGCCCGACCAACGACCCCTGACGCCTCCTGCAGGAGCTTTGGAGGACTTAGTTTTTTCACCCGCTGGACGAAAAAACCTCTTGTGAGCAGAAAAAGAAGGCCCTCGTCTTTGACGAGTTCCTCTACCTTTAAAATTTTGCGGTAAAAAGGTGCTTTTTCCACCGGTGAGATCCTTAATGATCTCATCTAAGTTGGCTCCAAATAGACGCTCTCCTGAAAAGGGGATATTAGCCAATGCTTTTTTGGAACCTTGGTCGGCTAACCAACCTTTTAGCCACAGTGTACGCCTGAGAACCACTGCTGAGACTGATGCTCGCGCCATTAATGGAGTGGCGTCTAACGCCGCATCACATACAAACTGTAACCCCTGTATCATTTGTTCCAACAAATCTGATACCGCCTGAGGGACTTCTTCTAAGTCCCGGCGTAACCACTTGGTCCATTCAGTTACAGCCTGCGAAACCAGACCAATAGCAATTATTGGTCTGAAAGCTGATCCAATCAAGGAAAACATGGTGCGAGACATAGCTTCTATCTTGCGATCCACTGGATCTTTAAAAGACGGAGCGTCTTCTAAAGGAATAACCGTGGCTTTATTCAATCTAGCAATAGGTGAATCCACCACAGGTGGTTCTGTCCATTTCTTAATAAGGGTTTCCTCAAACGGATAACGCCTGTCAATGCGTTTAGAAATATTAAAAGTGCGTTTTGGCAGACGCCATTCTTCTTCAATTGGATTGCCAAAACATTTGGGCAATGGAAAAACCTTCGCCACTTTGATGCGTTTTTTAGTCCCAAAAGGGATCTCAGTTTCAGCTATTTCTGATGGAATACCCTGTAACCTTAAGGTCTCTTGAACAGATACAATGAGTGCGTTTACCAACGCTTCCTCTCGGGCTATGGCGGATGCCGAAACATCCTCCTCACTGTCTGAAGAGACAGGACCCGAGACACCAATACCAGATGAAGTACCTGCAACTGCAGAAATAGGCTCAGAGTCTGAATCCGAGGTTTCAGATAATAAGGGGTTAGGCGGGGGTCGCTTTCTTGCGCCCTGTCCCTGACAAGCCACTTCCACCCGGGACACAAAAGTTTCCATAATAGCTGACAAAGATTCAATTGTCAATGGGGTGCTGGAAGATCCCGCAGACCCCTCGAGGGGATCCGGAGGAGATACATGAGTGGCAGGGTCCATGTTAATACAGGACACCTTTGCCAGCAAAACAAAAAAAACCTTTTTTTTTTTTTTTTTTGTGTGTCTCCCCCTAGCGCAATAGCGCCCCTCAGAGTACCTGCTTCTCGATCCCAGAGAGAGAGAGAGAGGGACCCCCAAGGCTCACCAACCGATGCAGTGCAGTTTCCAACAAACTGCAGTCAGCGTCTGTCTTACACAGACTGGAAGGAGCTGTTTGCTTTTTCCCGGGCAGAAGGCGTGGCTCCGCCCCCTGTGTACACCTTCCGGCGTTCCCAGCCCTCCACGAGGTAGCTGGGCTCACAAAACATGGCCGCCCCCATAGAAGAGACATAAGACTCCAAAAACATGGCGGCCGGCGTGACCTGAGGACATACATGCATTCGGTCTACGGCAAAATGGCGGCGGACCGCCGATATCGTCTTCCCAGCACATCCACCTGCACTCTGCTAAGAGGTGACATATGGATCTACAGAGATACACTGCACATAAGGTAGGATTATACCTCCTATGTCTGCTGTAATGTTACAGTCTGCTGGGTAGAGTGTTAGCTCTTGAACCAAGTCCACTTCCCACAAACACATGCTGTATTACAAGGGGGACTTGTAAGTATCAGATATATACTGACCATATATGGAGGGGCCCATAATATATACTGCCTCATAATGAGGAAAAAAAGGGAACGTTTACTCACCATACCGAACCGACAGGCACCCTCTCTTCACAATACCCTCTCCACCGGGGTGGGGGTTTGTGGATGCCTCGACTCTCTGGTACCTGGCGTCCAAGCAAGACTTTTAACTCGCAAAGTCAGTCCCTTCACTGGGACTCCGTCGCGGCCGACCCAGCGCGGAGCTCTGGTCTGCACGCGCTCGTAGGCAGAAACCGGGGTGACCACTGGATCTCAACATCCAGCCCGTCGCCCGGCCCCGCATACTTACTTGAATATGTCGCGGCCGACCAAGCGCAATGCCATGGTCTGCGCGCGCTCGTAGGCCGGCTGGGGTGACCACAAGTGTCGCCCAGTCCGGCATTTTTGCTTGAAGATCTCACAGGAAAAAACACTGGAGAAAACTACCTAAAAAATGTCTTTTTCTTAAAGAAAAAAAGTCTTGCCAGGACCAAAAGATCCCAGCAAGGAACTTAGGTCCTTACTCCTGACTAGACAGAAAAAAACTGATTCCCTGTAGCAGAGAGAGGGAGGATATACCCTCAGGGACTGCCCCTAAGGTGGAGCCAGAACGTTTTGTCTTTCTGCCTAGTCCTACTCCTGCGGAGACAACATAACCCAGCTCTTGAGAATCAAGAAGACTACGTCTGTCAATGAGCGATAGAGAAATGAACATAAGCTTAGAATGAACAGGCTGCATAAAATCTGGTCCTAGGGCAGCTCAATGCGGTCCTTGGTATGACATTCCAATAAGCTTCCTTCTTTTGGCATCACTGATTGTTATATTATATCTTAGTGTAAAAATGTGTCGAACAGGCAGTGATACCCATGCTAGGTTGTAATGTTAACCTTTACCAATTTCCTTACTTTAATTGATTGCCTACACAACCCCTTGAAGCCACCTCAGCTGTCCTCTGCTAAGTCACAAACTAAAACAAACCGACGCCTGGAGTCTCTTATTGCCCAAATGTAAAGCAAGAACATAATACAAGGCATTTATGAGTCATAGCTGAAACAGAAAGCTTAAAAGTAGCAAAACACTAGCGGTACTTTACCAAAGGTCCTTTACAATATATCTTTAGGAAATGAAAAATATCCTGCCATACCAGGCCTACACAAGTAATCCGTAAGATGAATTTTAAAATAAAATCTTGGCTGCCTGACTCTTGCAGTTCACAGAATGCCTTACCTGTGCCAGTAAATCCTGACTTCCACGCTGTGCAGCAGCTGACGCGATTTGCTTCATAAAAACAAATCTCCTTCAGCAGATCTCAGGGACAAAAATTAGAGGACTGCTCTACTTAAACTGGCTTACATGCTCCAAGCATTGAAACAGCAAAAACACTCACATTGTCAACATAATATTGTGGCTGGTGCTAAAATCAACAGATTGCTAAGTGATTATGCATTCACAGAGCTTTCCTGTTATTTCTCAGTTTCTTTTTTTTTTCTTTCTGGGCACAGTCACTTCTCAACATAGCGTATGTAAACCACACAGGAAAAACTCCAGGTATTAACTATTTGTTCATCCTGCAACCCCAAATTGCTTATATCATTTTTGGGGTTACCTACAGCAGTGCTTTGTGCCTTGGTCCTAAGCCTAAGGATTTATACACGGTTTTAAGTTCTCCAAAATGAAACAAACCCTGTCCCATGTCAGAGATTTTGCTTCTAGCGTTTAACAGCTGACTGGCAAAGGGCAGTCAATCTGCATTTGAGGTGTTGTAAAAATGTATGTCCTTTTTTTCCCACAAATAGAGCTTTCTTTTGGTGGTATTTGATCACCTCTGCGATTTTTTTGTTTTGCGCTATAAACAAAAAAAGAGCAACAATTCTGGAAAAAAAAAAAAAACAATATTTTTCCCATTCTGCTATACAACATTCCCCCAAATGTTTTTTTAAAATCAATATTTTTCATCATTTTAGGCCAATGTATATTCTGCTACATATTTATGGTAAAAAAAATCGCAATAAGCGTATTTTGATTGGTTTGCGCAAAAGTTATTACGTCTAAAAACTAGGGGAAAGATTTATGTCATTTTTATTTATTTATTTTGACTAGTAATAGCAGCGATCAGCGATTTTTAGCGGGACTGCGACATTGCGATCGGACCCCTAACTGACATTTTTGGGGGGACCAGTAACATTACTACAGTAATCAGTGCTAAAAATATGCACTGTTACTGTACTAATGACACTGGCAGGGAAGGGGTAACCTAGGGAGTTACGTTTTGAGCCTAAGGGACTGTTTTCTAACTGTATGGGGGAGGAGCTTGTGAATGACCGCAGAGAGCTGTGATCCTATATAGAAGGATCACAGGCACTCTGTGATCATTTCAGAGAGAAGAATGGTCAGCTGTGCTTACAACAGCTGACTGTCCTTCTTTCTCAGTGGGGAGTGATCGTGGGTGCCCAGCGGCAATCGCGGCTGCCAGCCCCGTGGATCGTCATCCCCACTGCCTAGTGAGGGTGGGAGCGTGCCGCTGGAGGCGCGCGCTTGCCCCCCAGCACAACGCACGTGACCGTCATAGGGCTACATAGTTTTGCGCAGCCGAGCCAGCCTGCCGCAGTAAATCAGCGGCGGATGATCGGCAAGTGGTTAAATAACGAAAAGATAGTTTTTACTGCCTAGCGTGCCTGAAGACAGGATCTAGGTCAGTACCCTCTTCAGTTTAGTGCAAACAATGATTATAATAGGGACTGGCAAATAATCTTCAGGCCAGGCAGTATAAACTCAGTTTTCTTTACTAAGAAGGCACAGGCTTCTATTTACTTTTTTTAGTCATCAGAGGCTGAAAAGCGAAGAGTATTTACTTTATCTCAAAGTGCACCTATGAAAATGCAAGTTTACACTTAGAATATTTTGTGCATCTAATATCACCATGTAGTTCTCATGTTTTAAAGTGATACTAAACACACACTGTTTATTTACATTGTCCCTTCTATTTCTGTATGTGGATGGTGGCACTGCAACTATTTTATTAAAAAAAAAAAAATAATCTAAGTACCTTCTTCCTAATCGATGTACAGTTGTCACATACATGACCAAGCTCTTTCCCAGCCCGTCTGCAGGGAAACATAAGCAGGAGGAGCGTCTAGTCCTCTGCTGCTGGTCACATGTTCAAAAAAAAAAAAAAAAACAGACTTCAGGATACAGCATCAAAATAAATAATGAATATCAATAAACTGTTATACATTGTCATACAAGTATTTATTTGAAATAACATAGGTGTGGCAATAACATGGTGTGGGTGGATTTCTGCTAGTCACAGGCTGTGTTACGCCCCTCCAGCCTGTGTCTTAGAATAAGAGATGAAGCCTCCATCTATCGAGATGTAATATCTCGTCCCCATTGTGTTTAACTGGTTAGTGGGCATGGAGGAGGGAGGGAGCGGGCTCTCATTTACCACTGTGTATACACCCACGTGTGTGTGTGTGACTCTATAGTCACACGGACTGCTCAGATGTGATAGGAAGGAAAGGCTCAGCACAGAAACTCACTGAAAACTAAACATGTGCGCTAGCTGCCTACACTTCACTGCAAAATCCCCAACTGCTTTGGTGAAATGATCAAAAGAGAGAGATAGAGAAAAGCAGGATCATAAGTTTATTTGCAAAATACAGAATATGAATTCCTTAGTGAACGAATATGAACAGCATGTAATATTGCATGTAATAGTTTTTTATGATGTGGGTTTAACCACTTAATCTTAGGTGGACATCATATGGCATCCTTAGGTTGAAGTGGAGATATCTGAATGATGTCATGCCATGCTTTTACAGGAGGCAGGAGGTGACACCTCGCCCTCCGATGCTTCTCCCGACTCGCCTGTGCAATCAGGGAGCTGGATAATGAATAGCGGCAGTCTACCACAGAGCTGACTGTGGACTAGATGGTCCCCGGCCATCTCTATGACCCTCAGAGGCCGCAGGCAGTGTCGTGATGTCACTACCGGCATCAGCAGATGTAAATACTGCAGGTTCTTTAGCTAGATAGCCTGAGATAGTTTTTTTTTTCAAATCTCAGGCTTTCCAGCATAGAGGAGAGATCTAGGGACTTATAGACCCCCAGATCTCTCCAAAAAGAGGACCTGTCATACCTGATTCTTATTACAAGGCATGTTTACGTTTGGCGCCATTCCATGAGTGTGCAATTTTAAAGCCTGACATGTTGGGTATCTATTTACTTGGCGCAACATTATCTTTCACATTATACAAAAAAAATGGGCTTATTTGCGATACTGAAAGAAACTTACTGTATACGTAGCACCTAAGCATACGCTTTTTAAAAATACTTTGAAAAAAGGATATACTGGAAATTAAAGTTAAATCTAAATAGAATGTATCAGAAAAAAATTGAAACTTGTATTTCCCATTTTGGAGCTGTACATTTTTACTTTAGCAGTTTGAACAACTGCAGATATTGTTTTTGCAAAGTAAGGATTACCCAGCTTCACACAGGTTAAAGACCAAGCTTAGCTTCACATAAACTGTATTTTGTGTCATTCATCTATGGCAGGGGTCAGTGAGTATGTGTTTCTAATGACAGTTAAAGTACAACAAGCTGGAATACATGTCACAACACAACTATTATTAAAGTGTCTTGCTCAGAAGTATTCATTTGCGATATGACCATTATAGGACAAAAGAGCAATAAAAGCATAAAAATGTTTGCTACATCAAGTGATTCATCCTAGCAGTCAATATATTGTAACATAATGTATTCTTATGTTGGGCAACAAGAGATCTATACTTAAAAACGCTTTAAATATAAAACTAAACATTTATAACTGACTTTAAAATGACAAGTAATATAGATTAAAAAATACTGAAAACAGAAGCATAAACAGCAATGACAAAGAGCATAGGGTTCTACAGCAACCAACCAGTAATCAATTTACTAAAGCCTATGTTAAACCTAAACAATTTTACACCCCCTACTGTCCTATTAACTAAGTTGTTCATATAGGTTGTATTATCCTTAACTACCAGCAGCTCCAACTTCCTCCAGTTGCCAACACCTGCACACGCCAAATGCAGTACACTATATTACCAAAAGTATTGGGACACCTGCCTTTATACACACATGAACTTTATTGGCATCCCAGTCTTAGTCTGTAGGGTTCAATATTGGGTTGGCCATAACTTTACAGGTATAACAGCTTCAACTCTTCTGGGAAGGCTGTCCACAAGGTTTAGGAGTGTGTCTATGAAAATGTTTGACCATTCTTTCAGAAGCGCATTAGTTTAAATAAAAATACAGTCTCTGCCTTTTCTAAGTCTTTGTTTCATTTTATTCCTGTTGAACTCCTCCAGTCTGTTTGCAATCACTTTGTGTCTATTTGCATGCTTTCCAGCAACTTATGCACAGCAACTTATTGCAGTCTCAATTGGCAGAGACTGTCCATCCCAATGCTAACTTCCTTCTATCAAGGCCAAAGACACTTGGAAAACGAACCCAACCATGTCTATGGGATCTACTATAAAAGGGACAGTCAACGCACAGAAGATTTTCACAGAAGGATTTCAACATTGCAGAAGGCTGCAGCCACAGGATTAGGGTTATGCCTCATACACACGCATCGATAGTTGGCCGTGAATTTTCGGCCAACATCCGATCGGCTGATTTTCGGCTTGTTAGTATGATGCTTTCGACAACCAGACAAAAAACTGATGAGCAAGACTGGGCATGCTCAGAGAAGAAAAAACACACGGAAAATAAACCATCACATGACATCACTTCTGAAGTTGATTTTTGTTGGCCAAGAAAATTCGTGTGCAGCCTAGAGCACATTTCAACCAACACAACAACACTGGACAAAAGACGGCCGATCGGTCGGCCGATAATCGTTGCGTGTGTACGAGGCATAAGTATGCATGAGGGGTGGAGTAGTACTATAGGTTGGGGAAGGCAAAAAGAACAAGTACAGTTTATTTAAAAGTGTATCTATTTATAGCTTAAATTAGGTTTTAGTCATTGACTTTACATAGTTGCCATCTCCAGTCTGCATATCCTGATCCTGTCTTCACTCCTTAGTAAGCCATTGGCAAGGAGGAAATATGAAGGATGGAAATTCTGACTTTTTAGACTCATCTGTCTATATGCACTTTGCACATCACCATTGCTCCTATCACTGCTATCATTATATAATTAGGTGATCCTTACAAAGGCATATTACCTGTTAAACAAGTCTTTGATAACTGGGATATGGCCAATGATAATTTCACAGTGGTACATAATCAAATAACTCAAAAGCAAGGTCAGTGCAGCCAAGAAGGATCTTTTTATATTGCTTACAATCTGCTTTAAATAACATTTCATTTATTAATATCAATTAACTTAGTTTGCACAGAGTTCCCCATTTCAAAGCTATAAGAGATAAAATAGCATTAAGGTGGTTACAGGCTACATGCAATACTTTGCAAATTTGCAATCCAAGTGTACTAAAAAACAAAATGCCACTGCAATGGCATTGCAGGAACCCATAGGTCCTACTTTCACTATGTTCGATGGAAACATAATAACACCAAAACCTGGGATGCTCAAACACACAACTTAAAACACAACTAAACGGTATCGGAGCGCCACAAACCAAAACCACTAGTTATTTAATTTTTTTCAAACGCGAAGCAAACTGGCCCATCCATCTATGTCTCCGTGCTTTATTATGTTGAGAAATCTTTGAAAAATAACCCTTAGCATTTCTAGCCACAGCCATCCTGATGCAGATGATCTTGGGTAGATGATTCATGTAGCCGTAATTTAGTTGAATTCATCTGCCCTTAGCTGGGGCATGCATGAAGGAGGGTTTGCTTAGCTGAGAAAGCCCCGCCTCCCCTCCCCTGCTTGAAGCTTGTAGCTCTAAAACGCTCCACAATAGTGGTAGAATCCAGCATGGAGGGTAAGGGCGGGTTCCAGTTGTAAGCCAAATACCTATAAGCCTTAACAGGGGAGTAACTAGAAATCAGGGCCGGCGCTACTTATAGCAAGGAAGGTGCTGGCCTAGAGCACATATCAGTTGAGGGAGCCGCGCATCTGCGCCACAAAGTGGAAGGTCCTGCTATGTGGCCATGTCTATGTCTCCTCTTCTGCCTCTCCTGCCCCACCACCTCCATCCTATCAGGCAGGGGAGGACTGGGCCGGGGGGCAGGGGGGCAATTGCCATTGGATGCCCCTTGAAAAGGTCACACAGTTTTCTTATGTCAGGGAGGCTGTGACACTCCCGCAGAGAGGAGGAAGGAGGATGTGGCCAGAGATCACTAGATTTGAAGGGACAATGTGGAGTGGTTGGCGGAGAGGACAGAGGAGAGGAGCTCACTGGAGGGTGAGTGTTGACAGCTGGTGTAGCAGTAATATCTGTATGGCACTGCATCTCCGGGGGTGAGTGCAGCCGACTGGCATTGTAGCTCAAGATCAGCCTTGTGTCTGACTCAGCCAGCTTGGGAGGAGGTGGAGGGAGGCTGGAGAGGGGAGAACATTGATAAATCCTCCTGCTCTGCCATATGCAGGATTGGGGACTGCCCACCCCTCAACATCCTGACCAAAGTTTGCGGGGGGCAGAGGTGGCAGGGTGCTGGGGTGGCAGGCTCAGATAAGGCATGACAGGGTGCTGGGGGCAGGGTGCTGGTGGGGCAGGAATGGCAGGGTGCGGGGAGAAGGGATTGCAGGGTGCTGGTGTAGCAGGAATGGTAGGGTGCTGGTTTTGGCAGGAATTGCATGGTGCTGGTGTAGCGGGAATGGCAGGGTGCTGGGAGCAGGGATTGCAGGGTGCTGGTGTGGCAAGGATTGCAGGATGCTGGTGTGGCAGGGATTTCAGAGTGCTGGAAATAGGATTTCAGGGTGCTGATGTGGCAGGGAGTTGGGAGTGGGAATGGTTGATTGCTGGCGTGGCAGGGATTGCAGGATATATATATATGTATATATGGTTCCTGCGCTATCCTGGAAATTATTTTCTCCTTAATGCTGCACCACAATTACTGATGCTACAAAACAGTATAATAAATGGTTAAATGGGGGTGATGGTGCGCTTCAAGGGTGAAGTAAATTAGGTAAGAGTGTTTACAGGTGTTAGTGTCACAGTTATTGCTTTCGGCTTGATTTAACTCTATTAGGTGATTCAGTGAATTTCTTATTCTTAAAATACAATTGTGTTCCAATACATAAATGTCATTAAAAAAATCTTTAAAAAACGTGATAAAATTGATATCTAAAGTGCTCAGTGCTTCCAGTGATGTATCTCCTTAACCACTTTACCTCTGCTCACAGTAATATTACTGCGGCAGAGTGGCTCGTTATCGTCTGACGACGTAGTACTACGTCGTCAGACACTCCCCCTTCTGGGCGGCGCTTGCGCGCCGCCGGAGGCTCGCTCCCGCTGTTTTCATTCACAGCGGGAGTCGGGCCAGGGGAGGAGCAGCGGCGATCGCCGCTGCTCTTACCCGATCGCCGGGGATCGAGTCTGGAGATCCGCCCGCTGTGTGTAAACACAGCGGGCGGATCTCCATAGTGACAGGGAGTGACAGATCGGACTGTTCAGCATAGCTGGACATCCGATCTGTCCATGACTCACTCAGTCACCTCCCCCCCTACACGTCAGTAAGCACCAGGCATACATTAACCCCTCCCTCTCCAATAAAATTAACCCCTTCCCTGCCAGTGTCATTTTTACAGTAACAGTGCATATATATATCACTGATTACTGCAGTAATGTCACTGGTACCCCTAAAAGTGTCAAAAATGTCAGTCAAGGGTCCGATCTGTCCGCCGCAATGTCGCAGTCCCGCAAAAAAAATCGCAGATCGCCGCCATTATGCGTTAAAAAAAAAAACACCAAAAATGACAGAAATCTTTCCCTTTGTTAGTAAACGCAATAACTTTTGCGCAAACCAATCAAAATACGCTTATTGCGATTTTTTTTACCAAACATATGTAGCATAAAACAAATTGGCCAAAATTTTTTTAAAAAATTGTTTTTTACATCTTTTTTGGGGGGAATTTCATATAAAAAAATGTTAAAAATATTGTTATTTTTTCAAAATAAACGCTTTTTTTTTGTTTATAGCGCAAAAAGTAAAAATCGCACAGGTGATCAAATACCACCAAAAGAAAGCTCCGTTTGTGAGAAAAAAAGGACGTAAATTTCGTTTGGGTACGGCGTCGCACGACCGCGCAATTGTCAGTTGAAGTCGCACAGCGCCGAATCGCAAAAAGTGGCCTGGACGGAAGACAGCAAAATCCTCCGGTGGTAAAGTGGTTAAAATAAACAAAAATTCAACAAAATACTGACAGATATGTGATTATTAAAGGTTTGCATAAATAAATGTCCAAAAAATGTCAAAAAAAAGGGGGGTGTATCTTCAATCCAAATAAAGACAATTCAAAGGTGCATTTGTGAAAGTGAATGGTGTGACTTGATTCCTCCACCTTGTGCCACTTCTAGGTGCACTAAATGCTCACCTCAAATAAATGAGTAAAACGCCTGTGTTATATGCCTTTTCTCCAGCGTGGTATCTTTATGGTTCCTTGGTCCTTCCTAGGGGATCCTGTGTGTATTCCCGATCACAGGTGTATCTCTAGGGCTCCTTATATAGGGTTCCTTGCAATGCGGGCTCTTTATTTGATACCTCCACCTCAGGGGCTCATTTAATAGAAAGGGCCATCATGGTGCAGTATTATAAACTCTTTTTATTCAAGAAACAGTAATGCACTTACAGTTTTCGTTCTTGTTTTCAGCATAAAATCTGCATGAACAGCACTATTGGGACACTGTCCCATCCAACACGTCACTTCCAGTTATTTGGGTACCTCCTACGCGTTGCGTCACGGGTCACTCTTGTACCTAGAGCCACAGCACGCTGAGTATCCCCTGTACAAGTCACATGGATGGTAAAGCCGTTTCCTCAGCCTGTCGTCCCCGTGCAATAGTTCATATGTGTAGAGAAAGCACTGTGCTGCCTCTAGGTGAGTCCGCTCTACTACTAACTCTGTCACTCCTTGAAGCGCACCATCACCCCCATTTAACCAGGGATTGCAGGGTGCTGTGAGCAGGGATGGCAGGGTGCTGGTGTAGCGGGTATTACAGGATGCTGAAAGTGGGATTGCAGGGTGCTGGTGTGGCAGGAATGGCAGGGGGCAGGAATTGCAGGGTGTGGCAGGAATGGCAGGGTGCTAGGAGTGGGGATGGCAGGGTGCTGGGGTTGCAGGGATTGCAGGGTGCTAGGAGTGGGGATGGCAGGGTGCTGGGGTGGCAGGGATTGCAGGATGCTGGCGTGGCAGTGATTACAGGATGCTAGAAGCGGGATTGCAGGGTGCTTGTGTGTCAGGACTGGCAGGATGCTGGTAGCAGGGATTGCAGGGAGCAGGTGTTGCAGGGTGCTGGGAGCGGGGACAGCAGGGTGCTGGGCGCAGGGATGGCAGGGTGCTGGTGTGGCAGGAATGGCAGGGTGCTGGGAGTGGGGTACAGGAGAAGTTTGGTTTGTGGAGAAAGCAGCAACTTTGAAGGTATTTTTATTTTAAGTTTTTGAGCAGTCAACATAAAGGTGGGGTATACATGGGCCGGGCAAAGGGGTGGAGCCAGGAGCAGAGCGGAGGGAGGGTGAAATTGAGGTTTCACCTAGGGTGTCAAAAATCTTTACACCAGTCCTGCTAGAAATGGCAAATATTTATTGGACCCCAAAACAGCATTTGTTCATGTTAAATCAGAACCCTGTGGCCTAGTTCATTTTCCTTAATCATTCCATCATTTGATTGTGCACTATTTGCCCTTATTTACTGATTTACAGTATATGAGTGAATAGTTTTTTTATTGTTTTAGCAAAAATGGCTTGGTTTGTGCTGTGGCATGCACTGTTAACTGTAGGACCTTATATAGACAGGCGTATGTCTTTCCAAATCATGTCCAAACAACTGAATTTACCACAGGTGGACTCCAATCAAGTTGTAGAAACATCTCATATAGTTTTCATCCTAGACCACTGGTCAGGGGTATACCACGGGCCAGTATTTGACAGCTCGTAGAAAGTGTTCAGATCAAAGGGATTTTGAACTAGAGGCCAAAGAATTGCAACATAGGTTTTGCAGTCAGGGATATAAGGACAAGAGGTTGAATTCAGCTTACGAACGAGCCAGAGTGAACATTATTATTTGCTTTTTGGATCCAGGGGAAAATATGATCAAGGGAAGGAGGAGGTTTGATTATGCTTACAATATACTGAAGTGGCCAATAAAGTAAAGGACATATGTACTGCCCATTGGCACATTTCGACCTATGATCCAATGGTAAATACATTTATTTCTAATAGACCTCAAATGGTCTTTAGAAAGGCAAATTTACTATCTGACCTATTGGACCTTAGTGATATACAATGGAAGCCCCCTATTAGACACAAACACTGGGATGCAGAGATGTGGCAGGCATGAATACTGTACCTATATAATGCAAGGAAATAGGGTGGTCTTGCGACTGGAAGGACCCTCAGGTGCAATCAACTGGTGACATGTGACACCTGGGGGTGGTAGATGTCATCCTCTGCACCTGTGGGTCCTTCTATATTGGGAAGACCATCCGTACGGTTTGGAGACGTTTACAAGAGCATATCTATGAAATTGTCATTTATCATTTAAAAGATCCCATTGCTCGTCATGTGTGCTTACAACACAACAGAAACCCCAAGTGCCTTAGTTGTTGGGTGTTGGAAGTAGTCCCCTCCAGTATTGCAGTACTGGGGGGAAGGAATTTTGACCGTAAATTTTTATAACATGAGGCCAGGTGGATTTGGGAGCTAGAGGGGACAAAACTACCTGGCTTAATTGATAGCTTAAGCTTCACTCCATTTTTACGTCAACGGGTTTCACCACTCCCACAGGGCGTTATCAAACAACCATGGTCTTTGATAACGCCCTGTGGAAGTGGTGAAACACGTTTAAGTAGATTCTGGTTCCTCAGTGACTTCACATCCGACTAAGCGGTGGAACGCACACAGAGGTTTGCGTTCCACGCCTGCCTCACGGTACGGACTCGAACTGAGTGATTGACTGCCCTGCTATTTTCTTTCAAAAGGTTTTTTATTTCAAGTTTGTTAAACACAGAACACAGCATAATATCAAACAATTTGTTGCATGGAACCTCAAACCAGTAGAGGTTTGTAGAAATAAGAACAATCAGGTAACATACAATTGCATTAACAGTGGAACATCTGTAGAAAACAAGTTATGCAGTATAGTAAAACCCAGCGAGATGAAAAGTGGTAAGAGCAAAGGGGACGAGGGGGTGTGACTGTCTCAAGATCTGGCCACATTTCCTGCATCATAAAACCCAAACAGTAGTAAATGTAAGGAAAATGGGGGGGGGGAAGACCCGCCACCATCCATCCCCCTCCTACGGGTACTCCTGGCCAGGCAGAGGTCTCCGAGCACCAAAAAGGTTGCGAAACAACCGGAAACCTCCTCCTGGGTCCAGCTGAGGGGGAGTCCCAGACCGACACCCGGGACCCCACCTTTTCGTAGAGGCATTGATAGTAACCCACAAGATTCGTCTCTGAAGGTACAACCAATGTTTACAGATGGGAGGGGGTAATGGCGGCAGGCCATCCCAACTATCTAGCTACCGGTCAGCAGCTGAGACGTCACAACACAAAGACACAACAAAAGGGGAAAAGAAGAAGTGGGGGGGGGGGATAGAGTTAGTGTGGAAGATGAGGTTGCAAAAGTAGGCAGTCACCGGGGAAATCTAAAAGCTAGCAGGGAAAGGGAAAAATCCAGATCTAACTACAACGTGATCTTAAAGTGTTGAGCCCTCGGCTCCCAGACACTCTCAAACTTGTGTAGGCGATCTTTTAGAATCGCAACCATCTTTTCCTGGGTGATTGCCCTGCTATTTTATGCTTTACCCAATGCGATACTTTGTCTGCAACACTAATCGTAATTTTAATAATTGTAATGATTTCTACTAATAAACAAGGCTATATTACACTATTGGGATTCTCTCTTCTCCATGTATGAGTGCCAAGCCACAAGATACATGAGATGAGACATCCTTCCACTTACCATATACAGCCCATTAGACCCACATGCAATATTGCTATGGGGTCCACATCTTTTGGTAAGTGTAAGCACACTAGGGTGATAAGCACAGTTCACTGCATACGTTTAAAGTTGTGAGGCACTTCAGCACTTTATCTTGACCAACATTGAAACTTTTTCCTTGGACTTTCACGGAGCACATGCAGCTCAGTACACCATCCATACATGTCATTATACACAGTGCAGCACAATACAGCTCAGTACACCGTCTATACATGTCAGAAGACACAGTGCAGCACACATACAGCTCAGTACACTGCCCATACATGTCAGAAGACAGTGCCGTACACATACAGCTCAGCACACTTTCCATACATGTCAGTAAGTGCCTGAGAACTTGTGAATGTGTGAGGAGCAATGCCTCATGGGACATGTAGTCCTGGGCAGGAAGTGGGTGGTTCTAAAGGCAGAACTGTTTTTTTACCTTGCTATAGGGGCACTCTATACTATACTTTGCAGCTTGCTATTGGGGCACTCTGAAGGCAAGAGGAGCCAGAAACGTCAGTGAGGGACCCCAGAAAAGGAAAATAAGGGCTGCTCTGTGCAAAACCATTACACAGAGCAGGTAAGTATAACATGTTTGTTGTTTAAAAAAAAAAATCACTTTAAAATCTGTGCGGGGGAAGATCAGCACCTGAACCCAGAGCAGGTGGAGGCTGATAGACTGGAGGTAATATAAGGCATTACAATTACATTTAAATTAAACTTTTACCAGTATTGTGCATTATATTTAAAATTATCATATCCATGGAAAAAAAAAGGCTGAGCTTTTAGTATTACTTCAACCACTTTAAAACCAGAAGATTTTCCTGCTTAATGACCAGGCCCTATTTTGCGATTTGGCACTGCGTTACTTTAATGGACAATTGCGCGGTCATGCAACACTGTACCCAAATAAAATTGACGTCCTTTTTTCCCCACAAATAGAGATTTCTTTTGGTGGTATTTTTATCTTTTGCGCTACAAACAAAAAAAGCGACAATTTTGAAAAAAAAAAAAAAAACAATATCTTTCACATTCTGCTATATAACATTCCCAAAAATAAATGTTAAAATCAAATTTTGTAACATTTTAGGCCAATTTGTTTTCTGCTACATATTTTTGGTAAAAAAAAAAAAATCGCAATAAGCGTATTTTGATTTTGGTTTGCACAAAAGTTATTGCATCTACTAACTATGGGAAAGTTATTTATGTCATTTTTATTGTCTGTTTTTTTTACTAGTAATGGCGGCAATCTGTGATTTTTTTGGGGGACTGCGACATTGCGGCGGACAGATCGGACCCCTAACTGACATTTTTGACACTTTTGGGGGTATCAGTGACATTACTACAGTAATCAGTGCTAAAAAAAATGCACTGTTACTGTAATAATGTCATTGGCAGGGAAGGGGTTAACAGTGTTGGTGATCAAGGGGTTAAATGTGACCCTAGGGGAGTGATTCTAACTGTGGGGGGCATGGCTTGTGAGATGACCATAGAGACATGGGATCCTATACAGCAGGATCACATAGTCTCTGTGATCATCTCAGGGAGAAGGACAGACCTCTGTGTTTACATCAGCCGTCCTTTGTCAGCGGGGAGAGATCGCCGGTGTCAGGCGGCAATCGGGGCCGCCTGACACATGCACTGGCTCCCCGGCTGATGAGTGGGGGCGGGAGTGCGCCAGCGGCGGCGCTCTTGCCCCCAAGCCTCCTGAGAACGAGCGAGTAAATCTGCAGCGGGCAGTCGTCAAGTGGTTAATATAGAAGATTTATATCTCCCTTCCACCCTTCATATAGCTTCATGTCGGACTCCTAGTTAAAATGCCCATATATCCTACTTCTGGTTGTACTTATTACGATATATATGATTTAAGTCAGCTCTCAAAAATTCCACTCGCCTGCTCTCATTTTGCGAGTGGAATGATGAGGAGGGCGAGTAAGAACAGGGCTGTGCTGTATGGGGAATGTGTAGCTTCTCTGTTCAGCCTGCCCCTCCCCCTGTCACAAGGCTGTGTGTGTGTGTTTCATTGTAGCCCAGTGAGCAGCTCCCCCCCTCCAGGAATGGGAGAGGCTGCATCTGCTCTGCCTTTTCCTGCCCCCTCTCTCTCTCTCCCTGTGCCCGCCCACACACTCAGTGCAGCCCTTGCTGTATGTGAAGGAGATGTGTGGGCGGGAATGTTTAATTTAAGCAGCCAGCAGCTACATGGTGAACTGAGTGAGTAAGATGAGCACTGTGACCGGACTTACTCCTCCCTACCCTGTCACCCCCCCCTCTGTCCCTGTCATCCCCCCCTCTGTCCCTGTCATCCCTCCCTCTGTCCCTGTCATCCCCCTGTCACCCCCCTCTGTCCCTGTCATTCCCCCCCTGTCCCTGTCATCCCCCTGTCCCTGTCACCCCCCCCTGTCCCTGTCACCCCCCATCCCTGTCATCTCCCCCCTCTGTCCCTTTCATCCCCCCTCTGTCCCTGTCATCCCCCTCTGTCCCTGTTATCCCCCCTCTGTCCCTGTCATCTCCCTCCTCTGTCCCTGTCACCTCCTGTCTCTACCTGTCACCCCCTCTCACTCTCCCAGTCACCCCCTCTCACTCTCCGTCACCCCTTCATTCTCTCTCTCTGCCCCCCCTCTCTCTCTCTCCCTGTTACCCCCTCTCTATTTCTCTCTCTCTCTCTCTCTGTCACCCCCTCTCTCTCCCTGTCACCCCCCTCTCTCCCTGTCACCCCCTCTCTCTCTCCCTCTCTCTGTGTCACCACCCTCTCTCCCTCTCTCCGTGTAACCCCCCTCTCTCCGTGTAACCCCCCTCTCTCTCTGTCACCCCCCTCTCCCTCCCTGTCACCCCCTCTCTCCCTCTCTCCATGTCACCTCCCTCTCTCCCTCTCTCCGTCTCAACTCCCTCTCTCCGTGTCACCCCCTCTCTCCCTCTATCTGTGTCAGCACCGTTTCCCTCTCTCCGTGTCAGCCCCCTGTCTCTCCCTGTCACCCCCTTTCCCTCTCTCCGTGTCAGCCCCCTTTCTCTCTCTGTCACCCCCTTTCCCTCTCTCCGTGTCAGCCCCCTCTCTCGCTCCCTGTCACCCCCTCCACCTTGTCTCTCTCTGTCAAACCCCCTCTCTCTTTGTCGAACCCTCTCTCTCTCGGTTGTTGTTGTTGTTAATATTTATTTTTGTAACTTAATTCTGAATAAAACATTTAACAGTGTAATTTTATGAGATATTTTACGAGGGCATGTTTAGGGGCGGAGCAGGGTATGGTTTGGGTGGGGCAACAAATGGCGAGTAACTCTTAAGTACTGGCTAGTAGCTCATGACTTGAAATTTTGAGCCCTGATTTAAGTAATATATATTATTACTTTCAATGTTTAACAATATAAATGAACCCTTTATTGTAGCGATCATCTGCTCTTTTTGTACTATAAAGGGCCAACTTTTAGTTTTTTTTAACTCCATTAAAACAGGGGATACAAAAAAAAAAAAAAAGCATGCTGCTGCGACTAAACATGTTAGGCCTGGTTTACACCAGTTTTGTGGTGCTTTTTGCAGAAACGCACTACAGTTCATTTAAGATGGTTACTTATGGGACATGTTCACATCTATGCTTTTTTCAGATGCTGCATATTTGGAAAAGGTCAAGGACTTTTTTCAACGCAAAAGGGTTCTTTTTTTTGGTTTAAAAGACTTCAATGGAGAAGCTGCAGAAAAGCATGTAGTGTGTTTTTGGTGCAATTTGCATTATTTATTCTGCCCAACAACAAATTGGCCAAAAGAAAGTATCAAAAATGCAAAACACAAACAACAGTAAAATCACGTGTGCAAAAACGCACAGCAAAAAGCACCGCAGAAACAGACCAAAAGCAAACTGTATAGGTGTGAACCGAGACTTATGCTGGCCATAAATGCATTGATTTTCGTAAGAAAATTTATAGGAAAAAATCTTTGTACATTCTCTCAATGAAAGAATCTTGTTTGAATATTTTACCTGCTTTTAACATTCAGTTTTAAAATGAATGTAATTTCTGAACGAAAACCACGTACACTGAAAATTCCTTTGACCAAGAAGGTTTCTATTCTGCTCCTTCAAATTTTTCTGTCACTGTGGTCGAAAAAACAAACGTCGATTTGACCTCACTAACGATTAGAAAAAGGAACGTTCTTAAAATTAAGCTTTTTTTGAAGGAAGACATTGTTTTTATAAGGCCAGCATAAGTGACAGCAGGCGCAGGTAGCTTTTATCAAGCCACCTGCCTATGACAAGGGAGTCTGTCATACATAATATGTCACAGTTCTGTCTGAAAATCAGCAAAACAGTTCTAAACTTTTTTTTTTTCTTTAAATACAAAATGTGATCTCAGAGTCTGATATTTACCAGATTCAACCTCTAATAGTATATATAGTATATCTCTTCTGTCTGTCAGGGGCGTAACTACAGGGGTTGCAGGGATTGCAACCGGGCCCCATGCTCCAGGGGGACTGTGCGGCTCCCCTGTACACCTGGATAGGAGGGGCGGTGGGGGCAGCATGTAGAGAAATCACTGTCCTCCTTTTTCCTCCTGTAGCTGCAGCATGCTACCCCCTCCACTCCTCCTATTTAGTTCACTTGTGTTCTGCTGTCTCTGGGCCCCTGTGTGTTCCCCTGGTCCCCCACCACTGTGCTCCCTCCCCTGTCCTGCCGGCTGCTGCAGGGGATGTGTCACAATAGAGAACCAGGAAGGGGTCGGTAAATATGTAATTAAACTTTTCTGAATGGATTGAGTCATAGTCAGTGACATTGTAAAAAAATAAAATAAAATGATAAAAAATAATACAATTAAAATACCAAAAAATAAAAACTACTGACACCAGTGGGTGAACTTCCAGGATCGCAAAGGTCACACTTGTGACCGGGCCCTGGCATTCCACCACCGTGAGGAGGCCCCAAGGTGGCAGGAAGGGGGCCCACTGCAGAACTTATGAAAGAGTCCCGCTGCAGGACCGTAATAAAGGGCCCCGCAACGAGAGTAAAGGGCCCCAGGATCAGTGGGAAGAGCCCCGGGCTTGAAGGAAAGGGCCCCAGCCATGGTTTCTTCACCAGGGCCCTGAAGGTTCTAGTTACGCCTCTGCTGTCTGTTATTCTTAGAGATTAATCACCTTTGATAATATCATCTTTGATGAAACGCGTCAGGACGCGGCGTGCTGACGTCATCCCCACGTGATCCACCCTCGAAGGACGGGCGAGCGGAGCCGTCCGGCCGGCGGCTCTTACATCCCTCTCCATACTTGCTGTTTTTCTTCTGACGTTTGTAAGTTTTATTCTTTTTTTAATAAAACAATTGGGGTTTTACACTATGGCTCTCTCCTCTGTGTTCTCCGGCTGATTCTTGATTCACCATCTGAGCCCTGAGCCCTCTGGAGAAGCCCCGAGTTGAGTGGTAACCACTGGATTTCCTATCCATTCATCCATCTGTTGAGTCGGTCAATTCCACTTCGGGAGCCTGAGCTGAGCTTTACATCCCTGCCTGTTTAACCATTGATGTTGGTAAGAGTACCTACACATACCACTGGTCATCCGGTCTGCGTGTTCGGTATCCCTCTTCTCTTTGTCACTTTTACCATTATCCATCTGGTAAGCAGCCATCTTCACTGGACTGATACCCCACACACTCCTCTGTTTGCTTTTTCTTCATTTAGCATCTGGTAAGGGGTACCTACGGAATTTATTTGGTGGTTGGTGTCTCATTCATCTATATGCACTGATTCTCCCCCCACGAGACCTGCTGTGTGCATATCACTTGGGTGTTTTTTTTGTTTATGGTTTTACGCTATGGCGTTTGCCTTGTTTTGTTTTTCATAAATTTAACCCACACGTTGCTGGAGTTCCTATTGAAATCACGAGGTCCCCTGATCCCCAACATCTGAGGCGAATCTGGAGTTTCCCTTTATTGTTTGGCCTTAATCTATCGTATCTCTGGTAAGCGGTACCTGAACAGGGCCTGAATATCATTTCTGGTGCTTAATCTTTTTTAAGTTGGATTTACACTATGGTGTCCATTTTCTTTTATTTTTATGCCCCCTGCTGAGAAGCCCCATCATCATTGGGTGAATTAGTGTGTCAAATCCGTAAGGACAAGTGAATACTCATCTTTTGGCTTCTCTCTATCAACTATTTGGTAAGGGGTACCTGCACAAGTCTTCACATTTTTATTTTCGTCATTGGACTTTTTATGGACTATTTCAGTTGATGGTTCAACACACAGCGCAGCTTATTGTTTATTATTAGTATATCTCTTCTGTCTGTCAGGGGCGTAACTACAGGGGTTGCAGGGATTGCAACCGGGCCCCATGCTCCAGGGGGCCTGTGCGGCTCCCCTGTACACCTGGATAGGAGGGGCGGTGGGGGCAGCATGTAGAGAAATCACTGTCCTCCTTTTTCCTCCTGTAGCTGCAGTATGCTACCCCCTCCACTCCTCCTATTTAGTTCACTTGTGTTCTGCTGTCTCTGGGCCCCTGTGTGTTCCCCTGGTCCCCCACCACTGTGCTCCCTCCCCTGTCCTGCCGGCTGCTGCAGGGGATGTGTCACAATAGAGAACCAGGAAGGGGTCGGTAAATATGTAATTAAATAAACTTTTCTGAATGGATTGAGTCATAGTCAGTGACATTGTAAAAAAATAAAATAAAATGATAAAAAATAATACAATTAAAATACCAAAAAATAAAAACTACTGACACCAGTGGGTGAATTTCCAGGATCGCAAAGGTCACACTTGTGACCGGGCCCTGGCATTCCACCACCGTGAGGAGGCCCCAAGGTGGCAGGAAGGGGGCCCACTGCAGAACTTATGAAAGAGTCCCGCTGCAGGACCGTAATAAAGGGCCCCGCAACGAGAGTAAAGGGCCCCAGGATCAGTGGGAAGAGCCCCGGGCTTGAAGGAAAGGGCCCCAGCCATGGTTTCTTCACCAGGGCCCTGAAGGTTCTAGTTACGCCTCTGCTGTCTGTTATTCTTAGAGATTTTGCTCCCTAACCATATAGTTTATACTTATATTTACCACTTCATATAGATATTTAGGAATAAATTGCCTTTTTTTTTAAAGTCTACATATTAACTAAATTATACACCACACTTTCTTAAGTTTATTATCTGTTTAATCAAAACAATTTTCAGCCAACGAATCGATTATGAAAATAATCATTAGTTGCAGCCCTAGTGAGCCCAAATAAAAATTACCAGTCAGATGATAGGTGGGTTATCCACTGTGTCCAATGGTGAACGTAGAGTGTCAGAACACTCACCAGACAATAGCCAAGAAACAGCAATGAGAACAAAAGGAAATATACCCCAAGTAATGTCAGATGCTCCTTCACAGTAATCTCCCTCCACCAATCTATGCACTCACCAACAGATGAAATAGGGTGAGCCTTGTACTGCTGTTAAGCGGTATGGTGGAGATGTGGTTCACTGTAATGGTTCTACGGTCACTTCTCATGCGATATGCACTGTGCAAAGAAGCTCACCAACAGGAGCCAAAGTATTAAAGAAATGGGAGCAAGAACTCAGCGCTTATGGAAAAGAAGGGGAAGTTTGTGTTGTATACTACCAAAAAGCAGTACCTCACTCACACATATATAGCTGCTGCTATAAGAACAAATAATATTAAAAGGTGTATAAACAATTTAACAATACAGGTATGCACTTCATGAATATATATATACACTAGCAGCGAATCAGGACCTAATGTCTAAAGTCCTAGGGATCAGCAAAAATTAGCCAGTCCACATCACAATGTCAATGCAATAGTCCTAGGTGTAATGCGGTGAATCCCTCTTCGGTGTTTGGTATATGCAGGATGATGTGCACCTCCACCACACCTCTGTGAACCCCCAAGGTAGTACTCACGTACCCTTAAAAACTTGTATATGGTGCCTTTATAATCAATGCTCCAGCAAGGCTCTTAGGACCAGTCCACTCCTATGACTACCGACAATGGACCTCTTGTCACGAACCGCCAGCACTCCTCCAGATGTCTCTCAACACCAATGGCACCATGAAATCATAAGGGGGAACTCATAGTGTATACCGTATAAAATAAGTTTTTATTGCATAAAATATCCATAAATCAAAACTCACATTTTAGGCATGTAATAACAGCGTTTGTAGAGTAAGATTCCCTTGCGGCTGCACGCTCTGACACCACTTAAGTTGCTCGTACTGTCCGCAGCTCGGTACCAGCTCACGGACGTCCGGGTTTCTGGGTGTCACGTGTGACGCTCTGGGTTGTCAAGGTGACTGCGTGCTCACGCCCTAACTCGTTTCGTCATCAAGGACTTCAACTGAGGGTGTGGGCATGCGGCACGGTCACCTCCTTTTAACGTCCTCCCATATGGGCGGTGCGCTCTTCCCCGGCCGGCTGTGACACCGGAAACTAACAAGGGAATATGGCCATCACCACCACTGCTGGGGGATCAATACTAACCTTCACAAAACATAGAATCATCATTCACTAATAAATGGGGCGTTTCTCTTCTTCATTATAGCCACATTTAACCCCCTGCAAGCCCGAAGTCAGTAATAGGGCACACAAGGACCGCTGCTATCACCAACAACGTCCAATGTTTACTATCTCAATGTGGGTATTGAAATTCAATTTTACCGCAACACAATATAACACTATTGTTCTGGAAGTTAGCCCATCTCCCTAAAACAATATTCATATTTATAAAATAGTTATGGAATCTTAAAAGCACAAACTTCATAACCCGTGAACACCAGGTAAACAGTAATCTGCTTTTTGTAGCAGCAAAAAACTTTTTTATAGGCCTATATGAGTACTGCACAGTGCCTCCGACCATTGTTAATAGAAGAGGGTCTTTACCCACATATTAAATGTCCTACTGAACTAAATGTAGTTTCTTTGACAAACTAGGACAAATTAAAATAACACGCACAGGCCTCCCTATAAATAGTTCTTGGCCGGCCTATATCTGGAAAATGATTAAATAATATACTTCCATCACTATGGCAACACTCAATCATAATAACATGACCATACATACAACTGAGTGTGCCCAAAGTATGGAACTAATAAAATATCCTAAAATTATACAAGAGGATTATTTGTAAACATAATATATATATAAAATACAAGGCAAAAAAGGTTTTGAATGTGCAGAGCCCTAATAATTTCTTATGAAGCAATTCATGTCCAACTCTGCATTCAACCCATTCGGATGAAGTGCATTGGTCTGATAGATCCAGTAGGTCTCTCTTTTGGATAGCTCTCTCACCAAATTAGAGCCACTCCATACCGGATCTACCTTTTCAATGCCCCAGAAGAGTAGACCTGAAGGATCCCTGTTGTGCTTATGCATAAAGTGTAAGGAAACACTGTGATCCTTATACCCTTTGCATATATTAGCTACATGCTCAGAAATCCTTTTGCCCAGGGTTCTTTTGGTACGTTAAATTAATCCACATGGGCATTGTTGACCATATACCACGTGGGGGATGAAAGAAAGAATAAAAATCCGCGCTAAGGAATTAGGTAGAGAATTGGCTGCTGCCCACTTCGAAATATAGCCCTGATAAAGGGTTATATGGTGAATGTGTAAGAGGGGGGTGTTAATCAATTTCCTCTGACCATGTATGATTGTTAGTACACCATACATGGTCAGAGGAAATTGATTAACACCTCCCAATATTCTGACACCACACATCCTTTGACATACTTTATTACAGGCAGCCCCAATCACTTCACCCCCCCCCCCTCTTACACATATACCACGTGGGTGGACATAGATGTAATGAAATCCTTAATACCAAACAAGCGACCATTGATCTAAAAGAGGTATGTCCTCTTAGATGGACATTGACTTGTCTACAAGCTTTGCATCATCTACAGGCAAAAAACCCTTCCCTATTGTCCCAAAACAATTTGGGTTTTTTGGGAGGGTCCAGAAGCTTCTTCACGATTTTTTCTCCAAAAGATGGGGCTCTCCTATATATAAACACAGGTTCTTCTGGTATCACCTTCCCTAGAATCTTATCCATCCCGAGGACTCCCCAGTGATTTCTGAAGACTTGCTCTACCTCTCTATATTGGACATTATAATCAGAGATAAAGCCCCACTGATGTCTGGTATCTGGTTCCTTATTCTTTTCTTGCAGGCATTCTTCTTGTGAGGATCTTCCAATCTCCATTATGGTTCTTCCCAAGGTGGCCCCATCATACCCTTTTTCCATAAATCGCTCTTTAATAATTTCTGCCTGCGTCTGATAGTCCGTATCCATGGTACAATTCCTCCTTACACGTAAAAATTGGCCTTTTGGTATATTTCTAAGCCATTGGTGGTGATGTCCACTCTGTACAGGTAAGTATCCATTTCGGTCAGTTGGCTTAAAATAAGCCTTGGTCACTAGACATGTATCCTGGACCATCACCTCCACATCTAGATAATGTATCTTCTCCCTACTCCAGTTGAATTCAAGCTTAATATTATTGGGATTAATATTAAGGTTCTCAGAAAACTCCAACAAAGATTGTTCTGTGCCTGCCCACACAAAGAATAGATTGTCTATATATCTTCTGTATAGGACTAATTCCCTTCTTCGTGCGGCATAGATATACCGGTCTTCCCATTCCCCCATGAAGAGATTCGCTAAGCTTGGGGTGAATTTGGCACCCATCGCCACGCCTCTCTTTTGAGTATAAAATGTACCACCTTACCAGAAATAATTGTGGGACAAACAATATTCCAGTACGGAGCCTAGGAATCTCTTCTGGGGGTCGGGAACATCTGACCTCTGGCTGAAGGCCCAATTCAAAGCTAAGAGGGCATCGTCGTGCTGTATGACGGTGTACAAGGATGCCACATCTGCAGTAACCACGAAAACTTCCCCCACCGGCAATACTATTTCTCTAAGGGTTTTTAAAATATCTTTAGTGTCCCTTAGGTAGGATTTAATTTCCACCACACTGTCCTGTGGAAAAAAATCCAAAAATTGGCCAATTCTCGAGGTAATAGAATTTATGCTGTTTACTATTGGTCTCGCGGGTGGGTTTCGCTCATCCTTATGAATTTTAGGAAGCGTGTATATTGTGGGGATCCTGCTGTAACTCGGCACAAGATACCACTTTTCTTTTTTTGTGAGAATTCTCTTATAATATAAAATGAATGGAGTCGCGCTAAAAATATGCCCGGCCAATTAAATTAAATTAAAACGTACAACTGGCTCCAATCTGGTGGAAACTCACAGTTAGAAATAAATGGCACAGATCGATCAAGAACATGCAACAAAGATGACTATAAATGTACAGTCCATTCTCAGATTGAAAGTCCTGCAACTGTTTGTATAAAGTTCATATCATATATTATGGAGATGAAAAACTTCCACCCAGGTGAACGTTATGGTGACAAAGACAGCTTGTGATCCCATCCACCACATGAAGCCTCTTACCAGAGAGGGATAGGTAATGCGCAGTGAGTAGTTAAGGACTACTACCACCTATTCCCAGCATAGCAGCTCCGGTAAGGTTAAGCCACAGGAAATGCACCAACACAGGTTATCCCCCAAACTTAATGGAACATCTCTCATGAAGAAAATATGTAGTATGGAATAAAAAAACGGGACAAGCCCATAGCGTGATATCGCCAAAAAACACAGATTTATTTGTAAAACATATATATTGCACTCACCCACGGGTGAACAAATTGTAATGCTCCTGCGTTTTTATAGTAAGCTGGATTTGCAGCTGCAGAATCTCCACTCAGTAGTCATGTAGAGATGTGTTGAAACACCAGATCCAACTCTCCAGACTCATCACTGTGGGCCTGTCTGCTTCAACATACAGATATACACACACTCAATAAGATGTTCCTGGAGTGATGGGATGTATATGACAGTATGGAGGTGATGTGCTGAAGGGACAGGTGTGAGCAGTGACAGCAATGATAAGCACTTGATAGAAATGTTCAGGAGAGTAGTAGATGGTAATAGGTAGAATGCAGATAGGTTAGTGATCATGTATGGTAACAGGTGGTGAGGTGTAATGTTCCGGTACCTTTGGTACCCTAAATTACTCTTTTTACAAGTGTATGCGCCCCACCATTCTCTTTTGGAAAGGTGCGCATACACCTTTAAGACTGAAGCTGTCATCACTCAGCCCCGGACTAGATGGCTATTTAAATCGCCGGTTCTCACTCACATGTGTTCGTTCAAACACCCTTACCTGGATGCTAACTTGGCTTGAAGCTTCCGTGCTTGCAAGCATACCTCGCTGACGGAACCTCGCTGCGCTGATCCCTGTATCCCGCTTCCGGATCATCCGCTCCTCCTGAACCAACCTTCGGCTGTATTGCTATTAGTGCTAAGTACCCCGCAGGGGAACCCTCTATAAACTTATACTAAGCTTACACTATCTAGCTCTGCATAGTAAAGACTATTTATCACATCTGCATATCTAGATTGCTAGCTCTTAAGACTACTGCTACTTATTCCTGCACTGGGTTGATCTCTCTTGTATGTCCACCTGCTACTCTGTCATCTGCTACCATACATGATTGCTAAACCTACCTGCATCCATCTGCTACTGTCTTACCTTCAAGTGTCTGTCACCTACCACCTCCACTCAACCTGTCTCTTATATCTTCATCACTGTGTTACTACATACATAAAGCCACTCTAGGAACCAGCTTGTTGAGTGTGTGTATTTACTAGCTGAATTAAGACCTTCCACACATGATGAGTCATTGAGGTTGGGAATGGTATCTCAGCATCTCTCTTACATGACTACTGAAGTGGAATATTTCTGCAGCTGAAAATCCACACCATACATGAAACGCAGGAGCGTTACATGAGGACAGCAGATGATATATACAGGATAGACTAACCCAGTGCAAGGATAGATGGTAGTAGACTCAAGAGCTAGCAATCTATGTAACAGTGCAGATGATAGAATTAGTATGCATAGATAGTAACAATCCTTAATGTGCAGAGGTAGATAGTGCAAGTTAGTTATGGAGGAATCCCCTGTGGGGTACTTATCACTAGTAAGGTTAGTAAGTAGAGGGGTCCGGTAGTGAGGGAGTGATCCGGTAGCGAGATACGGGATCATTAGCGAGGTTCCGGTCTGTTCCAGGTAAAGAGAATAGCTGGAGGCTCCGGCAGCATAAGACAAGGCTTGTGAACATGCGGTAACATTGAACGAACAATGTGAGAGAGAAAGCCGGCGATTGAAATAGCCGCTCAGAGCGGCGCTCAGCGATGATGTCATCCGGATTAAAGGTATATGCGTTCCACCTAACTAAAAAGGTGGGACTCAATAAAAAAAAGGAAAATGGGCAATAAGGGTACCAAAGGTACCAGAATCTTACACAAAACAAGCCTGTAGCTGCTGTAATAGACCGGAGGATTGGAGCGGACAAACTTTCTGGATCCACCAAAAAATGGCAGATTTCCAGTTTCCGGGTGTGATGAGGTGACGCTGGTTCAGCTCCTCCCAACGCGTTTCGTCATTACGACGTTGTCAAGGGGCGTACCCAGCGTCTGCGTCACACCCCTATAAATAGCTAATGAAAAACGGGCAATAGCATACACCTGTGACTTCCGGCGTGACCACCCGCACAGGAAGTGACCTAAGTGCTCCAACCCGGAGCGCAAACAATGCTTAGCCCAGAAATATAAACAATTAGCGGCCGTAGATGACCCGAACCACTGCGCTTAGTAGTTCCACAGGGAACTGATCCATATATCCATTAGTAAATAGACACAAGGGGTCCAGATCAAAAGGCTAACGTTTAATTAAAATTTGGTAAATGTAGCATCACACCCGAAAGTCCGAAGCGCCAAACCCAAACCGGTGTAGCACAGCAGGCACATAAACTCAAACATTAAAAATAGGATATACGATATAAAATACTCGATAGAATGACAATCAAAAATACATAAAAAATACATGAAAAAGTTATTGAAAAGTGCAAATACTGGATCACAAAAATCCACATAAAAAACACATAAAAAACACATGAACACGGATAAAATCCTAGCAAATACTAGACAGCAGGAATAAATAAAAATGGAATGGTCCCAAAAGGTTAAATATACATATATAGCGTATACAAATATACCTATAAAGGGGCTGCAAAAATGAAAACGGGAGAACGACAAGGTAAGAAACGTATGGAATGGGCAAACTCAGCTGTTATTGATCAAGGCATTAACGTCCCACTCAATATTCAAACCAAACGGCCTATATACCTTAAGAAGATAGATCCATTTGGTCTCAAGCTTTGAAATCTCCCTCCTGATGTGGCAACCCCTCCAATGTGGCTGTAATACATCTATGATCATAAACGAAGTGCCATTGGGGTCCCTAGCACCTCTTATAATAGCCTGATTGTACCAACTCTTCCAGTTCCTTACTATAAATGGTGGTGGGGTCTCCTTGAAGGGTCTCATAAGTTGTAGTGTCAGCCAGCATTCCTGACAATTGCATACTATAATATGTTTTGTCAAGGATGACTACCCCCCCCCCCTTATCTGCCGGTCTGATAATGACATCCTTGCGTTTTTCTAACGCCTCTAATCCATCCCGAATATGTCTGGGATTAACATCTCTTTTGGGATTGATACTCTCTAGATCTCGCAGGACCAGCTGCTTAAACACCTCACATGCTGATTGGAGGGTTGGGCTGGATTGAATAGTGAATGATTTTTTAGACCATTATCCTTTCCTATAGTTTGACCTATATTGTGCTGAGAATCCCTTTATTGGGATTCAAGAAATACCTTTTCAAGTTAATCTTTTCCGATGTACTTCTAAATATAAATGCATACATTGAATTTGTTAATCTGCTCTTTAGCCACACATTTAAGACCAGCATTCAGAATATTTGTTTCTTTGTCCGTAATATTTGCTAGGTTGTATATACCTTTAATTCGGTTTCCCTCCTTCTTTTTTTGGAGTTTTCGTCCGGCTCTGCAGCCTCTTGTTGATGGTCTATTCTTGGCCATGGCCATTCTATTTGGCTGTCTTGATAGGGATCTCGGGCCCTCCAATGATCTGTACGTGGACCACTGGGTTTCCCCCTCCAGGGTCTCCCACCTCTTCGTCCTCCTCTCCCGCCTCTCCATAAAAAAGGGTGATTGGGAGTAGGAGTTCTGGGTTCCTCATAATCCAACAGATCTTCATACCTGTTGTGTACTGGAATGGAGTTTGGAGCCCAGTGCCTAGAATTATTTTGCTGGGGTGGTCCCCTTCCATATCCTCCTCTTTGGTCATTTTGTTGGGGTGGTCCCCTTCCATATCCACCTCTTTGATCATAATGGGGGGCAGGCAAATAAGGTCCACCACCATCACCTGTGTTGTAATCTGCTGATGATCCCCTTCTATTTGGGGCAAGGTATACATCAGATACATATGGTTGCTTTCCTTTCCTATCCTCCCTACCCCCAATAGGGGTGCTTACTTGCGAGCTCCTGGGAGGTTTTCCTGGAGGCTTAGTTACTTGGGAAGTCCCGTGCTCACTAGTTACTAGGTGGAGGTTTGCCATACATATATTTGATTACTTTTAAAGTCCTCTACATCCCTACAAATTTTTTTTACCTTTTTCTTATGGGTCTCTCGATCCACTTTTTCCAGTTTTTTCTTAATGTCAGTGTTAAATTTAACTACCTGTGGTGTATCTTTTACACGTACAAGTATTGCTCATGTAGTGTAGTATTTATTAGATAAAATGAAGGTACATGCACATACAGATAAAAATGGCTATAAAAACTCACAGAAAAAACGCCGCTCCTACCATGAAGATGCGGTGGCAATGACGTCAGCGTGTTGGCCCCTCCCAGGGGACAGGGACTGTACCGAGTTTATTAACCACTTCAGCTCCGGAAGGTTTTACTCCCTTAATGACCAGGCCATTTTTTGCGATTCGGCACTGTGTTACTTCAACAAAGAATTGCGCTGTCATGCGTTACTGTACCCAAATACAATTGATGTCCTTTTTTTCCACAAATAGAGCTTTCTTTTGGTGGTATTTGATTACCTATGCAGTGTTTAGATTTTGCACTATAAACAAAAAAAGAGCAACAATTTTGAAAAAAAAAACGGCGATCAGCGATTTTTATCAGGACTGCGACATTGCGGCGGACAGATCGGACCCCTAACTGAAATTTTTTGGGGACCAGTGACATCAATACAGTAATCAGTGCTAAATAATATTCACTGTTACTGTATAAATGACACTAGCAGGGAAGGAGTTAACACTGGGGGTGATCAGAGGGGTTAATGTATGCCTGTTTGTGCTTACTCACTGTGGGGGGGGGGTTCTGTGACAGGCACAGAGAGATCGGAGTTTCAGCTTAGGTGAAACTTCTGATCTCTCCCTGTCTGTGTGACAGAAGATTTGCCTGCTTTGTTTACATAAGCAGGCAGGTCTTCTGTCAGTTTCCCTGACGATTTCGGGAGGCCGGCGGCAATCGCCGCCGCTCCTCCCGCGACCCGCCTGTCGCTGTGTCTAATCACAGTGGGAGCGCGGCTATGGTGGCGAGCGAGCGCCGCCAAGACTGCGTGCACAAAATCACGTGATTTTGCGCAGCCGAGCCGCCCTGCCGCAGTATATCTGCAGTGGGCAGTCGGCAACTGGTTAAACAGTGGCTAATGGATAGCTTTGGAAAATAAGCTTTTACACCTTTATATGTGTAGGAGAGGGCACACTGAGTCTCCAGCAGAGCATTACTGGGCAATGCCCCCAGGCTGGCTCTTGCCCATCTTCTTCACTACTGTGATAGAGATAAAGTGCTACTACTGGTGAGGGAAAGGCCTAACATTCAGTATAATGAAGTGAAGGTATCATTTTATCCTGATTTTTCAGCTGATGTACAATGTCAGCGTGCCAAGTTCATGGATGTCGAGCAAAGCTTGCGGTGCCTGGAGCTGTGCGAGGCTCATTTGCGCATAACAGCCAATGGATGGCACACTTCTTCAGTACGGCCACCAAAGAGACAGACTGGCTGTATGTTAATTAACCCACTCTCCGGGGAATGCGATCCTGTGAGGATGCTGACCCATAAAGGTCATCTCTTTCTCCATATGGTAACCATGACATGGTCTACTTAGTGGAGCACCCGTCACTGTGAGTCTAACCTGGTCGGGGACATGTTCTCACTGATTTATGGATTGCAAGTTGCTCTTAAAAACAGTATTCATCGTTCATGAGACCAAGTATAAGTTTTTCTGCTGAGATTACAACACTCTGCAGCTGGTAGGGAGTGCAACCTACAGGGATCTGGAAGGTGCATCAATAACTATCCATCTGCATTGGTGATTAACTGAGATTGCCTGGTTACTCAACAGTTTGAACGTTTTCAGGCACCACTTTGCCTTACAAGTTTGTATAATTTTCAATGTATAATGTTTTTCTGTTTATTCTTTTTTGGAGATGTCACGCCACTTACAGTTCACCTCAAGACTTATCAGCTTTGCCTTTCTAGACAACGTACATCACGTGTGTGTCCACCTACCTTAATTTATTTTTCGAGGGACAATGCACCCTCTATAGTTTAATTACCTCATTTGTATAATAGGTGGTGTACCAATTGTAACATGGAATTTGAGGGGTCTGGGTACACCTTTAAAACGAGCAATGGTGCAATCTGTTCTACGCAAATACCATCCTGCCATTATAGGATTGCAAGAAACGCATCTTACAGGGGACATGTTGTGCTGTTTGAGATACTCTTGGTTAGGCTGTGTGTACCACTCAACTCATGCATCCTTTTCCAGGGGGGTGAGTGTGCTGCTACACAGGTCCCTGGATTTCCAGGAATTTCAGTCTGCAGTGGATAGTGAGGGACGTTTTGTATTTATACTGTTTATTGCAGGTTTTATACTGTTGAATGCATAATTGCAATTCTAAATATTCCTCCTCCGATTTCCTTGATAATACTGCATGAGCTGGTGGTCTTTACCCTTTTCAAACCTGATGTTCCACTGTATATAATGGGGGACTTCAATGGCATCTTAAATTATAGGCTGGATAGGCATCCCCCGTCCACTCAAGATCCTCTAGGTAGTGGCACTGTGCTATCTTGTCTTCTCTCAGACTTAGGGTGGGCGGATATTTGAAGACTGAAATATCCTGTTAACCTCCAATTTTCATGTTTCTCTAAAAAACACACCTCCCTGTCTCGAAAAGATTTATGTGTGGGAAACGACTCCCTTTAGAGCCCAACATACAATATGTCACGAGGGGGGTTTCTGATCACTCCCCGCTTATGCTGTGGACATCTGCTAGAGCCCGAAATAATCTTTCGAGAGACCCACGGTGCCTAAATGCGTTTTGACTGAAACTACTCCTAACAGACAATCCAATTGCACAACACATACAGCATTTTTTTCATGATAATGATCTGTATGAGGATGAACTCATCTGCTGAGATGCATTTAAATGCTATCTTGGAGGCATTTTTACTTCATCCATTAATTCCATTAAAACTAACACAAAGGCCCATGAATTGCAGATTACCTGGCTTATTCATAGGTTGGAGAAGGAGCATCTAGCAAACTCTTTAGAGCAATCAAAGGCATCTTGGGTGTCAGCTCAGGATGCTCTAACAAAATTACTCAATTGGAAGGCAGAGAAAAAATACTTTAATTGCCAACATAATTAATCCTGACCAGGCGGGCTTCATGCCCAAGATTTCTATGGCTATTAATCTTATAAGGTTGTTTGTCAACATGCAAACCCCAGCAAACAACGCCGGCGCAAGGACTTTGTTATCATTAGATGTCAACAAAGCATTTTATAGTGTTGAATGGGGGTAATTGTGGGCCATGTTAGAAAGGTTTGGGTTTGGCGCTGTTTTTATATTCTGGGTCGGCCTTTTGTACTATTGCCCACAGGCCAGTATCAGGGAAGGGGGGAAACTATCCACCTCATTTGAGTTGGGGAGGGGTACCAGGCAGGGCTGCCCCCTTTCACCACTATTATTTGCCTTGGCAATAGAGCCACTGGCAGCACAAATTAGGGCTAATGAACATTATAAAGGGGTTCCAGTATGGTACAATACATGAGAAAGTCCTACTTTATGCAGACGATATGCTTTTGTTATTCAGGTAAATATGACTTTGTGGGTAACTCTGTATAGCAGATATTTACCCACTCACTTTCTAGAGGGGTCCGGCAAATAGCTCAGCTGTGGAAAAAAAGAAAACAAAACAACTCTGGCCGCTTCACGGGGTTGAGAGCCTCCATGAATGAGCCCTAAGCTTTAGTAAAGAATGGACACATGGGGGAAACAAATTACCATAAACGTTTTTGTTGTTACTAAAATACAAATGTTTAATCAAATCTGCCTTTAATCACACAAACTGGAAAATCAGAGCTAATGCCTTTACTGGAGAGTAGAGGTTTCTTAAATTTTTTCAAGGAAATGCAATGTAAAATTCCAATTAAAAAAATAAATAAATAAAATCTCATGTAAGAATTTTTAGCAAACCCAATTACAGGTCTTTACCTGCTTCTGTTCTGTAAATACTAAGCGACACCATTGCAGTAACTCCTTCAATCTGCAGTGTCTAGAATGTGTAATCATTCACCTTGAAAGTTTCCACATTTGTCTTGTTACAACCAAAAACTTAAATGTATTTTTTTGGGATTATATGTGATGAAACACAGTGGTGCATTCAAAGTCCAGACCTAAATCCAATTGAGAATCTGTGGCAAGACTTGAAAATTTCTGTTCACAGACACTCTCCATCCAATTGAACTGACAGAGCTTGAGCTATTTTTTGCAAAGGATGGCAAAAATTTCACGCTCTAGATGTGCAAAGCTGGTCTCAAAAAGACTTGCAGCTGTAATTGCAGTGAAAGGTGGTTCTACAAAGTATTGACTCAGGGGGGCTGAATACAAATTCACACCACACTTTTCACATATCTATTTGTCAAAAAATGTAAAAAGCATTTATAATTTCCCTTTCACTTCACAATCATGTGCCACTTTGTGTTGGCCTATTACATAAAATCCCAATACAATACATTTACGTTTTTGGTTGTAACATGCCAAAATGTGGAAAATTTCAAGGGGTATGAATACTTTTTCAAGGCACTGTAAGTGAAGCTAGGAGTTTTTTTGGCAGGAGACACACACAAAGTTTTAACGTAGAACTATAGGCAAAATCTTTTTTTTCCGTTTCGGATAGTGTAAGGGAAGGTAACTCCTTACAGAAGGTGCCCCACTGGGGATATTTACCTTCACTTTCTGTCCCATAGCCAAAACAGGACGTGAGAGGAAAGCCCTGCAAATTAGGGGAATCCCTTGGGGACCCCAAGACCATCAGAACTAGTATCCCCTTTGGAAGATTTCCCCTCTATTACTTTTCTGGGTACAGCCCAAGATTTGTGATTTTCTTTTACTTTCACTTTCAATGCTATTGGTAAACAGGACAAATAGAGAGGGTGAATCTCCGTATCAAAACTGACAGGTGTTCTAATCTCTCTCTATTCAATCCAAAACTAAAGAAAATGTTTTGCCTTTAGTTATACTTTAACCACTAAGCCCCGGTTCACACTTATGCGAGTGCGGGAAGGCTGCGAATCCGCAGCCTGTTCCCGCATCGCACACGCACCCCCGGCAGTTCACACTGCCATATGCGATACGCTGGGGGTGTCAATGTAATCTTAACGACACCCCCAGTTTGATCGCATATCGCAGTGCGATCATGCAGTTCGCACAGGATCGGATCACACAAGTGTGAACCGCTGTGCGATCCGATCCTGATGCGGCTTCCAAAAAGGGTCCCTGTGCGTGTTTGCTGCGGCTGCGGTGCGAATTTAGCCATACAAAGTGTATGGCTAAACTCGCACCGCACAGCCGATCGCATGTAATGAAGGAGCAGTGCGCTCCGACATTACATGCGATCCCGGCACTCGCACAAGTGTGAACCGGGGCTTGAGGACCAAGCCTATTTCTGACACATGTTGTTTATAAGTTAAAGTCAGTATTTTTTGCTAGAAAATCCTTAGAACCCCCAAACATATATATAGCAAAGACTCTGGCGAATAAAATGGCGGCCGCTGCAATATTTTTTGTCACGCGATATTTGCGCAGCAGTCTTTAAATTTTTTGGGGGAAAAAAAAAACTTTACTGAAGTTAAAAAAAACTAAACAGTAAAGTTAGCCCAATTTTTTTGTATCCGAGTAAATAGATATCGAACATGTTACAGTGTAAAATTGCGCACAGTTACAGAGGAGGCCTTTTTTCTAGCATTATTGCTCTCGCTCTGACAATCGCGGTAATACCTCACATGCTTTTTCTTTGGTGCTTGAGCTCACGGGGACGGGAGCGCTTTGAAAACTTTATTGATTTTTTTTTCTATTTATTTTATTTTCATTTTTAACACCATTTAAAAAAAAAAAAAAAATCGGATCACTTGTTTACTGTGACAAGTCCCCAGACCCCTCCATTGCACTTCAAAGTATTCAAAACGCCAAAATTGACATTTTTGAAAACGAAGAGTTTTATTAAATCGGCGCCGTTGGCAGCCGAGTTAACCAAAAGTGACTTAGTTTCCAGGTTGCATGATCAGAGACCCGATCAAAGCCAAATCTGGCTTCGTTCTGGACTTTAACCAGCCGGCAGACATGCCAGCTGGTTGCTCAGGTCTCCCAGTGGGACAAGAGACCCAGAAAGAGCGGCGGAAGGCGGTGGGAGGGGGAGGGGAATGTCCCCTCCTGCTCGCTGGGATAATCTCCAGAAAGCTGACTGCCGGCTCTAAAAAATGGTACCAGGGTGATGCCTCTAGCTTCTTCAAGAGGACCTACAGGTACATCAGTTTGGGGAAGTGGTTAAAGGAGAAGTACAGCCACAGCTTAGTTCGATCTCTTCTCAAGGAGCTCTGGGAACCGAGGGATGTTTGATTGCTGGGTTCTCAGTGTTAAGAGCCGGAGGGGGACAGATGCAGCATCGGATTGATGCTGCATCTACCTAGGTAAGTATGATTCTGCAAAAACCCTGATTCCCTTACTTCTCTTTTAATTCTTGTGAACCACAGAGACTGAGGGTATACACGTAAATTTAGATACATGGTTGCATCATCACATCTGAATAGAAACATAGTAGAAATCTACTAAGAAAATAAAAAACATTTAGGCTAGGTTTACACATGTCTAGTGCAAATTTCCCCTCAGTTTTCACTGCAAACTTCCAAAGGAGCTTCAGCTGCGATTTAGATGTAATTCAGATGCAAATTTTTGGAGCCGGCGGCCACTGGCTTCTTTAACATTAGCTGGTTGTTAAGGAGCAGGCTGGGAAGCTTCCCGCAATGTCCTTAACAACGGATGACTGACAGCTGAATGTAAAAGAAAAAACAAATTGTGAAAAAAATTGCGCCAAAATGAAAAAAAAAAACGGAGTGGGGTCCCCCCCAAATCCTTATCCGAGTATGCAGCCTGGCAGGCCAAAAAAAGGGGGGGCGAGCAAGTGCCTCTTCCCCACATCCCTGGCCGGTGTTTGTGGGGGTCTGCAGGCAGGGGGTTATTAACAAGGGGGCCCCAGATCCCAGCCCCCTCCACCTATGTGAATGAGCATGGGGTATAATGTACGCCTACTCAGCCACCAAAAAAAGGTGTAAAAAATAAATAAAAACAGTGACAAAAACAATGTCCCCCAGTGTAGATGCATCGTCAATCACAATGCCCTCCGACCCGAAAAAACGGGAAAAAAAGTGGTCTACTGGTGCCGAAGGCTCCCACTGTCTGCCAGCTCTGCCGTCTGACAGTTCTTAAATAGCTAAGGTGCATGGCCACCGCCCCCCTCATGCCATCGACCAGTGCATGCTGGGTCAATAAAGGCACAGAATGCATTGAGATAAAAAAAACTTTCTGCCTTTAGAACCACTATAAGATAAGACTTCGCTCTGTTTTTTTTAGTTTACCCATTAATTACCCCTCATTTCCTGTGCTAGCGACAGGATATCACAGACGCTGATTTCAAATCTCCTCAATCTGAATAGAAAAAGCAACAAAACCTGTGGAGATGGGTTAGAAACACTATCAAGTGGTCATTTTCTACAAGCAGGGGAGGTAAAAATATTTGCCTGTAAAGACAAGAAAAAGAGAAAACTTTTTTTCATATTTTTGGGGGGTTATTTTCATATTTATTTATGAATTATTATTATTATTATTTTCTTTATAAATAAATGACTGGAAAAGACCAAGACTTCAAAAATGAGCCATGGGCCACATTAGAAATTCCACATATACAGATTTGCAGTCAGTTGTAGGAGTATTGTCCATCAAGAAACCACTAGCAGAGTCGTTTCTTGATAGACATGACTGTAAATGTTTATCAAGGTTAATCAAGGTATCAGAAAAAAAAAAAAAAACACAAGTTTTCTTCACTCTGTAATATAAGAGGTCCTTCTGCTAAAAAAGCAGAGTTCAGATCACTATAACACCCCGGATCCTATAAGAATGTACATGTCTTCAATTGCTTCAAGCATAATATTGAATGCAAACAGGTAAGACACCCCAAAACTTGTGTGCAACTACCCCTGAACTGCAATCATGTGGTCATCAAAACGTTAGTTGACCATAACTGTAAATAGGGACAATATACAATATGCGTATATATGCAATATCATCACCATGAACAGTGGCGGCTGGTGCTCCATGGGCCGGGGGGCAGGGCGGCAGACCGACCAAACCATACCCCCCCCCCCCGAACCACACCAGCCCACACACCATACCACCCCCCGGTCACCGACTCACTCACCCTGAACATGTGAAGGGCAGGCAGGCAGCAGCGGCAGCTTCACCTCAGTCTCCTGCGTCTCCTCCCTCCTCGGCCAATGGCATGGCTTCTCCTTTTGACCAATCGGGAAACGGGTCTCAGGAGGAGGATCTGTGTGACAATAGCGAATATTGATTCGCTATTGTCACACAACTGGGTGAGCTAAGGGCTCAGTGCTCTGTGCCCCGAGCCCATCCCTTTTTTGAAGCCTATTAAAGCCTTTGGCTCTAATCACGTGCTTCAAAAAAAAAAAAAAAAAACCCATTGAAATCCATGCGTCCGGCAAACTGTATGTATATTTGATGGCTGGACGCATGGATAAGGGGGGCGGCGCCCCCGTGCCCCCAATGGACGGGCCGCCACTGACCATGAATATGCCTGAAATTATACCAGTAGACACTATACTGTGTTGGTCTATGACCTTGTGCCCCTATTAGCTGTAATCTGGGTCCTCATAAAGAATAAATTAGAATAAAAAGTATAATGACTGTCCGGTATTGACAAAGAATACTCCCATGCTCTAATACAAATCTGTAAATGGGGACTTCCCAATGTGGCCCATTGCTCTAATTTCTATTTCTTTTGAGTATTTTTATTTTTTTTTTTTTTTAATTTTGCATAACAATTTTTGATCTATATTGTAAGCTTTATCTTTTGTGTCTCATATTAAAGGATTTTTTGTCTTCCTGTCAGTGACACCAGCTGCCCCTATTTCTCCTCATGGTGCCCCAGAGGAAGGTATTTCTCCCCTAAAGGGGTCACAGGCAGTTAAAACGTTTAACAACAAATCTTTTTTTTCTTCTACTGTATTCCAACCAAAAAAGTGTTTACAGGCTTTTGAGCACTCATTTTTTTCTGCCTGGAAAATCCCCTCCATATTAGCCAATGTGTCCATGCACACTATGGCTTTTTCACGATTTTACAGGCAGAAAAAAAATCCCCATCAAAGTTGCATTGTTTAAAGTAGCATTCAAGCAAAAAAGACAAAAAAAGTGCCCAAAAATGCGCAAAAAAGCATAAAAAATCTCAAAGAAGCTTAAAAATGCACAAAAAATAAATAAAATGACCTGAGGGGAGGGTGTTTGGAAAAAATGCTCAAAAAAGCCTAAAGGAGCTCGAAGAAGCTCAATGAAAATGCACAAAAGAGCACAAAAAAGTACAAGCTTCTAAAAGCTTTTAGGCAGAGAAATAAAAGCTCCAATACCTGTAAAATTAGCTTTTTTTATTTGAGCTGCAGTGGGCCCTAAGAATACTTTAAGCCAGCCTTTTTCAACCAGGGAGCCTAGACACACTGCTGTGCCTTCAGATGTCTTCAGGGGTGCCTTGTATACATGTTCCTGGGCAGTTTCTAGTCATTTTGCAAAGTTAGCGGGTGGATCAAGCCTACCTATTCATTACATAAAGCCACAGGTTTTCATTGTGCACCATTACAACCTTCTAGTCGCCAGTGTCCTATCATCATCAGTTGATAAGAAGGACATTGGACACCTGCACAATACTCTTATTTGCCCTTCTCCTGCCCCTGTCCATCAGTAGTGGGGTAACATTAGCTGAGTAAGGAAGAGAAACTGAGGGAGAAGAGAAACACTGTATACTAGTCAGTACCAGTGTGCAAAAGTCTTTGTTTTGGAAGAATAAATCACTACTGATGCATTATGTAAAATTATTAATTTAGTTTTTTGAATTTTAGAATGGGGTGCCTCGAGATTGTGCAGAATTGTAAAGGGTGCCTCGACTGAAAAAAGATTGAGAAACACTGCTTTAAGCCATCATAGTGATTGCAAAGTCTTGTGTTGTTTGTTATTTAAATTTAAAAAAAAATGTTATACTTATCTGCTCTGTGCAGTTGGTTTTGCACAGGACAGCCCGGATCCTCCTATTCTCGGGTCCATCTTCGATGCTCTTGGCCCCTCCCTCCTGTTGAGTGCCCCCACAGCAAGCAGCTTGCTATGGGGGCACCCGAGCCAAGCTGCAGCTACATGTGTCAATTCAGACATGGAGCTGCCGTTCGGCCTCGCCCCTTCTCTCTCGTTATTGGCTAACTTACTCTGATTGACAGCAGCGGGAGCCAATTGCACCCCTGCTGTGTCTCAGTCAATCAGGAGGGAGAGTCTCGGATGGCCAAGGGACTCAGACATTGGTGGATAGAGATGGGGCTCAGGTAAGTATTAGGGGGTGCTGGGGCGGCTGCTCCACACAGAAGGTTTTTTATCCTAATGCATAGAATGCATTAAGATAAAAAATATTTCTGACTTTACAACTCCTTTAACAAATTCAGTGCATGTTTTGTGATCATTTTTTACAAATACAGACATTTTCATGCTCTTAATGCATCATGTCATCTGCCAGCATGAATTTACAAGTAAAGCCTAACATTAAGCCATATTAACCACTTGCCAACCAGTCGCCGCAGTTATACGGCAGCAGGTCGGCAGGTTCCCGCGAATCGCCATACCTGTACGGCGGTTCACAAGAGCGATCCTGTGAGTGTGCGTGCGCCTCCAGAGGTGCATGCCTGCTCGCTAGCAGGGAAGCCAAGGCGCAGGGCCGGCAGCCACGATTGCCGCTGGGCACCCACGATCGCTCCCTGTGAAGAAAAAACACAGCAGAATGTTGTTCTCTCTGCTGTCAACACAGAGCCCCATGTCTTCCTGCTATTTAGGAACACAGGTCTCTGTGTTAATATTACAAGCCCATCCCCCTCACAGTTAGAAAACACCCCCTAGGCTCCCACTTAACCCTTTTATCACCCCTGGGTTAACCCCTCCTGCCAGTGTTATTTTTACAGTAACAGTGAGTTTTTTAGCACTGATTACTGTAGTAATGTCACTGGTCCCCCCAAAAGTGTAAAAAAAAGTGAGTTAGGGGTCCGATCTTTCCGCCGCAATGTCACAGTCCTGCTAAAAACCGCTGGTCGTCGCCATTACTAGTAAAAAAAATAAACAAATAAAAACTATGTAAATCTTTCCCTAGTTTGTAGACGCGATAACTTTTGCGCAAACCAATCAAAATACGCTTATTACGATTTTTTTTTTACCAAAAACATGTAGCAGAATACAAATTGGCCTAAAATGATCAAAAATAGATTTTTACATTTTTTTTTTTGGGAATGTTATAGCAGAATATGAAAAATATTGTTTTTGTTTCAGAATTGTTGCTCTTTTGTTGTTTATAGCGCAAATAAAAATCGCACAGGTGATCAAATACCACCAAAAGAAAGCTCTATTTGTGGGGAAAAAAAGGACATCAACTTCATTTGAGTACAGTATTGCACAACCATGCAATTGTTCGTTAAAATAACGCAGTGCCGAATCGCTAAAAATGTTTTTTTAGGGGGTAAAACCTTCCGGTCCAGAAGAGGTTAATGCATCATCTCATCTGCCAGCATGAATTTACAAGTAAAGCCCCAACATCAAGCCATATTATAACCCGCTCATAGACTGGGCCATTAAAAGAGTGCAGATGGAATGGTCAAGACCGACTATACATTTCCCGCCACGTTTTTTCTCGGTTTATAGCTTCTCTAATTCTAAAGTGGAAAGTATTAGAAAAAAAAGTTGATGTTTGAAAAAGTAAATGATAAAACGGTTATATTTCTGCATTTACCTCACATAAATTACAAACAGAACCAGATTTCTATGAAGTTCAGATAAATATGATAATGTGAAACCTTCATTTCTTTCCATTTGGTTTTAGCTGCATATTCTAAACTAAACTCAAGGCAACTGAATTTTTAGGGTTAACGTTCTTGGTACAGCTCCTATAATCCTTTGAACAGTATGGTTATTTAAGTTTATTAGTGAGTTGTGCAGCAGAACATTACAGTTTCCTTTGAGGGGGAAAACGGCTTTCTTGAAGCTGCAGCAGTTTAATAAAACTACAGCATAAGGATCTTGCAGTGTCAGATAACTTTTTTGCCTCGCTTTATGTCTGTTTGCAATTTTTCTACTCATGCATAAAAATCAGAAGCGTTACTCCATTTGTCTGGGAAAAAAAAAAATATAAAATGAGCCACAAACGTCGGTTTAAAGCGAAAACTCAAATCAGCTTTTAAGAGACTTAAAGAGAGCAAAGCTGCCATCTTCAGGCGGTCTCCAACTGTCACATGTATTTCCAAGTGATTTTGAAGCCATCATGTACAGCTTGTGTCGCATGATAATCTCCTGGAAAAATGCAAAGCCATTAACTATTTTCCTGCATTGTATGTTAAAGAGACACTACACCTATAAATATGCATGTATTTATTTCTATTTTCTGATTTAAATAGTTGCAACTTTTTGTAATAGTAAGGAAACCTGAAATGTTTTTCAATTATTTGGAAACAAAAATTGTATGTCTACTTAATTGGAACACTGCTTTTGTTAAAAATTAGTATAAAATCTACAACAGCTAAATAATCTATTTTGTAGTTTGACATTATTGAGCCTTATCTTTACAATCTGCAGCCAGACATAATTTTTTATATTTGCCAAAGAAATTCAATTTTTTTTTTCATGCAATCTTTGGCTAACAATTAGGATTTTCCAGAATTTGAATACCCTCCCCCCGCTATTAAAACACTGCTAGACCTTAGAATTTGAATACCCTCCCCCTGCTATTGGCACACTGCTTCTCATAGACCTTAGAATATGAATACCCTCCCCCTGCTATTGGCACACTGCTTCTCATAGACCTTAGAATTTGAATACCCTCCCCCTGCTATTGGCACACTGCTTCTCATAGACCTTAGAATTTGAATACCCTCCCCCTGCTATTGGCACACTACTTCTCATAGACCTTTGAGCAGAGCTTTGAAGTGGTTTTAAAGCCCTAAGAATTTTCACCTTAATGCATTCTATGCATTAAGATGAAAAACCTTCTGTGCCGCAGCTCTCCCCCCAGGCCCCTCCCCCTTTTTCCTACCTAAGCCCGATCAGATCCAGCAATGTGCACAAGAGCCGTGGCCCTTGCTGCTACCTCCCTCCTCTTTGGGCAGATTGACAGCAGTGGGAGCTGTGACAAAGGAGCGGGGCCCAGCTGCTCACTCTGTGCCAATAGACGCAGACAGGAAGGCTTGGGAGCAAGCACGCATAAGTGCCCCCATGAAAAGCGGCTTTCTGTGGGGGCACACGCCAAAGAGGAGGGGCCTGAAGCGCCAGTGAGGGACCCCAAAAGAAGAGGATGGGGCTGCTCTGTGCAAAGGCATTAAACGGAGCAGGTGTGCATAGACATACTTGTTTTAAAAAAAAAAAAAAGGTTTAATAACACTTCAAGGACCAATCGCAATCAGACTGCTGCATGGCATCCCCATTCAAGGTCATCTGGCACCCAGGGCAAAGGTGCCAAACTGTGCCCTCTCCCAAGATGTATGAGGAATATATGCAAGCAAAAATCCTCCTCCCAAAAAATAAATAAAAATCAAGCACTAATCTGCACGCTAATCTCCTAAGTATATTTTCCTTTTGCAAGCCAAAAATCTCTCCAAACAAAAATCCCGCCTCCTCCCAGTGCAAATCCTTCCTGCTGAAATTCCTCCTTCCAGCAAAAATGTTGCTCCCCAGTTCCCCTCCCATCTCAAATCTTCTCTCACTCCAAATCCCCCCTCATAGCACAACCCTTACCATTACTCATCCTAGCACAAATCATTTACCCCTCAAGTTTCCCCTGACCACAAAACCTTTCTCCTTAACACAATTCCCCTTCCCAATCATCCCTACTAGCACAAATTCCCCCCCCCCCAAAAAAATTTCCCCACAGAAACAAATCCTCCCCTTAGCACAATTCCCTCCCAAATTTCTCTACAAACACAAATCCTTCAAACCCCCCCCCCCCTAGCACAAACCCCCCCCCCCCCCAATTTTCCCACAGACACAAATCCCCAAATCCTCCTCCTAGCAAAAATTCCCACCCAAATGTCCCCTGTGCAAATACTAGGATATATCATCCCCCCAAAATTTCTCCACAAGCACAAAAAAGCAGTGTCTGGTCTGGTATCCGGTGAGTGTCCCCCTTACTTAAGGTGGAGCAGCACAAACAAGGAGCACTTTTTAAGAAAAATACAGAGCACTGATATGCACGTTTTGAAGAAATTCTATTATGGACAGTTTTTATTCGCATTTGAACAATGGAATGTTTTTGTTAAAGAAACAGCACTGTTTTGGTTTAATAAGCATTTGTAGGGTACACATTGATATTTAAGGTAGAGCCTCAAATATATATTATTCAAATTTTTTGGCACATATCAAAATTGATGGCAGCTGCACATTAAGTTAACTGGTTAGCTTTATGGGAGGCGCCATTTTAGGTAATATTTTTTTTAAATAGTGTCATCATTTATATTACTGGGTAAATATTTTCAACTGAGGCTAAATTCTATAACATCCTATTCGTACTTTCCTCACTACCTGTGTATCACCTGTAAGGGTCATATTAGTTCCACAGCTAATACTGTCTAAAATATAACCAACAATATATTTCTCTTTTAAAGAGGAAGTAAAGCTCCCTCTGTAACTTGTACCTATAGGCATACCTCCAAACCGTCCCTGATTCAGTGGGATTGTCCCAGAAAATGGTCTGTGTCCCGGGATCCCGGCGAATCAGGGCTGGATGGAGCTGGGAGTTGCATTTGGGGCGGATGGAGCTGGGGGGGCATTTGGGGTGGATGGAGCTGGGGAGGATGGAGCTAGGATGGGTGTTAAGGATGGATGGAACTGGGGTGGGTGTGGATGGAGCTGGGGTGGGCATTTGGGGTGGATGGAGCTGGGGGGGTCATTTGGGGTGGACGGAGCTGGGGTGGGCATTTGGGGTGGATGGAGCTGGGGAGGCTGGAGCTGATATGGGTGGAAAGGAGGGAGCTGGGGTGGATGGAGCTGGGGTGGGCGTGTGGGGGGTGGATGGAGCTGGGGGGGTTGATGGACCTGGGGTGGCCATTTGGTGCGGATGGAGCTGAGGGGAGGTTGGATGGAGCTGGAGTGGGTATTTGGGGTGGATGGAGCGGGGGGGGGGTCATTTGGGGTGGATGGAGCTGGGATGGGCATTTGGGGTGGATTGAGCTGGGGTGGCTGGAGCTGGGATGGGTGGAATGGATGGAGCTGGGGTGGGTGTGGGGGGTGGATGGAGTTGGGTGGGCATTTGGGGGTGGATGGAGCTGGGGTAGGCATTTGGGGCAGATGGAGATGGGGGAGGTTGGATGGAGCTGAAGTGGGCATTTGGGGTGGATAGAGCTGGGATGGGTGTTTGAGATGGATGGAACTGCGGTGGGTGTGGAGGGTGGATGGAGCTGGGAGGGGTGTTTGGGATGGATGGAGCTGGGATGGGAGGTTAGGATGAATGGAGCTGGGTTGGGTGTGGGATAGTTGTGGGGGGTGGATGGAGCTGGGATGGGTGTTTGGGATGGATGGAGTTGGGATGGATGTGGGGGAAGGATGGAGCTGGTTTGGGATCAGGGGGATGGATGGAGCTGGGATGGGTGTGGGGGATGGATGGTGCTGATATAGGATCAGGGGGAAGGATGGAGCCAGGATGGGTGTGGGGGATGGAGGATGCTGGTATGGGATCAGGGGAAATGATGGAGCTGGGATAAGATCAGGGGGAAGGATGGAGCTGGGATTAGATTGGGGCAATGGACAAAGCCGGGATGGGATCGGAGGGATGGACAGAGCCAGGATGGGATCGGGGGGATGGACAGACCTGGGATGGGATCATGGGGGATGGACAGAGCGGGGATAGAATCAGGGGATGGACAGAGCTGGGATGGGATCGGGGGGATTGACAAAGCCAGGATGGGATCGGGGGATGGACAGAGCCGGGATGGGATCGGGGAGATGGACGGAGTCAGGGTGGGATCGGGGGGATGGAGCCGGGATGGGATCCGGGGGATGGAGCCGGGATGGGATCCGGGGGGAAGGATGGGGTCGGGGGAAGGATGGAGCTGGGATGGGATCGCTGGACGGATGGAGCCGGGATGAGATTAAGGCAATGGACAGAGTCGGGATGGGATCAGGGGATAGACAAAGCCAGAATGGGATCGGGGAGATGGACAGAGCCGGGGTGGGATCAGGGGTAACAATGAAGCCGGATGGGATCGGGGGGGGAGGATGGAGCCAGGATGACATCAGGGGGAAGGATGGAGCCGGGATGGGGTCGGGGGACAGATGGAGCCAGGATGGGATCAAGGGAAGGATGGAGCTGGGATGAGATGGGGGATGAACAGAGCCAGGATGAGATTGGGGGGATGGACAGAGCCGGGATGGGATTGAGGGGATGGACAGAGCTGGGATGGGATCAGAGGGGTGGACAGAGCCAGGATGAGATGGGGGGTGGACTGAGCTGGGATGGGATCGGGAGGATGGACAGAGCTGAGATGGGATCGGGAAGATGGACAGAGCCGGGATGGGATCGGGGGATGGACGGAGTCAGGATGGGATCGGGGGAAGGATGAAGCCAGGATGGGATGGGAGAAAGGATGGAGCCAGGATGGGATCAGGGGGAAGGATGGAACCAGGATGGGATCGGGAGAAGGATGGAGCCGGGATGGGGTTGGGGGACAGATGGAGCCAGGATGAAATCAAGGAAAGGATGGAGCTGGGATGAGATGGGGGGATGAACAGAGTTAGGATGGGATCGGGGATGGACAGAGCCAGGATGGGATTGAGGGGATGGACAGAGCTGGGATGGGATCAGGGGGATGGACAGAGCCTGGATGAGAGTTCGGGGGGTGGCCTGAGCTGGGATGGGATCGGGGGATGGACAGAGCCGAGATGGGATCGGGAAGATGGACAGAGCCGGGATGGGATCGGGGGATGGATGGAGTCGGGATGGGATCGGGGGGAACGATGGAGCCAGGATGGGATGGGGGAGGAAGGGTGGAGCCAGGATTGGATCAGGGGGAAGGATGGAGCTGGGATGGGGTAGGGGACGGATGGAGCTGAGATGGGATTGGGGGACAGATGGAGCTGGGATGGGATCGGGGGACGGATGAAGCTGGAATGGGATGGGGAAAAATAGCGTCGGGATGGGATCAGGGGATGGATGGAGCAGAGATTGGATCAGGGGGTTGGTGGATGGAGCCATAATGGGATAAGGGTGGTGGATGGAGCCAGGATGGGATTTGGGGGAATGGATGGAGCCACCCCCTGCATTCTGAACATTACATACTACTATTCCATGCATTCTATGCATTACACACTCCTGTCACCTGCATTCTATGCATTGTATACTCCTGTCCCCTGCATTCTATATGTTACATACTCCTGCCCCCTTCACTCTGTACATTACACACTCCTGTCCCATGCATTCTATACATTACATACTCCTGTCCCCTGCATTCTGTACATTACATACTTCTGTCCCCTGCATTCTGTACATTACACACTCATGTCCCCTGCATTCTGTACATTACATACTTCTGTCCCCTGCATTCTGTACATTACACACTCTTGTCTCCTGCATTCTGTACATTACACTCTCCTGTCCCCTGCATTTTGTACATTACACACTCATGTCCCCCGCATTCTGTACATTACATATTTCTGTCCCCTGCATTTTGTACATTACATATTCCTGCCCCCTGCATTCTGCACATTACATATTTCTGTCCCCTGAATTCTATACATTACATTCTCCTGTCCCCTGCATTCTGTACATTACATACTCCTGTCCCCTGCACTCTGTACATTACACACTCCTGACCCAAGCATTCTATACATTACATACTCCTGCACTATATACACAATACTGTACATTATATACTTCTCACCAAAGTCTTCATTGTCTCAATAGTTGCTGGTTGCTATCCAGTCCCTGACTATTTTAATGAAGTTCTTCTTTAGGGTAGGCTCAGACAAAGCAATCAAAGCATATTTTATGGGTACAAGGAAGCCTGGGTTTTGTTTAACCTTATCCCTTAAGCCCCTCCCACTATTAAGTGGGCCCATATTTTACCACAGTGTCCCTCATTCCGAAGTTCAAATGTTGGGAGGTATGCCTATGCGTAAGCCTATGATTCGGCTTACCTATAGGTATTGTAAATATCTCCTAAACATGCACAGTTTAGGAGATATTTACTTTGCATGCAGCCAGTGACATTACTGCCGCATGGGCTCTGAAGGAGCAGGCGCCTGTGCCGTTCCTTGAGAGCCCTGTGCCATTAAAGGCGGCTCCCCCGCGCATGTGGGAGTGACGTCTCTGGGAAATCAGATGGTCGGAGCATGAGAAACCGGAAGGAAGACCGGGTATAGATGGACGCCGTGTGAATGGTGGGGGCTTCGTTTTAAGGTAAGTATTTCATAATGAGCTAGTATGCAATGTATACTAGCTAATTATGCCTTTGTCTTTCAGGTTTTTAATTTTTTATTTTTTTGGGGAGGTTTACGACCTATTTAAAGGCCTACCACACCTATATATAAAGTGCAGTTCTGCACAACAGCTGCCAAGCTGAATCGCAAACAATTTTTTTTTTAACATATTAAAAGGCATGGAGGTTGGAGGCCTTTTGGTAAATTCATGAAACCCGAGCAACATTTTCATTTTTAGTACCGTTAGTGCAGTTCTTATTTGTGACACTAATATTTTCTAGCACTGTCTTAACCCATTTGAGCATGGAGTTCACAGAGCTTCACAGGTTGCCATTGGAGTCCTCTTCCACTCCTCCATGATGACATCACGAGGCTGGTGGATGTTCGAGACCTTGCGTTCCTCCACCTTCCATTTGAGGATGTCCCAAGGATGCTCAATAGGGTTTAGGTCTGGAGACATGCTTGGCCAGTCCATCACCTTTACCCTCAGCTTCTTTAGCAAGACAGTGGTCATCTTGGAGATGTGTTTGTGGTCCTTATTATGTTGGAAAACTTCCCTGTGGCCCAGTCTCAGAAGGGAGGGGATAATGCTCTGCGTCAGTATGTCATAGTACATGTTGGCATTCATGGTTCCCTCAGTGAACTGTAGCTCCCCAGTGCCGACAGCACTCATGCAGCCCCAAACCATGACACTCCCACCACCATTCTTGACAGTAGGCAAGACACACTTGTCTTTGTACTCCTCACCTGGTTGCCGCCACACATGCTTGACACCATCTGAAACAAATACGTTTATCTTGGTCTCATCAGACCACAGGACATGGTTCCAGTAATCCATGTCCTTAGTCTGCTTGTCTGCAGCAAACTGTTTGCAGGCTTTCTTGTGCATCATCTTTAGAAGAGGCTTCTTTCTGGGATGACAGCCATGCAGACCAATTTGATGCAGTGTGCTGCGTATGGTCTGAGCACTGACAGGCTGACCCCCCACCCCTTCAACCTCTGCAGCAATGCTGGCAGCACTCATACGTCTATTTCCCAAAGACAACCTCTGGATATGGCGCTGAGCATGTGCACTCAACTTCTTTGGTCGACCATGGCGAGGCATGTTTGAGTGGAACCCAGTGGCGGCTGCTGCTCAAATTTTTTTTTGGGGGGGGGGGGCACAAAAGAAAAATGTAATAGGTATTGCTTCGCGGCAAAAAACGCAGTAAAAAATAGCGTGACTTTGAGGTCCCCTGCTAGCACAAATCCCCCCAATCCATCCACAAACCCCTGCCAGTTAACTTCCCCACTGGCATGAATGGATGGATGGAGACATGGATAGATGGATGGAGACATGGATAGATGGAGACATGGATGGATGGATGGAGACATGGATAGATGGAGACATGGAGGATGGATGGAGACATGGATGGATGGATGGATGGATAGCGACATGGATGGAGACATGGATAGAGGGATGGATGGAGACATGGATAGATGGAGACATGGATGGATGGATGGAGACATGGATAGATGGATGGAGACATGGATGGATGAATCTACACATGGATGGAGACATGGATTGATGGATAGAGACATGTATGGATGGAGACATGGATGGATGGGTAAAGACGTGGATAGATGGATGGAGACATGGGTGGATGAATGGAGACATGGATGGATGAAGACATGGATGGATGAAGACATGGATGGATGGAGACATGGATGGATGAACGGAGACATGGATGGATGGAGACATGGATGGATAGATGGAGACATGGATGGATGAAGACACAGATAAATGGAGACATGGATGGATGGATGGATGGATGGATGGATGGATGGATGGATATATGGATGGATGGACACATGGATGGAGACATAGATAGATGAGACATGGATGGATACATGGATGGAGACATGGATGGATGGATGGAGACATGGATGGATGGATGGATGAAGACATAGATAAATGGAGACCTGGATGGATGGAGACATGGATGGATATATGGATGGATGGAGACATGGATGGATGGACACATAGATAGATGGAGACATGGATGGATACATGGATAGATGGATGGAGACATGGATGGATGGATGGATGGAGACATGGATGGATAGATGGATGGAGACATGGATGGAGACATGGATTGATGGAGACATGGATGGAGGGATGAAGACATGGATGGAGACATGGATGGATGGATACATGGATGTATGGATGGATGGATACATGGATGGATGGATACATGGATGGAGACATGGATGGAGACATGGATGGATGGAGACATGGATGGATACATGGATGGATGGATGGATGGAGACATGGATGGATGGAGACATGGATGGAGACATGGATGGATGGAGACATGGATGGATGGACACATGGATGGATGGAGACATGGATGGATGGATGGAGACATGGATGGATGGACACATGGATGGATGGATGGATGGAGGGATGGATGGAGACATGGATAGATGGACACATGGATGGATGGAGACATGGATGGATGGACACATGGATGGATAGACACATGGATGGATGGAGACATGGATGGATGGACACATGGATGGATGGAGACATGGATGGATGGAGACATGGATGGATGGACACATGAATGGATGGACACATGAATGGATGGATGGAGACATGGATGGATGGAGACATGGATGGATGGATGGAGACATGGATGGATGGATGGACACATGAATGGATGGACTCATGGATGGATGGATGGAGACATGGATGGATGGAGACATGGTTTTGAAGAGCTGACGGTCAGCGTTCTTGGCAGAGATCAGAGCACACACAACACAGCACAGCACAGTAGCACACTGAGACATGCAGCCTGCAGGGGGAGGGACTCGGAGAGAACGGGAGGCTGTGGATCGGCTGCGGAGGGAGAGAGCTGCTTGTCAGCTGCCGGGCCCCACTGACTGTTAAACTGAAGGACGATGAATGTTTTATGGAGCTGGCTGGACCAGGGATTGAGAGGTGATGTTTTGGGAGGGATCATGTGGTTTCACTTACCTGCTCTGGCTGGCACTCAACTCTGTCTGTGAGACGTCCACACTGCTCCTCCTCGCTGTGAGTCTGACGGCGGGCGGGAACCGAGTGAGTCAGAGTGACTGACGCACACGCCCCCCCCACTACGTCAGACGGGATGTCCTGAATGATTGGTCCAGGCTGGAGTCTGGACCAATCACAGGATTAGAATGTAGAAGTGGGGAGTGTCGGGGCGCATTGCTCTGCGCCCCGATGACACCCAGAACGGCGGCCAATCGGCACCTTTGCCTGGGCCACGTGGGATGCCAAACCCCCCCCCCCCCCCCATAGCCAGCAATAGGTCCGGCGCCCTATAGTGGCTTTAAATGGTCATTTTTTTTTAAGATGATTGGGGGGGCGGCCGCCACTGGTGGAACCTATCCTGTTGAACTGCTGTATGGTCTTGGCCACAGTGCTGCAGCTTAGTTTCAGGGTCTTGCCAATCTTCTTATAACCTAGGCCATCCGTATGTAGAGCAACAATTATTTTTTTCAGGTCCTCAGAGAGTTCTTTGCAATGAGGTGCCATGTTAAACTTCCACTGATCAGTATGAGAGGGTGACAGCGATAACACCAAATTTAACATACCTGCTCTCCATTCACACCTGAGACCTGTAACACTAACGAGTCACATGGCACTGGGGAGGGAAAATGGCTAATTGGGCCCAATTTGGACATTTTCACTTAGGGATGTACTTACTTTTGTTGCCATTGGTTTAGACATTAATGGCTGTGTGTTTTATTGAGGTGACAGCAAATTTGCACTGTTATACAAGCTGTACACTCACTACATTGTAGCAACGTGTAATTTCTTAAGTGTTGTCAAATGAAAAGATATAATAAAATATTTACAAAAATGTGAGAGGTGTACTCACTTCTGTGAGATACTGTACATGAATCTTTCACAGGTTGAACCATTTTTTCACACTACAGAAACAAATTTCTACTACACTCTCTTTATTAGCCACTTGAGCTTCGGAAGGTTTTATCCCCTTCATGACCAGGCCATTTTTTGCTATTCATCACTGCGCTACTTTAACTGCACAGTCATGCAACACTGTAGGCAAATGGAATTTATATAATTTTTGTTCACACAAATAGACCTTTCCATTTGTGGTATTTGATTACCAATGGGTTATTTCTTTATCATATAAGGGAAAAAAGACCGGCATTTTGAAAAAAAAAAAAAAAAAAAACACCAATATTTTCTGCTTTTTGTTATAAAACATTTCCAATACCATTTCCATATAAATTTAGGCCAAAATGTATTCTGCTATATGGTTTTGGTAAAAAAAAAAAAATCCCAAAAGGTGTATAATAATTGGTTTGTGTGAAAGTTATAGAGTCTACAAACTATTGTTCAGGCCCGGATTGGCTAATCGGGAGCACCCGGACTTCTCCCGGTGGGCTGGACGGTGCGAGGGCCGTTCCACCGCACTGCCTTAGATTTAAAAACGACGCCGCTGTCATTGACAGGGGCCCGCATGCGCAGTCCGAGCTTTTTGCCAGCACGAGGGTAGACGGCTGTGTCCTGTATCAGTGTACAGAACCCGGGCAGAGCTGCATCATCGGAGCTTTGTGGAGCCGAGTCCCCGTGTACTGTGCAGCCAGCATGCCGGCCCAGGTCCTCAGCGGGAAGGTGGTCTCCGGACTTGTCCGAGAGCATCTGAAGTGGAAGCTATGAAGAAGTGCCACGGATTCCATGCGAGCCTGGCGATTTTACAGGTGGGTAACCGAGAAGACTCCAATTTATACATCAGCATGAAACTGAAAGCTGCTGCAGAGATTGGAATTGATGCTAGTCATGTCAAGTTACCAAGGACTGCAACTGAGGCAGAGGTACTAAGCAAGATAAAGTCCATTAATGAAAATCCAGAGTTACATGGTCTGATTGTTCAGCTGCCTCTGGATTCAGATCACAAAATAGATACAGAAAAGGTCACCAATGCAGTGTCACTAGCCAAAGATGTTGATGGGTTAACAAGTATAAATGTGGGTAAAGTTGCCAGAGGAGATCTTGGAGATTTACTGCATTCTCCTGTACCATGCCCACAGCCCTGCATTCTCCTGTACCATGCCCACAGCCCTGCATTCTCCTGTACCATGCCCGCAGCCCTGCATTCTCCTGTACCATGCCCGCAGCCCTGCATTCTCCTGTACCATGCCCACAGCCCTGCCTTCTCCTGTACCATGCCCGAAGCACTGCATTCTCCTGTACCATGCCCGAAGCCCTGCATTCTCCTGTACCATGCCCGCAGCCCTGCATTCTCCTGTACCATGCCCGCAGCCCTGCATTCTCCTGTACCATGCCCGCAGCCCTGGATTCTCCTGTACCATGCCCACAGCCCTGCATTCTCCCGTACCATGCCCACAGCCCTGCATTCTCCCGTACCATGCCCGCAGCCCTGCATTCTCCCGTACCATGCCCGCAGCCCTGCATTCTCCCGTGCCATGCCCGCAGCCCTGCATTCTCCTGTGCCATGCCCGCAGCCCTGCATTCTCCTGTGCCATGCCCGCAGCCCCTGCATTCTCCTGTACCATGCCCGTAGCCCTGCATCTCCTGTACCATGCCCGCAGCCCTGCATTCTCCTGTACCATGCCCGCAGCCCTGCATTCTCCTGTACCATGCCCACAGCCCTGCATTCTCCTGTACCATGCCCGCAGCCCTGCATTCTCCTGTACCATGCCCACAGCCATTGCAAACGTATATTCTGAGGTTTTAATTACATTATTTTAATATAGTCAGTCGTGAACTAAAGTGGGCCGGTCTAAGGCATGAAACTCCAGGGCTGAAAATGAGTCCCACTCCGGCCCTGCTATTGTTTATATATTTGAAAACTAAAAAAGACAGGAGGTCAATCTTGCTTCAACTTAAAGGAATTCATTACAAAACGGAAGAATTTTTCAGCAGCACCTAATAGTAGCAGCCATTTATTTTGACCAACTGCATACTAGTTGTAGGGCAGCGTCAGGCCTTAAGAGAGCTGAGCTTTACTGCTTCAGATCTAGCAGGAAACCTGTGAGCCACAGTGGCTGCTTCCATCACATGCTTCTGAGACAGGTGCTTAGCTATGTGACAGATTTACTTACCAGGCAGGACTGTGAAAGATAAAACAGAGGTGAATTAGTACAAATAAAACATCAGTAAGGAGAAATTAAACCACGTTTGTAAAAAAACAAAAAACAAATTCAAAATGAAAGCAAAACTCAAATGTTCATTCGGGCAAATTTCTCCTCAAAAGGTAAAGTGTAACTCAATCTAAACCTTTTTTCTAGATGTGCCTGGAATGTGAATGGGTTAGTATCTTTTTTAGGATTCTACTGCTCTCTGTAGCGCCATAAGTGATCTTTTGCTGTACTTCTTGTTCTTGAGATACAAAAGGAAATAAATGGTAATCTCCAAAATTGAGAGGAAATCCCACTTTTTTAAAACTCTCCTTAAAACAAGTGCCCCTACTTGGAAAGTTCCTTCCTGCCCTTGTTTTGTTAAAACTCAAACCATTTTGCATTTCCCTTCACGTTGTGATGCCCAAAAAGACAAATAATTAGATTTTTATTATTATTTTATTTTATTGGGAATGTTATATAGCAGAAAGCAAAACATTTTTTTTTTTCAAAATTGTCACTTTTTTTGGTTATAGCGCAAAAATAAAAATTGCACAGGTAATTAAATACCACCAAAAGAAAGCTCTATTTGTGGGAAAAAAAAGGACATCAATTTTATTAGGGTACAGTGTCGCACGACCGCGCAATTATTAGTTATATTAATGAAGTGCCGAATCGCAAAAAATGGCCTGGTCATTAAGGGGGAAAATCTTCCGGTCCAGTAGTAATTTAACATACAGTATTAACAAGGACACAGACCTCATAAAAACCCTTTATTAAAAACTCTTCTAAAGTTACTTTTAAAATAAAAGGAAAAAGAAAAAGGAATAATAAATTGAGATTTTCTTCACATAAATAGGACATTAATTGATCCCTGGCTCAGCAGAGAAAAATTTCTTGTATCAATATGTAAAAATGCCGAGCCTTTTCTCCACTCTGCCTTACGCCAGGGATAATCGAGTGAAATGACTTGAAAGGTTGGCCGGACGTGGAATCAGCTGGCAGCAATGTAAATGTTTTACAGAGGATGGAAGATTGAGGAACACAAGTTGCCTGATGCTTTGCTTTTAAACACGTTGGATGGCTTAGAACAGCTTGAACGCATACAAGAATTTTAATCTTTCATCACAGTGTGAAAATCAGCACAGCCTGAAGCTGTTTATTTAACCTGAGGCCATGTGCAATACCTCCAAAGTAAGAATAATGAAAGAACTTAAAAGGGAAAGCAATAAAATGTTCCACTGATAGCCTAATCTGAAAATAATCTGTCTGGATATTGTGCATTAACCAGTGGTATGCTGGTTGTGCAGCAGGCAATTTTCTACACCAAAGCAACAGATTTAAGCATTGCCGGTGAACATTTTTTATCGTAGGATTTAAAAGGAACCTGCCAAGGTAGTTAGAGAGAAGGAGCTGCCTTTGCTGACCTGCTTTTGACATTCAAGTTCCTGGGCTGTCATGCTTATCACCGTTTCACTACTTAGTGAGTCAATGACACAGAGCAAGCATGTGTGAGTAAAGGATAATGATGACAACCCAACAACATTCACCTTCAAAGATACGTCAGCAATGGCAGCTTTCATATTTTAATTCTGACAGGCTCCTTAAATGAACAGCCATGACTCATCTCAATGTACTCATGATGAAAAGTTTCAGGGACAGTCACAAACATCTTCTATTATGCAGAATAATATTTGTCCTTAAATAGAAAGGGCACCCACAGACATAAGATAACAATTGTTTTTATGATCGCATGTCTTTGGGTGGCCCATGAGCTTAAAAGGGAGGTTCTGGAGTTTAAAAAAAAAAAATGTACACTCACATAGGTGGATGCAACATCGATCCCCCGCTGAAGTGAGAACTGAGCGATCAAACACCACTGAGCAGAGCAGATAGCCGTGACCGTTATGCCCAGTACACACGATCCGAAAATCGGACGACGTTCCGTCCGTTTTTGTTTGGTTGCTAGGAACTCTCAATTATATTCGCAAATGGGAGAGGTTACTTACGATACGAATTTTCTCGGACGATTATTCAAAAGCTTCCGGTATGCGTAACCATGTTGTAGCGTGTGAGGGGAAATGATGTCTACTGCTCATGCGCTGTTTACTGCTCACCATTTTTTTTCGGACGAACAACATACTGATAATACGATTATCGTACGATGTGTTATAATACGATCAAAATTTTTATACTTGCACAACCGGATAATATCGGGCGAACTGTCGTGATCACCTCTCGTAAGCTGTGTACTAACGATCAGATTATTGTCCGATCTTTTCACAAGCGTTATTTTTCGTCCGATTTTCGGATCGTGTGTACGGGCCATTAGTTAGGCTGGCTCAGGCTCTCAGTAGATTGCTGAGAGGCTGAGCCCGGTGCCCATCCAGGTTTCTAGGAAGATACTGGCCATATGGACAGGATCTTTTTAGAGCCTGGACAGACTCTGTGATGCCAGCCGACAGCAGGCTTCAGTCCACTGTGAGCTGAAAACAGATCATAAGAGCGCAGAACAAACTGCACTCCTGTGATCCATAGGAGAAGTATGGTAAAAAAAAAAAAAACCTCAGCCATACTTCTCCTGTCTGTGGTGGGGGGAACTGGTTTGCCATTGGAAAATCTTTTTCCGATCGCCAATATATTCTTCCATATGTCTGTGTAAGCTTTCTGCTCCCACTCCACTTTGTACTCTTCTTGTAAAGCTCTGCCAAACAAATCTGCTCTAATAAAAGCTTCCACAAAAGGGAGGACGGTACAATCAACCACCTTCTAAACTCCACAAGCACCTTATGATCCATTAAAAAAAAAAAAAAAAAGAATATTTCCAAAGATTTGTCATGAGAACAGCCTAGCTTTTTATGACATCTAGCTGTAGAAATTGGCTTTCCACCTATTAGCAGCTATGTCTGGAATGGAACATTTTTGATGATTGACATAAACATGATTATCACTGCTATTTCTTTGCACGTGCCATAATATGTGCATTTTGCTCTAGGCATGTCTGTGCTTAACAGGTTCAAAAATACTTAAAGAATGACAGATGTATACACTGTACCTCTTTATCTGCAGCCCTCTCTCCTCCAGGGCCCTCTAAAGTACACAGAGCAGATCAAATGTCTCGGGAGGCAGGGGGCGGGGATCTAAAATCACACACTCCACAGCACACAAATAAGAGCTGAGTGTAATCTGGCACCTGAGTGAAGGAAATGGCCACCCTCCCCCCACACAGCCCCTCCTCCCCCTACAGATATTACACAGCCTTATTGGGAAGCATGCCCATCTAAAGACTAGTACACACAGGTTGAATGTCGGCAACCCATTCAGGCAAACATTTGACCCGTGTGTATGACAGCCGGACTGACAGAAGCTGGCCGTTCGGTTTCTGTGGGACGAGCATGCTGGAAAACTAGCAGCTGACCGGCTCCCCATCAGAGTATTCTGGCGGGGGGGCATTCCTCTATCAGAACACAATAGAATAGCAGGGGATAACGCTGTACTAACATCGGATTGTTAGTACAGCAGTTCCCACTGGAGCTGTCAATTTTTTTTCATTAGGCTTTAAGCTGTCAATACCTTCTCTGTGGTAGAGGGAGGGGGTGTCCTTATGAAATGTCTGGAATCAGAGAATATTGTCAGACATGGCACATAAAGGTTACAGAGGAAAGAGAGAGTAGCCAGGATCCACACTAGGCACTATGGGTTGAAACTGATACACACTATATGTGGATATGCTTTGTTCATTTTGCATTTCAAAGGTTTATAACCATTTAAAATAATGTTTACTTTTGAAATTTGTCTTTGTTTATACAGGTTATTAACCATAACTTCCTCAATCTTCAAACAATATAGATCTCCAATACTGTGATGTTGTCAGAGAAGGATAACATGAGGCAATCCATCATGGTTGGGAGCAAGGCCTATGGCTTCAGACAGGTAAGCTGCAGACAGGTCTCTCAGAATATTATGTCTGGACACTGGGCAAGTTATAACATTGCCTATCATCAATTATTATTTTCAAGCCACCTTTCGAAATGTTTACCTGCTTACTGATCACTCTATAGCACTTACTGCTACAGGGCAGCAGCTGTGCACAGGATCACGTGATATATATGTGATCCTGCACTTCCATCCACGGCGGGTGCGTGTGCGCTGCTGGTGAGCTGCTTCTGCTGGTGCCAGGCACTTGATGTCCTCTGGCACCCGCCGATCGTCGGCAATGCACAGAGAACTGAGATATGTGAACAAGGCTTTTCTAAGTTCTGACAGGGGGGAAGGGATCAATCCCGGGTTTCTGCAAAGCAGGGACTAGAATCATTCTCCTCCCCCCTAGTGAAAGCAGAACAGTGTACACAAAAACACTGGCTAGGCACACAGTTAACCCTTTGCTGACCCTAGATGTTTGACCCTTCCCAGCCAGTGTTATTAGTACAGTGACTGTGCATATTTTTAGCACTGATCACTGTATTAGTGTCACTGGTTCTCGCAAAGTGTCAACTGTCAGTTAGTGTACAATTGTCCAATATTGCAGTCCCACTATAAGTCGCTAATCTTCACCATTACTAGTATAAAAAATAATGAATACATAAAATTTCTATGAATGTATCCCATATTTTGTAGATGCTATAACGTTTGCAGGGATTTGTTTTTACAAATACATGTAGCAGAATACATATTGGCCTAAATTTATGAAGAAATGTGTTGTTGTTTTTTATTGCACTTGATCAAATACCAACCAAAAAAAAGCTCTATTTGTGGGTAAAAAAATGACATAAATTGTTTTTTGGGTAGTGTCGCAACAACTGCGCAATTGTAAGCTAAAGTAATGTAGTGCTGCATCGTAAACAATGGCCTGGTCATAAAGGGATGTAAATCTCCAGAAGGTCAAGTGGTTAAAGCATCAAAGGCTGTGAAATCTTAAAAGATAAATCCAGTCAAAACCTAACTAACGCTAAACCTGCTCTTTGCCACATTCTAAGACTATTCGATTACCTTTTCTGCACCCGATTCGGTTCCATGCTGAGCTGTCTTCAGCATGGAGGTGGGAGCAGGACTGGCACTCGACAACAGAAGCCCCATAGTAAGTTTATGGGTGATGATATGTGTCTGTGTTGTCATGTACTTGTGTGAAAAAGTTCTGTTCTCTTTGCAATGCTTCCTTTGTGTGAAATACCTGGTGATTTTGTCAGTCCCCCCACTTTTAAACTGATCATGCTAAGCATGGAAGCACATTCATCCCACTGTGGTCAGTTTTCTTCTTTACATTCTACTTTGGAGCTACAGGATGATGTGCTCACACAGAGCCTGCCTGTACTCCCATGGTCAGACTTCTGCTGACATGCTTTCCCACACAGCTCTTCATTGGAAAGATCCGTGTAAGGCTTTCACTCTGCCTCCTGCTAACTTGCCACCTGCACAGCAGCTCTTCACTGGAAAGATCAGTGTACTACTCTCCCTCTGCCTCCTACTGACACCCCCTCTGCACAGCTCTTCACTCGGAGGGTACTGCTCTCCCTCTGCCTCCTACTGACACTCCCTCTGTACAGCTCTTCACTCGGAGGGTACTGCTTTCCCTCTGCCTCCTGCTGACACACGCCCCCTTCACAGCTCTTTACTGGGAAGATCAGTGTACTGCTTTACCTCTGCCTCCTGCTGATATGTCCCCTGCACAGCTCTTCACTGGAAGGATTAGTGTACTGCTCTCCCTCTGCCTCCTACTGACACCCCCTCTGCACAGCTCTTCACTGGAAGGATCAGTGTACTGCTCTCCCTCTGCCTCCTACTGACACCCCCTCTGCACAGCTCTTCACTCGGAGGGTACTGCTTTCCCTCTGCCTCCTGCTGACACACGCCCCCTTCACAGCTCTTTACTGGGAAGATCAGTGAACTGCTTTACCTCTGCCTCCTGCTGACATGTCTCCTGCACAGCTCTTCAGTGGGAGGATTAGTTTACTGCTCTCCCTCTGCCTCCTGCTGCCAGCCCCCTGCACAGCTCTTCACTGGAAGGATCAGTAAACTGCCCTCCCTCTGCCCCCGGCTGACACCCCCCCCCCCCACAGCTCTTCACTGGAAGGATCAGTAAACTGCCCTCTCTCTGTCCCCTGTTGACACTTCCCTGCACAGCTCTTCACATGGCACCTCATGACAAAGAACTCCCTGAGGATCTGAAAAAAAAAAGAATTGTTGCTCTAAATAAAGATGGCCTAGGCTATAAGAAGATTGCCAAGACCCTAAAACTGAGCTGCAGCACAGTGGCCAAGACCATACAGCGGTTTATCAGGACAGGGTCCACTCAGAAAAGGCCTCGCCATTGCCGACCAAAGACGTTGAGTGCATGTGCTCAGCGTCATATCCAGAGGTTGTCTTTGGGAAATAGACGTATGAGTACCTACAGCATTGTTGCAGAGTTTGGAGGGGTGGGGGTCAGCCTGTCAGTGCTCAGACCATACGCCGCACACTGCATCAAATTGATCTGCATGGCTGTCGTCCCAGAAGGAAGCCTCTTCTAAAGATGATGCACAAGAAAGCCTGCAGTTTGCTGAAGACAAGCAGACTAAGGACATGGATTACTGGAACTATGTCCTGTGGTCTGATGAGACCAAGATAAACTTATTTGGTTCAGATGGTGTCAAGCGTGTGTCGCGGTAACCAGGTGAGGAGTACAAAGACAAGTGTGTCTTGCCCACAGTCAAGCATGGTGGTGGGAGTATCATGGTCTGGGGCTGCATGAGTGCTGCCGGCACTGGGGAGCTACAGTTCATTGAGGGAACTATGAATGCCAACATGTACTGTGACATACTGAAGCAGAGTATGATCCCCTCCCTTCGGAGACTGGGCCACAGGGCAGTATTCCAACATGATAACCACCCCAAATACACCTCCAAGATGATCACTGTCTTGCTAAAGAAGCTGAGGGTAAAGGTGATGGACTGGCCAAGCATGTCTCCAGACCTAAACGCTATTGAACAACTGTGGGGCATCATCAAATGGAAGGTGAAGGAGAGCCAGGTCTCAAACATCCACCAGCACAGTGATGTCATCATGGAGGAGTGGAAGAGGACTCCAATGGCAACCTGTGAAGCTCTGGTGAACTCAATGCCCAAAAGGGTTAAGGCAGTGCTGGAAAATAATGGTGGCCACACAAAATATTGACAATTAGGGCCCAATTTGGACATCGTCTTTTAGGGGTGTACTCACTTTTGTTGCCAGTGGTTTAGACATTAATGGCTGTGTGTTGAGTTATTTTGAGGGGACAGCAAATTTACACTGTTATACAAGCTGTACACTCACTACTTTACATTGTAGCAAAGTGTCATTTCTTCAGTGTTGTCACATGAAAATATATTATAAAATGTTTACACAAATGTGAGGGGTGTACTCACTTTTATGAGATACTGTATATTGTACAGGACACCGGGAATGTGTCCTGGATGGCAGGTACATTTCCCCGATATTTGAGTTGTGGTACCTATAATGGGGTCAGTTGCAGAGCTTTTGTGGTACTCAGGGGGTGGTCTCTTTAATGGGGTCAGTTGCAGAGCTTTTGTGGTACTCAGGGGTTAAGCCCCAGGTGAGGGAGGCTTGAAAGGCAGCAGAGGGAAATCAGCACCTGTGTCAAGGAAGTGAGTGGGAGAGAGACAGAGACTCACAAGCTGTGTAGTGAGTGGAAGCTCTCAGACAAGCTGAGTCAAGGGCTACTAACCTTCCCCCTGTGCGGCCTGCCTGGCACCACCCTGACTTTGGAGGAGCCTGACCCCTGTATGGGACCAAAGACTAGTGGTGAGCCTGTTGCTTTATTACCAATACCAGGATTTGGACTGTTATTTACTTTGGCTAAAGTAAGCTGCCTTTTGTTTTGCTGCAATTCAAATAAATGAACTGTTTTGTTTTTACCAAACTGGCTGGCAGTCATTCCAGAGCTACCCCAGGTTATATATATACATATATATATATATATATATATATATATATATATATATATATATATATAACATACAGTGCCTTGAAAAATTATTCATACCCCTTGAAATTTTCCTATGTGATAGACCAACGCATAGTGGCACATAATTGTAAAGTGGAAGGTAAATTGGTTTTCAAAATGTTTTCAAATAAAAATAAATTAAAAAAAGGGTTAGGTTTTAAAAAAAATATCCCACGCTTTGAACAGTGTACTGTTCAATCCATCATCCAAAAATGGAAAGAGTACGGCACAACTGCAAACCTACCAAGACATGGCTGTCCACCTAAACTGACAGGCTGGGCAAGGAGAGCATTAATCACAGAAGCAGACAAGGGACCCATGGTAACTCTGGAGGAGATCCACAGCTCAGGTGGGAGAATCTGTCCAGAGGACAACTATTAGTCGTGCACTCCACAAATCTGGCCTTTATGGAAGAGTGGCAAGAAGAAAGCCATTGTTGACAGAAAGCCATAAGAAGTCCCATTTGCAGTTTGTGAGAAGCCATGTGGGGGACACAGCAAACATGTGGAAGAAGGTGCTCTGGTTAAGTGGGACCAAAATTTAACTTTTTTACCTAAAAGCAAAACGCTTTGTGTGGCAAAAAACTAACACTGCACATCAACCGTAACACACCATTCCCACCGTGAAACATGGTGGTGGCATCATGTTGTGGGGATACTTTTCTTCAGTAGGGACAGGGGAGCTGGTCAGAGTGTATGGGAAGATGGATGGAGCCAAATGAAGGGCAATCTTAGAAGAAAACCAGTCTACAAAAGACTTGATCATGGGGCAAAGGCTCACCTTCCAGCAGGACAATGACCCTAAACTTACAGCCACAATGGGGTTGATTTACAAAAGGCAAATCCACTGTGCACTACCAGTGCACTGCAAGTGCATTTGGAAGTGCAGTCACTATAGATCTGAGGGGAAGATCTGAAATGTGGGGAAGCTCAGCTATTTTATATCATCCAATCATGTGCAAGCAAAAATGCTGTTTTCTATTTTCCTTGCAAGTCCCCCTTTAGATCTACAACGACTAAATTTCCAAGGGCACTTGCAGTGCACAGTGGATTTGCCTTTAACCACTTACGGACCGCCCGCCGCAGTTTTACGTCGGTAATTTGACGTTAAATACCGGGGTTATGGCAGTGGATAGCTGCCATAACTCTGATATTTTTTTAAACTGCGGGCGGTCCACTTTAACATAAGGGTGGTCCCAGCAGCAGATTCGCTGCGGGATCATGCTTATGGGTGGCGGGAGAGGTGCCCCCCAACCGCTTCCCAGTCGTTTTCCCCGCTTACCGGAACCGCCGGTACCGGGGAAAACGATCCAATCTGCTGTCCCCTCAGGCAGGAAGTCGAGTGAGGGCAAGATGACCCTCACTCGACTCTATGGCCTTGGAGGACCAGAGAGACGTCATACGCCGCTTCCTAGCAATGGATTTAAAGAGCCCATTTTTTTCAAGATGAAAAAAATTACTTTTTTTATTTTTTAGTGTAGATGTGAGATCTTTTTGACCCCAGATCTCACATTTAAGAGGTCCTGTCATGCTTATTTCTATCACAAAGGATGTTTACATTCCTTGTAATAGAAAAAAAAGTGATAAAAAAAACAAACTGTAAAAATAAAAAAAAGAACGATAAAATAAATAGGAAAAAATAAAAAATAAAATTAAAAGCGCCCGTCCCCGCTAGCTCGCGCACAGAAGTGTGTGTTCAAACCACACATGTGAGGTATCACCACGATCATTAGAGCAAGAGCAATAATTTGAGCCCTAGACCTCCTCTGTAACTCTACATTGGCAACCTGTAGAAATTTTAAAAATGTAGTCTATGGGGATTTTTAAGTACCAATGTTTGTCGCCATTCCACAAGCGTGCGCAATTTTGAAGCATGGCATGTTGTATATCTATTTACTCGGCGTAACATTATCTTTCACATTATAGAAACAAATTGGACTAACTTTACTGTTTTCTTATTTTTTAATTAAAAAAGTAAATTTTGTTTGTAAGACCGCTGTGCAAATATGGTGTGATAAAAAATATATTTCAACGATCTCCATTTTATTCTCTAGGGTCTCTGCTAAAAATATATATTTTTTTTGGGGGTTCTAAGTAATTTTCTAGCAAAAAAAGAATGATTTTAACTTGTAAACAACAAGTGTCAGAAAAAGGCCGGTCCAGAAGTGGTTAATAAATAAACCCCATTGGAATGGTTTAGATCAAAGCAAATTCACGTGTTAGAATGGCCCAATAAAAGTCCAGACCTAAATCTAATTGAGAATCTGTGGCAAGACTTAAAAATTGCTATTCACAGATGTAATCTGACAGGGCTTGAGCTTCTTTGCAAAGAAGAATGAGCATAAATTTCACTCTCTAGATGTGCAAAGCTGGTAGAGACATACCCAAAAAGACTTCCAGATGTAATTGCAGCAAAAGGTGGTTCTACAAAGTATTGACTCAGGGGGGGGCTGAATACAAATGCACGCCACACTTTTTAGATATCTATTTGTAAAGAATTTTGAAAACCATTTATCATTTTCCTTCCACTTCACAATTATGTGTTAGGGGTACACTGACCATGACAGTTTGGTTAACAGTACATCACAGGACTTGCCACTATGGCTATCAGAGGGTGAAATAAGGGAAAGGATAGATAAAATTAACACAAGTAAATCACCAGGCCCGGATGGCATACATCCAAGAGTACTTAAAGAACTCAGTAAGGTTATATCTAGACCACTGTTCCTGATCTTTGCTGACAGTATTTTGACAGGAAATGTACCACGGGACTGGAGAAAAGCTAATGTGATACTGATATTCAAAAAAGGGCAGAGGCATGTCCCGGGAAATTATAGGCCGTTCAGCCTGACGTCAATAGTATGTAAACTTCTGGAGGGGATGATAAGGGACTATATCCAAGAGTTTGCTAAAGAAAACAACATCATCAGCAGTAATCAGCACGGGTTTACAAAGGGGTGATTTATAAACTAAGGGCAACAGGCATCGACCACAAGGTTTGCTCTTGGATACGGAACTGGTTAAAGGGGCGTGTCCAAAGGGTGGTAATAAACAACGCATACTCGGACTGGTCTGGGGTGGTAAGTGGGGTCCCTCAAGGCTCAGTTCTGGGACCAATTTTGTTCAATTTATTCATAAAAAGCATTGAGGACGGGATCAGTAGCTCGATCTCAGTTTTTGCAAATGACACAAAATTGAGCAGGGCAATAACTTCACATCGTGAGGCAGAAATCTTACAGAATGACCTGAAAAAAATAACAAGAGTGGGCAACTACATGGCAAATGAGGTTTAATGTGGATAAGTGCAAGGTATTGCACTTAGGGACCAATAACATAAAATCAATATACAAGCTAGGGGGGGACCTCTGGGGGTATCAAAAATGGAGAAATATCTGGGGGTCTTAGTGGAAGATAGATTAGGCAACAGCATGCAATGTCAAGCTGCAGCTGCCAAAGCCGGCAGAATTTTGGCATGCATAAGGAAGGGGATATACTGTATTCCAGACATAAAACTATAATCCTACCACTTTATAAAACTCTGGTCCGACCACATCTGGAGTATTCTGTCCAGTTCTGGTCGCCAGTCCTCAGAAGGGATGTATTGGAGCTTGAGAGAGTACAGAGAAGGGCAACAAAACTTATTAGGGGATCAGAGGACCTTAATTACAAAGAGCATTTAAAAGCACTAGATTCATTCTCCCTGGAGAAGAAACGTCTGAGAGGGGACATGATCAGTGGCGTAGCGTGGGGGGTGCTGCCGGTGCGGGCCGCCCCGGGCGCAATATTCAGGGGGGCGCAGTTAGGGCGGCTGTGCTGTCCCTGAAATGTCAGTTACCGACGTCCTTTCACTGTGAAGATTCAGAGTCTATAGCTGCTCCGCCTCTCCACTGCCTTCTCAGCCTATGGGATCACAGTGTACACGCCCCCTTCCCCAGCGCGCCTTGTTTGATAACGGAGCAGAAGACGTGGACAGCTGGAGAAGAGAGGAGAGGACGGGCTGCAGCCTTATAGAAGAAGGTGAGCTCGGGAAGATAAACCAAATGTTTTCTTGTCAGTATTTACCCTGCTGAGGAGGAGGAAGGGCAGAGGCTGTGTTTCCTCTTGCAGGGCTCCTCCTGTCTCTGAGCCTGATCGATAGATTTCATGTGAGGAACAGTGCACTGCTTCTGGAGGAAGGACATGCCCTAAACATCTCCCCCAATCCCTGCTACATCTCCCTACTCATTACCTGCCCACCCCCTCCTCTTCTGCATTACCATATCCAATGTCTGTGAGCTGCTGGAGCACTACAAGTACCAGCATGCCAGGAAATGGGGGCAGCAGCAGTGTGTTCAATCAGGCTGATATTTAGATGGTGTGTGTACTTTATGTGTACTGTGTGTATATTTTATATATACTGTGTGTATAGTGTATGTGTATACTTTATATATTCTGTGTGTATGTGTATACTGTGTATATATACTGTGTGTGTGTATAATGCATGTGTATACTGTGTGTATAATGTATGTGTATACTGTGTGTATAATGTATGTGTATACTGTGTGTGTATAATGTATGTGTATACTGTGTGTATAATGTATGTGTATACTGTGTGTATAGTGTATGTGTATACTTTATATATACTGTGTGTATGTGTATACTGTGTATATATACTGTGTGTGTGTATAATGCATGTGTATACTGTGTGTATAATGTATGTGTATACTGTGTGTATAATGTATGTGTATACTGTGTGTGTATAATGTATGTGTATACTGTGTGTATAATGTATGTGTATACTGTGTGTATAATGTATGTGTATACTGTGTGTGTGTATAATGTATGTGTATACTGTGTGTATAATGTATGTGTATACTGTGTGTATAATGTATGTGTATACTGTGTGTATAATGTATGTGTATACTGTGTGTGTGTATAATGTATGTGTATACTGTGTGTGTGTATAATGTATGTGTATACTGTGTGTATACTGTGTGTGTATAATGTATGTGTATACTGTGTGTATAATGTATGTGTATACTGTGTGTGTGTATAATGTATGTGTATACTGTGTATATATACTGTGTGTATAATGTATGTGTATACTGTGTGTATACTGTGCGTATAATGTATGTGTATACTGTGTGTATAATGTATGTGTATACTGTGTGTGTGTATAATGTATGTGTATACTGTGTATATATACTGTGTGTATAATGTATGTGTATACTGTGTGTATAATGTATGTGTATACTGTGTGTGTATGTATAATGTATGTGTATACTGTGTGTGTATAATGTATGTGTATACTGTGTATATATACTGTGTGTATAATGTATGTGTATACTGTGTGTGTATAATGTATGTGTATACTGTGTGTGTATGTATAATGTATGTGTATACTGTGTGTGTATAATGTATGTGTATACTGTGTATATATACTGTGTGTATAATGTATGTGTATACTGTGTGTATAATGTATGTGTATACTGTGTGTGTATAATGTATGTGTATACTGTGTGTGTGTATAATGTATGTGTATACTGTGTGTATGTATAATGTATGTGTATACTGTGTGTGTGTATAATGTATGTGTATACTGTGTATATATACTGTGTGTATAATGTATGTGTATACTGTGTGTATAATGTATGTATATACTGTGTGTATTGTGTATATATACTGTGTGTGTATAATGTATGTGTATACTGTGTGTGTGTATAATGTATGTGTATACTGTGTATATAGTGTATAGTGTATGTGTATACTTTATATATACTGTGTGTATAATGTATGTATATACTGTGTGTATAATGTATGTGTATACTGTGTGTATAATGTATGTATATACTGTGTGTATAATGTATGTGTATACTGTGTGTATAGTGTATGTGTATACTTTATATATACTGTGTGTATAGTGTATGTGTATACTGTGTATATATACTGTGTGTATAATGTATGTGTATACTGTGTATATATACTGTGTGTATAATGTATGTGTATACTGTGTATATATACTGTGTGTATAATGTATGTGTATACTTTATATATACTGTGTGTATAGTGTATGTGTATACTGTATGTATACTGTGTGTATGCGTGTGTATACTGTATGTATACTGTGTGTGTGTATGCGTGTGTATACTGTATGTATGTATATTGTGTGTCTATGTATACTGTGTATGTGTACATACTGTATGTATACTGTGTCTGTGTGTGCATACTGTATGTGTTCCATGTGTCCCCACTGCCGCTCAATGGAAGTCAATCTAACAATGGACTTCTGTTGAACAGACATGTTGGTAAAAATCCGCTCAATCAGTGACTGTGTTGGCAACCATCCACAGAGAGGAGAAAATCCACTTGTTGCCATTTGGAAGCAGCCAAATGGTGCACTGCTGAGCTCGGCCTTGGATCAGGCAGCAGGGCAGGTCTGGGTGCATATAAAATGAGAAATAAAATATAGTCCATGCAGTATTGCTTGTGCTTGAAAAGTGCTCCGTGCAAAATCCCAATGACACCTTGAGTAATTGTGCCCACACACAGTGCTGTGATCCTCCACCAGATGTACCAGCCTCTCACCTGAGGAGTGTGTCTATGAGCATATAAATCCATCAGGCAACCTCCAGGGATATAAGCCGTCACTGGGAAGAAGGTATGGACTCAAAGCACCTCTCTCCACTGCACACTGTGGTCATCTCCAATCCCCCAAATGGAATAAGAAGGGACAGACCATAGTGTGATACTGTATGAACTTTCACATTTATTGATAAAAGACATATTCCAGCATAAAATACAATGCAATCGGCGTCCAAGCGCCGCTGTTCCGCTTCCTTATTGACTGCGGGTGGCGTCAGACTCTCCTCCCTCCCTTCCGCATGCGTTACGTCCCTCGGGGCGGGACTTCCACAGGTGGGGGGGCGCAATTTACTTGCATTGCCCCGGGCGCTGACAACCCACGCTACGCCACTGGACATGATAGTGATTTACAAATACATTAACGGTGATCAGAGCATAGAAAAAAACTATTCAGTTGCAAGGAATGCATGTGGACACAAGGTCATACAATGCGTTTAGAGGAGAAGAGATTCAACCTCAGGCTACGCAGGGGGTTCTTTACTGTAAGGGCTACAAGACTGTGGAATTCCCTGCCACAAATGGTAGTAACTACGGGAAGTATGGCTACTTTAAAAAGACTCTTGGACGTACATCTCAAGGATCGAAACATTCAGGGGTATGAGAAAACAATACGTCCACACACACCTACACGGGTTGAACTGGATGGACTATTGTCAACCTCACCTACTATGTAACTATGTACTATGTAACCTACTATGTGCCACTTGGTGTTGGTCTATTACATAAAACCCCAAAAAAATACATTTAAGTTTTTGGTTGCAACATGACAAGATGTGGAAAATTTCAAGGGGTATGAATACATTACATTTCAAGGCACTATATGTATGTACTGTATATATACAGTTAGGTCCATATATATTTGGACACAGGCACAATTTTCATACTTTTGGCTCTGTATGCCACCAGAATAAAATTAAAATGAAATAATCAAAATGAATTTGTAATGCAGACTTTCAGCTTTAATTCAAGGGGTTGAACATAAGTATCAAGTACCCATTTTAGTAACTGCAACTTTTTTTATACACAGCCCCCCCTCCCCTTCATTTTCAGGGGCTCAAATGTAATTTGACATATACCATAATAAATAAAATGTTAATTTTTAACATTTTGTTGAGAATCCTTTACTGGCAATGACTGCCTGAAGTCTGGAACCCATGGACATTACCAAAGACTGGGTTTCCTCCTTTTTGATGCTTTGCCAGGCTCTAACTTCAGCTGTCTTCTGTAGTTCTTTGTTTCTGGGTCTTTCTGACTTTAGTTTTGCCTTCAGCAAGTGAAATGCATGCTTAATTCTGTTCAGATCAGGTGATTGACTCGCCCATTGCACCATTTTTTACTTCTTTTTCTTCAAAAGCTCCTGGGTTGTTTTTGCAGTGTGTTTTGGATCCTTGTCCATCTGTACTGTGAAGCGCCGTCCAATCAACTTTGCTGCATTTGGGTGAATCTGTGCTGACAGTATATCTCTAAACACTGCAGAATTCATCCAGCTGCTTATGTCTTCTGTCACATCATCAATAAACACCAATAACCCAGTGCCACTGAAAGCCATGTATGCCCATGCCATCACACTGCCTCCACCATGTTTTACAGATGACATTGTGTGCTTTGGATAATGAGCTGTTCCAAGCCTTCTCCACCCTTTTTTTCATTCACATCATTCTGGTACAGATTAATCTTAGTTTCATCCATCCAAAGAATGCTTTTCCAGAAATGGTCTGGCTTTTTTAGATGTTTTTTGGCAAAGTCTAATCTGGCTTTTCTATTCTATTGTCTGTATTTGCTCACGTTAAGTCTTCTCTTGATTGTAGACTTTGACAATGATACGCCCACCTCCTGGATAGTGCCCTTCCTTTGTCTGGAATGTTGTGAATGGGTTTTTCTTTACCATAGAGAGGATCTTGCGATCATCCACCACTGTTGTCTTCCGTGGACATCCGGGCCTTTTTATGTTGCTGAGCTCACCAATGCGTTCTTTCCTCAGAGTGTACCAAACTGCGGATTTGGCCACCCCTAATGTAGCTGCTATCTCTCTGTTTCGTTTTTGAAGCCTTACAATGGCCTGTATCACTTGCATGGACAGCTCCTTTGAAAGCATGATGTAGGTTCACAGCAATAGATTCCAAATGCAAATACCACACTTAGAATCAACTCAAGACCTTTTGCCTGCCTAATTGATGAAGAAATAACGAAGGAGTAGCCCACACCTGGCCATGAAACAGAGTTTGATTCAGTTGTCCAATTACTTTTGGTCCCTTGAAAAAAGGGGGATGGCTATTCTTAAGAGCTGTAATTCCTAAACCCTTCCTCCAATTTGGATGTATATACCCACAAATTAAACCTGAGAGTTTGCACTTTTGGTCCATATCCATTATATAACTATAGCTTGAATATTTTTTGGTCAATACCTGAAAAAAAACAAAAATTGTGCCTGTATCAAAATATACTGTATATGGACCTAACTGTGTGTGTTTGTGTGTGTATGTATATGTGTGTGTGTATATATATATATACACACTGCTAAAATTAAATGAACACTTTTTAATCAGAGTATAGCATCAAGTCAATCAAACTCCTGGGATATTGATCTGGTCAGTTAAGTAGTAGAGGGGGTTGTTAATAAGTTTCAGCTGCTTTGGTGTTAATGAAATTAACAGGGGCACTAGATGGGCAACAATGGGACAACCTCCAGAATGGTTTTACAAGTGAAGGCCACTGAAATTGTTTCCCCTACTCATGTTTTCTGACTGTTTTTCACTAGTTTTGCATTTGGCTAGGGTCAGTGTAACTACTGGTAGCATGAGGTGATATCAGGACCCTATAGAGGTTGCACAGGCATTCCAACTCCTCCAGGATTGCACATCAAGACGTGCCATTGCCAGAAGGGTTGCTGTGTCTCCCACCGCAGTCTCAAGAGCATGAAAGAGATTCCAGGGGACAGGCAGTTACTCTAGGAGAGCTGGACAGGACCATAGAAGGTCTTTAACCCATCAGCAGGACAAGTATCTGCTCCTTTGTGCAATAAGGAACATGATGAGCACTGCCAGAACCCTACAAAATGACCTCCAGCAGACCACTGACCAAACAATCTGAAACAGACTTAATGAGGGTGGCCTGGGGGCCCAACATCCTCTAGTGGGCCCTGTGCTCACTGCCCGCTACCATGGACCTCGATTGGCATTTGCCATTGAACACCAGAATTGGCAGGTCCGCCACTGGCACCCTGTGCTTTTCACAGATGAGAGAAGGTTGACCCTGAGCACATGTGACAGACGTAAAAGGGTCTGGAGAATCCGTGGAGAATTTTATGCTCCCTTTAACATTGCTCAGAATGACCAGTTTGGTAGTGAGTCTGTTATGGTCTGGGGAGGCATATCCATGGAGGGACACACAAACCCCTACAGGCTAGACAATGGCACTCTGACTGCCATTAGGTATTAAGATCAAATCTTTGGACCCACTGTCAGACCCAATGCTGGTGCAGGGGGATCCTGGGTTCCTCCTGGTGTATGACAATGTCCGGCCTCATGTGGCGAGAGTATGCAGCAAGATCCTGGAAGATGAAGGAATTGATACAACTGAATGGCCCCCACGCTCACCTGACCTAAATCCAATAGAACACCTCTGGGACATTATGTTTTGGTCCATCTGACGCCACCAGGTTGCACCTCAGTCTGTTCAGGAGCTCAGTGATGCCCTAGTCAAGATCTAGGAGGAAATACCCCAGGACACCATCTGCTTTCTCAAAAGAAGCATGCCCGATGTTGTCAGGCATGCATACAAGCACATGGGGACCATACAAACTACCGAGTACCATTTTGAGTTGCTGAATTGAAATTTCAGCAAAATGGACTAGCCTGCTGCATCATTTTTTCACTTTGATTTTCAGGGTGTCTTCAAATTCAGCCCTCTGTAGGTCGATAATTTTCATTTCCATCAAACAATGTGGCATCTTTTCCTTCCTAACACATTACCCAGTCCATATCAGTATAGATATCCAGCATGATATTTTTCCTTATTGAGATCTGATCTGTGTTTTCAAAGTGTTCCTTTATTTATTTTTTTTGAGCAGTGTATATATACATATACAGTATCTGACAAAAGTGAGTACACCCCCAAGTTTTTGTAAATATTTTATTATATCTTTTCATGTGACAACACTGAAGAAATGACACTTTGCTACAATGTAAAGTAGTGAGTGTACAGCTTGTATAACAGTGTAAATTTGCTGTCCTCTCAAAATAACTCAACACACAGCCATTAATGTCTAAACCACTGGCAACAAAAAGTAAGTACACCCCTAAGTCAAAATGTCCAAATTGAGCCCAATTAGCCATTTTCCCTTCCTGGTGTCATGCTGTCATGTGACTCCTTAGTGTTACAAGGTCTCAAAGATATAATAAAATATTTACAAAAATGTGAGGGGTGTTTTCACTTTTGTGAGATACTGTGTGTGGGTATATATATATATATATATATATATATATATATATATATATATATATAAATCTTATGTAAAAAAGAAAAAATATATATAAAAGCAGTGTGTGCAATGTGTATGACCTATCCGATACTGTATGTAGGGTATATATGAAATTAGACTTCATGCACGTATGCCTGGGTACACATCTAATGTCCATATGCATCACACATAGGGTGGTGAGTAGATGTCCTAAATAAATTTACCATAGAACATTGATTTAACAGAACATTTAAAGCGGTTGTAAACCCAAAGTTCAAAAAAAAAAAAAAAAAACCTGCAATACGAAGGCATAATGAGCTAGTATGCATCGCATACTAGCTCATTATGTATTACTTACCTTAGAGCGAAGCCCCGACACGGACCCCCGGACATCGCTGCGGGCGCTGCCATGATCCCTCGCTGTCTCTTCCGGGTTCGGCGGCTCCGGCGCGGTGATTGGCTGGAAGAGACGGCTCCGGCGCGATGATTGGCCAGAGCCGCGATGACGTCACTCCCGCACATGCGCGCGGGAGTGATTTTCCGGCAAGCTCCCGGCAAATAGATTGAAGGTTCCCCCGGACCTTCAGAGCGCATGCGCCGCTCGCGCGAGCGGCTGCATGCACTGTAAATATCTCCTAAACCATGCCGGTTTAGGAGATATTATTTGTACCTACAGGTAAGCCTTATTATAGGCTTACCTGTAGGTAAAAGTGTAAAAAAGCGGGATACTACCGCTTTAACATAAAAAAATTTTTCTGGGGGGTCATCGAGGAAGACCACCCAGACAACAAGGATGGTATGGCCCACCCAGAAGACCCATGGTGAATCAGAGATACCCCCAACCCAGGGGACCAGGGGTTATACACGGTATCCATGGGGACGCAACCAAGATGGGGGAACAGGACAAGCTCCCAGAACCACAGGAGGAGGGAAGAAGAAAAAGAAGAGAGTACTAGGTATTTTTTATTTTTAATCTAAGTAGTGTGGATTTTACAAAGGAGGAATTGAGTATTTTAGATTTAAGCCTCAAGTATGCCCCAGATAAAGAAATCGATAAGTTTGAGGTGTACAAAGATTTACAGAAATGTATGAGGAAATTAAATCTTAAGAATTTTTTTACACTTAAAGGAGAGAATAAACCATTACAGTCTACAGAATGTAAACATACTGGATTAAAGAATCACTCCTTATTTAATCCTAAAGTACAAGGAAACAATTGCATAGGAGCTTTTAAAAGGATGGTCGAGGGAGACTTAAAGAGATTGGAGGTGAAGGGCATGAGAAATAAGAATATGTGGAAGACTATTCAAGGAATAGAAAAGAAAAAGAAGGTTGTCATCCGCCCAGCAGACAAGGGAGATCGATTGGTTATATTGAATAAATGTGACTATGAAGAAGAGATGGTAAATCTCTTGAGGGTTGAAGGCACATACAGAAAGTTGGAAATAATCCTAAAAGGCAATATGAGAAGAAACTCAGGGCCTATATGAAAAAGGGCAAAGGGTATACTAAGTAAAAAGGAGGCTAGATATCTTTTTCCTGAAGCTCCAAAAACACCAGTGATGTATTGTCTAACTAAGATACACATGATATATTGTCTACCTAAGATACACAAAAGGCTAGAGAAACCACCAGGTGGGCCTATTATCAGTGGAGTGGACTCCTTATTCTCCAGATTGGACAAATACTTGTTCAAGTATCTACAACATGTGGTACAGGAAGGGAGATCCTATCTGAGGGATAGTACACAGTTAATTACAGAGATCCAGGATATCAGTAATATCGATCAATGTTTTCTAGTTACTATAGATGCCAACTCCCTCTATACTAGTATAGTACAGAGAGATGGGACAATGGGGTTTCAAAAGCCCTATATGAAGGTACAGATTTAAAGCAAGAACAGGTCTACTATATTTTGGAGGGTCTGGGGCTGGCAATGGAGAGTATTTTTGGTATGGTAACAACTATTATGTACAGACCAAAGGAGTGGCCATGGGAGCCCATTACACTCCAAGTGTGGCCAATCTGTTCATGAATATGTGGGAGGAGGAACAGATTTACAGTGTGGAGAGACCCCATTTGAAGTTCTACCGGCGATATATATCATCTTATGGGAAGGATTATAAGAGTCCCTGAAAAGGTTCCTTGACGAGATCAACCACAATAAATATGGGATTTTATTTACTGGGAACAGGAATTGGCAACAAGTCGATTATCTATACCTTCAGATATACTGTATAAAGAGGGAGACACACTGTGTACTAGGACCTTTTTTAAGCCCACCGATAGAAATTAATACACACTGGTTTCTATCTGCCATCACCCAAGATGGAAAGAACTATCCCTAAGGGTCAGTTGATGAGACGGAATTGTGATAGGATGGAAGATTATGACGAAAAAGCTGAAGTAATGGTGAATAAATCTGAGGAAAAAGGCTATCAAAGGGAGAACTTAGAAAGACTACAGAGAAATACTCCTGACCGAGAGAGTTAGGAAGAAAGAGAAGAATATGGATCTGGCCTTTATCACAGGGTTTAACAAACAGTTTAGGTCCATTGAACATATTGTGAGGAAGTACTGGCCTATTTTAAAATCAGAATTTTCTCTAAGATCCTTCCTAGGAGGCCTAGGTTTATTTATAGGAGAGCACTTACAATAAGGAACCGTCTTGTCCACAATATTATAGACCCTCCTAGAAATGTAAGGCTTCTTTCAGAACTAAAAGGATTTTATAGGTGCCAGAAATGTTTGCCTTGTAAGGTGAGCAAAAATACAACCCAGAAAGAGAGACATTTTTAAGTCCTCGGTCCTTAATAAACTATTTCAAATCAAGGTTTTAATTACTTGTAAAAGCATACATGTGAAATATGTGGTTGAATGTCCTTGCCGGCTTCAATACGTGGGGAGGACCACCAGGCCCCTCTTCGTTAGGATTAGGGGACACATTAATACCATCAGGAAAGGGTTCCCCTAACACAGTTTATCCAGACATTTTTCAGAGATGCATAATAGAGACCAAAGGGACTTATATTTTACGAAATAGACCAAATTAGGGACATTGGAGAGGGGATAATAAAAAGGCCAAGGTATCCCAAAATGAGACCAAATGGATTTATCATATGAGGTCCCTGCATCCTGGGGTCCTCAATATTGATATAGATTTGAATTGTTTAATTTCCAATTTTTAATCTGTGACACTCACCCTTCATTCCTTTTGTGATGGGCACAGATACAGGATGTATTCAGATATACATGCACATAGTCCTGTTATTCGTTTTCTTTTTTTTATATATATTCTTTATGCATTTTAGGAGAGATCATGTACATCATATATTTCCTCCTTTATATACCTCCCCTATTAGATATATTCCATGAATTTAAAATAATTTTTATATATTTTTATATTTTTTATATTTAACTATTATTATTTTATATATTTAATTTCTACTCATCTCCTACTTCTATGTTCAATTAATTTAGGACATCTACTCACCACTCTATTTGTGATGAGTATGGACATTAGACGTGTACCCAGGCATACATGCATGTAGTTTCATTTCATATATACCATACATACATAGGATAGGTCATACACATTGCACATACCCTTTCTAATATATATTTTTTCTTTTTTTTTTATATAAGATATATATATTTTTTATGGGGGTTCCTATGTGTATATATATATATATATATATATAGTTACATGTACTGTATATATATATAGTTACATGTACTGTATATATATATATATATATATATATATATATATATATATATATATACAGTGGGTACGGAAAGTATTCAGACCCCCTTAAATTTTTCACTCTTTGTTATATTGCAGCCATTTGCTAAAATCATTTAAGTTCATTCTTCTTCCTCATGAATGTACACATAGCACCCCATACTGACAGAAAAACACAGAATTGTTGACATTGTTGCAGATTTATTAAAAAAGAAAAACTGAAATATCACATGGTCCTAAGTATTCAGACCCTTTGCTCAGTATTTAGTAGAAGCCCCCTTTTGATCTAATACAGCCAGGAGTCTTTTTGGGAAAGATGCAACAAGTCTTTCACACCTGGATTTGGGGATCCTCTGCCATTCCTCCTTGCAGATCCTCTCCAGTTCTGTCAGGTTGGATGGTAAACGTTGGTGGACAGCCATTTTTAGGTCTCTCCAGAGATGCTCAATTGGGTTTAAGTCAGGGCTCTGGCTGGGCCATTCAAGAACAGTCACGGAGTTGTTGTGAAGCCACTCCTTTGTTATTTTAGCTGTGTGCTTAGGGTCATTGTCTTGTTGGAAGGTAAACCTTCGGCCCAGTCTGAGGTCCAGAGCACTTTGGAGAAGGTTTTTGTCCAGGATATCCCTGTACTTGGCCGCATTCATCTTTCCCTCGATTGCAACCAGTCGTCCTGTCCCTGCAGCTGAAAAACACCCCCACAGCATGATGCTGCCACCACCATGCTTCACTGTTGGGACTGTATTGGACAGGTGATGAGCAGTGCCTGGTTTTCTCCACACATACCGCTTAGAATTAAGGCCAAAAAGTTCTATTTTGGTCTCATCAGACCAGAGAATCTTATTTCTCACCATCTTGGAGTCCTTCAGGTGTTTTTTAGCAAACTCCATGCGGGCTTTCATGTGTCTTACACTGAGGAGAGGTTTCCGTCGGGCCACTCTGCCATAAAGCCCCGACTGGTGGAGGGCTGCAGTGATGGTTGACTTTCTACAACTTTCTCCCATCTCCTGACTGCATCTCTGGAGCTCAGCCACAGTGATCTTTGGGTTCTTCTTTACCTCTCTCACCAAGGCTCTTCTCCCCCGATAGCTCAGTTTGGCCGGACGGCCAGCTCTAGGAAGGGTTCTGGTCGTCCCAAACGTCTTCCATTTGAGGATTATGGAGGCCACTGTGCTGTTAGGAACCTTAAGTGCAGCAGAAATCTTTTTGTAACCTTGGCCAGATCTGTGTCTTGCCACAATTCTGTCTCTGAGCTCTTCAGGCAGTTCCTTTGACCTCATGATTCTCATTTGCTCTGACATGCATTGTGATCAGGAAGGTCTTATATAGACAGGTGTGTGGCTTTCCTAATCAAGTCCAATCAGTATAATCAAACACAGCTGGACTCAAATGAAGGTGTAGAACCATCTCAAGGATGATCAGAATAAATGGAAAGCACCTGAGTTAAATATATGAGTGTCACAGAAAAGGGTCTGAATACTTAGGACCATGTGATATTTCAGTTTTTCTTTTTTAATAAATCTGCAACAATGTCAACAATTCTGTGTTTTTCTGTTCGTATGGGGTGCTATGTGTACATTCATGAGGAAGAAGAATGAACCTAAATGATTTTAGCAAATGGCTGCAATATAACAAAGAGTGAAAAATTTAAGGGGGTCTCAATACTTTCCGTACCCACTGTATATGTAATTCATCACATTTTATAGGCTTTTTATAGCTTGACTTTTTGGGTTTTTTATGTTTATTTTTTCATTGTTTATTTCTCATAATTTTTTCATTTTTATTTTTTTTCTTATATTTTCCTTAGTATACACACTACTTATAGGACTATTTTTTATATACCATACATACAATGGATTATGGTTTTATTATCAATAAGGTACCGTATTTTTATTTTATGGCAGGATTTGTTGTAAAATTATACTTGCATTTTTGTATTTTTTGTTTTTATTTATGGAGGCTATCCAGTGCACGCTGTATTTGCATAGTGTGGATTGCTCAGCAGACATTTAATTGTTTACTTTATTATGTTTTGTAATGTTTTCTTCACATTAAACTGCATTGTATCAAATATATTAGGATCCTGGATGTTGATAGGGACTTTGACCCATTGATTGACCGCTCTCGTTGTCGTCCGGTTATTGACGCCAATATACATTTATTGTTTCCCATTGCTGCCTGGGAACTACACAGTATAAATGTAGCGGGATATACGCTAATGACGCTGCTCCTGAAGACGCCATTCTGACGAAACGCGTAGAGCGCCTTTGGATCACTTCTGGCCTCACACTACCGGTCCATAGAATGCATTGCGTTTCAGATACAGAGCACGGAACAGACAATTTGGAATTTAGGGGTTTTAACCTCTGCTCGTTTGTAAGTGTACTTGTATTTACTAAAAATATCTTGTATGGAATTATGCTATAAGATGCCTCTTTTCACCCTTATAAACCTGTGATCGGAGCTCCCCGTGATTCTGTGAATTAAAGTGGAAAAGGAGAAATATCGCTGTTTACTTGATGTCTGTAACCCCTGTAGGGGATTCATCTTCTGCCCCCGTGATCTGGTGCATTATGGTGGAGAAGAACATATACCGCTGTTTAGTTGGTGCCTGTGACCCCTGCAGGGGTTTCATCTTCTGGTGAGTGTGGACCTGGAAAAAGGGGGGAGCACAAGTGGACCCAATTTCATGGTTTATCACCAGAGACCGTTTTTTTTTTGCACCAGTTTTTATGGTTGTCACTTTACATAGACTTATGAATTTTTTTGGCATCAATTTATAATTTATATTTTATATACTGTGTTGTTGTCTTCCTTTGCACTGAGAGCACTTCCCATATGACATCCCGTTCTGCCATAAATTCATGGGATGTATTGCTTATTGGTTCTTTTGGCATTTTATTTGCACTAAGAGCACTTTAATTTGAAAATTATAATTATGTATTGTATACACATCACTTACATATACTTTTTACACATTTAGTAATAGCACTTTATTTAAATGATACACGTGTAGCTTTTCTCAGGCAGCGCCACCTATTCCTCACTTTCATTTCCATTTCATTTCATATCCTTTATTAGGAATTTGTGAGGTAGGCTGTGGTCTTGTCATACATATCCTAGAGCAGAAAAGTGTCCATTTTATTAGCATTGCCAATTTGTTTAGGGCCAAGTGGGAAGAGGATGTCATCTATGGGTATCGCAGGCTAGAATTGGTGCTGTGTGAAAGGTACATAGATGACAACCTCCTCTGGAATAGCGATTTAGACTGTCTGAATAGTTTCATTGGCCAGCTTAATCACTTTCTGCCCACGCTATGGCCAAAAGATGGCTACAGCGTGGACTTCCCATGCCCAGGAGGGTGGCGTGCTCTGTGATCATAGAGTCCTTACTGCCAATGACAGGTGATCATGGAGGTAAACCGAAGCCGGTTATCAGCTTTTTTTCTCTTCAGGAGAAAAAAGGAAAGGAGAGGAGAAAGGAGGGAAGCCGTTAACCGGCTTCTGTTACAGGGACATCAGTCCCACACAGTGCCCATCAGTGCTGCTAATCCGTGTAAACCAGTGTTCCCTATCAGTGCCCACCAGTGCTGCTAATTAGTGCCTACCAGTACTGCCAATTAGTGCCCATCAGTGCCACCTATCAAAGCCTCATCAGTTTCACCTATCAGTGCCACCTACCAGTGCCTATTAGTGCCGCATATCAGTGCTGCCTACCAGTGCCATCTCTCAGTGCCTGCCCTACCAGAGCCCATTAATGCCACCTATCAGTGCAGCCTCATCAGTGCCCACCAGTGCCTCCTCATCAGTGCCCACTAGTGCCACCTCATCAGTGCCCATCAGTACAGCCTCATCAGTGCCTTTCAGTGCCCATCAGTGCAGCCTCATCAGTGCACATCAGTGAAGTAGAAAAATTACCTGTTTGCAAAATTATATAACAAACTATGAAAAATGTATTTTTTGTTTCTTTAGCAAAAAAAAAAACAGTGGTGATTAAATACCACCACAAACTCTATTTGTGTGAAAAAAATGTTGTTTGGGTACAGTGTTGTATGACCGCACAATTGTCATTCAAAGTGCAACAGCGCTGAAAGCTGAAAACTGGCCTGGGCAGGAAGGGGTATAAGTGCCTAGTAAGCAAGTGGTTAATGATAGTAATAGAGGAATTGCCCTCCAGCATGAGGCCAGCAGTGTGGAAATACATTTCCTTGATTTGAGCATTAGGATTTTAGAGACCAAGTCACTTCCATGCTTTTTAAAGATACTGACCTAGCGGTTTTATCGTAATGAACAGCTGTTATCATAAATCTTGGCTTAAAGGCGGTACCAAAAAGCCAATTTCTACACCTTAACCTCCCTGGCGGTAATCCCGAGTGTGGCTCGGGATTCATTTTCAGTACCAAAAGCGGTAACCCAGAGACACACTCGGGATTACCCTGTAGTGATATGTACCTTGTCCCCAGCGATCCCCCCAATGTCCTCCCGCTCTGTCCACTGGCCGATGCCGGCATTTGTCTCCCGGGTTCCGTTCCCTGCAAGTGTTGCGACGCAGGGGGGTGGAACCCGGCGGAAATAAAAAAAAAATAAAAACAAAAACACACATACACATTGTAATACATTGTATTCTGTCATGATTACATTACTGTGTGGAACCCTTTCACCACAGTTTTGTCCCTAGTGATTTGTCCAGTGCCCTGCCTGCACTTTTAGTGTTCTTTGCCTGAAAACGTGAGAAAGTCCATGGCGTCAAAAAAGCGTTCCTTTAGGTCAAAAGCGGTTTTAGACCAGCTAGAAAACAGCGATAGTGAATTGAAATTACTTGAAGAATTAAGCGATAGTGATTAGTGGGAAAATTTGTCATCGGACACTGAAAATGACGACAGTGACTATTCTGCGACTGAGCTTAGTGATGTGCGAACTTGGTGCTCTGATGACTGCGGTACGGATCAGGCAGCGCCCCCAAGATTCCCATTTATTGGAGCACTTGGTATGAAAGTAGACGTTGAACATGACAACCCCTTGGCACACACAATTATTTCTGGCCGATGAGGTTATTGAAAAAAAAGTTACTGAGACAAACCGCTACAAACCAGTACAACAGAATAGCAACAATTGGCTATTCTGCTTCGGAAGTTTTCAAGAAGCAGAAAGTGGGAATCAGTGACCAAAGAGGACATTTGGAAATTTCTGGGCCTAATAATACTTCAGGGAGTGGTAGGGAAACCCCTGCATAAGTGGTATTGGACAACTAATACTTTACGTGCCACTCCATTCTTTGGAAAGGTCATGTCAGAGTACAGATTTTCCCTGATCATGAAATATTTACACTTCGGAAACAAGGAAGAATTTGATGAAACTACTCATTTTGCACCAAAACTAAAGAAAATGTAAAAAAAAAAAAAAAAAGTATCTCAAATGATTCTAAAGAATTTCCAACAGAGCTATGTGCCAGAAAGAGATATAAGCATAGATAAAAGTCTAATGGCCTACAAGGGAAGGCTCAGCTGGGTACAATACATTGCATCAAAAAGAGCACGATTGGCATAAAATCCTACATGCTATGTGAATCATCAACTGGCTACATTTGGAATTCAGTTATATACACTGGAAAAGGAACAAAATTGAATCCAAAATACAGCAACTATGGAATGGCAACATCTTCCGTCTAGCCATTGCTAAATCAGGGCTATTTTGTAACAACCAACAACTTTTATATGTCTCCTGAACTTTATGAGTTTCTTCTGCAAAACAAAACAGATGCCTATGAAACCGTTATGGAACCCTTAAGGCTAACCGGAGTGACATGCCGCCAACGTTCGGCAATATGAAGCTGAAGACTGGAGAAATGGTTGCCTGGCAGAAAGGCAAAATGATGGCACTGCGATGGCGTGACAAGAAAGATGTGTGCCTAATGAGTACAGTTCATAATACCTCCACTGTTATGGTACGCACGAAAGGTGGGAAAGAAATTTTGAACAGACTACAATAACATCATGGGAGGTGTCAACAGAGCTGACCAAGCAATGGCATTCTACCCAGCAATGAGGAAACAGCAAAATAAGTAGAAGAATATCATCTTGAGCAATGCTTGTTGAATGCCTACATTCTGCTCAACAAAAAAAAAGTTAAAAGCCTTTGATTCATTCTGACTTCATTTGGAAAGTTGCCGAACGTATCTTTGTGAACCACCAAACACCATCAATAGCTATGAATAGAGCTGGATTTCGTGCTGTTGGTGTGGTCAACTCGGAAAGCCTGACTGGTCGTCACTTCATGGACTACATCCCACCAACTGAGAAAAAGTCAGCACCTACAAGGATGTGCGTGGTTTGTTGCTCAAAGTGAGATGACAGTGGAAGGAAAATCCGAAAGGAAACAAGGTTCTATTGTTCCGATTGTGACATCAGACTTTGTGCAGTCCCATGTTTTAAACCTTTTCATACCTGGGATGTTTTCTAAACCAATATGCAATGTCTAGTATTACAGTGATAAGTAATATTGCACTCTTGTTTGGACAAAGTTCAGTGTTTTTGGTTTGATTACATTATTGAATAAAATATATTATATTATACTTTATGATTTCTTTTTTTCAAACTTTGTGGATTGGGGTTAAATTTCAGTGCCAAAAGCGGTAACCCAGAGCCACACTCGGCGCCCGGATCTTCCTCCTGATGCTCTGTGCCCCAGCTTCCATCGCCTGCGAAGTGGCGCTAGCAGGGGGGTGGAAACGGCGGCAAACAGTAAAACACACCAAACACACTAATACATTACAAAATAAAATAAATCCACATTAGTTTGTCCCCCAGTGCCCTTTCCTGCAGTTTTACTGTACTTTTTATGTATATACAGTGCCTTGCGAAAGTATTCGGCCCCCTTGAACTTTGTGACCTTTTGCCACATTTCAGGCTTCAAACATAAAGATATAAAACTGTAATTTTTTGTGAAGAATCAACAACAAGTGGGACACAATCATGAAGTGGAACGAAATTTATTGGATATTTCAAACCTTGTTAACAAATAAAAAACTGAAAAATTGGGCGTGCAAAATTATTCAGCCCCTTTACTTTCAGTGCAGCAAACTCTCTCCAGAAGTTCAGTGAGGATCTCTGAATGATCCAATGTTGACCTAAATGACTAATGATGATAGATAGAATCCACCTGTGTGTAATCAAGTCTCCGTATAAATGCACCTGCACTTTGATAGTCTCAGAGGTCCGTTTAAAGCGCAGAGAGCATCATGAAGAACAAGGAACACACCAGGCATGTCCGAGATACTGTTGTGGAGAAGTTTAAAGCCGGTTTGGATACAAAAAGATTTCCCAAGCTTTAAACATCCCAAGGAGCACTGTGCAAGCGATAATATTGAAATGGAAGGATTATCAGAGCACTGAAAATCTACGGATACCTGGCCGTCCCTCTAAACTTTCAGATCATACAAGGAGAAGACTGATCAGAGAGGCAGCCAAGAGGCCCATGATCACTCTGCATGAACTGCAGAGATCTACAGCTGAGGTGGGAGACTCTGTCCATAGGACAAAAATCAGTCGTATACTGCACAAATATGGCCTTTATGGAAGAGTGGCAAGAAGAAAGCCATTTCTTAAAGATATCCATAAAAAGTGTTGTTTAAAGTTTGCCACAAGCCACCTGGGAGACACACCAAACATGTGGAAGAAGGTGCTCTGGTCAGATGAAACCAAAATCAAGCTTTTTGGCAACAATGCAAAATGTTATGTTTGGCGTAAAAGCAACACAGCTCATCACCCTGAACACACCGTCCCCACTGTCAAACGTTGTGGTGGCAGCATCATGGTTTGGGCCTGCTTTTCTTCAGCAGGGACAGGAAAGATGGTTAAAATTGATGGGAAGATGGATGGAGCCAAATACAGGACCATTCTGGAAGAAAACCTGATGGAGTCTGCAAAAGACCTGAGACTGGGACGGAGATTTGTCTTCCAACAAGACAATGATCCAAAACATAAAGCAAAATCTACAATGAAATGGTTCACAAATAAACATATCCAGGTGTTAGAATGGCCAAGTCAAAGTCCAGACCTGAATCCAATCGAGAATCTGTGGAAAGAACTGAAAACTGCTGTTCACAAACGCTCTCCATCCAACCTCGAGCTGTTTTGCAAGGAGGAATGGGCAAAAATCTCAGTCTTTCGATGTGCAAAACTGATAGAGACATACCCCAAGTGACTTACAGCTGTAATCGCAGCAAAAGGTGGCGCTACAAAGTATTAACTTAAGGGGGCTGAATAATTTTGCACGCCCAATTTTTCAGTTTTTTATTTGTTAAAAAAGTTTGAAATATCCAATAAATTTCGTTCCACTTCATGATTGTGTCCCACTTGTTGTTGATTCTTCACAAAAAATTACAGTTTTATATCTTTATGTTTGAAGCCTGAAATGTGGCACAAGGTCGCAAAGTTCAAGGGGGCCGAATACTTTCGCAAGGCACTGTATATATTTACAGGTATATGTGTGTATATATATATATATATATATATATATATATATATATATATATATATATATATATATATAATATATGTATATATATATATATATATATACACATACAGTGTATATATTATATACAGTATATATATATATATATATATATATATATATACATACATACTTTAAGTTATTTATAGTTATTTATTATATTATAATTTAAGATTTTGTGTTTCAAACTTTATCATACCCGAGATGTTATAAAGAACACACAGTAAAAAAAAATCATATGTAAATAGTTGGTTTGGGCTGCTCGTTCTTAAGAATTACATGCAAAATAATGGTACCGCATTTAGCACCTAAAATCGGAAAGAATCATACCGCCAGGGAGGTTAAGTGAGTTATTCTGAAGAATTACAGGCCTACAATATAAAACAGATTTCCATGCAAAACAAAGTACTGCTTTGAAATTCAAAAATACTGACATAATAAGACCTCCAGAGAGGTTAAGAGGAATTGCACGTTTCGGATTGATTAAAGAAAGCTAATTTTCTAAAAAAAAAACACTTCCTGGATAAAGGCTATGACCCAGGTGAATTGGGTCATGTCATTCAGGAGGTGGACAGATGGGACAGAAAAAATGCTGGTACTGAGGAAAAGCAAGTAAATTCTGATTTTTTTTCCAAAATTTCTTTCTTTATCTCCTACTCAACCCAACATTTCTATATAAAGAAAATTAAAAAAAATTGGAGTGTTTTAAGGAATGATACAATTTTAGGTCCTTTATTGCCAGAGACCCTTGTGGTTACATTTAGAGGGGTTCTCCTTTTCGGGTTACAAATAGCCCCTAATATTGTTGTTGAGCCAGCTAGGAGACAAAGTTTTCTTTACAGGAAATGAAGGGCTTTTATCCTTGTAGAAAATGTGGAGTTTGTGAAATCAATTGTCTTAAAAATATTACATCAAAGTCCTAAGAAATCGCTTTTTTGATCTGTTCCTCTGAAAAACTAGTGTACCTAAATCCAGTGCCCATGTGGCCTCCAATATGTAGGCCGCACATTTTGTATGCTACAAACGAGATTAAAGGAACATATTGCAAATATACTTAAGGGTTTTCCTTATCACAGCTTGTCTAAGCATCATGCTTTATGTGATAATAAAAACCCGAGCAGAAGATTCTTTATGGCAATTGATAGATTTTGCCATAATTGGAGTGGCAGCCATGTTAAGAGAGAGATTTCCTAGTTTGAAACTTGGTAGATCTATTTACTAAGGTCATATAAACCCTATGGTCTCAATATTGAGTGGGATGTGAATGCTTTTATAAATAATAGTTAAATTTCCTCTTGAGGTTTTTTTCCTCATAATAATTTATTCATGTAAAATATATGAATTTTTGTATGTCTCTTAAACACTCATTCTTCTAGTTATGATGTTGTAATTCTGCACAGTTTTAATAATGGCATTGAGGTTTTCTAACCACAAGATAGCGCTAATGTTCCTCTATTGTAAGAATCCTTCTATTGGGTCTTTTTGGCTCATTAATACCACTAAGTATTATTGCCTTTATTTAGAATTAAAAAAATAATAATTTTAGTTTGTTATTCATGTATTCATTTGTGGCTGAGATCTTTATTTGTCCCAATATAAGATGACTTGGTATTGGTGTATTATCTGGATCAGGAATGTCTTCATGTCATTTCTGGTTCCGGCCTTGCATACTGAGTTGATTGTCCTGGCTTTGGCGTCACTTTTGTCACTTAATGGTTCTGATTGTTTACAATCTTCCGGGCTTTGGAGCACATTAGAAGTGGAGGCAGTTCTTCCGGCCTCTACCCCATAAATAGTGCACTGATGATTGTAGACCACACCCCTAATGAGGTTTTGTGATGATGAAATGCTTTGGGTGGAGCTAGGAAACATGACGTCACCACACACGAGGACTGTGTCTATTTTGTTGGTCAAAAAAAACTTTCTCATGGCTTGTGAATATATGCTGATTAAAATGCATTGTAAAGGTGGAAGGGTTCATTCTATGCATTAAGATAAAAAAAAACATCTGTGTGCAGAAGCCCCCCCCCCCCAAATACTTAGCTGATCCCCATCTCTATCCAGCAATGTTGTAGGAGTATCTTGGCTGCCTGGGACTCCCCTCCTCATTGGCTGAGACAGCAGCGCTGCGTGATCGGCTTCCGCTGCGGTCAATCAAACTCAGTCGGCCAATTAGGAGAGAAAGGGGCCGGGTTTTGGCTCCATGTCTGAATGGACACAGGGAGCTGTGACTCAGCTCGGGGGACCTATAGCAAGCTACTTGCTGTGGGGGCACTCAACAGAAGGGAGGGGCCAGGAGAGCCGAAGAGGGACCTGAGAAGAGGAGGATTCAGGGCCACGCTGTGCAAAACCAACTCCACAGAGGAGGTACGTATAACATGTTTGTTGTTTTAAAAAAAACAAGACTTTACAATCACTTTAAACGTTGTCTTTTGTGAATATTCTGGACATTTTGAATAAATGCTCAATTGCTTTAAAATACTACACCATGAGATGTTTCTGTTCTCCTTCCTGAACATATATGTTGTGGTGCCCCATCCTTTGGAGTGATCAATTTAGAGGATCCATAACTTCCAGTAAGCTGTTTGAGGATTTGACCATGGTTGGTTTCTAATTGAGCGCTGTTGACCATTTGTAGTTAGGTGGTCCACAGCTGAGGGTAAGAGGCTTTATGTTCTTATATCACTCTTTTGCAATATTGTACACACATCTGAGGTGCCTTGCTTGCCCACGATTACAACTGCTTGAACTTTGAAGGGCTTTTATTACTTAAAAAGTGCCGCATTATATATTTCTTACTTATTACAAATTTCTTCATGCATTTAGGCCAAAATGTATTCTGCTACGTCTTTGGTAAAAAAAACTCCCAATAAGTGTATATTAATTGGTTTGTGTGAAAGTTATAGCTTCTACAAACTATGGTATTTATACTGGAATTTATGCAGCTATGACACCTTACTGGTAATGGCAGCGATCAGCGATTTCTAGTGGGACTGTGATAGCAATCTGGTGCTAGCTAATGTAAAAAATATGTGTAGCACCAAAAATAAAGTAAAAAAAATCTTAGTACAATAAACAATTATAATACTCCATATTAGAAACAGAAAAACTTAATGAGAAAATCCAGTGAAGCAGTAGAGACTCATTAAAAAGTCCAGTGCAGCAATGAAGTAAAACAAAGCTCTAACACCTCCTGAAGTAAACATCTCATTTCAAATTCAGTGCTCAGAAGTCAGCCACCGCATCCCAGTAGACAATGAACACTCACCAGAAATGATGGCTGCCATTACAACAGCATGCACGCCTTTAGTGTGTATCTGTTATCCAGTGGGAGATATACCAGGTAAGCCCGTCCAGCGACGCTTCTCATAAGTATCGTAGTAAGGATTTTTTCACTTTATTTTTGGCACTACACATATTTTTTGCATCACTTACTGTATATAAGTTGGGTATACTGCGTGTTTGTGACAGCAGCCATCCTTCCACAGCGCAGGTACTTGCTTTGTTTTTTTCACTTTGTTTGTATACTAGTTTATGTTGCAGTGGTTGTTATTCTGTGATGGATATTTTTGAAACGAGGGCAAGCAGGTCCTTTAATGTGGATGACGTTTTTAACATTAATGAAGAAACAGATGAATTGCATGGCACTTTTATTCAACTTACAAATGTTATGACGTCTGAAATCCGCACCTGGTGGGGCATCTCTTTTCTAGAGAATTATGTCAAGGACCAAATGGTCCCATGCTCTAAGATGGGATCTCCCACAAGATAGGGATGGCACCAGTGATGATCTCAACTGGTTTAAATATTTCAATGATGCAGGCCTTGATTTATTATCGTTTATGATTTCTAGAAAAAAATAAAAATTGTCTTACCTTGACAGGGAAGTGATTAAGAATAAAGATACATTCTTGCCATTTAAAGACAAGCCTGAATATAAAAAAAGAGTCTGATGGACTCCAGAAGACTCTGGAGGAAACCAAAATGGAACGAATATTAAAAAAAAAAAAAAAAGGAAAAGATTTGTAAGGGACTGTCAGGACTATATGGAAGGCAGGGTCTTTAAGTGGCAAATAAATGTCCCTACAAATGTCCCCCCCCCCAGAGGTGGGTAATTTTACCTCCAATCCAAATGGGGGTCAACCGAGACCTATATTAATCACACAATTCCCTAGAACCTTGAACACAAGCTCTTCAGGTCCTAAGGCTAACCAAAGGCCTCCTAAGAAAGGCAAACAACCCAAAACGAGAGACAATAAAAGGAAGGGAATGAACTGATACAGAAATCCCACACACAGCAAGTTAGAACCCCTGCATTCTGTGGACAAATAACAATTGGGGATAAAATGGATTGGATCCCAACCTTATGGTACTGATCCATATGGTCACTATAATAAATCTGTTCATTGGGGTCAGGGAATGTCCCCTAGACCTCCACCTAGGTCCCCTAGACCACCACCACTGCCTCCTAAACCAGTTTGGGATAGACCTTGGGACACACCGTATAATGATAATCCTCATCAGGGATGGGAAGAATGGAGACCAGCCCAAAACCCACCACCAAGAGGTAATGGTAAAAATTATAGGGGGAACAATAGAGGTAAAAATACGAGAGGTCCTAATTACCACACTCAACCACAGAAACCCCCATATAGTCAGGAATATCATTACAGGACAACCCATCCCCCTGAACCATATCAAAGAATGGACACACAGCACAACCATTTTTTTAGGGAAGTGAGCAGGGAGAAAAAGGAGCATAGGAGAAGAAGATGAAAACGAGGAAGAATGAAGATTAACAACAAAAAAGGAGGATGTAGACACCACTGGTATATTCAATCTCAGTAAGGTGGAGTTGAGTGAGGAGGAGACATTGACTTTAAGTAAAGGCTTGAATAATGCCCCTAAGGCTAAATTCAACAAATTTCAAACATTTGTTGATCTACATAAATTTAGAAGACAGATGTCACTCAAGAAGCATTTCATACATAATCCCATAAAATGACATCCTGCTGTTCCATCGATGTATACAAACACAGATTTCAAAAACCCTCAGCCCTCTGAGTGGCTCAAATCCACATGTAGTTGTTGTTCAGGGAAATGGTTAGCAGTAAATAAGGTTTATGATGAACATAGAATTAAAAAAGGAATAAAAGATTTCCTGGCTAGAAAGGACTTAATTCACCCGCCCGGCTGACAAGGGAGGAGGTATTGTTCCCCTGGATAAGGATGATTATATCAAGGAGATGTGCCGCATCCTAAACAATGCTGACACCTATACCTCTTTGAATAGGGATCCAACTTTAGAGTATAAAAATAAACTTACGGAAAAAATCAGATATGGATTTAAAGAGAAAATCCTTAATATAAAAGAAAAGGAATTCTTGATACCGAGTTCTCCAAGGATACTGATTATTTATAATTTGCCTAAGATCCATAAACCTCTAACTAACCCTCCCAGGAGACCTAGTATTGGTGGCATTAACTCGTTAGTTTCAAGGATAGGTGAATATGTGGAATTTTTCCTACAATCACTAGTTGTAAACACCAATTCTTACATTAAAGACACTAAGCAGGTTATCACTGATCTTAGGGGGCTAGAATTAGAGGAAGGAGAACTTTTAGTAATAGCAGATGTTACTTCCTTATACACCATTATTTCCCACAAAGATGGTATGGAGGCTGTCAATTATTTTTTGCAGACTGCAGACTACATTCCCCATGTACAGAAAAAGTTTTTAATCTTAAGCTACTAGATGTTGCTATGTCTTTTAACTATTACTGGTTTGATAATACATTTTTTCTTCAAATTAAAGGCATAGCTATGGGCGCTAAATGTGTGCCTAGCCTAGCCAATCTGTTCATGTCCCTATGGGAACAAGATGTGATATTTGATAAATATTGGTACACCTTGTTTTTTACAACAGGTATATATATATAGATAATATCTTGACCTGGAGAGGTAGTGTACAATTGTTATGAATTTTTTGAATGGCAATTAAAAAAGCATTGAATTGACCTACGCATACAGTGATAAAGAATTAAATTTGTTAGATCTAACATTGATGGTAGAGAATGGTAATGTTGTCACTAAGGCATTCTTCAAAAGTACAGATAGAAATAGCTATATCCCTCTTTCTAGTTGTCATAATCTGGTTTGGTTTATGATTATCCCTAAGGGACAATTTGTGCGAATGTAGAAAAATTGTACCAACGCGTCAGAATATCTTGCGCAAAGTAACATCTTAAAAGGGAGATTTCTGAAAAAAGGGTACAATCAAGCTGAGCTGGATAAATTAATTAATCAATTAGCCCAAACAGATAGATCTTCCCTGCTAACTGATAAAAAGAAAGATACTGAGATCTGTTTCCCTTGTCCTTTTATCACCAATTTTTTTACCCAGCATTGGCAGGTTAAGCCAATAATCAAACGCCATTGGGGTATTCTTAAACAGAATATGGCCCTCAAAACAAATCCTTCCAGATAACACTGGGTGGTCTTTAGAAGGGCCACAAATTTGAGGGATATTATTGCACCTAATATAGTCAACCCACTGAAAAAGGTAGAATTTTTTTCTAGTATGAAAGGTTTCTACAAATGTAACAGATGCATTATATTTAGGGTTAATGGGCATAAACACAGGAAAAAGAATAGCTTAGTTTCTGCTAAGACTGGGGAACAGAACAATATTGATTCCTTCATTTCTTGTGACACCCACGTTGTATACCTCCTTGAATGCTCTTGTGATGTACAATACGTGGGCAGAACCACAAGATGCCTGAAGGATAGACTCAAGGAACACGTCTACAATATCAAACGTGGTTATAAGAATCACAGTCTTTCTGCGCATTTCAGAAGAATGCATGGCAGAAACCCCAAGGATCTTATATTAATAGGGATTGATGGGCTAAAAACACTGGAGAGGCTGCAATAAAACACAAGAAGTGTCTAGGCTTGAAATGTGCTGGATATAGGAATTACAATCATACTCTCCTTATGGACATAGAGTATCTCACAAAAGTGAGTACACCCCTCACATTTTTGTAAATATTTTATTATATGTTTTCATGTGACAACACTGAAGAAATGACACTTTGCTACAATATAAAGTAGTGAGTGTACAGCTTGTAGAACAGTGTAAATTTGCTGTCCCCTCAAAATAACTCAACACACAGCCATTATTGTCTAAAACGCTGGCAACAAAAGTGAGTACATCCCTAAGTGAACATGTCTAAATTGGGCCCATTTAGCCATTTTCCCTCTCTGGTGTCATGTGACTCATTAGTGTTACAAAGTCTCTGGTGTGAATGGGGAGCAGGTGTGTTAAATTTAGTTTTATCGCTCAAACTCTCTCATACTGGTCACTGAAAGTTCAACATGGCACCTCATGGCAAAGAACTCCCTGCGGATCATAACACATGGCAAGGAACTCCCTGCACATAAAGATGGCCTAGGCTATAAGAAGATTGCCAAGACCCTCAAACTGAGCTGCAGCATGGTGACCAAGACCATACAGCAGTTAAACAGGACAGATTCCACTCAGAACAGGCCTCCCCATGGTCGACCAAAGCAGTTCAGTGCACGTGCTGAGCGTCATATCCAGAGGTTGTCTTTGGGAAATAGACGTATGAGTTCTGCCAGCATTGCTGCAGAGATTGGAGGAGTGGGGGGTAAGCCTGTCAGTGCTCAGACCATACACCGCACACTGCATCAAATTGGTCTGCATGGCTGCAGTACCAGAAGGAAGCCTCTTCTAAAGATGATGCACAAGAAAGCCTGCAAACAGTTTGCTAAGACAAGCAGACTAAGGACATGGATTACTGGAATCATGTGCTGTGGTCTGATGAGACCAAGATAAACGTATTTGGTTAAGATGGTGTCAAGCGTGTGTGGCGGCAACCAGGTGAGGAGTACAAAGACAAGTGTGTCTTGCCTACAGTCAAGCATGGTGGTGGGAGTGTCATGGTACGGCACTGGGGACCTACAGTTCATTGAGAGAACCATGAATGCCAACATGTATTGTGACATGCTGAAGCAGAGCATAATCTTCTCCCTTCAGGGACTGGGCCGCAGGGCTGTATTCCAACATAACAACAACCCCAAACAAACCTCCAAGATGACCAATGCCTTGCTAAAGAAGCTGAGAGTAAAGTTGATGTACTGCCCAAGCATGTCTCCACACCTAAACCCTATTGAGCATCTGTGGGGCATCCTCAAACGGATGATGGTGGAGTGGGAGGTCTCTAACATCCACCAGCTCTGCAATGTCGTCATGGAGGAGTGGAAGAGGACTCCAGTGGCAACCTGTGAGGCTCTGGTGAATTCCATGCCCAGTAGGGTTAAAGGAGTGCTGGAAAATAATGGTAGCCACACAAAATAAAGACACTTTGGGCCCAATTTGGACATTTCCACTCAGGGGTTCTACTGACTTTTGTTGGCTGCAGTTTAGACATTAATGGCTGTGTAATGAGTCATTTTGAGGGGACAGCAAATTTACACTGTTACACAAGCTGTACACTCACTACTTTACATTGTAGCAAAGTGTCATTTCTTCAGTGTTGTCACATGAAAATATAAAATAAAATATTTCCAAAAATGTGAGGGGTGTACTCACTTTTTTGAGAAACTGTAATACAGCTTGGGATATTTACCTGTTTTATATAGTAGAAAAGGTTTGTGTTACATATTCATTTTCTTTGGAAATTGGTAATATTTTTGCATTTTGAGATATTATGGGATATAACAGGTTGGATAACCTTTTTCTGCAAGATAATATATCAGTGCAGTGTAATTTAGTATTAAAATAGTTTTTAGCAATCATGCATATCTTAAGTTTGTGAGTAGTGGATCAAGATTGGTTCTTTTTACCAGTTTACAAATGAACGCTAATCCCTCCTTGACCATGTAAAGTGACCCCTTTATTTTACATTCCATATGGGAGGATATGGTCCCAATTGGCACTTGGGGACACCGTCACGTATTTGCACAAGCGGCATAGTTTATTTACATATTATTTGTTTTCTTATGGCCATTTCTCCAGTAAAATGGTGCACCTACTACTTCCTGCCTTTCCAATTCATAACAAAATGATAGATATGCAACTTCAGGTTCCGCATCCACAACAAAACGAGCACTTTTGGTTTATCTTAATTGATTACCAGGAGTGGTTACACTTTTGAGATGCTACATAAAGATGGAGGATGTTCACATTAGAGGACCCCTTGATAGCATCCTATTGGACCAAATGCATCAGGGTGGAGATACTAGTGCTGACGTCACTCGATTCCAAGTTGGGCAGCGGCTTCACATGTAAGGATTTTATGCTACTTTTATTGTTTTTATATGTGTACATGCATCCTAATAAAAAAAAATATATATATACTATGAGGATTTCTTCTGGTTCCTGGTGAGCTTTATTTATGCCAGCATAACTCTCATAAGAAGCGTCGCTGGATGGGCTTACCTGGTATATCCCTCACTGGATGACAGATACACACTAAAGATGTGCATGCTGCTGTTTTGGAAGCCATCATTTCTGGTGAGTGTTCACTCTATTGGGATGCGGTGGCTGCCTTCTGAACACTGAATGTGAAATGATATGTTCACTTTAGGAGGTGTCGGAGCTTTGTTTCACTTCATTTGACTTTTTAATTAGTCTCTACTGCTTCACTGGACTTTCTCATTAAGTTTTTCTGTTTCTAAAATGGAGGATTATAATTATTTATCATACTAAGGATTTTTTCACTTTATTTTTATATAAGTTGGGAATACTGCTTGTCTGTGACAGTGGCCATTCTTTTTGTTTTTTTACTTGGTGCTAGCTGGTGCTGGCTGGGAGGTACACTAACTGACTGACATCAATAGTGACACTAGTACAGTGAACAGTGCTAATTGTGTACACTGCCACTGTACTAATGACATTGGCTGGGAAGGGGTTAACATCAAGGGCAATCAAAGGGTTAACTGAGTACCTAACAATGTGTAATGTGTGTAATATGCAGTGCTGCTTTTACTTTATTTCTGTCCTTTTTTTCTCCCTGAGAACCTTGATGACATCCCTAGAAAGCATAAAATTCCAACAGATGACGCATCAGACTGCCGTTATGACTCAAAAAGAACTTTCTGGAAAGACTGGCAGTTTCAAATAGGTTTGTCATTTGGGATCTTTAACGAAAAGCTGAACCCCAGGCAGAAAAAAACACTAATTTGAGCAGGTATGTGTTCCTTTAACCACTTGCCACCTGCCTACAGTAGTTGTATGTCGCTACCTTTCTTCTAGGTTTGGAAAGTGCATGCACACGCCCCCTGAAGACCTGTGCTGTGACTGGAAAAAAGCACACGTTTGGCAGCAGATTTCAGCCAATGATTTTGGAAGTCTGCTGATATGACCAGTGGTTCCTGCTCCTGCCTCTGTGTCCTGTGAGAAGAGAAAGAGAGAGCAGGGCTGTTGCAAATGAGCACAGCACTGGATCAAAAGAGGAGCCAGGTAAGTGTTTAGGGGTGGGCTGGGGAGAGATGATATCAGAAGTTTTTTTTTTACCTTAAAGAGTAACTCCACTTTAGTTGAGAAAAAAACATTCCCCTCCGGGTGGTCTATGTACATTGCAAGGATTATAACAAACTTTGTCCATTTTAGACGTTATTTCCCTTTGGGAATATCTCATCAAAAATTACATTTTTGTTGCAGGGGATGCCAAAAATCTGACTTGTATGTTAGTGTAGACTTCTGGGAAAATCAGTGAGCCAATCACACAAGATCACACCATCTGTGTACTGAACACCTCCAGGTAGCCATATTGCATTGCATTTTACAGAAAATTACAGCACTGCATTTTGAAAAGGAAAGGTCATTTTTAATAACATTCATTTGCAATATGACTTGAGTCACAATTGTATAAGCTATATTATTTTCTTTTATTTGCTATTTTTTCCCCCACAAAAGTGGAGTTACCCTTTAATGCAGAGAATGCATTAAGGTAAAAAAAATCCCTATGCTTTAAGCCCATAACAGTTTACTTTGGGAACTCAATGCCTCAGCAAAATAAGCTTAAGACCTCCGACAACAGCATTCTTCTGAACATAAGATAAGCATAAAGAAATTGTTTTTAAGAGATGTAAGGACCTGGTGGTGATTTAACAAACCCATAACTATTTTCCAGGAAAATAAGTCTACTCCAATGCCTGTGCACATCAATGAATATGGCAGGGATTTGGGCGGAAAATTCCTTAGGATTTGAATCCATGTTAATAGATGTAGCTGAATTACCTAAATGTAAGTTATGTAAAACAGGGATCCAGAGCACCAGTAAAAATCAAAATATCCAAGGAACACAAAGGAAAGTTTCTTTTCAATGTTCCTAGAGGATTTTGTCTTGAAGTACGGCTCAGTCTGCTAAAACTGTTTTTTCTACTGCAAATTACAAATGGCAGGTCAGGAGGGGTTCAAAGTTAAACGGCGAGCCTTCCAAATAAGAATCTGTCTTATGTAAATACCACTGGATCCCAATGGGACAAGGAAAGTGCCCTCTTTATATTAGGTACACTTTTCACAGCTACCTCCCCTAGGCCTGAAACATTTGTTTTCGCTCACTGAGAAGGAAATACAAAGCCTCTGGGGAACACTTAAGCGTTTGATTTTTCCCTCGTTGTCCCTTCCAGTACTCTTTGAAGTTATTCATCCACACTGAAGAGAATGGTTATCCCATAAATTTATAAGGATCTGGAGCAAATACATTTACGATATGTCACGCAGAAAAAGCTGGAAGTTTTTCTCTTTTTTGTCCACATGAATGAAAGAAGGCATTTTAATCAGAAAGCTGTGTTTGTGCAGATAATTTAAACAGGAATAGTTAAAAAAAAAAATTTAAACAGAAATAGTAAAAAAAAAAAACAAAGAAGAAAAACAAAAACAGTTTTTTAACAGTGGTGAGGAATGTAACAAAGTCTAGCCATTTATTTTTCCACCAATGTTGTGCTAGATTGATCTCCAAAATAGGATTTGCCCTTGGTAACACTATATTGTCCTTCAGTATATGAAAAACAAATTACATAGTAATGTGGCTATAGAGCAGGGGTCTCCAAACCACAGACCATGGCCCAAATCTGGCCCTCTGCAAGATTTTATCAGGCTCTCTGATTTAAGAGGGGACCCTGATGGGGGATGTCATGTAAGGGTGTCAGGGCTCCAGTGGTAGAAGAGGGTCTCTAGGACCCAGCATCAGTCAGGACACCAATGACAGGAAAAGGGCTCTAGGACCCAGCATCTCAGCCAGCACATCACATGGGCCTTTATAAGGAATAGAAAATATTCCTAGACATTCCTGTACATAGAAAAAGTCTTAAATCTTTGAGTTCAGCTCATGAAAAACAGGGGCAAAAATAAAAGTGTTGCGTTTATAACTTTGTTCAGTGTAAGTACATAGTACAATTTTTTCTACTATGTGATTGGAGTTTGATTTTAAGTATTACGCATGGTGTTGAATTTAAAAGCAAAAGCTAGAATGCAGGATTTAGGTATTTTAAAGGAATGCCACATCAACTATTACTGCCTGAAGTAATGAGAAGCAATTTAATGTATGCTGTCCCTTGAAAACATTAATACTCAACAATATCAGAAGGTGAATGTACATGCTACAATAAAACCCCAATACAATTTAGTTAGAGCAATCAAAACAGTAGGTGGTAAAGTTTGCAGCTAAGGAAATGAACAAACATCATTTACTTTTGCTCTTTTCAAGGTGAAGTAGTTCTAATATGCACAACTGCCAATGTACAAAAAACATAAATACAATAAATGTCTATTGTGGCTAGCAAACAAGGGTGAAGCATTCGCTACATGGTAGAGACTATTTTTTACTGAAGGTCAGATAGAATAATAGAGGAACTGTATGAAAAACTGTAATGCGTTAATTTTCAAAACTAAAACAAAGTGACTAACAATAAGAACTCATGCAAGAGTATGGTTATGTGCTTTGCTGAAGATATTACTATGCACTTCATTTTATCCAAACCGACAGTTTCAGGACCAGGGACCACCAGCTTTTATCGTCACAAACTTCTTTCTGCAGTGATTAGGTTCTGATTATCCAAAACAGGGCAATTAATATCGTCTTTCTGAATTCTTTATAGGTCAGAATGTGAAATTCAGGTAATGGAGACTGACAAATTAATCTACAATTTTGTAAAAATGCAGGAATAACAGGAGGGCAATGTGGAACAAGCAAGGGGATATTAACAATGGTACCACATAGGAGCCAAAGCCTCAAAACAGCAAAGTTAGCCAATGTACCACAATATGCTATTTTAATTTTAAAGACTGTACTGTACAGTATAACTGATAAGTTCTGGAGTTTAAAACTCTAACCCTATGGACTAATAGCAGGCACTACACCACGCCTGCAAGCTCTCGTGGTCAATATAAATGGGTTTTTAGCACAATTCCAGGAACCCTAAGATTTTGCACTGCAGTTTCCAATTCAGACTTTAGAGTCAAGTGCCAGAATCAGAGTCAGGAATCGGACATTTTATACCCAACTCTGACACATGACTTTAAGAGCCGGTTCACATTTGTGCGGCTGCGGCGTTCGCATGTAATGTCGGAGCGCACTGCTCCTTCATTACATGCGATCGGCTGTGCGGTGCGAGTTTAGCCATACACTTTGTATGGCTAAATTCGCACCGCACCCCTAGCAAACACGCACAGGACCCTTTTTTGCAGCCGCATCAGGATCGGATCGCACAGCGGTTCACACTTGTGCGATCCGATCCTGTGCGAACTGCAAGATCGCACTGCGATATGCGATCAAACTGGGGGTGTCGTTAAGATTACATTGACACCCCCAGCGTATCGCATATGGAAGTGTGAACTGCCGGGGGTGCGTTTGCGATGCGGGAACAGGCTGCGGATTTGCAGCCTTCCCGCATCGCATAAGTGTTAGATCAGAAACAAAGTTTATTTAAAAACAGCAAACATTGTACAGTTTATACATTTCCCGAAAAGCAACATCCCAATACAACTACATGTCATCACAATGATGCATAGACACATTCCCACATTTTATAAACATTTTCAAAGCATGTAAAATACATTCTTTCTATCCCCGTAGTCCACCCAATATAGGCCTAGACAATAATGCAATAAAGATCACTGCAATAATCTATCCAGGACCAAATCCGCAGGAACCAAACCTGGAACCGCCAGCCACCCATTCCATATCCTATCATATCTAAGTGGGACTCCCCTATGTTGGTAAATCATGCGTTCACATCTCAGAGTTGTTCCCACATTAGTCACCCACATCTCCAGCGTTGGAGGGGACTGTGAGGTCCAGTGCTGTAAAATGAGTTTCCAAGCCTGGAACAATGCCCTTTAAGTTCACCTTTTAACAAAAAATATTTTATTATTTTTTGTTTCTGGAGCCCGTAATGCATTGCATCAGTGATCAGCAGATTGCTTGTGCCATGCAGGACTCCTTCAGATCTGCCTGTGTATCTGTGTGCCCGTACACATGTACGGGCAAGTAGATACAATCTGACAGGAAGAGAGAATGAACTAGCACAGTGCCCCGCAGCTCCATGGTAGTTCAATAAAAACTACAAGCTGACAGTCGCAAATGCTGCCGGACCTTGTAGTTTTCCATTCACGGAACACTGTGAATGAGTGACACGGCCGGGTAGGCAGGGCTTCGCTCGGCTACTTTTTTTTAAAATTGTGAAAGCTAGCGGGGGGGAGGGGGCCGGAGAGAGAAGATCCCCCCCGCTAGCTGTCAAAGCAGGAATGTAGGGACCTTACGATTTGTAACATGTTACACTCTGAATATGGGTGTAACATTTTACGAAAGGTGAACTTACCTAAATCTGATACAAGTCAGAGGCTTGACATGAATAATTGATGTTCTAACAATGAAATAGTAATAAAAAAACACCTGAAGTTTTCCCACTTTCCTACAAATAAATGTTGGAATTTGAACTTAATATAAACCTGTTATAAGAAAAACTTGAAAGTTGTTTTTGTTGAACTCCCTTTCAGAAAAGTCTAGCTGAACATCTGGCTTACATACTTTTAATCATTGGCCAATTAGCGTTTTTAGAAGCAAGTGCAACGGCATCTGTTTTATTTTTTGACAACTTATTTTTATTATTTTTTACATCACACTACTCGCCCGGACTTTTTATTTTAGTATAGGATGGTGTGGTATTGCAAAGTTTTTATTATGGTCAGTGTCTCCACTAGAGAGATTCACCTTTTTCTATCCTGGTAAAAATGTCACATGGACTGAAAGTGTGTGATAAATCCAAATGTTGGAGTTATCGCCAGAACAGGAGAAGAGGGGAAATCTTTCAGGGGCACACTGGCTAAGAGGGAATTTCACTTATTTTGGAGAGAATTCTTCTCAGTTCTTGTGTTTACAGAACAGAAATTGAAGAAAATTCTCAGTGTGACACAGATTACCAAAAGAGGGGTGTAAATTATTACTGAATCAACTGAATCACTGGTGTCAATAGGGAGGTCATTGACCAGACATTCACCCTACTGACACATTTCACACAGCAAATAAGGGTTGTTTCCTACTCTATCCAAATGGGAAAAACAGAATTTTTGTAAAATCTTACCTGTAAAATTCCTTTCTCTGAGTCCTCCGACAGTCGCCGCCTCCTCTAAGTCATCACTGATGGGTATTGTCATCTGCTCCGCAGGAGTAGCTAGGCATATAGACTAAGTTAAAAACAAAAGGCATTTGCATGTACACACCCCTGGGGGCTGTCCCATCTGGTCAATACCCCCCTGCAGTGACCACTCTCAACTCAGTTTGGTAGCATAGCAGTAGGTAATAAGAACCCCAATAGAGGGGCGGGGGCGGCGACTGTCGGAGGACTCAGAGAAAGGAATTTTACAGGTAAGATTTTACAAAAATTCCGTTTTCTCTTACGTCCTCCGACAGTCGCCACCTCCTCTAAGTCATCACTGATGGGATGTCCCAAAGCAGTATAGACATGAGGGGTCAGAGACGCAACCGTAGAAAAAGGCAACGCAGTACCCACATCAGAGAAAGGAATCTTACATGCACCGTAAGAGAACCTTCTGGGCAACAGAAAAAACAATGCTCAACAGGAGCAACAGCCCAGGAAAGCAAATACCAACAGCCAGGGACCCATAAAAAAACAAGGGTCCTTCATGGCACTGCCGCACTGAGAACTTTGCGGCCAAAGGAAGCATCAGCCGATGCCAGAACATCTACCACCTTGTAGAATTTGGAGAAAGTGTGCACCGACGACCAAGTCGCAGCCTTGCACACCTGGGCCACCGAGGCCCGATGCCAACAAGCCCAGGACGTACTCACAGATCTAGTAGAGTGCGCCTTAACAGGGAAGGGTGGAACCCGTTCCTTCAAAGCATAAGCCTGCTCAATGGTCTGTCTGATCCATTTGGCAATGGTTGCTGCAGACGCAGCCATGCCCTTCCGAGATCCCTCAGGAAGAACAAACAGGGAATCCGTCTTACGAAAGGATTCTGTAGACGACAGGTAAACCCTAATCGCCCGGACAACATCCAAAGAATGCAAAGCAATCTCCTTCGGATGCTTAGGCTTCGTGCAAAGCGAAGGCAGGACAATTTCCTCATTAAGGTGGAATTCAGTGACCACCTTGGGAAGAAAGGACGGGAGTGTTCTCAACACCACCTTATCCTTGTGGATTATCAAGTAAGGGGAGCGGCAAGACAGCTCCGACACTCTGCGAGCCGAAGTGATCGCCACTAAAAAGGCGACCTTCTTTGACAACAGAGGCAAAGAGATCTCCCTGATATTTTCAAAGGGAGCACGCTGTAAAATGGACAGAACCAAGTTCAAGTCCCATGGAGGTAAAGGCTCCTTCCTGGGAGGAGCCAAATGTCGCACACCTTGAATGAAGGTGCGAATCAAGGAATTAGACGCCACAGGGCGTTGGAAAAGGATAGCCAGAGCAGATACCTGGCCCTTTATCGTGGCCAGCGCCAAGCGCTGGTCCACTCCAGACTGGAGGAAAGCCAACACTCTTGACACCGAGTACGAGCGAGGGGAAAACCCCCTGGACTCACACCAGGCGAAATAAGCTTTCCAGGTACGGTAATAGATTTTACCAGAGGAGGTTTTCCTAGCCTTGATTAGAGTAGGGATAACCTCAGGGGAGAGACCCTTGTCCCTCAGGACCTGGGTCTCAGCAGCCAGGCCGTTAAAGCCAGCGACTGTAAAGCAGGATGGAAGATCGGTCCTTAAGACAGAAGATCTTCCCGCATTGGCAGTCGCCACGGAGGCGCCACTGCCAGGTGAACAACGTCGGCGTACCAGGGCCGGCGAGGCCAGTCCGGCGCTACCAGAATCACCAGGTGCGGTTCCGAGGTTAGCCTGCGGAGGAACCTGGACAGCAACTGAATCGGAGGAAAGGCATACATCAGACGATACTGATGCCAAGGGGCCACTAACGCATCCGAGGTGTCCGCCAACGGATCGCGCGTTCTTGCCACGAACCTTTCCACCTTTTGATTTAGCCGAGATGCGAACAGATCCACGTCCGGGGATCCCCACCTCGCACACAGCATTTGGAAGACCTCCGGGTGTAAGGACCATTCCCCCTGGTCCAGGGTCTGGCGGCTCAGATAGTCGGCCTGCCAATTTTCCACACCCGGAATGTGAACTGCTGAGATTGCCGGGACATGAATCTTGGCCCAAGACAGAATGTCGGTCACCTCCCGGGCCACCCGAGCACTCCTGGTGCCCCCTTGGTGGTTGATGTAAGCCACCGCGGTAGCATTGTCCGTCTGTACCCGGACAGGACGACCCTGGAGACGGTCCGACCGCTGGAAGAGGCAGAGTTTTATCGCTCGCAATTCCAGGACGTTTATCGGGAGGGAGGACTCCTCCTCCGACCAAGTGCCCTGGGCAGACAGGGTGCCCAGGACCCCACCCCAGCCTGACAGGCTGGCATCCATGGTGATCACCGTCCAAACCAACGGACGGAAAGGACTTGCCCTCTGTCACCGACGGGGACTGGAGCCACCACAGAAGAGCCAATTTGGTCTGACGACTCAAGGAGATACGCAGATCCAGGGACTGAGACAGTCCGTCCCATTTGTCCAGGATCTCCGCTTGGAGAGCCTGCGTGTGAAACTGAGCAAAGGGTATCGCCTCAAAGGCGACACCATTAACCCCAGGACCCGCATACAGGTCCTGAGTGACAAGGCCGGTACGTCCCTGAGGGACCTGATCTTGTCTTGCAACGTCCGGAGCTTGTCCTCCGGCAGGAACACCTTTGCCTAAGCAGAGTCCAGAATCATTCCCAGATAGGGAAGATGAACCGAAGGGGACAACGATGATTTCTGAATGTTGATGGTCCATCCGAACTCCTGGAGCGTCTGGACCGTGGTGGACAGATCGCGCATCAGGTCCTGACTGACACTTGATCTTATGAGGAGATCGTCCAGATACCCCAAGACCGCAATGCCCTGAGCCCTCAGCAGGCCCAGAACCGGCGCCAATACCTTGGTAAAGACCCTTGGAGCCGAAGCGAGACCGAAAGGTAACGTCACAAACTGGTAATGGTCCTCCGCGATGGCAAACCAAAGGTACTGCTGATGACCCTCGAAGATGGGAACATGCAGGTACGCATCCTTGAGGTCTATCGAAGCCAGGAATTCTCCTGGGCTCAGGGAAGCCACCACCGATCGGAGAGACTCCATATGGAATTTTCGAACGCGCACAAAGCGGTTCAGCGCTTTCAGGTCCAGAATAGGACGCACTTTGCCCTCCTTTCTGGGCACAGTGAACAGATTGGAATAAAAGCCCCGAAACCTGTCCCGGTGAGGCACCGGGACAATCACTCCCTGAGCAAGGAGGTCCTGAACCGCTCGGTGCAGGTCCTGCAGACGCCCAGGGGGCAAATGAAGATTCGAGGGGAAGAATCTGTCCGCTGGCCGGGAAAGAAATTCAATCTTGTATCCAGATCTAATGATTTCCTGAACCCACCTGTCCGAAATCCGGAGCAGCCAAGGTTGGAGGAAACCGCGCAAACGTCCCCCCACCCCTGAAACGGGTGAGGGCGTCCCTTCAGGCAGAGGCGGACTGGCTCGCTGAACCGGCATTGCCTGACTTCTGCTTACCCGCCCAGGGCTTCTTCTGTCCGCCCTGGGACTTGAAGGGCTTGCCCTTGGATTGGTTCCGAAAGGCACGAAAGGAACCCTGATTGGATCTAGGCGCAGAACTCCGCTTGCCTCGGAAGGACTTGTGCTTCGGGTTCTGGGGCAGCATAGTGCTCTTGCCCCCCGTGACGCCTTTCACCAGGGTATCCAACGCCTCGCCAAAAAGGCGAGAGCCAGCATAGGGAAAATCAGCAACCGTTTTCCGCGAGGACTGGTCAGCCGACCAGCTCTTCAGCCATATCAGTCGTCGGTTAAGCACCGAGACGCTAGAGAGGCGTACCACTAAGGGGGCCTCATTCAAGGCCGCATCACACAGATACATGATTCCCTGATGGATTTGATCCACCATTTCCAGCCGGGCAGGCGGAACATCATCAGACACGAGGTTGCTCCTAAGCACCTTAGTCCAATCAGCAACCGCCTGCGCCACCAACACGGACGCGAAAATGGGTTTGAGCAGAGAGCCCGCCACCGTATAGGAATGGTGGGCCAAAGACTCCAAACGCCGGTCTGTTGGATCCCGGAAAACCGGGGAATCCTCCGTAGGAACCAAGGTAGCCTTGTTCAACACAGAAACCGTGTGATCCACCTGTGGAGGCACACACCAGCGCGATTCCGTAGCTGGTGCAAAGGGATAAAGCAATTTGAACCGACTAGGCACCACGAACGGACGTTTTAACGTGCGCCACAGTTCATTAACAGTGTAATGAAACTCAGTGGGACAGGGAAAAACCTGCGCCGACATGCGGGTCCTGTGCGTCCCAAAGGAGGACACAACGCCCAGAGGACTGGGCTCATCCTCTAAATGCAAAGTTTCCATCACAGAAATAATTAATTCATCCATGGTCGCCCGCTCTTCGGGCGACCCCGGAGAGGAGGCATCAACCCCCTCCACCTCCGCCTCCCCCTCAGACCCCAGCAGATCCAAGGATGAGTGGGACCCTGAAAAGGGCACGCTCGCAGCAGCAGCAGCCATATCACCATCTGAATCAGAGGAGAGGGACAATCTGGGCCTCTTACGAGCAGCACGTTCAGCCATCAGCATTTCCATATTGGACACCAAAGTCGCCACTACAGCGGCCAAATCAGGTCTCAGAGGGGCCACAGGAGAACTGGAGGCCCCCACCAAGGCTGGTGGAAATTTGCTATCCTGAGAATCCAGGCTTAAGTGATAAAAAAAGAACAGTGCAAGAATCAGGTGCTGTCCCTTTAAAAGCGCTGCGGAGTGCGCAGCCCACCGCTACAGCTATAAAGACAAAAAGACCCCCAAACAGGAAAGGAGACAAAACTGAGCCAGAAGCGACAGTACAGAGAGATATTGAGAGCAATAACCTGCAGAGCCCGCAGAGTGTTGCCACCGCTGTCCTGCTTCAGAGAAAAGAGGAAGTGCTGCAAAAGTAGGCTGAACTAATCTGCTGCATGACCCAGGGAAAATGGCTGCCCCATAGAAATGCATGGGAGGCTCCACCAAAATGGCCGCCGACATGCGGCCGAACCGATCGTTCGGTCACCGCAAAAAAATGGCGGCGAATGGCGCCAAATCAGCATGCTGTATAGCCCACAGAGAAGCTCACATGCCTGCCCAGTGTAATAAAAAATGGCGGACCGCATGGTGTCACCCCGCCACGGTCCATACACAGTCTGCACCCCCAAACACCGAAGTGAACCAGGGAAGGGGACCCCCAAACACACACAGCGCCGCAGCGCATGTACAAGCGATCCCCGCAAGGATCGCAGCAGGGAGTCACACAAGGCACAGACATGGGGAACACACAGCAACCAGGACTGCCACCCCACACAGAGGCCCCACACAGAAGTACTTACCTGTACCCGATGGCGTGGGGAGCCTCTCGGAACGGAAAGCCGCTGTCCTCATCTGACAGGGAATGCCATTTGCCAGGGACATTGCACTGCTGAATCGCAGATGCGTCCAGTGAGGTAGCCACCTCACAGCTGCATCCCTGCTGCGAACAGGGATGGGTCGTTCATAATGCCAGGGCGAACCATAGCTGAACGCTCGATGGCGGGCTGGGGGTCCATCTGACCCTCTGCCCTGGAGAACCAGGGCAGCCAGTCCGAATCCCAGCACCGCATGTCCATCTTCGTCCGAAGAGTCGACTAAAAACTAAAGCTGACAAAATAAACAGCAAGTAAAGAAAGAAAAAACTGACATTTTCAAAGAAAATCAAATAAAAAAAAAAAATAAGATAGGCTGAGACTGAAGCCCCAGCACAGGGAAGCCTAACTACTCCTGACGCTAGGCAAATTAAAAACTGAGTTGGGAGTGGTCACTGCAGGGGGGTATTGACCAGATGGGACAGCCCCCAGGGGTGTGTACATGCAAATGCCTTTTGTTTTTAACTAAGTCTATATGCCTAGCTACTCCTGTGGAGTAGATGACAATAGTGATGAGTCAGTGATGACTTAGAGGAGGCGGTGACTGTCGGAGGACGTAAGAGAAACATATTTTTGGCTTTATATATACTTTTCCTTTTAATATATATATATATATATCTATATATATATATATATATATTGTAAGGGGCACTGGCTGGCATGATTGTGGGTGATGTATACTGTAATTTTGAAGAACATATACCACAATTAGAAAATACAGATCTGTAATTAAAATCTAGCTAGCTGGGGATACCCCCACATGCTATCACACACAAGCTAGGCATACACACTGTGGTTGATATACAAAAACTTGAGAGTGCAAAATCTGGTGCAGCTCTTTATAGAAACCAATCATCTTTCAGGTTTTGTTGTCAAAGCTTAACTGAACAAGCTGAAATTAGCCAATTGGCTACCATACACAACTGCACCAGATTCGGAGTGCACTCATTTTGGTAACCCCAAGCCCCCCGGGTTTGTTTACTTTCAATCAGCAAGTTGAATGGGGAAAAAAACCTCACAGATTTCCATATTTCACATCAGAGAACATTAATCAGCCCTGCAGGCATTTCCTGCTGTGGCTGATCGAATGCTGGTTTCCCAGCAGGATCGCTCACCAAAAGCTGGTCTACCGACCATCTACTGTTGAACAGACAGCGGTACACACGCATCAAATTTCAATATACAGAGAAATATCCTCCTTTTTACAAAACTGACAGGGTGAATAACACCTCTAAGTGGCATAATACTATAGTAGTGAAGTCATCTCAGGAAAAATTGTATTGCACAACCCCTAAAAATACTCTTCAAAAAGACTGAAATAGCTACAGCCTCCAGACTACAAACATGGCATTAATAGACATTCACTCATAACAATGTGCGTCTGTGTGCTTCCACTACTTCAGATAGCATATATGAATTTAACCCCTAATGTGCAAAATGAGCCACATTTCTTATAGTGCATTACTAGCCCAGTATTTAAAACGTAGTCTGAAGCAATCTCATATCTCCACAAAATGGCTATGGAGTCTGCATATTCCCCCCGACATGTGCAGGTTATCTATTCATACATATGACACAACTGTCAAACGCCAAGCTGTTACATCTGTCAATAACATGAAGTGAACTGCACCTTCCACTTATCGGAGATGGTCATCTCCTACTGTCTGAAAGTCCTTAACAGCCAGATCAGTAGGTGCCAGTTATCTTTGATGCTTATTACAGCTTGCAGATGTTACATGGCTGTGATCAATGTGGGGGGGGGGGGGGGCACTGCGGAGGCTGCCTTATAACATCAACACGTTTCACTCAAACTGTGAGCTTCATCGGGATGCTACTTTACATGTATGTAGGGCTTTCCTTTATATTTGTTCAAAACACCACACAAGGGGGCTCTACTCAGATTAACCTCTTAATTGATCTGAATTCTTACATTTGGTTAGAATTTACCATTACTTCTCAATAAACACAAAACTTATAAAAATAAAAAAACACACCTAATTTTGATGATTTAACCATTCAAGCTTTAAGTTCAACACATATGTCCAGGAGGATTTTCTTTGTTGGAGAATATGATCAAAATCACCTCTACGTGGGCTTATTTAGAAATGGTTAATTTGTTTTACTTTTAACCTTTTTGGGAAATTTTGACATAATTAGGAAGAATCTACAGCAAACTGATCTTTTGTGTGTCTCTCAAATCTCTTCCTATTTTTGCCAACAACGGGTGTGAACTATTTCTACTATTACCAGACTACAAAGTCATGACAATGACATTGTAGCCTGTAAAAACAAACTGAAACAAATCGATCTAAAAGTCATTGGGGTGATTTACTAAATGCAAATAGACTGCACTCTGCAAGGGCATTTGTTCCAGAGTTCAGTAAATGAGGGAAATCTCTGCTGACTTCTATCACCCAATCATCTGCAAGCAAAACTGCGGTTTTGTTTTTTCCTTGCATGTGATTGTGTATTCTTTGCAAAGTGAAGCTTCACCTCTTTTACTGAACTCTGGAGCCAATGCCCTTGCAGAGTGTAACTGCACTTGAAAAGTGCACAGTCTATTTGCGTTTAGTAAATCAACCCCATTAGGTTCTTCCAGATCCTTGTATTATCTTTCCATCAAGCTCCTACATGCTTCCAACTCTATCCTGTGTGGGATGGACATGTTCAAGGATTCAACAGCCAATTCCACCAGGATAAAGTTTCCTTAATTTTTCACCTCCTGTCATTTCTTTAATTTCTCTTTAGAATCTTGCACATAGGAAGGCAACATCATGTCAACTGGTTATAACTTCAAATCCAAATGCTTACCTTATCTCTCCATAGCCCCCCCTCCCCAACCCCAAAAAAAATTAGCTGGCGCTCTCCACTCCTCTTCTTTGTTCGTCTCCATAGCAAGCAGCTTCTCCATAAACACACATAGAGTGACAATCAGGGAGAAAGAGCAGCACAGCATTAGACCAATACAGGACCCAGGTAAGTATTTGGGGGTGGGGGAGAGCTAGAGAAAAGTTTTTTAACCTTTGCGCTTTTGACTTTAGACCCACTTTAATCATGTTAAACATTACTTCACAGCCTCCACCTAAACATTACGAAACCGGGAAAGAGCATGTAAAGATTTTTAAGCAAGTAAAAAGCACCTAAAGTGGAAGTAAAGCCAAAATGTAAAAATCTGCTGACAGGCAGGGTTTATATAACAGAAGAGACCCTAGAGGTAGAGGTGGTAAATCTCCCCCTTTACCGTCAGGGGTAATGTGATCCGAGCCTGCGTATACGCAGCTCAGAAGAAACACCAGGCGAAGATGGAAGCGCCGGAAGAGCCGTGACAGCGCAGCGCTGGAAGGCTCTGTTTGCAGGTAAGTCTGTCATAATGTACTGGTATGCTGAGCATACTAGTACATTATGACTTAAATATGCAGAGGGACCATTTTTTTTGCATCTTTATGGGGACTTTAGTACCGCTTTATAAAGGTAACAAGCAATTTTTAAATGTTTGTTCAAGTTATGCTATGTTAATGAGAATATGTAACAAATATAGTAGGTATTATCCAAATTTGCCTGCAAAAGTAGATTTGCACAATAAATAAAAACTTAATTAAAGGTCACACAAATATCATCAACCTGATTTATATACATGGTTCTTTAATTTCAATCATTATTCATGGCTCCAAGGCAATGGGGTTTATTTACTAAAGGCAAATATACTGAGCACCGCAAGTGCACTATCTCCAGAGCTTAGTAAATGAGGTAAAGCTTCACTTTGGGTCACTTTGTGAAGAATTCTCATCACATGCAAGGAAAAGAAAAAATGCTTTTTTTTGCCTACACATGAATGGATAATAGAAATCAGCAGAGCTCCCCTTCATTTCAGAGCTTCCCCTCAGATCTAGAGCAACTGCCCTTGCAATGCACAATATATTTGCTTTTGGTAAATCAACCTCCGCATGCCCAAGCATTCTTCACACCCAAAATGTATTCTCCCTGGTAGAATACAGCTATTAGGCTACACTATCCCAGCATAATACCTTTATATTGGATAAATCTCAACCTTTATGGGGGAGGAATGCAACACTCAACCCCTAGATGGAACAAATGTAGTGCTATTTTGTTGATGTCCATTGGGACAACTGAGGGACCAAGTATGCCATCACAGGTAGATGTTGCCAGATCATCTATAATGCACGTTTAATAAGAACCTACCGCTTTCCAAATCAGTGTTCAATCTGTCATATAATAGTAAAGGCAGTCACTAACTGCTTGAAGCAGCATATAAAAGTCACCTGGATGATAATCCAGTTTGCTGAATTTGGTTTTTAATGTATCCAGTCTAATGCCTAGTGCACATGGGTGACATCGGCCGGTTAGTCCGCGTGTATGGCAGCCGGTCTGACAGAAGCCGGCTTCTGTTGGAAAAGCATGCTGGAAAACCCAGCAGCCAACTGGCTCCTGATCAGCGATTCCAGCCAATTGCTGAGAGTGCTGACTGAAGTGTTCTGGCAGAGGGAGCCATCCCCCTGTCAGAACACAACAGCTAAGAGATTGCTGCACCAATGTCACATCATTAATACAGCGGCTCCGACCAGAGCTGTCAGTTTTTTCCTGTTCAACCAGCTGAGTTGAACTAAAAAAAAACTTAGTGTGTACCAAGCTTAAAGCCTTGTTGCTTGTGAGAGTTTGGATTCTATCTTGTGCCTGTGTGCAGTTAGACCATGCCTGCCATTAGCTCTTGTTGTGCCCAGAATTCTGCCCCTTGACCCTGGACTCAATCCTTGTGGTATCCTGTTGCTGTTTATTCCTTACTGTGCCCGGATCTCTTCCCTGTGTCTCCATGGGCGTTATCTCCTTGCATTTTCCCATTTCTGGCCTGTGAAATTACCAGAGTAACTGTAGCTGCACCTCAGACTGCTATAACTGAGACTCTGGAACTTATCCTTGCTATTCCATAGTGCTGCTTTGTACCCCCTGGGAATCCCTATTTGCAAAATGTGTTCTCAACCTTGGATCTATATGTTGTTGTTCCTTGTACCTTGCTACCTATCTGTCCTTGCTGTGGCATTGCTGGCTGTCACCTAGGCTTTCCTCTTTGCCAAGACTCTTGCTTGCTTAACCCATCAATAAAGAACTCCCTTTAGCCAAGGGGCTTAAAGACTACTCTTGATCTCCATGTGTATTCTGTCCTGCTCACTCCTGTCCTGTAAACACAGCAGACCATTCTTCTCTCTGGAATGAACACAGAGCGCCTGTGATCCTCCGATTTAGGATCACAGGTCTCTGTGTTGATTCCACAAGTCCCTCCCCATACAGTTAGAAAACACCCCCTAGGCTCACACTTAACCTTTTGATCGCCCCTGGGTTAAGTCCTTCCCTGCCAGTGTCATTATTACAGTAATAGTGCATATTTTTAGCACTGATTACTGTAGTAATGTCACTGGTCACCCCAAAAGTGTCAAAAATGTCAGTTAGGGGTCCAATCTGTCCGCCACAATGTCGCAGTCCCGCTAAAAATCGCAGATCGCTGCCATTACTAGTAAAAAAAAAAAAAAATATATATATATATATATATATATATATATATATAAATGACAAATCTTTCCCCTAGTTTGTAGACACGATAACTTTTGCGTAAACCAATCAAAACATGCTTATTGGGATTTTTTTTACCAAAAATATGTAGCAGAATACAAATTGGCCTAAAATTATGAAAACATTTGATTTTTACATTTTTTTTTAATTGGGAATGTTATATAGCAGAATGCGAAAAATATTGTTTTTTTTTTCAGAATTGTCGGTCTTTTTTTGTTTATAGCGCAAAAAATAAAAATTGTTCGGTGATCAAATACCACCAAATGAAAGCTCTATTTGTGGGGAAAAAAAGGACATCCATTTTATTTGAGTACAGCCTCGCACGACCGCGCAATTGTCCGTTACACAGTGCCGAATTGCAAAAAAATGGCCTGGTCATTAAGGCGGTAAAACCTTCCAGTCCAGAAGTCGTTGCACAGGGTTGTAAACTATTATGCAATGTTGTCAGTAAACATGTTGTAGTTCGTGATTTCTCAGTAAATGTCAACAGAACTGTTTGTCACTGTGACTATCCATAACCTCATTCTTGGAAGCTGAAAAGCTGAGGTTAGTGGTATGAGTACTGACAAGTCCCTACCTCACCCCTCATCATCTGGCTAACAGCTTGTTGCCTTGTCTATGAACAGCTCAGATATATTCTGGGAGAGCAGACTCTGGGAAGGATTCATTTCTTCAGCGCAGTCAACAATTTTGTGAGCTGTATTTTAGACGGTGATGTCACAATAGCAGATGCAGTGACCGCTCTGTGTTTTTAATTCCTGCACCTGTGTGCCTAGTTTTTTGGATGAAATCCCAGCTGTTCTATATCAGAAGCAGAGGGAGCTGTTGCTTATCCTGCCGGTACTAATATCTAAACAGGTTTATACTTTTTAACACATCTTTTCACACAGGACAGTTTGAATTGCTTCGCTATAGCCAGTCATATACCAATCAGCTATAAACTTTATGACCACTGACAGGTAAAGTCAATATTTTTGATCATCTTGTTACAATTGCATCTGAAAGTTTGTGGGATACAGTGCATCCAGAAAGTATGAACAGCGCTTCACTTTTTCTACATTTTGTTATGTTACAGTCTTATTCCAAAATGGATAACATTCATTAAAAATTTACAAACAAGAAGTTTGTTTGAAATCTTTCCAAATGCAGTAAAAATATAAAACGGAAAAAAAAAAAAATCACATGTACATAAGTATTCACAGCCTTTGCCATGACACTCAAAATTAAGTTTAGGTGCATCCAGTTTCCACTGATAATCCTTGAGATGTTTCTACAACTTGATTGGAGTCCACCTGTGGTAAATTTAGTTGATTGGACATGATTTGGAAAGGCCCACACCGGTCTATATAAGGTCCCACAGTTAACAGTGCATGTCAAGCCATGAAGTCCAAGGAATTGTCTGTAGACAATCGAGGCACAGATCTGGGGAAGGGTACAGAAACATTTCTGCAGCATTGAAGGTCCCAATGAGCACAGTGGCCTCCATCATCCGTAAATGGAAGAAGTTTGGAACCACCAGGACTCTTCCTAGAGCGGGCCTCCCAGCCAAACAGAGCGATTCATGATCAGTGAGGTGACCAAGAACCCTCTGGCAGAGCTCCAGCGTTTCTCTGTGGAGAGAGGAGAACCTTCTAGAAGAACAACCACCTCTGCAGCATTCTACTAATCAGGCCTGTATGCAGTGGTGGGATTCAGCCGGTTCGCACCGGTTCCATAGAACCGGTTACTAACTTTCTGCAAGTTCGCAGAACGGGCTGTTCCCTCTGCGCGTCTAAGGACGCGCAGTACAATTGAATGTCCCGCGCTCGGACCGCGCAGTCGCAGACGTGGCGGCCGGGGAGCAGAGCAGTGCGCCCGACCCATTCTGTGACAATAGCGAATGAAAATTCGCTATTGTCACACGGATCCTCCTCCTGGCCAATCAGGGAGCGGGTCCTCCCGCTTCCCAATTGGCCGAAAGGCAAACCCCGTGCCATTGGACGAGGAGGCGGGAGGACTGAGGACTTGGAGACGCGGGGAGCCGGGGACTGAAGAGAAGCTGCGTGACCGTCCGTGAGGTAAGTGCATGGGTCTCGCGGGGGAATCGCTGGCACTCTGCAATCATTGGGGGCAATGCTGTGGGCACTCTGCAATCATTGGGGGCAATGCTGTGGGCGCTCTGCAATCATTGGGGGTAATGCTGTGGGCACTCTGCAATCATTGGGGGCAATGCTGGGGTCTCTCTGCACTGAAAGGGGGGCACGCTGGTCACTGTGCATTGAAAGGGGGGCACGCAGCGCTGGTCACTGTGCATTGAAAGGGGGCATGCTGGTCACTGTGCATTGAAAGGGGGCACGCTGGTCTCTCTGCATTGAAAGGGGGCATGCTGGTCTCTCTGCATTGAAAGGGGGGCACGCTGGTCACTGTGCATTGAAAGGGGGGCACGCTGGTCACTGTGCATTGAAAGGGGGGCACGCTGGTCACTGTGCATTGAAAGGGGGCACGCTGGTCTCTCTGCATTGAAAGGGGGCACGCTGGTCACTGTGCATTGAAAGGGGGGCACGCTGGTCACTGTGCATTGAAAGGGGGCACGCTGGTCATTCTGCTGGGAAAGTCAGAACTGGTTACTAAAATTTATGAATCCCACCACTGCCTGTATGGTAGAGGTAGAGTGGCCAGGTAGAAACCACTCTTCAGTAAAAGGCACAGGACAGTTCGCTTGGAGTTTGCCAAAAAGGCACCTGAAGGACTCTCAGACCATGAGAAAAAAAATTCTCTAGTATGATAAAACAGAGATTGAACTCTTTGGCCTGAATGGCAATCATCATGTCTGGATGAAATCCAGGCAACCCTCATCACCTGGCCAATACCATCCCTACAGTGCAGCATGGTGGTGGCAGCATCATGCTGTGGGGATGTTTTTCAGTGGCAGGAACTGGGAGACTAGTAAGGATTGAGGGAAAGATAAATGCAGCAATGTACAGAGACATCCTTGATGAAAACATGTTCCAGAGCGCTCTGGACCTCAGACTGTGGTGAAGGTTTATCTTCCAACAGAACAATGACCCTAAGCACACAGCAAAGATAACAAAGTTGTGGCTATGGGACAACTCTGTGAATATCCTCGAGTGGCCCAGCTAGAGGCTAGACTTGAACCTGATTGAACATCTCTGGAGGGATCTGAAAATGGCTGTGCACCGAAGCTCCCCATCCAACCTGATGGAGCTTGAGAGGTCCTGCAAAGAAGAATTGGAGAAACTGCCCAAAAACAGGTGTGCCAAGTGAAGTCGTAGCATCATACCTAAAAGACTTGAGGCTGTAATTGGTGCCAAAGGTGCTTCAACAAAGTATTGAGCAAAGGCTGTGAATACTTACACTATGTGATTTAAAAAAAAAAATGAATACATTTGCAAAGATTTCAAACAAACTTCTTTCACTGTCATTATGGGTATTGTTTGAAGAATTCTGAGTAAAATAATGAATTTAATCCATTTTGAAAGAAGGCTGTAACATAACTTAAATGTGGAAAAAGTGAAGCGCTTTGAATAATTCCTGGATGCACTATACATTGGGCAGCAAGTAAACATGTTGTCCCTAAATTTGATGTGATGAAAGAAAAATGGGCATCACAGTTTATTGTGTAAGGAGCTGCGTAGCAGCAGACCGGTCAGTGCACCTACAATGGGCATGTGACATCAGAAGTGAACCACGCAACAATGGAAGAAGGTGGCCTGGTTTGATGAATCATGTTTTAACATCATGTGAATGGCCAGGTTTGTGTGTGTCACCTACCTGGGGAGTTGATGGCACCAGAATGCTGTATGGGAAGAAGGCAAGCCGGTGGAGGCAGTGTGATGGTTTGGGAAATGTCTTGCTGCGAAACCTTGGATCCTGTCATTCATGTGGATGGTACTTCACACGTACCACCTACCTGAACATTGTTGCTACCCAAGTACACCCCTTCATGGAAAAAATATTTCCTGATGGCAGTGACCTCTTTCAGTGGGATAATGTGCCCTACCCACTGCAAAAATGGTTCATCTGTGGAACGTGCTTGAAAATAAAGTCTGATCCATAAAGGCCGCACCTTGCAACTTACAGGACTTAACGCCTACTACTACTGATGGCTTGGTGCCAGATACTGCAGCATGTCATCAGATGGCTAGTGGGTCCATGCCTTGACCAGTCAGGGCAGCAAAATGGGGACCTACTCAATATTAGGTGGGTAGTCATAACGTTATGGCTGATCAGTGTACCTTACATCTTATGGATGTGGGCCAGTCACAGCCAGGGGCTGTGTAGTTGTATCCACCAACAGTTATTTGTCACAGTTCCTTCTTTACAGTAAACAGGGCAGGATACACAATCAGGAGCCATTACAGCCAATCTCTTTTTAAGGTCAAATGGATGGGACTCTTGCATTTCTGTTGAGCACAAATTGCTGAAATAATGATGGTGCAGCTTCACCTTGCAGAATAGGAAATAAGATCAGGTTTCTTGAACTGGACACATTGTCAGATCAAATTATAAAAATCAAAGTGTGGTGAGTTGCAAACACGAATGCCTACTATGAACCATGGCAAGGATGGATAAAATAAAATATTTGGGTATAAATTCAAAATTATCATTAGAGGCATTATAATGGTTTTAAATCAACATTTTAAACTGTTACCCCCCAGGAAATGCACAGGAATGCGTTTAGAGTTGCGCAATTCAGTGTGATGCGATTGAATGAGCTGAAATCGCACTGGATCACACCAAATGCAGTACATGTAAAAACACATCACAACCTAATTGCATGGTACTGCGGTACCATGCATTCTGGTACAGGCAAATGCACTGTCTCCAATCGTCCTTTGGGATGTCGTTATGAATTTATTGACATGGCCTTTTCCATGAGAATGGAAGGCAATTAGCTGGGGTGAGTTGCTGGGCTGAGGGGCGTGCAGCACGGAGGTGGTGGATCTCTCTGGTGTCTCTTTAATCAGCACACAACGGGATTACATCTGGTCATCATATTATCACTATTCTTGAATGATCTGTGAACACTGCACTAGTGGAGGAGAACTATTTATTTATAATGTTTCACCCATTGGAGTGACACACATTGGAAACTGACTATTTTCATTTATTATGGTTTAATGATTTTTCACAGTGAAAGTTGCTTTTGTTGGTTATTTTTTTTCACAGTGTATGAATGGACATACAAATGAGTTTATATATTTTTTTTTTGGACGGCTAGTGGGATATTTTGTTCACTATTGTATATTGATCTATTTTTAAGCTGCGGCACCATTTATTGATTACTTCACTTTTTCACAGTAGTTGGAAGCAGGGCTTGATTAAAGCCCCGTACACATGTACCGATTGCCGGCCGTAACTATTCGGCCGACGACCGATCGGCCGATTGTAGGCTTGTTAGTATGATGCTTCCGACGGCCGAACAGAATCGGGTGTGCAGGCATTAAAATTTTTGTTGGCCAACACCAGAACGGCCGATTGTTCGCCAGTCAGTACAGATTTCGGCCGACAGACAGCAGATTAGCAAGACTGGGCATGCTCAGAAAATAAAAAAGACAAGGAAAGTTAACCATCACATGACATCACTTCTGCAGTCGGCTGTTGTTGGCCGACAAAATTTGTGTGCAGTCTTTTGCAGTTTTCAACAGACACGACAGCCCTGGACAAAAGACGGCCGATCGTTCGGCCAACGATCAGTACGTGTGTACGGGGCTTTACTAGCGCGAGAGTCTGCCTGATTTTACCTCTTCATCTCTACCTCAGCTTTAAAGGATAGCTCCACTTTCATGGGGAAAAAAATAACATAGCATAAACAATTTCTAATCAAGTCATATTGTAATTGAATGTTATTAAATATTACCTTTCTTTTTTATTCTGCAGCTCTAATTTCTGTAAAATGTGATGCAATATGGCTACTTGGGAGGTGTTCTGTACAAAGAATGTGTACAGACCGCCCCCCCCCTCCCCCCAGCCTCCAGAAACATTTCCTGCTTGTGTGATTGGCTCATTTATTTTCCCAGAAGTCTACACTTAAAGAGGAAGTAAACCCTCATAAAAAAAATGAGAAAAAAAAACTCCATAAAGACAAAGGCATAATGAGCTAGTATGCATCGCATACTAGCTCATTATGAAATACTTACCTTAAAATGAAGCCCTCGCAGTGCGTCCTGCTGAGCGACAGGGCGGCAGACATGTCAGGCCATCCTGCTTCCTCGTTAGCATCCTCCGGCCATCTGATTGGCCAGGGGCGCGATTACATCACACCCGCGCATGCGCGCGGGTGCCGCCGTTCATGCATAGGGCTCTGAAGGAACGGCACGGGTGGCCGTTCCTTCAGAGCGCATGCGCCCATGACGTCATCGGCTGCATGCACTGTAAATATCTTCTAAACTGTGCATGTTTAGGAGATATTTATAGCACCTATAGGTAAGCCTTAATATAGGCTTACCTATAGGTTAAAGACTTTAAGGTGAGTTTACAAGTCAGATATCAGGCATCCCCTGCAACAAAAATACATTTCTTAGTGAGATACTACCAATAGGAAGTCACATCTAAAGGGATGCAGACCCTGCAATGTTCCTCATTAGAGCCATGCAGGTGCAGCAGCTGAATAATAATTATAAAACCACTTCCATTAGATTCACTTACCACATGAATACTAGAAAACAAACAAACAGAGATTTCTTCAGAATAAAAAAGGGTAGGATTGTAAAATCCATGTGATGTACATAGATCACCCAGAGGGGAGGGTTCTTTTTTTTTCTCAACAAAAGTGGAGTTATTCTTTAAGTTACCTTGGTTTTAACCTCCCTGGCGGTATGATTCTTTCGGATTTTAGGTGCTGAAAGCGGTACCATTATTTTGCATGTAATTCTTGAGAATGAGCAGCCCAAACCAACTATTTACATATTTTTTTTTTTTTTTAGGCTCGGTTCACACTGATGCGATGCGGGAAGGCTGCGAATTCGCAGCCTGTTCCCGCATCGCACGCGCACCCCCGGCAGTTCACACTGCCATATGCGATCCGCTGGGGGTGTCAATGTAATCTTAACGACACCCCCAGTTTGATCGCATATCACAGTGCGATCGTGCAGTTCGCACAGGATCGGATCGCACAAGTGTGAACCGCTGTGCGATCCGATCCTGATGCGGCAGCAAAAATGCCTCCTGTGCGTGTTTGCTGCGGGTGCGATGCGAATTTAGCCATACAAATTGTATGGCTAAATTCGCACCGCACAGCTGATCGCATGTCATGTCGGAGCAGTGCGCTCCGACATGACATGCGAACCCCGCACACGCAGTAGTGTGAACCGGGGCTCACTGTGCTTTCTTCTTTATAACATCTTGGGTATGATAAAGTTTGAGACACAAAATCATAATTATAATATAATAAAAAACTATAAAAAAGTATGTATGTATATATATATATATATATATATATATATATATATATATATATATATATATACACACGTGTGTATATATATATATATATATATATATATATATATATATATATATATACATAAAAAGTACAGTAAAACTGCAGGAAAGGGCACGTCACGTCACGTCGCAGGAGACGGAAGCCAGGGCACGGAGAGGATCGGGAGGAAGATCCGCCGCCGCATACCGCTGAGATACATCGCTGGATCCCGGTGACAAGGTAAGAAACCTCTTTTACAGGATCCAGCGATGCTTCTGGCGGTACCCCGAGTGTGGCTCGGGGTTACCGCTTTTGGCTCTGAAATTTAACCCCGAGCCATGCTCGGGAATACCGCTAAGAAGGTTAATGAGGCACCTGTGGCTTTCTCCATAGTGCTAGACCTGTAGTGGACTGGCCAGTGCAGCTATCATTTAACCCACCCATTCCTTTCTTGGTCAGCATCCAAAGCTTTCAAAGTACCGGAATCTGCACTCCTGTTCAATGCTTTCTACTTCTTTGATTTTACCAAACAGACCAGCCTAGGTAGCAAGTACCTGTTGCCCCAGACCAGTAGTCTTGGTTATACAAAGTAAAAAACAAAAAAAAAAAAAAGCAATCAAGTGCTTAGTACAAATATAAATGTAAGACAGCCGCACTACTCACTGTTGCTTGAACATCAACAATTCCAAACATATGATTCAATCAAAAAATGTGTTTCACTATGGCTGGCCATACATTATACAATTTTCTTAAAATTTTCTGTACAATTTTCTTGAAATTTACCTTCAACTATGTAGTACAAAGACCTACCTAATTGAATACAAGTGAAAGTGTTATTTAGCTTTGACCTCATATTACGTGGTTTTTGGTAAATCTAACAGAAAATTGTACAAGAAAATTGAACATGTATGGCCAGCCTATCTCTTTGAACTTTTATTTTTTAAAAAATAATATGTAAATAACAATCAGTATTGCAATAAAGAAATAATAAAATCCCATCTAGTGTTAAAAAAACACACAAACATATGAAGCGCTTTAAATCAGTGAAATAAAGTACAGCTGCGTAGTTAGCCACGTTGCGGGAAATAACACAGAAAGAAGCACCATAATGCAGTATTTAGGTTGAATCATTTATAAACCTCTTCCCGCCAGCTGTACATATATATGTGGCCTCTCAGTGGGTGGGCTTTAATGCAAAGAGGCTGGCCCCATGTAAACATTTTTCTGTACTGAGAGTGCACACCCTGCGTACTCCAAGCACAGAGACTGGCGAGTACCGGAAAGATCCTGATGCATACATGTGATCAGTAGCTTTCCAATCATGTGACTGATGTGACAGCAATCACAGCAGTCACGTGATCAAAATGCCTGGTAATTGGTTAAAAGGTGGATCAGTACTCTCAGTACTTTAGTGTAAAGCAAGGTGTAAAAATGAGCATTGCATGGAAATATCTACCTATCACAGAACGGAACTGCTGTTTGTGATGAGAGTGTTTGGATCCTGACTGCTCTTTGGATCACATATTAAAGTGCTATGAGACTTCTGGATCTTTGAGGTCCACTAGTTTTGGCAAGCATTGCGATGTGATGGTGGAGGAGCACCTAAAGGATTATTATAAGTCACATGTTTTGAAGCATGGGGTGTTGACACTTATGAACGTTATGTCTCTGATTTAAAGAACTTCATATGTTTGTGTGTTTTTTATTACACTGTATAATTTTTTTATTACTTTATTTTCAATTTCTAATTGTTATTCACAAATTATTTTTCATAGTTAAGAGTTTAAAGGCCCGTACACACGATACGAAAATCAGAAGGAAAATTTCTTACGAGGAACGATCTGCCAATTTTAGGATTGTTAGTATAGTGCTTTGCTTTCGACAGCCGATTTTCAGATGACAAAAACTGGATGTGCAGGCTATAAAATTTTTATCCTACATCAACACAACGTCTGATTTTCGTTAATTACCGTATATACTCGAGTATAAGCCGAGTTTTTCAGCATGTTTTTTCATGCTGAAAATGCACCCCTCGGCTTATACTCGAGTCACTGACTGGAGTGTCTTTTTAAAAATGGCGCCGCTCGGCACCGACGTGTCACTGCGCATGTGCCGCATGCCCGGAAATAGCTGAACGTGTTCGGCTTTTCCCGAGCATCGGTGGCGCATTTGTGGTGACGTATGGCGGCGCCGGGTGGCGCGATTTTTAAATCGAAGACGGCGCCTCACCGACAGGTAAGTGAGATGCCTCCGCAGCCCCTGTATTTCCTCATGCAGTGCTGCGGGCATGGTACAGGACATTCTCCTGTACCATGCCCGCAGCACTGCATCTCCTGTGCCATGCCTGTAATTACTGTGCCATGCCTATACCTACTGTGCCATGCCTATACCTACTGTGCCATGCCTATACATACTGTGCCATGCCTGTACATACTGTGCCATGCCTGTAATTACTGTGCCATGCCTATACCTACTGTGCCATGCCTATACATACTGTGCCATGCCTGTACATACTGTGCCATGCCTGTACTTACTGTGCCATGCCTATACCATCACCTGTACTATGCCTATACCATCACCTGTGCCATGCCTGTACCATGACCTGTGCCATGCCTGTACTGTGACCTGTGCCATGCCTGTACCATGACCTGTAACATGCATGTACCATGACCTGTGCCATGCCTATACCTTCACCTGTGCCATGCCTGTACCATCACCTGTGCCCTGACCTGTGCCATGCCCTTACCATGACCTGTGCAATGCCTGTACTATGACCTGCGCCATCTCCTGTACCATGCACGCAGCCCCTGTTTTGTGTCTCGTGGTGGTCCAGTTGGGTCCAGTAGCTGCAGCATTTCCCACCCTAGGCTTATACTCGAGTCAATAAGTTTTCCCACTTTTTTGTGGCAAAAGTAGGGGTCTCGGCTTATATTCGGGTCGGCTTATACTCGAGTATATACGGTAGTACAGTTTTCGTCCGAAAAAAATCATAAGAGCAAGACTAGGCATGCTTAAAAAACGAAAGCACACATACAAAACAATTCAACACATGACATCACTTCTGAAGTTGAATTCTGTCGTACGGGAATTTTCGGATGAAAGTAACCTCTTCACTTTCCACATGAGACTAGCATGCAACAAAAAACGGACGCAAGATCATTCGATAATCTGATCGTGTGTACGAGGCTTAAAGGGATTGCACAACCCATTTGTTTTATTCAGTAGTCTTGGTTCACTTGGCAACACCATGTCCTTTATTCTTTTCACAATCTCATTCGCAAAGTCACATAACTTAGATGCAAAGCCCTTTTTGTCCTTAGGATTTATTGGAGCCAGTGAGGATACCATTGTGAGGATTCCTTTAATTAATGTAGTGTTATAAAGCATACATCAAATCACAAAGATTGGTGGATGTCTTATTCCAATAGCAGACAGACCCCTAATGAAACACCCCATAAATTGGGGGGAGGACAATTGATTCAGCGGTACATATTAAGAAAGCCAGTTCTGATAAATGTATGCTAAATTTTCACCGCACATCAACTTAGCTTACTCCTTGCGGTTGTCAGCAAAACTCTATAGTGACTTCTTGTTTAAATTTTGCACTGGTTCAACATCATGCTTTGATGAAAGGGTCCTGGAAGGCCCTAAAAAAATGTTCACTGTATTGTGTGATTATTATGGAATAAAAAAATATTTTTCAGCATGTATTTTGGTGTGGAGATCATATACAGTATCCACAAAGTGGGGAGCTGATCAGGGGAGGCAGGGGAATTTTGGGGCGAGAAACTGATCGGAGGGAGGTGGATAAATGGTGTAGCATGTTGCTGATCAGGAGAGTTTGGTAAATGATGGTGCAATATGGAAATCAGGTGAGGTTAACAAATGGTGAAAGGTGGAAGGAGATGCTGAAAAGGGAAGGTGAGAAAATGGAGGATCAAAAAGCTGATTGGAGGATTGGTGTGAATAATGGAATGTGGAACTGATCTGGGCAGTGGGTGGGTTTTTGCAGTATTTCCAGTTTGCAATGGCGCTAAAGACACATTATTAAACGTGTCTCTATTTCTATTTTCACATTTTTTTTTCTACAAGTAAACATTTAATAGATCATAATACACATGCACCATTTTTTAAATTACTCTGTAGTATGCCTAAACTTGAGCTGTACATGTGTATTCTGAAAAGTGCAAGTGTCTAGTGTGGCACAACATGGCACACTTCAGTCGCAGCTTGCTGTCACAGCTCAAATCTCCGTTACAGCCTTCTTCTCAGTCATGCTTTTAGATTTGGCTTTCCTTCTATATGACCACAGGGCATGCACACAGGGGTTACATCATCCTGGCACCCAATTTTATCGTTTGCATCTTACAGATGGCAAGTGTGCTCCTTGGACATTGCACTGTGCATGTGCTGCAGGGGGTGTATACAAAATAAAACATTTCTAAGGGAAGAGAGAAGATATTTGGCAGAAGAGCATTTGCATGTCTCACCTGCCAAAAAGAACTCTGCCTCATAATGTTTTTTTTATTTTCAGTTTTGCTTAATTTCTCAACATCTGGTGCCATTTTATTGTATAGTAAAACCTTCTACTAGGTCAGTTAAGGAATTAAACAAATGTAATATGTAAGACCACATTTTAAAGATATTCGTTTCATTTTAATTTTTTAATAGATTAAGCTAATTTTTAATGGGCTGGGAAATAACAAAATGATGGAATCAAAGCTTAAAATACAACTAAAGGCAAAACTATTTTTTTTTAGTTTTGAGCAGAGTGGAAATGGATTAGAAAAAGTCAGTTTTTATTGCTGTCTTTGCTCCGGTTAGGGAGATTCATCCTATTTGTCCCGTTTGTCATTACAGTAAAAGCTGGGATTGTGAGCATAATTAGTTCTTGAAACATGTTTGTAATCCAAAGCACTCTTATATCAAAGCGAATTTCCCCATAGGAAAAAATGGAAACTCAGATGATTCGTTCCACAATCATTTATTCTTAAGTCCTTCAGTTTATATCCATATAAAAAGAATATAGCAATGTGATAGGTTGTGTAACCATAAAATGTCCATCCACAAATGGCAGCCTCCACAAGGGGAATAGAATCAAAATCCAGCAGAAACTACAGAATATAAAAGAGAAGAGAGACATCTCTAAGTGTATAAGTCTAAGTATAGGCTCATACGGAAGCCGGTTTGAAATAGTGAGAGTTCAGCTGAATCAATGTCAAATCAGACCAATGTGAACGTGGGCTCATGAATATTCAACATTTAGCAACTCACATGGTTGATGATTAAAAGAGGCACATCTAAAGGCCCGTACACGCGATAAGAAAATCTGATGGGAAATTTCTTCCGACGACCAATCTGCCGATTTTCGGATTGTTAGTATGGTGCTTTCGACAACCGACTCCAACTTTTCGGCCAAAAAAATCCTGATGTGCAGGCTATATAATTTTTGAAAAATCCAAATGTGAGACCGCATTCAGGGTATTGTGATGAAATCAAAGGTTTTTGTGGTTATGAGTAAGCGACTAACAATGTCGTGAAACGCGTCAACCGGACACGTCTGTTTTGTACACTGTCTGTCTACTTTATTTTGAGGAATAAAGAAACCTTTGATTTCATCACAATACCCTGAGTCCGGTCTCACATTTGGATTTTTCATACTCCTGGACGGCGGATCTGACCTGCACCGGGTTCGGAACATACACCTGAGCGGCTCTCTCCTCTACTTCTCAGGCTATATAATTTTTGTCGTCCATCAAAACAACGTCCGATTTTCATCTCATTAGTACAGATTTCGATGGAAAAAAATCTTAAGAGCAAGACTAGGCATGCTCAGAGACGAAAGAACACATACAAAACAATCCAGCACATGACATCACTTCTGAAGTAGAATTCTGTCGTATGGGAAAATTCGTATGAAAATAACCTCTTCACTTTCCACATCAGACTAGCATGCCACAAAAAACGGACGACAGATCGTTTGATAATTTGATCGTGTGTACGGGGCTTAAGAATGCAGGGATCCGGTGTAAAGCTGTCCACATAGACCATCCTTCTCACAGCTGGCTCTCACTGTCATCAGTTTGCAGTCATAACCGTTTGCCTGTTTTAATCATCAGTCATGTGAGTTGCTAAATGTTGTACCTTCATTAAATGTAACCATATTGTTGAACTTAGAGGCACCTCTCTTCTCTTTTATGCTCAGTTGTGACATGAGGCTACTTGTATATCAAGACATTGCTTCTTTATCAAGTCAAAATTTATAAAAAAAAATTAGCTTGTCTAGCATAACGCTCTAAAACCAAGGTACTCTCAATCCAAGGTTTTACTGTATCATTGAAAGTGAAAGAAAAAAACAAAAAAACGTTGTGCTGTCCCCAGAAAAGTACAGTAATAGAGGGGAAAAACTTCCAATAGGGGCACTAGTTCTGGTGACCTTGGGGTCCCCAAAGGATTTCCTTAATTTGCAGGGATTGCCTATCACTTACTCAGGCTATGGGACAGGAAGTGAAGGGAAATCTCTTCAATGGGACACAGATGGGAAAAAAATAAATTGGCAGGGCTTATGACCCTCCCTTAAGGCCTGTAGACACAATAAGAAGACCTAATGTAAAATTTCGTCCGACAAACAATCTCCCAATTTTTGGATCATTAGTATAATGCTTTTCACAGCTGATTACAAATTTTTTGATGACAAAAACTGAATGTGCAGGCTATAAAATATTTATCGTACGTGAACACAACATCTGATTTTCATTTAATTAGTACAGTTTTCTTCGGAAAAAAATTGTCAGAGCAAGACTACACAAACGAAAGAATACATACAAAACAATTCAACACATTACATCACTTCTGAAGTTAAATTATGTTGTATGAAAATTTTCATATGAAAGAAACCTCTTCACTTTCGATATGAGACTAGCATGCAACAAAAAATGGATGAAAATTTGTCCGATATTCTGATCGTGTGTACGAGTCTTTACTCTATCCAAAATAAAAATAAAAGTTTTGCCTATAGTTCTGCACTACTGATACTGAAATACCCATTTTACACTACTGAAAAAACAAATATGTAAACGTTCCCAAATACTGGGCACATTCTGGAATTTCACATTTTGATAAATTTGCTCCTAAATCCTTTTAACAATGTCAAATCTCAGAGAGCCCCCTAACTAGGTACCCCTTAGATCTTAAAATATATGTGTGGCTAAGTTCTGACAAAGTCTTCTGGACACGAAATGATCAGTGCAGCCTAGTGCCGAAAGCATGACCGAATGCCGTATGAATGAAAATTGCAGATTTATTTATGGTTGTATTGAACTCACACTGCTTCTGGGCTTGTGGTAAGATCAGAGTTTGAGAACAAAAAGCTAAAGAAAAACTCAGCCAGTGTCCAATACATCAAGTGTAATTAACTATACTTGCTATATAATAAATGACTCAAAAACAAAAAACAGGTTTGGTGAATATTTTGTATAACTAAAGATTTCAGATTCAGGGTTTTCCATTTTGAAACAGAATTAAAGCAGAGAGTGTATTTTAACAAGCTTGCAGCTGACAAAATGCCCCATGATATAGGTTTCAGCATCTGAATTAGTGTCGTTCCAGACCGCAGGTGCACCCTATGCAAATGGCTAAGCTTTAATTCATTGCTGCAAAGCAGACTGTTATAAGCAAGCGTAATAGAAGACTGTAAGCCCTCCAGCCATGTGCTGGGAGAATGATCTCTTCATGGTCCCTTCCTGCCCTGCTGTGGAAGAGGGCTGACTTCAAGCATGTCAAGGTTAACACAAGGCAGCGCGTTCTGAAAGAAGAGCAGTTTCAAACAGCCCAGGATCCTGGCTTTTATCCATTCGGCAGGATCAGCCAAAGGGCAGCTCTTCTCACTCAGAGCAGGATTTACCATCACAGACTGATCTCTCCTTCCAGCGATACTCTCAGCGAACAGTCATTATATTACTGGGGAACAACACTCCCTTGTGTTATGCAGACACATAAGGCAGATAAAAGGCAGCATATTCTAGGGCCTTTCCAGCATAAAATAAAATCTTGCTGTTTTAATGGAAATAAATAATTTAGAAATAAATCAGCTGGAGTAAAAATGTAACCTTTAAAGTGATACTAAATTCTAGGTTTTTCTTTTTGTGCAAAAATAACAAACATGGTATACTTTTACCTGCTCTGTGCAGTGGTTTTGCACAGAGCAGCCCAGACCCCCCCTCTTCCTGCATTTCATCGGCTGAGTGCCCCCACAGCAAGCAGCCTGCTATGAGGGCACCCGAGCCGAGCCGCTGCTCTGCGTGTCCATTCAGACATGAAGCTGTGACCTCTCTCTTCTCATTGGCTCACTGACTTTGATTGACAGCAGCGGGTGCTCATTGTCTCAGCCAATGAGGAAGGAGAGTCCTGGACAGGCGATCCTCTTGTTCAACATCGCTGGATCAAGATGGGCTCAGGTAAGTATTAGGGGGGCTGTTGTACATAGAAGGTTTTTTTATCCCAATGCATAGAATAGATTACGTTTAAAAAAAAATCTGCCTTTAGAACCACTTTAAAGTGGAGTTCCACCCTGAATTTTTTTTTAGATAAAAATACCCCCGGGACAGGGCTAGTGCATTTAAGCAACGATAGCCTCTGAACTGTCCCCTGTTTCACTTAACTTTTAGAAGAAATACTTACCTTGAAAATGTCTTCTCCAGCGCTGCCATCTCAGGTGTGGGCAGCTGAAGCCAGAGCGTTCTCTTTGGTGTCCTCCTTAGTGACGTCGGAGTCCCAGAATGCCCTGCACCGGCCCTGCTCTTCACTTCAGGTGCATGCGCGTCATCCCTGCACAGCTTCTGGGCATGCCCAGAAGCCGTTTAGCAGGGAAATACGCGCCTGCACCGGAGGTGGCAAGCAGGGCCGGTGCAGGCGCATTGACTCCTGGGATCAACGACACACATCTCCCAGGAGTCAATGCAAGGAGGAAGTGACGGCGTGGGCCGCGGCCGCAGAGGGAGGAAGAGGAAGGAAGGTAAGTATATTTTCTTTAACAACAAGGTAAGTGAATCAAAAAAAAAATTTAATAATCCAATTGTTTTTAAGGCAAATTAAAGCAAGCAAATTGTGAAAGGTTCATTTTGAGGGTGGAACTCCGCTTTAAGATAAGAATTGGGGGGACATGAATGCAGTATTGACTTTGGGCTTTATTTACTAAAGACAAATCCACTGTGCACTACAAGTGCACTTGGAAGTGCAGTCACTGTAGATTTGAGAGGAAGATCTGAAATGAGGGGAAGCTCTGCTGATTTCCATCATCCAATCATGTGCAAGCAAAACTGCTATTTTTTATTTCCCTTGCATGTCCAGCTCAAATCTACAACGACTGCACTTCCAAGTGCACTTGCAGCTCACTTGTAGTCTACAGTGGATTTGCCTTTAGTAAATAAACCCCAATGTCTTCTTAGCTAGGCCTACGAGAAAAAAATAAGCATCTCTGACTCCACTACAGTGCCTTGAAAAAGTTTTCATACCCCTTGTAATTTTCCACATTTTGTCATGTTACAACCAAAAACGTAAATGCCTTTATTAGGATTGTATGTGATAGACCAACACAAAGTGGCACATAATTGAAAAGTGGAAAGAAAATGATCAATGGTTTCAAAATCTTTACAAATAAATATGTGAAAAGTGTGGTGTGCATTTGTATTCAGCCCCCATGAGTCAATATTTTGTATAAACACCTTTCACTGCAATGACAGCTAAAAATGCTTTAGTGTGCGTTTGTACGTCTCTACCAGCTTTGCACATCTAGAAAGTGAAATGTTTGCCCATTCTTCTTTGCAAAATAGCTCAAGCTCTGTCAGATTAGATGGAAAGCGTCTGTGAACAGCATTTTTCAAATCTTGCAACAGATTCCCAATTAGATTTAGGTCTGGACTATGATTGGGCCATTCTATCACATGAATATGCTTTGATCTAAACCATTCCATTGTAGCTCCAGCTGAATGTTTAGGATCATAGTCCTGCTGGGAGGTGAACCTCCACCCCAGTCTCAAATCTTTTGCAGAGTTTTCTACTAAGATTGCCCTGTATTTGGCTCAACCCATCTTCCCATCAACTCTGACCAGCTTCCCTTTCCCTGCTGAAGTGTGTTTAGGGTGATGTGCAGTGTTATGGGCCATACACACTATACAATTGTCTTTAGATTTTTTCCTTTAGACTTACCAAAACCATATAATATGAGGTCAAATCTAAACACTTTCAATTTGTATGCAATCAGGCCGACCCTTGCACTACATAGTTCAAGGTAAATCTAAAGGAAATCTAACAACAAAAGTTGTATAGTGTGTATCAGGCTTTAATTTTCCGCCACACATAGCGTTTTGCTTTTAAGCCATAACGTTAAATTTTTTTCTTCTTCCACATGTTTGCTGTGTCCCCCCCCATGGCTTCTCACAAACTGCAAACGGGACTTTTTATGGCTTTCTTTCAACAATGGCTTTTTTCTTGCCACTCTTCAATAAAGGCCAGATTTGTGGAGTGCACGACTATTAGTTATCCTGTAGACAGAGTCTCCTTCCTGAGCTGTGGATCTCTGCAGCTCCTCCAGAGTTATCATGAGCCTCTTGGCTGCTTCTCTAATTAATGCTCTCCTTGCCCAGCCTGTCTGGAGTGTTCCTTGGCCTTCATGATGCTGTTTTTTCACTAAGGTTCTCAAACACATCTCTGAGGGCTTCAGAGAACATCTGTATTTACACTAAGATTAAATCACACACAGGTGGACTCTATTTACTAATTAGTTGACTTCTGAAGGCAATTGGTTCCGCTAGATTTTAGTTAGGGGTATCAGTGCAAAGGGGTCTGACTACAAATGCATGCCACACTTTTCAGGTATGTATTTGTAAAAATATTTGAAAACCATTTATTATTTTCCTTCCACTTCACAATTATATGCCACTTTGTGTTGGTCTATCACATAAAATCCCAATAAATACATTTACATTTTTGGCTGTAACATGACAAAATTTGGAAAATTTGAATGGGTATGAATACTTTTTAAAGGCACTGTATATTATAAATAGGTAATTGAGCTTATAGCCTATATTACCCAATATTTTTAAGTGTATATTACCTTGTAGTTCTACTGTAAGTTTACAGGGGAGCTGGATACAGGAAGAAGTAGTTTCAAGTCCTCTCAGGAGCTGCTTTGTCTTTCTGGTGGATAGTCCACTGTGTGAAACCACTAAGACCCGGTCCACACTAGCGCGACTAGTCAGGCGACTTGTCAACCTGACAAGTCGCGCTCCCTTGCGGTCCATTGACCGCTACAGGACCCGTTCTAAAAGGAGCGACACAAGTCGCTCCGACTTAGAAAAAGGGTCCTGTACTACTTTGGGGCGACCTCGGAGCGACTTGCATAGACTTCCATTATGTGAAGCCCCTGCAAGTCGCTCCGAAGTGGTGGTGCATGGTAATGCACAAGTCGCCCCCGAAGTAGTAAGGAGTCGTGTCGCCTTAGTGTGAACCGACTCTAAAGCGTGTGACTTACTGTGGCCAGAAAGGTGAACCCAATGTTCAGAACAGTATGACAATATAGCTTGCAAATGCATAAAACACCTTATGGGCACCAATCTCCTTTTAAAGCTTACCAACCCCTACTAAATGTTGTTTTCTTCTTGGATAGAATAAGGGAGGGTTATAATCCCAGTCAAGCTATTTTTGTCATCTGTGTCCCATTGGGGGGATTCCATTCATTTTCTGTCCAATAGCCAAAAGAGAAGGTGAGAGGAAATTCCTCCAAAGTATGGGAATCTCTGGTTGTCACCAGGGTAAGCCAGAACTAGTGCCCCCATTGGAAGATTTACCCTTTTTTGATACTGTTCTGAGGAACCCAAAATTTAGGATTTTCTTTCTGTATACATGAAATGGAGGCAGGATCGTAATAAAGACCTAATAGTCATACTAAACCAGGAGTGCTCAACCTATGGCCTGAGACCTCAAACCAGGAAAGTGCATGCCCAGGTTGGCAAACCTATTGATCGCGCTCTGGGCTTGCTGGGTGGGCTTGCTGACCTGCCATTCCAGAGCATCAGAATGCAGTTAGCTGACATCAGCAGTCGGAGGGAGCAGGCAGCCGCAGAGGGAGCAGAGCAGCATTAGCCAATGCTTCCTCTATAGTACCGATTCCTGTCCCAGGCGGAGTATTTTCATGTGCACTCCACCTCTCATCCTTTCTAGCAGCCTGGAGAGAGATAAAGCAATAGCTGCAAAAGGAAGAAAAAGGTCAGTGTAATAAACAACACATACCCTGGGCATAATAGCTTTTGCAATGGGCATATTATCACCTAAAAAAAGGGTTAACAACCATTAGGCTGCTTTCACACTGATCTACAGGTGCAGCCCATTGCACTTGTGGCTTTCCTGCGGGTTAATTGCACTAAGCCATAGAATTCTATTATATCAGGTGGGTTTGGTGTGCTTTCTGAAAGCGCACCAAAACTCCTCAATGCAGGATTTTTGGTGCGCTTTCGAAAAGTGCCTATAGAAACAAAGGGGGAAAGTGGATGTTTAAGGGTGGGCTGCCGGTATTTGCATGGTCTTGCAAGATAAACTAAAAAACATTATATAATATAAAAAGTTCAAACATTTTATTATACAAAAATGAATATAGCATTAAAATATATACAAATATTAATCCATAGATAAATTAATCGAGTAAAAGGAATATGTATATTGATACAATAATGCGTTTCACGGTTAAATGCCGCTTTTTCAGATCATCGTATTCACTTATAACAGTTATCCAGTAGAACATTTCTTAGTTAGAGGACATACACATGATTTTGTACAGAGCAGCTCCTTAATCCTCCTATCCTATTTTCCCCCGTCAGCAATCCTGACTCCTCCCTCATGCTAAGTGCCCCCATAGCAAGCCACTTCCTATGGGGGCACTCATGTAAGCTTGCTCCTGAGCCACACACTGTGTCCATTAATACACATACAATGCATAAAAGTAAAAAACCTTCTGACTTTAGAACCACTTTGCCGTGAAGGTTGCAGGAGTGAAGAATTTGCATAAAAAAGGTATTATTCAAACTGCCCATGTATGAAAATGCAAAGTGCAAAAGAAAGAAAAACAACTTTACACCCTGGCTTCCAGCCCTTTCCTGTAAGGGAAGGTAGCATCACTGATACTACTTCCAAGAACCTGGATTTGTGAGAAGCCCAAATTTGAATTTCTAGGCTTTTACAAAATCCCGGGAGAAGGCCCAGATAGGTCACCTTCACCTATGCTAATCAAAAGGCAGCGTGTTATGTATTTTTTACTTTATTAATTTCATGTTTATCTCTTTTTCTTTCAGCAAGCATATTTTATCGAGGGGTTGGGGCTACAAAGTATCAAATATTGCATTTTCATGCAAGGTCAACTTTTAAAACACCCAAGTATCAGACACAGCGCTTACAGGTTAAAATTGTTACATTGTGATGTCTCTTTTAGCCTCAAGCATCAAACTCTCAGTATTAAGAAATTTATTTTTCCATTATCATTTTCAAACTTTTCAGTTAGCCTGCATGCAACTGCAAGAGTCGGCGGCTGACCGTACAAATTGTCATCCTGTACCCTGCATCAAAAATGATTAACGCAGCACAGTCCATTGACTCGCGACTTGGCTCAAGTTGCTGTCTGTATAAGAATAAGCAAAACCTCAACCCCCTACACACAAAACCCCTATGTAACACTACCATTTCCTGCTGATAGCTAGCTCAAGCACAGGGAATTGCATTGTGAAATGGGGAAGGACTGAGGTCAGATTCCCTTACATTGGTGTTGAATGGGTAGAATGCCTTTTACATTGGGGGTCACTGTAGTGCCCCTTTACATTGATGGTCAGAGGACAGAATATTGTGTTATGGATGTGGCGCTTTGCTTATTTGCTATGCGATTTATTAATAAATACCTTAATAATAACAAAGAAAGATAAAGTTATGATTGGTGTCCATGCACAGACATATTAAATTAATCCTATATATAATAAAGTGCTTTCACAGGCTCCTCTCTCATTACCATTATTCGAAATAGCATCTATATATATATATATATATATATATATATATATACAGTGGGTATGGAAAGTATTCAGACCCCCTTAAATTTTTCACTCTTTGTTATATTGCAGCCATTTGCTAAAATCATTTAAGTTCATTCTTCTTCCTCATGAATGTACACATAGCACCCCATACTGACAGAAAAACACAGAATTGTTGACATTGTTGCAGATTTATTAAAAAAGAAAAACTGAAATATCACATGGTCCTAAGTATTCAGACCCTTTGCTGTGACACTCATATATTTAACTCAGGTGCTTTCCATTTCTTCTGATCATCGTTGAGATGGTTCTACACCTTCATTTGAGTCCAGCTGTGTTTGATTATACTGATTGGACTTGATTAGGAAAGCCACACACCTGTCTATATAAGACCTTCCTGATCACAATGCATGTCAGAGCAAATGAGAATCATGAGGTCAAAGGAACTGCCTGAAGAGCTCAGAGACAGAATTGTGGCAAGGCACAGATCTGGCCAAGGTTACAAAAAGATTTCTGCTGCACTTAAGGTTCCTAAGAGCACAGTGGCCTCCATAATCCTCAAATGGAAGACGTTTGGGATGACCAGAACCCTTCCTAGAGCTGGCCGTCTGGCCAAACTGAGCTATCGGGGGAGAAGAGCCTTGGTGAGAGAGGTAAAGAAGAACCCAAAGATCACTGTGGCTGAGCTCCAGAGATGCAGTCAGGAGATGGGAGAAAGTTGTAGAAAGTCAACCATCACTGCAGCCCTCCACCAGTCGGGGCTTTATGGCAGAGTGGCCCGACGGAAGCCTCTCCTCAGTGTAAGACACATGAAAGCCCACATGGAGTTTGCTAAAAAACACCTGAAGGACTCCAAAATGTTGAGAAATAAGATTCTCTGGTCTGATGAGACCAAAATAGAACATTTTGGCCTTAATTCTAAGCGGTATGTGTGGAGAAAACCAGGCACTGCTCATCACCTGTCCAATACAGTCCTAACAGTGAAGCATGGTGGTGGCAGCATCATGCTGTGGGGGTGTTTTTTAGCTGCAGGGACAGGACGACTGGTTGCAATTGAGGGAAAGATGGATGCGGCCAAGTACAGGGATATCCTGGACAAAAACCTTCTCCAGAGTGCTCTGGACCTCAGACTGGGCCGAAGGTTTACCTTCCAACAAGACAATGACCCTAAGCACACAGCTAAAATAACGAAGGAGTGGCTTCACAACAACTCCGTGACTGTTCTTGAATGGCCCAGCCAGAGCCCTGACTTAAACCCAATTGAGCATCTCTGGAGAGACCTAAAAATGGCTGTCCACCAACGTTTACCATCCAACCTGACAGAACTGGAGAGGATCTGCAAGGAGGAATGGCAGAGGATCCCCAAATCCAGGTGCGAAAGACTTGTTGCATCTTTCCCAAAAAGACTCCTGGCTGTATTAGATCAAAAGGGGGCTTCTACTAAATACTGAGCAAAGGGTCTGAATACTTAGGACCATGTGATATTTCAGTTTTTATTTTTTAATAAATCTGCAACAATGTCAACAATTCTGTGTTTTTCTGTCAGTATGGGGTGCTATGTGTACATTCATGAGGAAGAAGAATGAACTTAAATGATTTTAGCAAATGGCTGCAATATAACAAAGAGTGAAAAATTTAAGGGGGTCTGAATACTTTCCGTACCCACTGTGTATATATATATATATATATATAATATATATATATATATATATATATATATATATATATATATATATATATATATATATATATATATACACATACACATTGTGTTCATTAATCCATATATATATATATATATATATATATATATATATATATATATAAATAAATTGCAAAAAATATTTTTAAAAAGGTGCTGACAGAGCTTGTGCAATATAAAATTAAAAAAAAAAAAAAAAAAGTGACATTGAATCCCAGGGCTATTTAATAAAATGCAATACTCAGGGAAGTGCAACTGTCCTTCACATCACTTGTGATAGTCTGATTTTATGCATATGGCTCCTTATTATTAAATTCAGTGCAAAAAAGTTTATAAAGTACATGTTTTCCATCCACTCCAAGCTAATCCCAAATGTGAACCACTATAGCCAATAGTACTGAGCATCCGCCACGTGTTGCATCCTAATGTGCAAATGGCTGCTCACCTCCAGGTCTGATCTATACTCTCATAAAGGTCAAACACACTTGCCACACTTCGACTCGGTCCCAGAGTCACTTGTATGCTTGTTATTAGGGATGGGCGAACAGTTCGGTCCAAGCAGGAGCTATTCGCCCATTTGAAGAACACCTGAATTATTGGGGTGTTGGACCGTTTGTTTGGCCCGCCAAATAACCACAAAGCACTATGTCGTCGCACAGTGCATTGGAAGCCCTGATTGGCTGAAGCAATGAAAGCTTTGCCAAATCAGGGCACAGAGCACTGTCAGAGCCACGATTGGAGAAAGTAATGATGACTTTATCCAATCATGGCTCATTGCTCCTAGTCCCACCCCGCACTATAAAATTATTCTTTCAAAAGCGGCCGTTTGTAGTGTGATATTGGCATGGAGAGAGATAGAACAGGGCCCTGTTCAGTGCTACCAGAGAGTTAGTGTGTTATTCTGGTTCTATTGTCAGTGTAGAATATCAGTTTAGTGTGAATCTAGTAATAGTTCAGTCAGTTCAGTACGCTAGTGCACATTTTACAAAGAATATTTATGTGCGTTACCGCTCGTTTATCACAGCATATTTCTGTGTTACGTGCCATTTAACACAGTATATTTTTGTGCATTAGTGCACGTTTAACGCAGTATATTTTTGTGTGTTATTGCACGTTTAATGCATGTATTTCTATGTGTTACATATCTTTCTTTATTTTTACTGGTATGAAATGAGCCGGGGGTGACAGAGAGGGTACTAGCACCCTAACCTAAGGCTAATGGCATGGGGGCTGAGACAGTGGGTGTCTTGGGAACTGCTGGTGTCCTGGAAATGGAGGGTGCCTCTGGGGTCGGGGAGCTTTCCAATGCATCTACTCTGGCTCGTAACTCATGCAAGGAGGTCACCAATGAGCTAAGGGTAGTTTGAATTTGTGAGAGGGATGTGGCAACCATGAGTAAGGTGCACTGGGGAATAATAGTCTGAAAAGTTTAACTTTACAAGCCAAAGCTGGGTACGAGATACCCCTGCGCTGTAGCTTGGTCATGAGATTGGGGATGGTCCAAAATCTCAGAGAGGGCATGCTACCATGTTCTGATCCCCTGGCAGAAGATGGTGGGATGGAGGCAAATTCTTCGATGTCCGAAACCTGTGACATGACCTATGTAACTAAGAACAAATCTATTGTGAATGTATTTATGCAAGTGTCTAATCAACTAGACAGTATGTGTGAAGCATGACCAATATACAGTTTAATTGAGAGTATTTGTAACTGCCGCTGGATAATTAACAAACAGTACCTTAAATATGTAACACATGTCACAAGGTGTAAATCGTATGTACTGAGGAACATATCAAATGGAACCGATAGCGTGGCGGCTATGGATATAACCAAAAAGTACGAGAAAAGTGAGATGCAGATGCGTAAATATGATGTTTGAATATCGTAAGCAACGAAAAATGAAATCTTAGGAAATTTTTGACGTAATCGTTATTTGATAAACGCTTAGTAAAGAGTTCTGGGAGGTTGAAGCTAGAAAGTAACAGTGATTATGTTAGGCTAAAAAATACTGTGTGTAGAACATTCGAATTGTATGAATGGATAGCATGAAAAGGCGGATGATAAGAAATCCTTTTGCAAAAAAGAACAATATTTTCGTAGTATACTGATGCTGAAACAAAAGTAGTGAAATACAAGTGTACCAGGAATGAAGCAATCTGATAGTAGTTATCTGCAAAAAATCGTGGCGAAACCAGTGACCAATTCAGGGAAAATTCAAATTTTCCATAGAAGAGTCATGTGGACTACCGCGGTATAGGAAACCTCCTGGCAGTGTCGACGTCCGGTACCAGGAAGAGGAACCGGCAAAGTTAAATGTAACGTCGACAAGATGAGTGGGTTGGGTGCAGGTATTTATGAAGTGAGTCTCCCCCTACAAATTCAGGCTGACCTACGGTCAGCCTTCCTATATGTATTGATGTTATTTTCAATAGGTAATGAGAAAGGTGCTTGTAAAAACACTTTATTATATATAGGATTCATTTATTATATCCGTGATATTAGACACCAATTATGAGTTTCTTTTTCTTTGTTATTGTTATGGTATTTATTAATTCATTACATAGCAAAAAGGCAAAGCGCCACATCTATAACACAAATCTCACTTGTATATGTGGTAACACATTAAATAGATGTGAGCAGCTGCTTCTATCATTTAAATTCAGAGCCATGTAAAGTAGTAGTGCATAGGTTTCTCTACACAACATAATACAGCTGACAGATTGCCCTCACACATTGGGGTTCAGTGGGGAGGACTGCCCTGATAGATAGGGGTTTGGTGGGAAGAAGCTCTTTACACTGATGGTCAGTGTACTGCCCACTTACTGTACATTATAGGTTAGTTAATAGGTTAGTGTAAGTGGTCCATGGAAGAAGTACCCACTGACAATGGTGGTCAGTGGAAAAAATTCCCCTTACCTGGTCTTCAGTGAGAAGAATGCCTTTTACACTGACTCCTGACCAGGTTTCTTAATGAAGCCAAAAAGTAGGATACATTTATTTTTTACTGAGATATTTGTATTATTATAATTTCTTTAGAACGTCCTCAGTTTTTGATAGTAATACTACATTTTCATGTTTGACTGATGTGTATTTTTACAAACGGATACATTTTGTCACTGTGACTTTGTTATACAAGGGATTTATAGAGGAACTAAACACTCCTGTACTTTTCAGCGAAGGACACTTGCCATGTTAGCTTCTGTTTGATCTGCAACTGCCATGGTTCGGCACCCTGTGATCAATTATGACAATAGTCATTTGATGGTTTAACAGTTTGGTTGATAGCACAATCAAATGTGACAGTTAGTATTTTTTGAGCTGTTTTTTTAAACTGTTAAATCAATGGTTTGAGTTACAGTGATGTTAGTGTAGAGCAGCCTTTTTCAACCAGGTTGCCCAGGCACCTTGGGGAGCCTTCAGGTTTCTTCAGGGGTGCCTTGGCAAAATGCCTAAAAATGTCCCAAAAATTGTATACAAGCCAGTGGGTGTACCATTCCTGCCTTTTAGTAAAGCCACAGGTTTTGATTGTGCACCATTGCAACCTTCTAGCTGTTGGTGTTCTTAAAGCAATTACATCATCAGTTGATAAGGAGGACATTGGGTGCCTGCACGGCATCCTTGTTTGCCCCGTCTATCACCACTAGGATCATATAAGCTGAGTGAGGGAGAGGAGAAACATTGAAATATTAGTCAGTACCAATGTACTTTGGAAAAATAATTAACCTCTAACACTGTGTGTCCTATGTGGTGGATGTTGTTGCATTATGTGAAACTATTAGTTTTTTACATTTTAGAATGGTGTGCCTCCAAATTGCCTTGACTAAAACACTATAACACTGGTGTAGAGGATAGTGTTACAGAGGGTTAGTGTGAAAGAGCTTCCCTCTCTGTGCTGGGAGCCCTACCAGAAAAACTGCAAGCATGATGTTGTGGTTCTTAAAGCTAAAATATCAGTATCTTGCAAACCCAACCTTGGTTTATTAAGATTGCACTATGCAGACGATAGAGCTCTTACTTGATAGAATAGGCAATGCAAATATGCTGTTGTAAGGTAAACTGTTGTTGCACAGCACAAGATCTTATTTTATAAATTATTTTTCAATCTTGTGATACGGTTAAATACAACTAAATTCTTCTTGGAGTGAGGATTCTGTTGCAAACATATGAGTGTTAAAAGTAATGCTCAGGCAAATCCTAGCTTCAAGATACATTGTTGTTCTTCTGTGGGGAATTCGCCCCCACTGCATTTATTAGCTTGGATTAGTACACTGTCCATCACTAGACTAATAGGTAGTTAGCTAAAGCTTCCGCCAGAGGCATGTTGCAGGCAATTTTCACAATGTGCTAGCGGAATGTAAGCACGCATGGAAAACTGTATGTAGCCAGACAAGGCTTCTTCCGAACATTCCCTGAGTTATCATACCTACCCTGAATCCTTAACTGTTCTTTAAAGAGAATCTGTCTGAACACAAATAAGAGGTCTGCCACCGCTAACTTGTTTTTAAGAAATAAGCTTATGCAACATGTTTGTGTATATATATATTTGTTTTACAGTTTCACAAAAATGTTGTCTGCAGTTGGGAAAAAAAGAAAGGAAAAAATATATAATTATATAGGTTTTAACTACTTGCCGACCGCCGCACGACTATTTACGTCGGCAGTCAGCCCCTCACAGGCAAAGTGACGTAGATCTACGTCGCTAGCCTGTGAGGGTCTAGGGAGCGAGCGCGCGCCCCCGGAGGCGCGCTCCCGTGTGGTCACGGACCCCCCCGCGCGTGTGACTCGGCGATCGTCGCTGCAGAGGGAGAAAGGCAGGCGGCTGATGTAAACAAGCCGCCTGTCATTCTCCCCTGTGTAGAAACAGTGATCATACGGTTCTACTATGTAGGAACGTTGATCACTGTTCCTACACCTCAAGCCACAGCCAATCACAGTTAGAATCACGCCCCTAGGGACACACATAACCCCTTCCTCTCAAAAAAAGTTAACCCCTTCACTGCCAGTGTAATTTTACAGTAACAGTGCATATGTATAGCACTGATTACTGTAGAAATGTCACTGGTAACCCCAAAAGTGTCAAAAATGTCAGTCAAGGGTCTGATCTGTCCATCGCAATGTTGCAGTACCGCAAAAAAAAAAAAAAAAATCGCAGATCGCCGCCATTACGCGTTAAAAAAGAAAAAAAAAATCTTTCCCTTTGTTAGTAAACGCGATAACTTTTGCGCAAACCAATCAAAATACGCTTTTTTCGATTTTTTTTTTACCAAACATATGTAGCATAAAACAAATTGGCTGAAAATGTTAAAACATTTTGATTTTTACATTTTTTTTTTGGGGGGAATTTCATATAAAAAAATGTGAAAAATATTGTTATTTTTGAAAAATGTACGCTCTTTTTTTTGTTTATAGCGCATGATCAAAAAAAAAATAAATAAAATCGCACAGGTGATCAAATACCGCCAAAAGAAAGCTCTGTTTGTGGGGAAAAAAGGACTTCAATTTAGTTTGGGTACAGCGTCGCATGACTGCGCAATTGTCCGTTAAAGTCACGCAGTGCCGAATCGCAAAATAGGCCCTGGTCAGGAAGGGGGTAAAATCTTCCGGGGCTTAAGTGGTTAACAGATACTCGGAGCCTGCCTCCAGTGTTCACCTACTTAACGTATGCCAGGTGGAAGGCAAATCAAAGTCTCTTCCACTGATAGATTACTAATCTTCATTGTAACACTCACAAACAAACAGTAACTCAATACTGATGGTTCCTATGCGTGATATTTGTAAATTTAAAGTTGAAGTCCAGGATTGATCTAACTAAGCTTAGATCCACTCCCAACCCCTTTCTAAATCCTCTACTAACTACCCTGGAGAAGGAAGATGCTTATACTTACCTATTCTGAGGACACTCTGGTCCATTGGCATAATCTGATCCCAGCAGAGAGAGGAGTGACTGTCGACAATGATCTATAGTAAGCCTAAGGGTCACGTGACCACCCAGGCATTTCAGCAGTTCTTGGCAATCTCTCTTCTCACTTGGAGATCAGGTGCCCGGAGCCCCCATAGAATAGGTAAGGCATCTTTTTTTTCTACAGGGTAGTTATTATAGGGTTTAGAAGGGGGTGGGCAGATTTATGCATAGTTATATTGGTTTCTGGACTACTTTAAGTCATTTTAGGCAAAAGACTGCTTTCATTTAATTAAAAAAAAAAAACACAAAAAACACAACATGGATGAACTAGAATTTCCCTTTAATACAATATTTGGGCAATACTGTATTAATTCTAATATAGAGGCATCATATCTTTCTTATGCTGCACAATAATGGTAAAATGAAAGGATCTGAGGCGTTAGCATAGTTGCAGTGACTGCTGTAACCCAATAGAAAGATTAAATCTGTATCTCAGTACATAGTGTTAAGGCTGCAGCTTTGCCACTGCAGATCACGGGCATATTTATCTTCGAGTGTTGTCGCTACTGTGCCCCACCTCTTAAATTGCCTCTTCCACAGGAAGTAATGTAGAGAAGAACATGTTAGAGAAGGAAGGATCTAGGTCCTTTTTCTGTATGGATTGCATTTCATGAGAAATATCAAGTTTTCTTCTAGGGTTTATTGTCCAGCAAAAGATCCAATCTGAGGGGTGCGGCATTTTCTTGGAGGAATGGTTCAGGGTTGCTGCCGGTAGCATTTCTAGCAGTGAAAGCTGCTAGGCCGCATACAGTGATCAGTAGGAAAATGGCTGGGCTATCCCAAAAAAAAAAAAAAAAAAAAAAGCCTGTTATTTTTTTGAATTGAAGGGTCCTTCATATTGGTTAGCAGTCAGAAATTAACTTAAAATATCATAGGACTGCAGGAGCAGTTTGTGGGGTGCACACTCTCCCAGGTTGACTTTGTAAAGTAGATAAAAAATCAAATACACTATATTACCAAAAGTATTGGGAGGCCTGCATTTCCACGCACGTGAACTTTAACCACTTGCCTACTGTGCACTTAAACACCCTTCCCATCCAGGCCAATTTTCAGCTTTCAGCGCTGTCACACTTTGACTGACAATTGCGCGGTCATGCTACACTGTACCCATATGAAATTTTTATCATTTTTTTCACACAAATAGAGCTTTCTTTTGGTGGTATGTAATCACCTCTGGGTTTTTTATTTTTTACAAAAAAAAAGAATAAAGACAGAAAATTTTGAAAAAAAAGTTTTTCTTATTTTCTGCGAGTAAATTTTGAAAATACATTTTTCTCCTTCACTGATGTGCGCTGATGAGGCGGCACTGATGGGCACTGATAGGCTGCGCTGATGGGCACTGATGAGGTGGCACTTATGGGCACTAATGAGGTGGCACTTATGGGCACTGATGAGGAGGTACTAATATGCCGCACTGATGAGCATTGATAGGCGGCATTGATAGGCGGCACTGAGAGGCGGCACTGATGAGCACTGATAGGTGGCACTGATGAGCACTGATAGGCGGCACTGCTGGGCACTGAGAGGTGGCACTGCTGGGCACTGAGAGGTGGCACTGCTGGGCACTGAGAGGCGGCACTAAGAGGCGGCACTGACGGGCGGCACTGATGGGCACTGATAGGCGGCACTGATGGGCACTGGCGGATGGCACTGGACACTGATGGGTGGCACTGATGAGCGGCACTGATGGGCAGCACCATCAGTGCCCACACTCAGTGCCCATAGTGCTGCCAGTCAGTGCTCATCAGTGCCTAGATGAGCAGGCACTGATGGGCACTGACTAGCAGCACTATGGGCACTGATTGTGGGCATTCATGGGGGGCACTGATGGCGGGCACTGTGGGCACTGATGGGGGGGCACTGTGTGTGTGTTTTTACCTTCAGTAATCAGGGCACTGGTGATCGGTGCCCTGATTATTCTCCTGTGTCCCCGGCGCTGTGAGGCTCCCCCTCCTTCCTCACACTGCAGGCTCCGTGTGAGGAAGGAGCGCCGGCGATGAGAGATGATCTCATATGTTTACATATGAGATCATCACTCATTGGACGGCCCGATCACGTGGTGAATGGCCGTTGTGATTGGCCATTCACCACGATCTGTGATCGGCCGTGTCCAAGGGACACGACCGATACAGATTTTCCCCGCAGCGCACTCGCGGGAGCGCGCTGGGGGCGTGTCACTGGGAGGCCGTTTAAAAACGGCCTCCCGAAAATTCGAGTCCGCGCTGCAGCCGTATATAGGCTGTAGCGCGGATGGGAAGAAGTTAATGTCATCTCAGTCCTAGTCTGTAGGGTTCAATATTGAGTTGTGCACAAAGCAAGGTCCATAAAGACATGGATGAATAAGCTTGGGGTGGAGCAACTTGACTGGCCTCCACTGTCCTGACCTCAACCCCGATAAAACACATTTGGGATGAATAAGAGCGGAGATTGCGAGCCAGGCCTTCTCATCCATCATCAGTGCATTACCTCACAAATGTGCTTTTGAAAGAATGGTCAAACATTCCCATAGACACACTTCTAAACCTTGTGGACAGCCTTCCCAGAACAGTTCAGGCTGGTATAGCTGCAAAGGGTGGGCCAACTCAATATTGAACCCTACAGACTAAGACTGGGATGGCATTAAATTTCATGTGCGTGTGAAGGAAGACATCCCACTACTTTTGGTAATATTGTATCTTATTTAAATGCAAAGTTCAGGTGCCCCCCACCGTGCCACATGTGGGTTATACTAAGGCTATTGCTGTCACTATTGGGGATCTAGGTGAAGCATAAATATATAAAAGAGTAAGACCCCGTTCACACGTGAACAGTTTTCAGCTTAAGGCTCGATATGGAGAATTCCATTCATTTCAAGGGCCCCTATTAACATTTGAGCATTTTGCTGTCTGTAGCAAAAAGCCTGTCGCTCAAAAAAAGCTACTTTTCAGGCAGATTTGAGCGTTGTGTCCTCACAGACTTCAATAGAAAACGCCTGAACAGCAAGGAATATTTTCAGGCGTTTTCAGCTGAAATAGTAGCTCCCCTCCCCTTTTCTAGCATCACTCCACACCTCATATGGGTTTCTATTGGCCACAGCAAAAAAGCCTAATTGAAAAAAATGCCTATAATATTTGCAAATCTGCTCAAAAAAGGCTCAAAAAAGGCTCAAAAATGCCTGAAAGCCCAAGTGTGAATGTAGCCTAATTCAGAAATAAGGCAATTAATAAACAAACATACACAAAACTGTATTGTAGGTTATGACTGCATGTTAGATCAAATGCACACTGGACATGTAGCCCATGTGCATGAAGTGCTGGCATTTTCATGTGCCCAGGTGGCACAGGTGCAGCGTCCATCCCCATTGCTCACAACCTGTTTTTGACAGGCTAAAATATACTGCTCGAAACGCGTCAGTCATCTCATCGGTCATGGACGATCATATGGACTAAACACGGACAATTGAGCAATTCAGCTTGACACGCCTTATGTTTATCTACGTCTGTGAGTAGCCATTTTTTAATGTTACATAAATAAAGCCTTTTATTGAGGATAATGCGCTAGGTCGGTGCGCCCTTTCTTTGTTCTTTTTGCTTGTAGTACCGGTGGACGACCCCAGTCCGTTAAGGGCAGCAAGACCGTAGCCATTTGAGAAGCCATTTGTCAGTCCCGTGAGGAGTGTGGTTGAGGGGCTTGGATACCAAGCGCAGGAGAAGGGTGGTTTCACCCTATTGTTTTTTAAAATATACTGCTGCTGGATACTGGGCTGAACACCGTACCGAGTAGAACTTTCATTTAGGGCTGTATGCTTTCAAAGACATATGGCTGGAACACCAAATACATTGTTGTGGTATTGGGGAGATTACAGTCATGTGGTAGGTGCTTTTCCAATGAGTTGCGCCAGATCAAACTGTATTTTAGGGCATGGCAACCCACTTTTATTAAATAAAATGAAAGGTTCACATAGACATCAGTTGTCCATGCAGAGGTTCTTCCACATCAATATGAACAGCCAAATGAAAATACCAAGCCAGCTGGCTCCCTTGTTGGCAGCACTGTTGCTCTTCTTATCAGTCCCTCTGACTCTGTTGCCCAGCTCTACTGGTTCACTTTCACTTGGCTCTCTTAGCCTTTAGATGCAACGCCCTGCTGCATGGCACAATCCTGTCCTCTGGATAGGTGTTCTCCTAATAAGGATCTGACCTGACTCCTGGAATGAGACCTCCTGTCTCTTGACTCCTGGCTGAGGTCCCTCAGACCCCTGGGGGAGACCTGTCTCCCACACTGGGAGCTCTTAAATTATTCTCAGGCCTGAGTATATACCGACCTTGCACACCTGTGTGCTGGGACAGGTTTCAGGTGCCTGGTAAAGCCTGGACACAAGATTGAAATTTCCGATCCAGAACTACAGAACCCAGAGAAAACCAAAAACACAGCCTTCTCTGCTCAGAAATGATAGTCTGGAACCTCTCTTCAACTCTAAGGCCCCATTCACATTTGTGTGGTTTTGATCCAACTTTACATGCTCTGGCACTGTCGCAATAAATGTTGCATCAAAGTAGTGCAAACACTTTAAGCCACACTGAGCTGAATGGGTGCCACTGAAAACAATTGGCTGCAACTTGTAATGTTACTTTATAGCTCCATTCACACTTGAGCATATTGTTTTTAGGCATTTTTTTGGGCTTTTTTCGGTTGTTTTTTTGGGCGTTTTCCAGGCGTTTTTTTGGGCGTTTTCTGCAGGTGTTTGGAGGCAGGCATTGACATCTAAAAAAAGGCTTGTAATCTGCCAAAAAAGAAGCTTATGTACTTTTTTACACTTCATGCGTTTTGCTTCAGGAGAAAAAACGCTCATATGTGAACAGGGGCCATTGAAATTAATGGGATTTTGCTTGTTGGGCTTTCTGAGACTTCAGAGATGAGCATTTTATGAGCTGAAAAACAATCAGGTGTGTACAGGGCCTTTGTGTCAAAGAGATCTGTATCAAGAAGCCTTCTGTATCATAAGTAATGACAAAATTAAAATAATCTATAATATTATTGTGAAAATTGCTCTGGTCCATAACTCAAAAAGTGCAGAGTACAATGATAATTACAGTAATCTGCTAGCCCAGGGGTGTCAAACTCAAATTAATCATGGGCCGCATCAGCGTTATGGTTGTCCCCAAAGGGCCGGTTGCATCTGGAAGACTAGATGTCCAGAGCACCCCATCCCCCTTACATCAGATGTCAAAAGAACCCCACCATCAGAATTTGAGTCCCCAATCCTCCTTTACATCACAGTGAACCCCACTTACCTGTGGCCTGGAAGAAGCTAGGGGAGGTGCCAGAAAGCAGAAAGTGCAGGGTCTGGAGGAGGACCAGAGGAGGGCTGGAGTCAGCTGCCTGAGTCTGCTGAATTGTGAGACCAAAGGAGGTGGACATGAGGGGGTGCTGTGTTTGCACAGAGGCACAGGATCTGTAGAAGGAATTCTGTCCTCCTTTATGCTGCCAACTGCTAAGAAGGGGCAAAGAGGACTTTCTCTGTGGCTGCACAGAAAAGCACAGGATCTGGTGGAGGAGTTCTGTCCTCTTTGCTACTGATTGCTGAGACAAGGTGGGGGGCGAAGATGTAAGGGGGTGCCGCAGCTGTGGGAGAGATAGGGCCACATGAAATGGCCTGGAGGGCTGGATTCGGCCCACGAGCCTTGTTTTTGACACGTGTGCTAGCCAATTAAATTTCACTTTTTTTGTACTCAGGTGAGCAAGGCTGATACTATGTTTTCTATAGGTGACTACACATTCTATTATACATCACTATTCTTTTTTTTCTGCCTTGTTGAATACACCAAATAATCTTAAAAGAAGCCTGAAAAGGCAGACAAAGGCTCTTCAATGGTCTTGACAGATCTGAGCATCTCTGATATTAGCAGCGTTTCTAAGGTTGCTAGAACAATTATCACCATTTTCTCGACTCTCATTAGCCTGTTCGCTGCAGTGCTGTGCGTTTCCTGAAAAGACATCCTGAAAAAATACTGTAACAGCGTAGGTGGAAGGAGTTAACATAAAGCACAGGAGCCAACGCTTGTTAAAACATGTTCTTAGAGACGGATGTTGAGGTTAGCATTAGCAGCTGGATTCGTGTCTGGCACCAGCAGACCGTCCTGCTCCTTTCTACTTGTCAGCTTGGAAGAAAATCATATTCTCTCAGCGGCTGCTGCTCTGGGCCACAGGCAGATGAGAAGCCAATCAAGTTCTATTTCATCAGTCGTACCGTTTCAATCACCCGGCTGACAATGCACAAGTCTTTTTTCTCATTCCACTTCTCTAATAACAGGGATTTGCTGTGATTGTGCATATCTGGCTTATCAGCTCAAGATATTACAAATGTTGTTGCAAGAGAAAGAGACAGCACACTTCCTGGTGTTACATGAGATAACCTGACATGAACTCCCTTGTGTGTGTATAAAAGCAGAGAAGAGGCTCGCCGGTGTCAGCCTTTTCAAATTAAAATATGCAATTATTCCAACATGCGCGATTAATGGTTAGACGGAATTCGAATAGTGAAGCAAGTTATAAATTTTGGTTTATTTTTGGACAAACTTTTCAGAAATGTGGCTGTTAACTTTGTTACTGTCTTTCCTTTACACATTAAAATTCAACTAGCCATTTTTTAAACTTATCAACCCCCCTCCCTCAACCATTTGATGCCTGGAATTTGTTTTTTTTTATTTCTTTGTCTTTGTCCAGGTACACAATTTCTTTTAAGTGATCCTGAGATTGCAGAGGCTACAATGCCTTTTTGAACACCGGAGCCAGGAGGAGGGATGGAAAACTGCTTCCTGGGTCCAGATGAAGAAATACAGTATCCCACAAAAGTGAGTACACCGCTTACATTTTTGTAAATATTTTATTATATCTTTTCATGTGACAACACTGAAGAAATGACAGTTTGCTACAATGTAAAGTAGTGAGTGTACAGCTTGTATAACAGTGTCAATTTGCTGTCCCCTCAAAATAACTCAACACACAGCCATTAATGTCTAAACTGCTGGCAACAAAAATGAGTACATCCCTAAGTGAACATGTCCAAATTGGGCCCAATTAGCCATTTTACCTCCCTGGTGTCATGTGACTCATTAGTGTTACAAGGTCTCAGGTGTGAACGGGGGGCAGGTGTGTTAAGTTTGGTGTTATCGCTCTCACTCTCCCATACTGGTCACTGGAAGTTCAACATGGCACCTCATGGCAAAGACCTCTCTGAGGATCTGAAAAAAAGAATTGTTGCTCTATACAAAGATGACCTAGGCTATAAGAAGATTGCCAAGACCCTGAAACTGAGCTGCAGCACGGTGACCAAGACCATACAGTGGTGTAACAGACAGGTTCCACACAGAACAGGCTTTGCCATGGTTGACCAAAGAAGTTGACTGCATGTGCTCAGTGTCATATTCAGAGGTTGTCTTTGGGAAATAGACATATGAGTGCTGCTGGCATTGCTGCAGAGGTTGAAGGAGTGGGGGGGTCTGCCTGTCAGTGCTCAGACCATACACCCCATACTGCATCAAATTGGTCTGCATGGCTGTCATCCCAGAAGGAAGCCTCTTCTAAAGATGATTCACAAGAAAGGCTGCAAACAGTTTGCTGAAGACAAGCAGACTAAGGACATGGATTACTGGAACCATGTCCTGTGGTCTGATGAGACTAAGATAAACGTATTTGGTTTAGATGGTGTCAAGCGTGTGTGGCGGAAACCAGGTGATGAGTACAAAGACAAGGTTGTCTTGCCTAAAGTCAAGCATAGTGGTGGGAGTGTCATGGTTTTGGGCTGCATGAGTGCTGCCAGCACTAGGGAGCTACAGTTCCTTGAGGGAACCATAAATGCCAACATGTACTGTGACATACTGAAGCAGAGCATGATCCCCTCCCTTCGGAGACTGGGCCACATGGCAGTATTCCAACATAATAATGACCCTAAACACACCTCCAAGATGACCACTGCCTTGCTAAAGAAGCTGAGGGTTAGGCTCCATGTACACGGGACGCTGGAAATGGCCGTTTAGGAGCAGTTGGGCGTTTTTTTCAGAAGCCCCTGAACCCATCTACATTTTATCTTATCTGTCCATGTACACCAGGTCGTTTACAGTCATTTGCAGGCAGTTGCGTTCAGGGACTGTTTTTAGAACGCAATTATTTGCGTTCGAACGTGTGTTTCCCGGCGTTTCAAACGCACAAACGCGTCCGAACGCGTCTAAACGCGTCCGAACGCACCTGAACGCGATGACCCGCGTTTAGCGTTCGCGTTTTTCCATTTTAAAGGGGAATAATTTTTTTGACCTCTAGGAACGCTTCTAAACGCAAACGCCCGCAAACGCTGCTAAACGCCCGCTAAACGCGGGTACAAATGCGACTGAACGGACGTTTCAAACGTCCTAAAAATTCCAGCATTCAAAGGGACTTTTAACAACGTCCCGTGTACATGGAGCCTAAAGGTGATGGACTGGCCAAGCATGTCTCCAGATCTAAGCCCAATTGAGCATCTGTTGGGCATCCTCAATCAGAAGGTGGAGGAGCGCAAGTTCTCTAACACCCCCCAGCTCAGTGTTGTTATCATGGAGGAGTGGAAGAGGACTTCAGTGGCAACCTGTAAAACTCTGGTGAACTCCATGCCCAAGAAGGTTAAGGCAGAGCTGGAAAATAATGTGGCCACACAAAACATTGACACTTTGGGCCCAATTTGGACATTTTCACTTAGGGGTGTACTCACTTTTGTTGCCAGCAGTTTAGACATTAATGGCTGTGTGTTGAGTTATTTTGAGGAGACAGCAAATTTACACTGTTATACAAGCTGTACACTCACTACTTTACATTGTAGCAAAAGTGTCATTTCTTTAGTGTTGTCACATGAAAAGATATAATAAAAAATTTACAAAAATGTGAGGTGTACTCACTTTTGTGAGAAACTGTAGTTATGACCAACCCTTACTAGCACAGAGGGTGACAACACTAAGAACCCTCCTCCCCTACCTGTCAGATGATTCAGCACTCAACAGGGTTATAATGATAAAATAATTACATTTCAGAGGAATCTGCATTATCAATCATGCTTCATCCATTAAAACACTGATCCAAAACAAGTGTCTTGACACTTTTTGATCTGCATACTTGTTCTGGGTCGGGGCCAGGATAGGAATAAAATAACTAGTATTTTTAGAAGGGGTTCAGAAATGACATCCCCATTTTTCTCTCAAAAGTTTACCATAAAAGCGGTAGTAAAGTCCGCTTTGTGATTTTTACCTCCTGGTAAGCTTATAATAAAGCTTCCTTGTAGGTAGAATGAGTATCTCCTAAATGTGCACTGTTTAGAACAGGGGTGTCAAACTCAATTTAATCACAGGCTGCATCAGCATTATGATTGCCCTCAAAAGGGCTGGTTGTATCTGTAAGACTAGATGTCAAGAGCATTCCCTTCCCTTACATAAGACATCAAAAGCCTCTCCACCATCAAAAGTTGAGTCCCCCACCCTCCCTTACATCACAGTGCACCTCCCTTACCTTGTGGTGCTGATGGGAAGAAGCTGGAGGCATTGCTGGAAAGCAGAAAGTATAAGGTCTGGAGGAGGACTAGAGCTCTCCTGCAGCTACAGGAGAGGTGCGAGGGCCACATAAAATGGCCTGGAGGGCCGGATTTGGCCCGCAGGCCTTGTGTTTGACACCTGTGGTTTAGAAGGTGTTCACTGTTTTGGCAGTTGGTGACATAACTGGCGCATGCGCTCTAAAGTAATGGTAAACCTGTGTCATTCCTTCAGAGAGCTGTGCCATGGTCGAGACTCCCAAGTGACCTCATTGCAGCTCGACCATTCAGGCTGCCGGAGCACACAAACTCAGAAGGATGAAGGGTGAAGGTGGAAGACCTTTCAGTGGTGATAGCGCATCACTGGAGGGCTTTGTTCTAAAGTAATTAATAATATGCTAGTTTGCAATGCATTCTAGCACATTATGCCATTGCCTTGCAACCCACTACAGTAAAATCAGTCTGTATATGCAGTACAGCATGCTTGTTATACTCACTATGAAACCTAAAGAGTTAATCCTCTGCATTGTGTAAAAAGGCTGTTTGATCCTGTCTTCTCTGATCCACCCCTTTTTCCATAGTCCCCAATCCATCTCCTAATATAACAGAGCCTTAGAGGGAAGCTGCACATGCTCAGTCTGCTGTGTATTGCGAGAGGGTTTTTTTTTTTTTTCTTAGTGCATGTGATCAGCACAGGGCCAATCAGACAGACGGTGAGGGGTCCTGAAGCCTCATGGGACAGTCAGAGTAGAATGAAAACTCCTCCTACAAGCTTTAACCTGTGCTCGTCTAGACACTGATAGAAGTAACAAGACTGCTATATACTGCTGATGAGAAAAGGTATTTATCAGTTTATATTTACTAAAACTATTGTATTTCCATGTTCTGTGTCCTGTGGGAGACCAGATATAGTGAATACAGGGTCCTGGGTTTAGTAACATGCCGTGGTTTACTACCGCTTTTACATGGAGAACTTTCTAAGAAGAGGAGAGAGCAAAATGATTATCTAATTAGTGTGCTGTTGCTCCTTTCTTATTCAGTCATAGGTTGAGAAGGGGAAAGTGTGTGTTCTAGACCAGACTGTATCATGTATTTGCAGTATAGATCTCTGGTAGGCCTCAATGCACAGCTATAAGTGTGACATCGTTATTCAGGGCCGATGTTTCCTGTATCACCTGCCTTGCTAACTGAACTATGAAAGAGCCAATACCTTTCCTGTTATCTCGTCTAGTAAGCTGCCTTAACACCTTCCCCTCCAGACAGCAATGTATAATGCATAGTGCCTAAATGGTAAATAGAACAAAACCTCCCATTCTCTAAAACATCTGTTGCATTGGCTTGTGGGAAGATAACAAACATATTTCATGTGCTTGTCCTACCAGCATTTGCTTTTTTTATGAATATATAAGTGGACTAAAGGGTGCTTTTATATTTGCTTTAACCACTTAAGCCCCTGAAGATTTTACCCCCTTCCTGACCAGGGCCTATTTTGCGATTCGGCACTGCGTGACTTTAACGGACAATTGCGCGGTCGTGCGACGCTGTACCCAAATTAAATTGACGTCCTTTTTTTCCCACAAACAGAGCTTTCTTTTGGTGGTATTTGATCACCTGTGCGATTTTTTGATCATGCGCAATAAACAAAAAAAGAGCGACAATTTTGCAAAAATAACAATATTTTTCACATTTTTTTGTATGAAATTCCCCCCCAAAAAATGTAAAAATCGAAATTTTTTAACATTTTAGGCTAATTTGTTTTCTGCTACATATGTTTGGTAAAAAGCGTATTTTGATTGGTTTGCGCAAAAGTTATTGCGTTTACTAACTAAGGGAAAGATTTTTGTCATTTTTATTTATTTTTTATTTAACGAGTAATGGCGGCGATCTGCGATTTTTTTTGCGGGACTGCGACATTGCGGCGGACAGATCGGACCCTTGACTGACATTTCTGACACTTTTGGGGGTACCAGTGACATTACTACAGTAATCAGTGCTATACATATGCACTGTAACTGTAAAAATGACATTGGAAGGGAAGGGGTTAACTTTATTGGAGAGGGAGGGGTTAAGTGTGTCCCTAGGGGCGTGCTTCTAACTGTGATTGGATGTGGCTGTGTGTGTAACAGCAGAGATCAACGGTCCTACATAGCAGGACCGTATGATCTGTGCTGTTACACAGGGGAGAAAGACAGGCGGCTTTGTTTACAGTAGCCGCCTGCCTTTCTCCCGCTGTATCCGACAATCGCGAGTGACCGGCGGACCCGATGTCACACACGCGGGCTGCTTAGGGATTGAGCGGGGGTGGGAGCGTGCCTCCGGCGGCGCACGCTGCCCCCTATTGGCTCACAGGCTAGTGACGTACCGGTACGTCACTTTGCCTGTGAGGGGCTGACCGCCACCGTATATAGTCGTGCGGAGGTCGGCAAATGGTTGAGTTCCACTTTAATTTTAATTTGTGCTAAAAGAGAACAGTTCCACCTTCCTTAGACCAGCTGATGGTAAAGTAAACACATCATTTGATGTAAGAAAACAGACACAAGTACATGTGTGCTGGGCCGGACTGGGAATAAAATTCAGCTTTGGAAATAATTTCATACCAGCCCCACAACATTATTATACCAGCCCAATAGCATAACGTCACTATTTTATTGTTCATAAAAGGAAAAACCATGCATTTTAAAGCACATTCGAAGAGTGTATTATAGATAAGACAGATATAAAAGCATATAGGGCTTTATATATATATATATATATATATATAGATAGCAAATTCTTGGTAATAGTGCCAACATGGTACAGGAGGTGTGGTCATAGGCTGTGTGGGCATGGTGCAGGTGATGCAGGGGCTGAGGGGCATGGTGAGGGGCCTGGTGCAGGAGATGCAGGGGCTGCGGGCATGGTGCAGGGGCTGTGGGTATGGTGCAGGAGATGCAGGGGCTGCAGGCATGGTGCAGGAGATGCAGGGGATTCGGGCATGGTGCAGGAGATGCAGGGGCTGAGGGCATGGTGCAGGAGATGAAGGGGCAGCGGGTATGGTGCAGGGGCTGCAGGTATGGTGCAGGAGATGCAGGGGCTGCGGGCATGGTGCAAGAGATGCAGGGGGCTGTGGGCATGGTGCAGGAGATGCAGGGGCTGTGGGCATGGTGCAGGAGATGCAGGGGTTGTGGGCATGGTGCAGGAGATGAAGGGGCTGTGGGCATGGTGCAGGGGCTGCGGGCATGGTGCAGGAGATGCAGGGGCTGCGAGCATGGTGCAGGAAATGCAGGGGCTGTGGGCATGGTGCAGGAGATGCAGAGGCTGCGGGCATGGTGCAGGAGATGCAGAGGCTGCGGGCATGGTGCAGGAGATGCAGGGCTTCGGGCACAGTGCAGGAGATGCAGGGCTGTGGGCATGGTGCAGGAGATGCTGGGCTGAGGGCATGGTGTGGGAGATGTTGGGCTGAAGGCATGGTGCAGGTGATGCTGGGCTAAGGGCATGGTGCAGGGCTGATGGCATGGTGCAGGATATGCGGAGGCTGCACAGGGGTCTTACTTACCCATCCCCGAGGCGCCTTACATTTAAAAATCGTCATTGCGCATGCGCCGTCTGCGCGAGAAAGGCCGAGTGTATGGGATTTCCCGAGCGGAGGCGGCGCATGCGCACTGTACATGTCCGGCCAGCCGTCGCTGACGTTCGGTCAGCCCCAGGGCAGGGGGACTTGCCGGCCTACTGGGAAATTTCCCGGTATCCCGGTAGGCCAGTCTCGCCCTGCATGTGTGTTTCAGTAGGTATGCAAAGTCCGGGTCTCAAATGAGTCTGTGCTTAGCTCTGATTTGTTAAAGCGTTACTCCACTTTTTTTGAGAAAAAAAAGCATTCCCTCTGGGTGATCTATGTTCATTACGCAGATTCCTACCTTATTCTGAAGAAATCCCTGTGTGTTTGTCTGTATCAATGTGGGAAAGTGAGTGGTTTCATAATTATCAATCAGCTGTGCAGGTGCAAAGCACTAATGAGGAAAGCTGCTGGGCCTACATCCCTGTAGACGTGATTTCCTATTGGAAGTATCTCACCAAAAATGACATTTTTATTGCAGGGGATGCCTGAAATATGACTTGTATCTTAGGCAGACTTCTGGGAAAATTGGTGAGCCAATCACACAAGCAGGAAATTATGTTTCTGGGGTGTGGTCAGTACACATTCTATGTACAGAACACCTCCAGGTAGCCATATTGCATTGCATTTTCAGAAAATGACAGAGCTGCAGATTAAAAAAGAAAGATTTTTAATAACATTCAATTACAACGCTATATTATTTTTGATTTTTTTCCCCCAGGAAAGTGGAGTTACCCTTTAAGAATGGAAGATTCCCAGTAGCTCAACACTGGTAAAAAACAACTATGGGCCTGAACAGGAAGTAAAATTATTTCAGAGCATTAGAGTGTGTAAAGCATCTATGAAGCTAATTGTGTACCCCCTAAATAAGCAGACTCGTGTTCCCATCCATTATGTACTGTACATGGTATTTTGCTTTGTCTCTCCTATGCTGCATTTCTTGTGAATTAGAAAGAAAAAAATGATGGAGAGGCAGAAGACGTAATACATATTGCACAGACAGTGCACTCCTTGTCCCCAGATCTGAAAGGCAAATGCAGATAACAGGGAACAGATGGAAATACATACAGTGGTGATCGAAAGTTTGGGCACCCCAGGTAAAAATTTGTATTAATGTGCATGAAGAAGCCAAGGAAAGATGGAAAAATCTCCAAAAGGCATCAAATTACAGATTAGACATTCTTATAATATGTCAACAAAAGTTAGATTTTATTTCCATCACTGACACTTTCAAAATTACAGAAAACAAAAAAATGGCGTCTGCAAAAGTTTGGGCACCCTGCAGAATTTATAGCATGCACTGCCCCCTTTGCAAGGCTGATACCTGCCAGTGTCATGGATTGTTCTCAATCATCGTCTGGGAAGACCAGGTGATGTCAATCTCAAAGGTTTTAAATGCCCAGACTCATCTGACCTTGCCCCAACAATCAACACCATGGGATCTTCTAAGCAGTTGCCTAGAAAACTGAAAATAGTTGACGCTCAAAAATCTGGAGAAGGCTATAAGAAGATAGCAAAGCGTTTTCAGATGTCAATATCCTCTGTTCGGAATGTAATTAAGAAATGGCAGTCATCAGGAACCGTGGAAGTTAAAGCAAGATATGGAAGACCAAGAAAAATATCAGACAGAACAGCTCGCAGGATTGTGAGAAAAACAATTCAAAACCCACGTTTGATCGCACAATCCCTCCAGAAAGATCTGGCAGACACTGGAGTTGTGGTACACTATCCACTATAAAGAGATACTTGTGCAAATATGGTCTTCATGGACGAGTCATCAGAAGAAAACCTCTTCTACATCCTCACCACAAAAATCAGCGTTTGAACTTTGCAAATGAACATATAGACAAGCCTGATGCAGTTTGGAAACAAGTTCTGTGGACCGATGAGGTTAAAATTTAACTTTTTGGCCGAATTGAGCAAAGGTACGTTTGGAGAAGAAGGGGCACAGAATTTAATGAAAAGAACCTCTGTCCAACTGTTAAGCGTGGGGGTGGATCAATCATGCTTTGGAGTTATATTGCAGGAAGTGGCACAGGGAACATCTCTCGAGTAGAAGGAAAAATGGATTCAATAAAATTTCAGCAAATTTTGGATGGTAACTTGATGCCATCTGTGAAAAAGCTGAAGTTAAAGAGGTTGTAAAGTCCGTTAATTTTTTTTTTTTTTTTACAAGCTGAAAGATAAACACATAATGAGCTAGTATGCATCGCATACTAGCTCATTATGAAATACTTACCTTAGAACAAGCCCCCGTCGTGCCGTCTGCTCACCTCTATGACGGGCGACATGTCCAGTCGCCCGTCTTCCGGGATCGCGGCATCCGGCCATCTGATCGGCCGGAGCCGCTGTGACGTCACTCCCGCGCACGCGCGGGAGCCGACAGTCACGGCACGGGTCTCTGAAGAAACGGCACCAGCGGCCGTTCCTTCATAGCGCATGCGCCAGTGGCGTCACTGGCTGCATGTAAGGTAAATATCTCCTAAACGGTACATGTTTAGGAGATATTTACAGTACCTATAGGTAAGCCTTATTATAGGCTTACCTATAGGTAAAAGTGTCAGAGGAGGGTTTACTTCCTCTTTAAAGAGAGGACGGCTTCTACAAATGGATAACGATCCTAAACACACCTCAAAATCCACGGGGGATTACAGGCGTAAACTGAAGGTTTTGCCATGGCCTTCACAATCTCCTGACCTCAACATAATTGAAAATCTATGGATAGACCTTAAAAGAGCAGTGCGTGACAGACAGCCCAGAAATCTCAAAGAACTGGAAGACTTTTGTAAGGAAGAATGGGCAGATACCTCAAACAAGAATTGAAAGACTCTTGGCTGGCTACAAAAAGCGTTTACAAGCTGTGATACTTGCCAAAGGGGGCAGTACAAGATATTAACTCTGCAGGGTGCCCACACTTTTGCAAACTCCATATTTTTTGTTTTCTGTTATTTTGAAAGTGTAAATGATGGAAATAAAATCCAACTTTTGTTGACATATAAGAATGTCTAATCTGTAATTTGATGCCTTTTGGAGATTTTTCCATCTTTCCTTGGCTTCTTTATGCACATTAATACAAATTTTTACCTGGGATGCCCAAACTTTCGATCACCACTGTAGCACAATTTTTATACTGGACCGTTCTTTAATATACATTTGTAGCTGTAGGGACAAGGAAAATTCTCTGTTATTTTGTCTGTAGAGGAGAAATTGAGCAAAGGTGACCTGTGCAGTTATTCTCTTCACAGCTGACCTGTCGCCTAGCCTATTCCTGTCAATCTTTGCACAACAATGGTAGCAGCAAGGAATGGTAATTTGGGGTCTGGAAACAAGGTGAGAACTTTGGCTTACTTTTAGTCACTAGAAACGGTCATCTTAAAGAAAAAAAAAATACAGTAAGCACTCACATATCAGCTATCCTCCTCCTATTAAATATGTGAAAAAGATTAACTGAAGTCGTCTTAGATGCAATGTAGCACACCATTACACCTACCCTGGCTCACTTCAATTCTTTTTCACATGCAATTCAATTCACTTTTATCAAGAATTGTTGCATCATGATGACACTTGCATAACTCTTGAGAGTCCCAGTTATCTGTGACCACTGATTGCCCTGTTTTTTAAAGGTAGTTTCAATTTAATCTGTTAATTACTGATATTACACCTATTACCAAAGAGAAGATGAGCAAAGTTAGCTTGGCAGAATATGGCTTGAAAAGCAATGCCGCTAATTATAGGAGGTTTTTCTTATTTTATTCATTTTTTTTTTTTTTTTTATCACCACTATTAAAAGGAATATTTATCTAAATGCAATCTACATAATAGACACAGCATCCATCCATACAGTCAGACATTTATTTATTTATGCTAATATAAAGATCAGACTATTTGACAAAGCAGAACTCTGGTTAGCAAATATTGATAACCCTCATTAGCACCCCTAACCTGATCAATGTCCACAACATTTTAGACAAAAAAAAAATTAAAGAACCTTCTATTCTGGAGTTGCAGTCATGTGACTGCTTGGGTCTCGTCTTTCTCCTCATAGAGCTCGAAGTGAGGGCGGGAGCAGCAGCACTCATCCTGACATCAGTGAATCATATACCAGCATACGAACCAAATGTCCCAGAATGCTTTGCTACTCATGCTGCAAGAAGTGTGAGTCTGTGATGTGTTTAAGTGTGTCAATGGGTGTTACTATGCCCAAACCCATCTCAAGACAGGGTAAGAGAGATGTCTGCCACTGGACGTGCGTGTTGCTCTGCCATTAATAATGCCTGCTGGCAGCGTTAGGAAAGTAACGTAAAAGCAAAGTAAAATAGGAAAGTAAAGTAGAAGTGGGTAGTAGGAAAGTAAAGTAGAAGTGGGAAGTAGGAAAGTAAAGTAGAAGTGGGAAGTAGGAAAGTAAAGTAGGAAAGTAAAATAGAAGTGGGAAGTAGGAAAGTAAAAAGTAGGAAAGTAAAGTAGAAGTGGGAAGTAGGAAAGTAAAGGAGAAGTGGGAAGTAGGAAAGTAAAGTAGAAGTGGGAAGTAGGAAAGTAAAGTAGGAAAGTAAAGAAGAAGTGGGAAGTAGGAAAGAAAAGTAGAAGTGGGAAGTAGGAAAGTAAAGTAGAAGTGGGAAGTAGGAAAGTTAAGTAGGAAAGTAAAGTAAAAGTGGGAAGTAGGAAAGTAAAGTAGAAGTGGGAAGTAGGAAAGTAAAGTAGAACTGGGAAGTAGGAAAGTAAAGTAGGAAAGTAAAGTAGAAGTGGGAAGTAGGAAAGTAAAGTAGAAGTGGGAAGTAGGAAAGTAAAGTAGAAGCGGGAAGTAGGAAAGTAAAGTAGGAAAGTAAAATAGAAGTGGGAAGTAGGAAAGTAAAGTAGGAAAGTAAAATAGAAGTGGGAAGTAGAAAAGTAAAACGTAGGAAAGTAAAGTAGAAGTGGGAAGTAGGAAAGTAAAGTAGAAGTGGGAAGTAGGAAAGTAAAGTAGAAGTGGGAAGTAGGAAAGTAAAGTAGGAAAGTAAAGTGGAAGTGGGAAGTAGGAAAGTAAAGTAGGAAAGTAAAGTAGAAGTGGGAAGTAGGAAAGTAAAGTAGAAGAGGGAAGTAGGAAAGTAAAGTAGAAGTGGGAAGTAGGAAAGTAAAGTAGAAGTGGGAAGTAGGAAAGTAAAGTAGAAATGGGAATTAGGAAAGTAAAGTAGAAGTGGGAAGTAGGAAAGTAATGTAGGAAAGTAAAGTAGAGGTGGGAAGTAGGAAAGTAAAGTAGGAAAGTAAAGTAGAAGTTCGGAAGTAGGAAAGTAAAGTAGAAGTGGGAAGTAGGAAAGTAAAGTAGAAGTGGGAAGTAGGAAAGTAAAGTAGAAGTGGGAAGTAGGAAAGTAAAGTAGAAATGGGAATTAGGAAAGTAAAGTAGAAGTGGGAAAGTAATGTAGGAAGGTAAAGTAGAGGTGGGAAGTAGGAAAGTAAAGTAGAAGTTTGGAAGTTGGAAAGTAAAGTAGGAAAGTAAAGTAGAAGTGGGAAGTAGGAAAGTAAAGTAGAAGTAGGAAGGTAAAGTAAGAAAGTTTGAAGTACTACAAGGGGGTATAATCACGACAGTGGCCAGGACAGGAAACACTTGTGTGATGCTGTCTGTCACACAAATCAGTTTAAACAAAGTCAGAGCCAGACATATATTTTCTGCAGATGTCTGAAGACAGGCACTACATAGAGCTGTTATGCAGACCAAATGAATTATGGGGGTCAGGAAGCTCTGAGTTAGACCTGGTAAGTGAAACTGAAGGTAAAAGTTAGAGTTCTACTTTAATGCCTAAATTAGGAAATTATTGTTTATGGGAGATGATAAAGAGCACTTTAAAAAAAAAAAAAATCAAAAGCACTTGTTTTTTGACAACATATTTTCCAACTTGCTGGAAACTTTCTGAGGCTGGGCACCTACTTATTTCGTCTTATTAGGGATACAAGAGTTGATGTGCACTGGAAAGTGCTATAATAGAGCAGAGATGGCCAAATCAATAAAGGTAATGCCACTAGTAAAAACAAATAAGAAAGGTTTAAAAATCTCCATTTCCTTCCTTGTCAAATGTGCCATTTTCCGACTCATTCCATTGATCTGGTTTCCACATTCTGGCTGCCACTCTCTCATGCATACAATTAGAAACGTTCAAGTTAAGTGATAATGTGCTGTCAACACCCGAAATAAACAAAGTACAAAATGCTAGAAATAAATCCCCCTTCCTGGGACTTTTTAGGCAGAGTCACAAATACAAGGTGTCTAAAAGGCGAATATCAATTTTTATTTTTAACAAAAGTCATAAAAAAAAGGACCGTACGCCGTAACAAAATAACATCAACAATAAGGCCTCATGCTCGCTGGGCGCTAAAAAAGCACCAGTAGCATTAGCTGTAGAAAGCTGTTGCTGTAGAATAAGTTTTGCAACATTTTTGCACTAGCGTTTGTCAGAGTTTTTTTAGGTTTAATTTTTTTTAGCAAAAACTATACTCCCACATAAGCTTATGGCTCAAAAACGCTGATAAACATCAAATAGCCAAGGTTTTCAGCGTTTTTAAACTTTTATCAGAGTTAGAGCATTTTTATAGCTGAAAAACCCCTCCACTAGTTTTGGGGCTTTTCTCTAACCAGAAACACCCTGCCAAAAAATGCTGATAACAGCCTATGTGTGTACGGACACATAGGATTACATGCTGGGGAGTTTACTGGCTGCTGAAAAAAACACATGAAATCAAAATCAGCAGCTGTAAAAACATACAGTGTGCAAGAGGCCTAAGAAATAGATTAATGCAAAGTATCTATTATATATTACTTATTGTTGTATGTTATATTCTAGAATTGTCTTTACCTATTCTTTCCCATGAAGAAGGCAATCATCTTCCGAAACATGTTGGGATCTACCTGAAGTTTAAACCCAAACTAGCCAAGCTACATATTTATTGGCAGTTCCTGGGTGTATCTCTATGTAGTAGGGAATATACATTATTGTATGGCATTTTTTCCTATACAGTGCCTTGCAAAAATATTCACCCCCTTGACTTTTTACCTATTGTGTTACATTACAGTTCAGTGTTTTGTTAATCTGAATTTTATGTGATGGATCAGAACACAATAGTCTAAGTTGGTGACGTGAAAAGAGAAAAATATATACATAAAGCAATGTTTTAGAAACAGAAAACAGAAAATTGGCATGTGCGTATGTATTCACCCCCTTTGTTATGAAGCACATAAAAAGCTCTGGTGCAACCAATTACCTTCAGAAGTCACATAATTAGTGAAATGATGTCCACCTGTGTGCAATCTAAGTGTCCCATGATCTGTCATTACATATACACACCTGTTTTGAAAGGCCCCAGAGGCTGCAACACCTAAGCAAGAGGCACCACTAACCAAACACTGACATAAAGACCAAGGAACTCTCCAAACAAGTAAGGGACAATGTTGTTGAGAAGTACAAGTCAGGGTTAGGTTATAAAAAAATATCCAAATCTTTGATGATCCCCAGGAGCACCTTTAAATCTATCATAAACAAATGGAAAGAACATGGCACAACAGCAAACCTGCCAAGAGACGACTGCCCACCAAAACTCACGGACCGGACGAGGAGGGCATTAATCAAAGAGGCAGCACAGGGACCTAAGGTAACCCTGGAGGAGCTGCAGAGTTCCACATCAGAAACTGGAGTATCTGTACATAGGAGGACAAAAAGCTGTACGCTCCTTAGAGTTGGGCTTTATGGCAGAGTGGCTAGAAGAAAGCCATTACTTTCTGCAAAAAACAAAATGGCACGTTTTGAGTTTGCGAAAAGGCATGTGAGAGACTCCCAAAATGTATGGAGGAAGGGGCTCTGGTCTGATGAGACAAAAATTTTACTTTTTGCCCATCAAAGAAAACACTATGTCTGTCGCAAACCCAACACATCACATCACTCAAAGAACACCATCCCCACAATGAAACATGGTGGTGGCACCATCATGCTGTGGGGATGTTTTTCAGCAGCCGAGACTGGGAAACTGGTCAGAGTTGAGGGAAAGATGGATGGTGCTAAATACAGGGATATTCTTGAGCAAAACCTGTACCACTCTGTGCGTTATTTGAGGCTAGGATGGAGGTTCACCTTCCAGCAGGACAATGACCCCAAACATACAGCTAAAGCAAAGGGGGAAACATGTAAATGTATTGGAATGGCCTAGTCAAAGCCCAGACCTCAATCCAATAGAAATTCTGTGGTCAGACTTGGAGATTGCTGTCCACAAGCTCAAACCATCCAACTTGAAGGAGCTGGAGCAGTTTTGCAAGGAGGAATGGGCAAAAATCCCAGTGGTAAGATGAGGCAAGCTCATAGAGACTTATTCAAAGCGACTTGGAGCTGTGATTGCTGCAAAAGGTGGCTCTACAAAGTACTGACTTTAGGTGGGGGGGTGAATAGTTATGCACATTGACTTTTTCGGTTATTTTTCCCTATTTGTTGTTTGCTTCACAATAAAAAAAAAAAAAACATCTTAAAAGTTGTGGGCATGTTCTGTAAATTAAATTATGTAAAAGTCTGCAAAAGACTTAAGACTGGGGCGGAGGTTCAACTTCCAGAAGGACAACGGCCCTAAACCTACAGCCAGAGCTACAATGGAATAGTTTAGATCAAAGCATATTCATGTGTTAGAATGGCCCAGTCAAAGTCCAGACCTAAATCCAATTGAGAATCTGTGGCAAGACTTAAAAATTGTTGTTCACAGACGCTCTCCATCCAATGTGACAGAGTTTGAACTATTTTGCAAAGAAGAATGGGCAAAAATTTCACTTTCTAGATGTGCAAAGCTAGTAGAGACACACCAAAAAAAAAAAAAAGACTTGCAGCTGTAATTGCAGCAAAAAGGTGTTTCTACAAAGTATTGACTCAGGAGGGCTGAACACAAATGCATGCCACACTTTTCAGATTTTATTTGTAAAAATGTTGAAAACCATTTATCATTTTCCTTCAACTTCACAAATATGTGCCACTTTGTGTTGGTCTATCACATAAAATACCAATAAAATACATTTACATTTTTGGTTGTAACATGACAAAATGTGGAAAATTTCAAGGGGCATGAATACTTTTTAAAGGGCACTGTAGAACTTCCAATTTTTACTGCATGTAGAAGAAAAGTGTGAGGGGGAAAATCTTCCTGTCCAGAAGTGGTTAATATTGTTTACATTTCATGAACCTATCACATTCAGATATACTGAGTAGTGATGGACAAACATCGGCCGGGGCGGTTTGCGAACATTAGCCGCAAATTTTCTCAAATGTCCGCGAACCGCAAGTTTGCAGCGGGCCCCATTGACTTTAATGGGAGGCGAACTTTAAAAACCTTTAGATCATATTTGCAGCCACAAAAGACTTACTAGCTGTGCACAAATAGTCCCACCACATGGACAGTATATCATACATAAGTATATAGTATTGACTGATGTGTAAGTGGTATTGGATATCAAGCTTAAATACATAAGGTATAATATTAGGAAGTCAAATATAGATAGGAAATATAGGAATATGATATAATAAATAAAGATTTAAATGCATAAACAAAAGAAAATCGACAATATGTAAGTTGCTTGTATATGAATAATACATTTTAAAAGTCAATCATGTACATCCAGTATACTCTTTGTTCAACAGTACCAAGGTAAGTATCCTCTAAACAGCTCACAAAAGCCTATTTTTTACAGTACTCCACTTACAGTATATACCTACATACCTTATATCCTAAGTTCTGGTGCTACATTCTAAATATTGCACTGTTATAGATAGAACAGTGTTTTCCTTTTAACTCATACATCTACATGATTTTTAGTCTACCATTACATTTTAAATTTAATCTAGATGTTACTTATAAAGTCTATAATATTTTTTGTTTTGTTTTCTGTTTAGAATTAGCATAATTTTCTATATCATTTAAATCGTTTTTTATTTTATTTATATAACATCTTTCTATATTTCCTATCAGCACTTGACTAGTATTGTATTAGACCCAATATTCATACATATTTACAATTTATATTATATATATCTTACACACCAGTCAATTCTATATACTAACCAAAATATGTATGTGTTGATTGTACCCCAATGAGGGGTACACCTAAAATGTGTTGGTTTTTAATGACAAAGAATCTAAAAAAACAAAACAAAAAAAATGTGCACAATATCATTCTGTTTTTGGCACTATTTTGCTCACAAGCCAACATTTTTACTTCTGTCTTTGATAGTAATTTTCCATCACTTTCTCTCTGGTAAAACCATTGTAAGCAGGACAGGAAGTGAGGGAAAATCTGCCAATGCAGCCTCACCAGTGCCCCATCAACGCAGCCTTATTAGGCTGCATTGATCTGGCACTGATCACCCTGTATTGATGGTGCACTGGTGAGGCTGCATTGATCTGGTACTGGTGAGGCTGCATTGATCTGGTACTGGTGAGGCTGGATTGATCTGGCACTGGTGAGGCTGCATTGATGGGGCACTGGTGAGGCTGCATTGATCTGGCACTGGTGAGTCTACATTGATCTGGCACTGGCGAGGCTGCATTGATGGGGCACTTGTGAGACTGCATTGATGATGCACTGGTGAGGCTGCATTAATGAGGCACTGGTGAGACTGCATTGATGGGGCACTGGTGAGGCTGCATTGATGGGGCACTGGTGAGGCTGCATTGATCTGGCATTGGTGAGGCTACATTGATCTGGCACTGGTGAGTCTGCATTGATCTGGCACTGGCGAGGCTGCATTGATGGGGCACTTGTGAGACTGCATTGATGATGCACTGGTGAGGCTGCATTAATGAGGCACTGGTGAGACTGCATTGATGGGGCACTGGTGAGGCTGCATTGATGGGGCACTGGTGAGGCTGCATTGATGGGCACTGATCACACTGCATTGATGGGGTACTGGTGAGGCTGCATTGATCTGGCACTGTTGAGGCTGCATTGATAGGGCACTGGTGAGGCCGCATTGATTGGGCACTGGTGAGGCTGCATTGATAAGGCACTGATGAGGCTGCATTGATGGACATCAGTAAAGCTGCACTGATGGGCACTGGTGAGGCTGCATTAATGGGCACTGGTGAGGCTGCATTAATGGGCACTGGTGAGGCTGCATTAATGGGCACTGGTGAGGCAGCATTGATGGGCACTGGTGAGGCAGCATTGATGGGCACTGGTGGGGCTGAGGTGTTTGGCACTGATGAGGCTACATTGATGGGCACTGTTGAGGCTGCGCTGATGGGCAATGATGAGGCTGTGCTGATGGGCACTGGAGAGTATAATACACTCTTCAAATGTGCTTTAAAATGCATGGTTTTCCTTTTTATGAACAAGAAAGTAATGATGGTTTGCTCTTGGGCTGGTATGAAATTATTTCCAGGGCTGGTTTTCATCCCCAGTCAGGCCCTGACCGTTTCCCTCTGCAGCCGCGCCAATGCTGCTAAGTAAATGTATGGCATCACCATATGAATACAGTGCTGCTATGTGACTACAGCGCCAACCTGAAGTCTCCTCCCTCCGCCTTTATCGGCACTCCCCAGCCCCCCCCCCACTCAGTGTCCTCCAGTGCTGTTTGCAGAAAGACTATGGAGGTGGAGGCAGAGCTTCCAGGTGCTAATGATCCTGCTGGAAGGATGCCTGCAGGAGTTCATTCTGTGGGGTGTGGGGAGTGAGTTAGCGGGTTTTGCAAGATGTTGAGACTTGTGTGCAGGGGCTTGAGATGGAGGGTGGGGCAGTAACATCAATGTCTGCAGCAGGGTAGGAGCTCAGTACTAGTGCTGTACAGCTAACCTCATTTGCTCCATGCATGCCACTGCCAAGTGGCCTCTGCAGTGCTGGAGCAATGATTTAGGACTCATTCACACCATATACTTTTAGATCATCTGCACCCCTCTTCTGCACATAGTACCCAACGCCATACATTCCACACCCCTCTCCTACACATACCACCCACCGCCATACATAACGCACTCCTCTCCTACACCTACCACCCACCGCCATACACTCCACACACCTTTTCTACAGGTACCACTCTTCGCCATTTACTCCGCACTTCTCTCCTACATGCACCACCCACCGCCATACACTCTGCATCCCTCTCCTACACGTACCACCCATCGTTATACACTCCACACTCCTCTCCTACACATACCACCCACCGCCATACACTCTGCACCCCTCTCCCACATGTACCACCCACCAAAATACACTCCCCACCCCTCTCTTTGCACATACTATGCACCTCCTCCTCTACAAGTACCACACACCGCTATACACTCTACATACCTTTCCGACAGGTACCACCCACCACCATACACTCTGCACCCCTCTCCTACATGTACCACCCACCACCATACACTCAGCACCCCTCTCCCTGCACATACTACCCACCTCCTTACAGGCCATGCCATTCTCCTGCACAGACTACCCACCGCCATACCCTCCGCACCCCTTTGATACTTAATTTCTCTATCTTATCTTCTTAACATTTGGTAATCATATTCCAAAAAATTCTAAGAAGTATCTTTTTTATTTATCTCATGGATGAAATTTCCCTGCTCCCCTTTTTATCCAAACTCCTTGTACGTCTGGTCTACAACCGACTGAGCGACCACCTTGCCGAGAATAGCCTTCTTGATCCCCTTGGATTTCAGCCTCAACACTCCACAGAAACTGCTCTCCTAAAACTAACAAACGATCTACTAACAGCCAAATCCAATGGACACTATTCTGTACTCCTACTCCTGGACCTTTCTGCTGCCTTTGATACCGTTGACCACCCCCTCCTCCTCAAAAAACTCCATGCCTTTAGTCTCCGTGACTGTACTCTTCACTGGTTCTCTTCCTACTTATCCAACCGCACCTTTAGAATTACTTACAATTCTACTTCCTCATCTCCTCTTCCTTTCTCTGTTGGGGTCCCCCAAGGTTCTGTTGGACCTCTCCTATTTTCAATCTACACCTCCTCTCTGGGTCAGCTGATAGCCTCCCACGGCTTCCAATACCATCTCTATGCTGACAATACCCAAATCTATTTATCCACCCCTCAGCTCACTCCCTCAGTCTCCTCACATATCACTAATTTACTATCAGATATATCAGTCTGGATGTAACACCATTTCCTCAAACTCAATCTATCCAAAACCAAACTTAAAATTTTTACTCCACCACATGCCCCTTCCCCCGATCTCTCTGTCAATATCGATGGCACATTTATCAGCCCATCACCACATGCCAAGGTCCTAGGTGTTGTCCTGGACTCTGAACTCTCTTTAAAGCCCCACATCCAATCACTGTCCAAATCTTGCTGCCTCAACCTCCGCAACATCTCCAAAATATGCCCCTTTCAAACCAATGACACAACAAAGCTTCTAGTTCACTCCCTGGTCATCTCGCGCCTCGGCTACTGCAATTCCCTTCTCATTGGCTTACCTCTACATAGGCTATCCCCCCTTAAATCCATCATGAATGCTGCTGCCAGACTCATCCACCTTACCAATCGCTCAGTGTCTGCGACTCCTCTCTGTCAATCCCTCCATTGACTTCCGCTCACCCAACAAATTAAATTCAAAATACTAACAACATCTTGCAAAGCCATCCACAATTTAGCCCCCAGCAACATCACTAGCCTAGTCTCAAAATACCAACCTAATTGCTCTCCTCGTTCCTCTCAAAACCACCTGCTCTCAAGCTCCCTCGCCACATCCTCCCATACTCGCCTCTAGGACTTTTCCAGAGCCTCTCCAATCATATGGAACTCCTTACCCTTATATGTCCGATTATCTCCTACTCTATTAGCTTTTAGACGATCCCGGAAAACCCTCCTCTCCAGATAAGCCTATCCTACCCACACCTAACAACCGTACTTCCATTTTCTCCAACAGCCCACCCCCCCAGTTATTGCCTTTTGTTTCACTTGATCCCCCCTTCTAGACTGTAAGCTCTAACGAGCAGGGCCCTCCAATTCCTCCTGTATTGAATTGTATTGTAACTGCATTGTCTTCCCTCATATTGTAAAGCGTTGTGCAAACTGTTGGGCTATATAAATCCTGCACAATAGTAATAATATAAAAATGTGAGAAATAACATATATATCATACAATCACTCCTTAAACACATACCACATACACTGCATATATAATTTGAATAAAATATGCTTATAAAATAGTTTACCATTTGCCAATTAAAAAAAAAATATGTCCCCATATTTCATTTGAAAAATCTGGTCATCTTACTCTAACACAATGAACTGACAGGAAGATCTTTAAAGAGTTTAATAATCAGTCTTAGTTAAAATTGGTATTAGTTTTCAAGCACTTTTGTCATGGTATAAACATTAGACTTTACAGAAAACATTATTTGTTGGAAAACTTGCTTCCATTTCAACAACTTACTCAGCTGTTTCTGTAAAATCCTGGATTATTCATAAAACCACAGTGGACTGAACACAAAATGAAACATGGGAGCAGTGAAAATATCTATGTGCATGAATCCTCAATTAATTTTAATGGGCCTTATGATTTCTAGCAAGTTTTCCCAGGTGGCACTTGAGCCGAAAATGATCCTTTAATATGTAGTGTGTTTCCTGATCATTGAGAAAGTCACCTCATTCTTGTCTCTACAGACTGCATTGTTGCCAGATAAGCTGTGTTTTATGAGTGCCCATTTCCCCTTTATCTATTAGCAGCTGAAATAACAATTTTTCTTAAGATATAAAATGATCCTATCAATTTCTTACAGCAACCTAGATTTTTAACACTTATTAAAGCGTTTATAAAATATCACTTTGGAAAGAGGAATATAATGAGTCTTATACCTAAGCTTTGTATTCTACAAGATTAGGATAGCTAGTTAACTTATGGTAAGGTGTGCCAAAAGGAGCCATAAAGCTTTCCTCTAAAGCACTGCAAAATATAGCATTGCTTTCTTAAAACAGAAGGCATTTACATTTCATCATTTACCTGAAACAGGTGTTATGCAAGTGAGAATAAATGTAACTGTGTCTGTGCTATACAAAGTTTTGGATAGCTGGCCCATAGGCATAAATGGATGATTTACATGGCTCCATTATTCTAAAACAAAGAATGAAACTCATGTTTGGGTTTTGTGATGGAAGTGCTTTAGGCTCATCTCTCAAAAAAATGTAACCCCATCCATTAATGTCATCCACCCCACCTTAAATGATTCCCAAATTTAAAAAAAAAAAATCTGGATTGTGATGATCCGCCAGTGCAGTCCAGGTCTGCTGCTGACTGGTCTTGTTGCTGTTTAGTGTTGAGCGAACACGGACTGTATTATTCGTGTTCGTACCGAATAATTGGATTTTTTTTACCCGAACACGGACACGGACACTTTACTGTATGTTCGGGTAAAAATCCGTGTTCGGTCGTTTTATTTCCGGGTTTTGCATGCTTTGGCGCTCTTTTCATGGCGGGCTTTCAACAGCCAATCAACAATCGTTTAACTGGTGTGCCTTAAGCCATCCCAGCCATGCCTGCAAATGTCTTAGTAGCTGTGATTGGCCGTCTGAAGCATGTGACCAAGTCTTTATAAGTTCGAGGCAGCCGCCGCAGCAGCGTCATTCTGCTGCTTAGCTAAGGGACAGAGCACACATCAATGTGCTGGCTGCTGATTAGGGAAAGATAGGCAGGAAAAAACCATTTGTGTCCGGATAGAATTGAGGGACAGGTCGGAGTGTTTAGGCAGGGCGAGTTGTAGGCATTTTAGGGATAGAGTCTGCTGAATTATAGGGTCAGTGTCTTCTACAAACTACAATCGATATTGCTGTGTGGGGGGTGGGGTGAATCTGCACTCAATCCTGATCTACGATCTCTTCTCAATCCTGTTAGGGACAGAGTCTGCTGAATTTTAGGGAAACTGTGTTCTACAAACTACAATCGATATTGCTGTGTGGTGTGGGATTGGAGATAGGCAGGTGTCAGTGATCCACATCCATTTTTCTGTGTGTGAGCTGCAGTGAACACAATCTTTTTGGGCTGCAGTGAACACAATCTTTTTGGGCTGCAGTGAACACAATCTTTTTGGGCTGCAGTGAACACAATCTTTTTGGGCTGCAGTGAACACAATCTTTTTGGGGTGCAGTGAACAAAATCTTTTTGGGGTGCAGTGAACACAATCCTTTTTGGTGTGCAGTGAACACAATCTTTGTGGGGTGCAGTGAACAAAATCCTTTGTGGGGTGCAGTGAACACAATCTTTTTGGGGTGCAGTGAACAAAATCCTTTTTGGGGTGCAGTGAACAACATCCTTTTTGGGGTGCAGTGAACACAATCTTTTTGGGGTGCAGTGAACAAAATCCTTTGTGGGGTGCAGTGAACACAATCTTTTTGGGGTGCAGTGAACACAATCTTTTTGGGGTGGAGTGAACAACATCCTTTTTGGGGTGCAGTGAACAAAATCATTTTTGGGGTGCAGTGAACACAATCTTTTTGGGGTGCAGTGAACACAATCTTTGTGGGGTGCAGTGAACACAATCTTTTTGGGGTGGAGTGAACAACATCCTTTTTGGGGTGCAGTGAACAACATCCTTTTTGGGGTGCAGTGAACACAATCTTTTTGGGGTGCAGTGAACACAATCTTTGTGGGGTACAGTGAACAGAATCTTTGTGGGGTGCAGTGAACACAATCTTTGGGGGGTACAGTGAACACAATCTTTTTGGGGTGCAGTGAACACAATCTTTGTGGGGTGCAGTGAACACAATCTTTTTGGGGTGGAGTGAACAAAATCATTTTTGGGGTGCAGTGAACAACATCCTTTTTGGGGTGCAGTGATCAAAATCCTTTTTGGGGTGCAGTGAACACAATCTTTTTGGGGTGCAGTGAACAAAATCCTTTGTGGGGTGCAGTGAACAGAATCTTTGTGGGGTGCAGTGAACACAATCTTTGGGGGGGTACAGTGAACACAATCTTTTTGGGGTGCAGTGAACACAATTTTTGTGGGGTACAGTGAACAGAATCTTTGTGGGGTGCAGTGAACACAATCTTTGGGGGGTACAGTGAACACAATCTTTTTGGGGTGCAGTGAACACAATCTTTGGGGGGTACAGTGAACACAATCTTTTTGGGGTGCAGTGAACACAATCTTTGTGGGGTGCAGTGAACACAATCTTTGGGGGGGTACAGTGAACACAATCTTTTTGGGGTGCAGTGAACAACATCCTTTTAGGGTGCAGTGAACACAATCTTTGTGGGGTGCAGTGAACAACATCCTTTTAGGGTGCAGTGAACACAATCTTTGTGGGGTACAGTGAACAGAATCTTTGTGGGGTGCAGTGAACACAATCTTTGGGGGGTACAGTGAACACAATCTTTGTGAGGTGCAGTGAACACAATCTTTGTGGGGTGCAGTGAACACAATCATTGTGGGGTGCAGTGAACTCAATCTTTGTGGGGTACAGTGAACACAATCTCATACTTCTGAAGATTTGAGGGTGCTGCCTGTTCCATACTCCCCCTACTCCTCATCTAGCCTTTTAGGGGTACAAACAATAGTAATTGGGGCCTAGTGTGGTTGTGTACGTGTGATATACATACACTTTTTTTGGATCATATTTTCTATTCCGCTATTTAATCAAAAACCTTTGGGGATCAGTTAAATTGGGGGATAGTCTGTGTTGGTACGTGTGAGAGAGATCCACCTTTCCAAGTTGTTGGGGTTCATCTCATACTTCTGAAGGTTTGAGGGTGCTGCCTGTTCCATACTCCCCCTACTCCTAGCCTTTTAGGGGTACAAACAATAGTAATTGGGGCCTAGTGTGGTTGTGTACGTGTGATATACATACACTTTTTTTGGATCATATTTTCTATTCCGCTATTTAATCAAAAACCTTTGGGGATCAGTTAAATTGGGGGATAGTCTGTGTTGGTACGTGTGAGAGAGATCCACCTTTCCAAGTTGTTGGGGTTCATCTCATACTTCTGAAGGTTTGAGGGTGCTGCCTGTTCCATACCCCCCCTACTCCTCATCTAGCCTTTTAGGGGTACAAACAATAGTAATTGGGGCCTAGTGTGGTTGTGTACGTGTGATATACATACACTTTTTTTGGATCATATTTTCTATTCCGCTATTTAATCAAAAACCTTTGGGGATCAGTTAAATTGGGGGATAGTCTGTGTTGGTACGTGTGAGAGAGATCCACCTTTCCAAGTTTTTGGGGTTCATCTCATACTTCTGAAGATTTGAGGGTGCTGCCTGTTCCATACCCCCCCCTACTCCTCATCTAGCCTTTTAGGGGTACAAACAATAGTAATTGGGGCCTAGTGTGGTTGTGTACGTGTGATATACATACACTTTTTTTGGATCATATTTTCTATTCCGCTATTTAATCAAAAACCTTTGGGGATCAGTTAAATTGGGGGATAGTCTGTGTTGGTACGTGTGAGAGAGATCCACCTTTCCAAGTTGTTGGGGTTCATCTCATACTTCTGAAGGTTTGAGGGTGCTGCCTGTTCCATACTCCCCCTACTCCTAGCCTTTTAGGGGTACAAACAATAGTAATTGGGGCCTAGTGTGGTTGTGTACGTGTGATATACATACACTTTTTTTGGATCATATTTTCTATTCCGCTATTTAATCAAAAACCTTTGGGGATCAGTTAAATTGGGGGATAGTCTGTGTTGGTACGTGTGAGAGAGATCCACCTTTCCAAGTTGTTGGGGTTCATCTCATACTTCTGAAGGTTTGAGGGTGCTGCCTGTTCCATACCCCCCCTACTCCTCATCTAGCCTTTTAGGGGTACAAACAATAGTAATTGGGGCCTAGTGTGGTTGTGTACGTGTGATATACATACACTTTTTTTGGATCATATTTTCTATTCCGCTATTTAATCAAAAACCTTTGGGGATCAGTTAAATTGGGGGATAGTCTGTGTTGGTACGTGTGAGAGAGATCCACCTTTCCAAGTTGTTGGGGTTCATCTCATACTTCTGAAGGTTTGAGGGTGCTGCCTGTTCCATACCCCCCCTACTCCTCATCTAGCCTTTTAGGGGTACAAACAATAGTAATTGGGGCCTAGTGTGGTTGTGTACGTGTGATATACATACACTTTTTTTGGATCATATTTTCTATTCCGCTATTTAATCAAAAACCTTTGGGGATCAGTTAAATTGGGGGATAGTCTGTGTTGGTACGTGTGAGAGAGATCCACCTTTCCAAGTTTTTGGGGTTCATCTCATACTTCTGAAGATTTGAGGGTGCTGCATGTTCCATACTCCTCTTCCTCATCCTCCCTTTAGGGTAGGAAAAAATTTAATCGGGCCTAGTCTGTGTTTGTACGTGTGAGATACACAGTTTTTTATCCTATTCCGCTATTCAATACACACCCTTTTGGTGTAAAAAACATTAAATTGCGGCATAGTTTGCATATTTGACATTTGCATATATTGTGCCTTGTTGCGCTGTTTTGGGTACTCCACCAACATGGCCAGTGGCAATGACGCCATTCTCAGCTTAACTATCCCACTTCTATGCCTCCTTGAAAAAACAATTTGGGCGATGATGGAAGAGGATGTGGCACAGGATGAGGAGGAGGAGGATGAAGAGGTAACATTTCAAAGGCTTTCAGGGCAGTCATTCGCAAGGGGCTCCGAGGGTGGGTTCCTGCACACACAAACGCCAGGGACACAATTGTCCAGCAGGGGCACAGTTCTGGAGGATGAGGAGGATGAGGAGGAGGAGGAGCTGGAGGAGGAGATGGAACCATGTTCACAGCAGGGTGGCACCCAGGCCAGCTCATGGCCATCACTGGTGCGTGGCTGGGGGGATACAGAGGACACGGACCATACACCTCCCACAGAGGACAGCCTTTCGTCGCCTCTGGGCAGCCTGGCACACATGAGCGATTACATGCTGCAGTGTCTCCACAACGACCGCCGAGTTGCCCACATTCTAACTTGTGCTGATTACTGGGTGGCCACGCTGCTGGATCCCCGTTACAAGGACAACGTACCGTCCTTAATTCACTCACTGGAGCGCGATCGCAAGATGCGCGAGTACAAGCGCACGCTGGTAGACGCCATGCTGCTGGCATTCCCATCTGACAGCGGGGCCACAGTGGAAGCACAAGGCAGAGGAGGAGGAGGAGGAGGTCGCCAACGCAACCAGGGCACCGCCAGCACCTCAGAAGGCAGGGTTAGCATGGCCGAAATGTGGAAAAGCTTTGTCAGCACGCCACAACAAACAGCAGCACCAGCAGCTCAGATGGAACGTCTTAGCAGGAGGCAGCATTTTACCAACATGGTGGAGCAGTATGTGTGCACACGCCTACATGTAGTGAATGACGGGTCTGCCCCCTTCAACTTCTGGGTCTCCAAATTGGGCACATGGCCTGAGCTTGCCCTTTACGCCTTGGAGGTGCTGGCGTGCCCTGCAGCCAGTGTATTATCTGAACGGGTATTTAGCACGGCTGGGGGCGTTATAACAGACAAGCGCAGCCGCCTGTCCAGAGACAATGTGGACAAGCTCACGTTCATTAAAATGAACCAGGCATGGATCCCACGGGACTTTTCCGTACCTTATGCAGAATAGCAATGGATACCGACCTTACCCACCCATTGTTCCATTTTTGCTCTTTCTCACTCTTTTGGGGTGTACCCTCATTTAAAATTTTTGAAAAGAAGCAGTGTTGGCTACCTCGTCCTCCTCCTCAGGGCCAGATTAATGTAGGGGCTATTGGAGCTGCAGCTCCAGGCCCCTACCTTTTATATAGGCCCCGGGTTGGCCATATTCACTGTTACCGCTCTTCTGTCACTTGTAAACACAGAAGTCTGGCTTCTATGCTCGCTTCCCCAGGCAGCACCCTCAGAACCTCCCCACACAGCGTGAAGGCCGGACAAGGAGGGACAGTTGGCGATGCATGGATGTGTTTATGGGCTTCAGAGACAGCATCCCATGTTGAATTAGGCATGCATGGCTGCACCCTTCCTCCTCTGGGTGCATGGCAAGGCACGGCCCTTAAGGCCCTTCAAAATCCTCAGCACCAAGCCCATGATGCTGTTAATCCGGCCCTGGTCCTCCTCCACCGCCGCTTCCACCTACACCGCCCATAGGTGTGCGCAGCCTATTGCATTAAGGTGTGCACCCCAAAGTTGAAATACACATGCATGTGTTTGCCAGCAGGGAGAGTAATGTATCGGGGCCATGTACCTGTAGGCAAGGAGAAATAGAGCAGAGCAGGTCCCAGGGAGATCTTTCCCATCTCCTCACTGGCAATGCTATGTGCCCTAGGTGATTAGGGTGTGCCCAGGCACACCCAGCACACCCTGTGCGCACGCCTATGTCACCGCCACATCCACCACCACCTCAACCTCCCTCCTACTCCATATGGGCCTCGTCCTTCAGAGATGAAGAAGAACATTGTTTTATTTTTCTGTTTTTTTTTTGTTGTTTTAAGTTATTTCCCTATCCACATTTGTTTGCAGAGCACTTGCCATGCTCTTAATTACGTTTTGCTGCCATTTGCAGCACTCTAGCCCTTTCCTTTGGTGTTTTAGAGCCATTTTAGTGCCTTAAAGTTCGGGTCCCCATTGACTTCAATGGGGTTCGGTGTCCGGGAAAAGTTCGGTAAAAGTCCGGGACACGGACCCGGACTTTTTTTTAAAGTTCGGCCGAACCCGTCGAACACGGACATCTAGGTGTCCGCTCAACCCTATTGCTGTTCCATATTGTGATGTCAATAATTCACTGCTGGAGTCTTCAGCTAACTGAAAGGATCCCACCAATGGACCCAATAGGAATCCATGTCATTAGGCATCAACTGGATATCAGGAAAAAGATCCTCACACCCTGCAGTCTAAAATAAAGAAGACTTGAGACTCACATCTTGTGACCATGGATTCAAGTAATTATTTGGACTATTTAATCTACTTTTGTTTTTCATTTACTTTTTTTTTATCTACTAGGATGAACAGTGGGAAGATCTCTACACTTCAGTATTCGTGTCTAAGGTAATATTGTCATGATCTCAGACTCCCTGTTTTTTTTTTTTTTTTTTGCTATCGTATTTTGAAAAATGCAACAGGAAAAATTAATTGCTTTCAACTGCAGCACAAGGAGTGAAGCTGGCCATACATTATACAATGTTCTTGTTCAATTGCCTTTAGATTTACCTTCAACTATGTAGTGCAAGGGCCTGCCTGATTGCATACAAATTAAAAGTGATCTCATATTATATACCGTATCTCAAAAACGTAAGCACACCCCTTGCTTTTTTTTAATATTTTATTATATCTTTTCATGTGACAAAACTGAAGAAATTACACTTTGCTACAATATAAAGTAGTGAGTGTACAGCTTATATAACAATGTAAATTTTCTGTCCACTCAAAATAATTCAACATGCCTAAACCGCTAGCAAAAAAAGTGAGTACACCCCTAAGTAAAAATGTCCACATTGGACTCAAAGTGTCAATATTTTGTGTGGCCACCATTATTTTCAAGCACTTCCTTAACCCTCTTGGGCATGGAGTTCATCAGAGCTTCACAGGTTGCCTCTGGAGTCCTCTTCCACTCCTCCATGAGGACATCACAGAGCTGGTGGATGTTAGAGACCTTGCACTCCTCCACCCACCATTTGAGGATGCCCCACAGATGCTCAAAAGGCTTTAGGTCTGGAGACATGCTTTGCCAGTCCTTTACCATTACCCTCAGCTTCTTTAGCAAGGCAGTGGTCATCTTGGAGGTTTGTTTGGGGTCGTTATGTTGGAAAACTGCCCTGCAGTCCAATCTCCATAAGGAGTGGATCATGCTCTGCTTCAGTATGTTACAGTACATGTTGGCATTCATGGTTCCCTCAATGAGCTGTAGCTCCCCAGTGCCTGGCAGGACTCATGCAGCTCCAGACCATGACACTCCCAACACCGTTGACATCACTTCCGCCCAATCCCGGAAGTGATGTCGACATATCCGGTTTTGTATTCCAGAACGAGGCTTGGTGTTGATGATGGCTATTGCCGTCCCCCATAGACGTCATTTCCTGTCAAACTTTTAATTACATCACTTCCTGTTGTTACTCCCCTTGTAACACAATAAACCTGCTGTTTGGGCGCCATATCAAAGTGAGGTTTGGAACGCACGCCGGTGTTATTTCCGGTTTTATTGCGGTCCATTGCCCATTCCATACAGGTGTACCCAATGATTTACTTTTCTATATATATGAGTACTAGCTACCTGCTGACTTTATCTTTTGAAACCATTGACATCCCTTCCGCTCAATCCCGGAAGTGATGTCGACATATCCGGTTTTGTATTCCAGAACGAGGCTTGGTGTTGATGATGGCTATTGCCGTCCCCCATAGACGTCATTTCCTGTCAAACTTTTAATTACATCACTTCCTGTTGTTACTCCCCTTGTAACACAATAAACCTGCTGTTTGGGCGCCATATCAAAGTGAGGTTTGGAACGCACGCCGGTGTTATTTCCGGTTTTATTGCGGTCCATTGCCCATTCCATACAGGTGTACCCAATGATTTACTTTTCTATATATATGAGTACTAGCTACCTGCTGACTTTATCTTTTGAAAAAGGCATTTATGCCGAAACATGTAAAGAGGACTTGGTCAGCCCAGCTGTTTTACATTTTATATGCCTGTCTTTCACGGATGTCTGTAAGTGTATCAGCTTTATTGATAATAAATTGATCTTAGCAATATTACGCTATATGTCCCTCCATTTCTTTTCGGATTCACCATCCACCATGTTGAAGGGGAATCTCTGAACAATTCCATCTGCTGGAGATTTGCATGGTTTCCATTGGAATCGGTGAAAATCTGTGGGGACACTCCATCATTTTAAGCCTGTTTGACTCCTACACTATAAGGTGTTTGGGGTCCCATCTATCTGGTGAGCGCAACATATTTTTACCTTCACTGGTGACGGGATTTGCTGCACTTATTTGATTTGCACCAATTTATACATATTGGACTTTCTACATCACCATTGTTTATTCCGTCGTTGAGGAATGTTTCCTGTGATTGGACAATTCATTTTGTTGGATAATACATTTTTTTCTTTCTTTAGCGCTGCACATATTTTTGTATTTGTATTGTTGTATCACTTTCTTTAGTTCAGTGATTGGTGTCAGCTGCTTACACTATTCTTTTAAGTTAGCGCAATAATTTTTTCTCTATTTTGTTAGTTCACATTTTTGACTTTTGTTATTGCTGCTTTCTTTCACATATGTGTTAATTCACTCATGTACACGCATTTTTCTCTTGTTATATATATTTTTCTTCACTGCTTTTGATTTGAACATGCCAGCAATGGATGTTTTTGAATACAGAGCTAAAAGAACTGTAATCACTGATGGAGTTTTTATCTCCACCAAAACCGACACTGAGGTTGGCGGTTTGTTTTTAAGACTAAAAAATCTGATGGTATCAGAATTACATTCTGAATGGGACATTGCGTTTTTAGAATACTATATTTCTAAATCAATGGTCCCGAGAAGCCTCAGATGGGAGGTGTCTCCCCAATCAGGCGATACAGCTTTAGACGCTTGGTCTGATTATTTTAATAATGCTGGCTTAAAGCTATTACAGCACCTTGTTGACATTAAACGTGTTAAATTGACCTCTTTAGATAAAGAGATCAAGGAGTTAAAAGAAAAAGTTACCCCTTTTAACACCACAGCTGAGTACAAAACTCTCTCTGAAAACCTTCAAAAGTATTTAGAGAAAGAGGAAAGGGAACAAAAAATTAAGAAACAAAAAAAGTATATGAGAGACATGTCCGATTATGATAATCGCACTGTCTTTCAATGGCAAAGGAATCTATTGAATAGTGATTCAAATAATGTTAACCATATGGACCATGTAACTTCAGATGGAGGTAATGCCCCTGGGGTTACTTCTGTTCAAGCTTCTCTTCCACCCAAAATACAAAAGAAGCATAAGAATAAGGGTCCCCTTAATAAGAAAGGGAAAAATCAAAATCAAAATTGGAAGGGTAATAATCCATCACAAACACCACAGGGAAGAAGTTCCGGTAGGAATAACTGGTATCCTCCTCACCCTGTGGATTCACCTAGGGGACATTGGGTTCATAATGAGAATTATCAGAGAAATTTTTCTCCTCCTCCATTTAGACCCTAACCCCAACAACCATATAATTCTACCCAACATGCTAAACAATATAATGTGAACACACATAACAGATTTTCTCCTTTGAGACAACAACCTCGAAAAGATGACCAATCTCGTCCGTATGATGATGAGTATGATCATCAAAATAGTTCACCCTATGATTACAATCAGCCACGCCCAGGACCTAGTCATGAATGGGATTTTCCCCGGCAACACAACAAGGGAAAAAGGGGCGCGGATCCAAGCGAGGTACCAGAGGGGGGTGGCGGATCCAAAGAAAAAAGAATAAAAACTTGATTGGATCCGGTATCTTCAACCTGAGTAAGGTGGAACTCAGTCCTGACGAGTTGTATACCTTGGATAGGGGATTGAAGTTCGCTCCACCTAAACCTATTAATAAATTTAGTACATTTATTGATGTCCACAAATATGTGCGCAAGATAAATGTACAAAGGTATATTCTGTCTAATCCTAGAACTGAGGTACCGCGAGAGTATACCTCTTCTATTAGACACTCTGGATTATCTAATCCATCTTTATTCAATCCCCCTGGTCCGGTTGCTCCATCAGTGGCGGTGTTTAGAGATTTGGTGTTTAAAGATCTGGCTGAGTTACCTGCTAAGAAACCCTATATACAGCCCCAACTGAGAAAGGGTTTAAAATCTTTGTGTGAGCAGAAAGATCTCATAATACGTCCTGCAGACAAGGGCGGCGGTATCGTCGTCCTTGATAAGCAGGACTATTATGATGAAATGGGTAGAATTTTAGGTGATCAGGACACCTATATAAAAATACAAAGCAACCCTACAACCTCCTTTAAGAATGAACTGGTGAGGTTGGTGGATAAAGGTTATGAAAAGAACTTGTTAAATAAGAAAGAAAAGGCTTTTCTGATTCCTACAGCCCCCCGTATTCCAGTTATGTACTATCTACCGAAAGTACATAAAAATCCAACTAATCCCCCCGGTCGCCCTATTGTTAGTGGCATTAATTCCATTACATCGCGGATTGGAAAATACATTGATTTCTATTTACAACCGCTAGTCACTGACACTCCTTCTTTTGTCAAGGATACATGTGACGTTATCAACAAGCTGAAAAGTATCAAGTTGGAAGGTGAGCATCTGATGGTGACAGCAGACGTCACCTCTCTTTACACTTGTATCCCTCATGATTTGGGATTAAACGCTGTTGACCATTTTCTAAAGACAGATAATTCCATCTCTCCTTTACATCGAGATTTCATCCTAGATCTGTTAATATTTGCTACCGGGAGGAATTATTTTTGGTTTAACCACCAATTCTATTTGCAGCAAAGGGGTGTGGCCATGGGGGCGAAGTTCGCCCCCAGCTTGGCCAACCTCTTTATGGCCAAATGGGAGGAGGATGTCGTCTATCTCTATGACGTACCCGAGTTGGTTCTTTGGGTGCGTTATATAGACGACATCCTCCTCCTTTGGAAGGGGGATGTGTTGTCTCTCGAGACATTCATGACATTCTTGAATGACAATACGAGAGGTATCCACCTATCCTTTGAACATAGTCCCACCAATATCCATTTTTTGGACCTGAACATCTCCATAGTAGACAACCAGTTTGTTACTAGCACTTTTTTCAAGGACACAGACCGTAACTCTTACCTGCCTGTTGACAGTTGTCATCATAAGGCTTGGTTGGGTGGAATACCCAAGAGTCAATTTATCCGACTCAGGAGGAATTGTACTCATGAGCACTAATTCCTCCAGCAAGCACAACTGTTGAAGGATAGGTTTTCAGTTAAGGGTTATAATTCTGATGTTCTTGAGTCTACTATAATGGAAGTGGCACAGATTGATAGAGCACAATTACTTTCTGGGTCTAAGAATAAAAACCGTAACCAGTCTGATTTTGCCAAATGGTCCTTTTTCACCAACTTTTCTATTCAGCATAATTCCATCAAGAGAATTATCTCTAAACATTGGGATGTGCTCAGAAATGACTCCATTCTGGGTACTGTCTTACCTGTGCGGCCTTCGGTCACTTTTAGGGGTGCCCCTGCATTAAGGGGACAATTGGCCCCTAATATACCGGATGAACCAATTAAGCCAAAAAAAATTTTTGCTGACTTAATTGGTTTCTATCCTTGTCGGAGGTGCAGAGTGTGCGAATTTAACTGTGATAGAAGAAGAAAATTTACATCTTTTCAATCTTCTGTCACAGGTAGTCTTTATCAGATTAAGTTTTTCGCCACCTGTATAACCACTCATATAGTGTATTTGATAACGTGTCCTTGTAAAAAGCAATACGTTGGACGCACTATTAGAGCATTTAATGTGCGTGTTAATGAACATATCACTAGCATTATCACAGGTAAAGATAAGCACAATGTAGGCAAACATTATCTTTCATACCACCATAAAGATCCCACTGGTACTTTATTTCAGGTTATAGACCAGTATGTACCTCCCTGGAGGGGTGGCTCCAAAATTCGTGGTGTCTCCAGGAGAGAGACGTACTGGATCTATACCCTGAAATCTTATTATCCCTTTGGGTTAAATATAGAATGGGATATAAACGCCTTTATAAACACTTCTTAGTGTATCCCATTCATTATCTCATTTTTATCTGCTTTTTTGTTATTTTCAATTATTGTTGTTCCCTTTTCCCTCTATCAATTTCATTAATGGTTTTATTATTCTTAATGTAATTTTAAATTTTTTATATTTTATTACATCCTTATTCATTTATTGGCTGTATACATTATTTAGTTATTGTTTTAACGTATGATGTTTTTTAATATAGACATCCTGTATTATGGGACACCAAATATGGAGATGGACTATGGACCGTATATTATATGTTTCTCTTTTTTTCATTAAGGATATCCCATGATTTGTTTTTTGCAATACAGATATCCCACATTTTTGACATATTTTTGAATCATTTCTATATGAGGACATATTATAGCTTGGTGCGATAATTATGTTGTTTTTTATGTCTCCTTTCTGTTCTTTTATTGGCGTCATATAGCTTAGTTCTATTGGTTAATTCGAGCTGTCCCCTTTTCCGGATGTTGATATGGCGATTTATGCGCCCGATCTTCCGGTTTAGTGGTCCGCCGTATTCCGTTGACATCACTTCCGCCCAATCCCGGAAGTGATGTCGACATATCCGGTTTTGTATTCCAGAACGAGGCTTGGTGTTGATGATGGCTATTGCCGTCCCCCATAGACGTCATTTCCTGTCAAACTTTTAATTACATCACTTCCTGTTGTTACTCCCCTTGTAACACAATAAACCTGCTGTTTGGGCGCCATATCAAAGTGAGGTTTGGAACGCACGCCGGTGTTATTTCCGGTTTTATTGCGGTCCATTGCCCATTCCATACAGGTGTACCCAATGATTTACTTTTCTATATATATGAGTACTAGCTACCTGCTGACTTTATCTTTTGAAAAAGGCATTTATGCCGAAACATGTAAAGAGGACTTGGTCAGCCCAGCTGTTTTACATTTTATATGCCTGTCTTTCACGGATGTCTGTAAGTGTATCAGCTTTATTGATAATAAATTGATCTTAGCAATATTACGCTATATGTCCCTCCATTTCTTTTCGGATTCACCATCCACCATGTTGAAGGGGAATCTCTGAACAATTCCATCTGCTGGAGATTTGCATGGTTTCCATTGGAATCGGTGAAAATCTGTGGGGACACTCCATCATTTTAAGCCTGTTTGACTCCTACACTATAAGGTGTTTGGGGTCCCATCTATCTGGTGAGCGCAACATATTTTTACCTTCACTGGTGACGGGATTTGCTGCACTTATTTGATTTGCACCAATTTATACATATTGGACTTTCTACATCACCATTGTTTATTCCGTCGTTGAGGAATGTTTCCTGTGATTGGACAATTCATTTTGTTGGATAATACATTTTTTTCTTTCTTTAGCGCTGCACATATTTTTGTATTTGTATTGTAGGCAAGACACACTTGTCTTTGTACTCCTCACCTGGTTGCCTCCACACACGCTTGACACCATCTGAACCAAATAGGTTTATTTTGGTATCATCAGACCACAGGACATGGTTCCAGTAATCCATGTCCTCAATCTGCTTGTCTTCAGCAAACTGTTTGTGGACTTTCTTGTGCATCATCTTTAGAAAAGGCTTCCTTCCGGGATGACAGCCATGCAGGTCAATTTTATGCAGCGTATGGTCTAAGCACTGACAGGCTGATCCCCCACCCCTTCAACCTCTGCAGCAATGCTGGCAGCACTCATACATCTATTTGGCAAAGACAACCTCTTGATATGATGCTGAGCATGTGCACTCAACATCTTTGGTTGACCATGACAAGACCTGTTCTGAGTGGAACCTGCCCTGTTTAATCGCTGTATGGTCTTGGCCACCATGCTGCAGCCCAGTTTCAGGGTCTTGGCAATCTTTCTAAAGCCTAAGCCATCTTTATGTAGAGCAACAATTCTTTTTTTCAGATCCTCAGAACTCTTTGCCATGAAGTGCCATGTTGAACTTCCAGTGATGAGTATGAGAGAAAAAAAATATAGCAATAAATTTAGAGAAGACCAAAAGAAATAGCCAAACATGTTAAGATATAAATAAACAATTGACTTAGTAATAACTGTACACTATGTGGGCTCACATAATGTTAATGCATTTGCAGAAGCTAACGGACGTTTTTTATATATATATATATATATATATATATACACACACACATTAAACTGGGTCATTTTTGTTAAACAGTAACTCCATTTTTGTTAAGAAAAACAAAAAAAAAACAATCCCCTCTGGGTGATTAATGTATATTAAAATTATTTTAACAAGCTTTGGTGCAGAGTCCTACCTGTTTCTGCCCTGAAGAAAAAGCTGGTTGATGTCTGCATAGTGGATCTGAATGGGAGTGACTTTTTACAATATTAATCAGCTGATGAACTTGCAGTGTTCTAATGGGGAAAATGCAGGATCTGCAGCCCTTTAGGTGTGATTAACCCTCCGGGAGTGTCTAACAAAAAATTAAATTTCTGTTGCAGAGGATGCCTAATATTTGACTTGTATTTTAATGCAGGCTTCTGGCAAAAATCAGTGAACCAATCACACAAGCAGAAAATTAAACATTTCTGTAGGTGTTCCAAACACCAATGGTGTACGGAAAACCTCCAGGTGACCATACTGAATTGAATTTTACAGAAAATTACAGTGCTACTGATTAATAAGGAAAGGTATTTTTAATAACATTCAATTACAATATAATCATTTTTTTATGTGCTATTGTTTTCCCACAGAAAATGGAGTTAGCCTTCAAAGTGGCAATTCACCTTCGAAACAATACATGTGCTTATAACAAAAAAATAAACCATAGGTACCTGTATAAAAGTATTGCATCCAGATTCTGGCCATGATCGTCTTTTCCTGCATTTGACCTAAGAATGTGTTGGCAAATATAAGTGAAACCATGTAATTCATGGTGATGCTCAGCTCCCTCCGGCAAAAAAACCTTAAGCTTGTCAGCATTAGTGTGCATAGGTAGCACTGTGTACTTAGAAAGAATGTAAGTAGACTGTGCCATGTATGTCTGTAGTTGTCAGTGTTCTGTACATGGCAAGCCTATGACGTCAGGTCCCTGCCTACTGCTACCCAAGACCAAAGAAATGCATTTCACAGACTGCAATTTCAAATACTGACAAACCAAGATAATTGATCAAATGTATGTAAAGAATATGTGGTCGTGCTTGCCTCGGCAGCACATATACTAAAATTGGAACGATACAGAAAAGATTAGCATGGCCTCTGCGCAAGGATGACACGCAAATTCGTGAATCGTTACATATTTTTTGACCCTGCGCTGTGCCTTCTCCACCTCATGAGACGTCCAATCCGTAAGTACAAACAATCCCTGACGATCCGGCTTCTCAATGCCTGTGAAGGCCTGTATATCGGCCATGTTGAGACAGTCCAAAACACCCACACGTGAACTTTGGTTTTCCAAAGTCAATGAGATCCATCGTATGGAGGAGTTGACGGCCACCCTTAGAAATACGGAGGAACAGACATGGAACCACTGGATGCCTTGGCTGTTCTTCACTGGCACCGATGCTTACCGGCGGAGCCCCATGAGCAATGACGCTACGGTGTTCCCGCCCTGCCCTCGCGGCGTCCTGCCCGGGGGAACTGGTCCTGACCCTTCCTTTTTTCTTTCCTTTCTCCCTTCACCCTTTACCTGCTCCTGTTTTCCCTTCTTTTCTTTCCTTTGTCCCGGCATTTTAATTATTACTACTCTACCTAGAGATGACTTTCTTAGCACTACTGAGTATGCTATACCTCCTGTATATCAGACGCGACCTTTCAGGTCGCCCGGGTGGGAGCACCCGGCTGCTATATGTATACACGCTATCTTGAACTCCTGTCGTGTTCCGGTGGCGCTGCATGCTCCCACATTGTTCTCGAATTGTTCAGTTGGTTCCAAGCAGTACCTATGTTCCTGATGCGGTTTATGTTTTAATGGTTTACTTGAAATAACACATACTTGTATGTCTGCGTTATGAGGCCCGCCTGACTGATTTCTATGTATCCACATGTAATGTTGTTGTACTCTGGTACTTTTCAATAAAGGAATTAAAAAAAAAGAATATGTGGTCAACAAAGTTTAATCACTGTCAATAACAAAGTTTTTCACTTTTTTTTTTTTTAATAAAGTCATTCATTTACACTTTAGGCAGCTTTAAAAACTGCGCACATGCTTTATTCTCATTGTTCACACTCCTTTAGATCTGACGAAAACGATGTAGTGTGTGGGTAACATAATAATGGCACTAGCATACCCATGTGCTGGAGTTAACCTATACACAAAATAAGTAGTGTACAAATATTTAAAAGGTGGTTTGAGTAGCAAAACACAAGGTTAGGTAAGGAGACACATCAGTTCAAAAAAGGAAACATACAACTTTCAAACTTAAAGCGGAACTTTACCCATACCAACTTGATAAAAAAAGAATGTTCTTTATCAAGGAACATACATTCCACATGATTAATTATGCTATCAAAATTATTTAGGTATGTGTTGTTAATTGCCTCCAGAACTGTTCCTGTTTCTTCTTGCTGGAGGCTGCCATTTTGCTGAAGCCTAGAACCCCTTAGCAGCAGTATATCTTTAGTGGCTCTGATTTTAGGCACAGTGTTGAAAAAAAAAAAGCGCAACTGAGCATATGCAGAGCAGTGTGAGACAATAAATGACTGGATTTTAAACAATATAGGCATTCATTTAAAATGTTTTTCAAAGCTTTACCTGCAAAAGGGGCCAGCCTGAAGTGATCTAGCAGGACTTGCCATAGTAACCTAGGAGATGCTAACAAAAATTAGTAAAAGCTCATCCAGAAAGTCTGTCTGAATCCCAAGAAATGGATATACAACAGAATCAGCCTTCACCTATATAAATCTAGAGCAGACATAAGGGTAAAATGTCTTGAGTAGAAGAGAAAATATCAGGACTTAATAAAGGCTAAATGAACTGAAAGATTACCTGACCTGTATAGAATGCCAAAATGCCTGCACAAAGAAAAGAGGCAGTGTGCATAATAGGGTAAAAGGAACTGCATTTAATACAGAAGTATGAGCCACTGCCTTCAATATAGTGATATATAAGCCAGTGTTTCTCAATAAGGGTGCCATCTGGATTCCCCCAGGGTGCTGCAAGCACAGGGCCCTGTTTGCCCTGAATCAGCATCGTGAGCTGCCATGGTGCAGGCATGCTGGCAGCCAATGCCATAACAGCCAATGGCGCTCTAGGGCCAGAACGCACAATGTAATTTGTTGCTATGCTGATGGCTGCTGCTGACATGATATGGGGCCTATGATGTATAGGAGCGAATCTGATGCGATAGGACAATCTGATGTAGAGGGGGTCTGAAGTAATGGGGGGGGGGACCCCTAACATAATGGGGGACCTCGGTTGTGAGGGAAGGGCCACTGATTTGAAGGGGGAATCTGATATGATGTGGGGACTTCCAATGTGGAGGGGGCTTCTGAAGTGAAGTCAATTTTATCAAGCCAATTGTGTTCATTGTTCCTAGCTTCCCATTAATAAGTATACATTTTCTTTTTAACATTTTAGACTGGGCTGCTCCAAAACTTTGCATACTTGTAAAGGGTGCCGTGCCTGTGAAAAACTGAAATAAGATACTGCATGTAATCAAAGGTATGACTCACTGTGGGTAGTAGAGGGGTATACAATGAATTTGCCCTGAACTTTTAGAGACACAATTCCACTGAAACAAGGAGGATGAGCTGATCACAGCCCTAAGCATATGACATTGAAGAAAAACAAATGAGGAAAAAAAGGATTTGTTGTAACGAGTAGCAGCATGCAACACAGAGGTATGTGGCACCATGTGCAATGCAGAGGGATGAAGCAGTGAGTAGTACATAAGAATGAGGCACTGGGCATAAAAGAAAGGCATGACGTACTGCATTTAATACAGAAGGATAACATACTGTGTATAACTTAGAGGTTTGAGGCACTGTGTGTGACAGAGAGGGATGGTGCACCGCACGTCATAGAGAGGCATGAGGCACTACATAATTAACCCAAGGGGTCTGAGGTTTATTACCCAAGTTGAGAAGTCAGGACTTCCAAAGCAAAGTAAAAATAATTTCAGATAAAGCAGTGGTCCCAAACCTTTTTGGCACTGGGGACCGGCTGCGTGGAAGAAAATGTTGCCAAGGCCCAGGGGGGGTGGGGTATGCGATTTTTTCATGGGCAATGGCTGGTGTTAGCGCTTCAATCATCATGGCCCCATGGTTGATATGGTGTTAGGATGATTATTACATTGTAATATAAATGAAATAGTTTAACTCACCATAATGCAGAATCAGTGGGAGCCCTAAGCATGTCAACGTCGCCTGCCACCAGATGCAGTTTGTCACTTGCCACGTCGTCTGCCTTCAGATGCAGCTTGTGACTTGCCACGTCTCTTGCCTTCAGATACAGATAGTCACTTGCCACGTCGCCTACCACCAGATGCGGATTGTCACTTGCCACGTCACCTGCCACCAGATGCAGATTGTCACTTGCCACGTCACTTCCATCAGATGCAGATTGTCACTTGCCATGTCGCCTGCCACCAGATGCAGATAGTCACTTGCCACGTCGCCTGCCACCAGATGCAGATTGTCACTTGCCACGTCACCTGCCACCAGATTTGGATTGTCACTTGCCACGTCGCCTGCCACACGATGCAGACTGTCACTTGCCATGTCACCTGCCATTAGATGTGGAATGTCACTTGCCACGTCCCCTGCCACCACATGCAGTGTGCCACTTGCCATTTTGCCTGACACCAGATGTAAAATGTGACTTGCCGCGTCGCCTGCCACTAGATGTGGAATGTCACTTGCCACATTGCCTGCCACCAGATGCAATGTCACTTGCCACATCACCTGCATTCAGATGCAGCTTGTCACTTGCCACGTTACCCACCACCAGAGGGGGATTGGCACTGTTGCGGCCTTCTACCAGATGTGGATTGTCACTATTCTGCCACCAGATGTGGATTGTCACTATCCTGCCACCAGATGTGGATTGTCACTGTTACCTGCCACCAAAAAATAGCAGCTTGTCACTAAATTAATTTAAATGTAAAATCAAATTGTTTTTTTTGAGATTACATAATTCTGTCTCTGCTCACCCGTGGCTGCGCCTCTGTGTAGAGCAGCCTTCGTGGTCCTGTAAGTAAGGGCAGAACAGCAGTGATGCAGTGTGGGCAATGAGAGATGATGTCATCTCTCTGCACGCTGTCATGCCACTGACAGAGTCTCTTTTGCGTGGCCTGGCACCAGAGGCACCAAGGCCCGGTGATGGGCCATAGCCCAGTGGTTGGGGACCCCCGAGATAAAGCACAGAGGAGACTTTTCTGAAAAAGAAACAATGGCAGACACATTGTGATGCCAGCTCTTAGGCAGCACTTTTCTCTTTAGATAGTCAGCATGAAGTAAAGGTTCACTGTGAAATGCCTTAATATTTTGGGAAATAATTGTTAAATGCTGTTCAGACAGAAACATGCATAAACTGTATTATATCACCATGAGGTTACCAAACCAACCTCTTTCTTCAACAGCAGACATCGCTGTACCTTATCCTGGTCAAATAGTGAATCAAACTTTTCGACCTAGCCTAATCTTTGCACTAATGCAGCCCTTTCTCCAAACTAGCAAGAAATGTCTGTTTCAAATGATCTTTTGCATTCACGTATAAGTAATATCGTTTTTTTGCCAAGGTTATAGTGTATAACAATCTAAAAATAATGACACTCTCATATAGCTCAGACTTATAAATTCAAACTTTTTAGCTGAGTTGAAACATTTGTGGGAAAAAATGTTAATAAAATCTGGAATCAGGTTTGATTGGAGTCAGAAAAGAACAATAATCTAGAAGGCACTGTACCTTTAACTATATACCCTCAGAAAATGTGATTTGCTGTCAGAGAACACTGTCACCACAATATATCAGAGGGCTGTCTGTTGTCAGTTTAATAGCTTTTCCTAAGAGAAAATCATGAATCCTGCAACTTTTATCATATCACGAGCAACCCCTTGTACGCCAGAAATATTCTAATACAGCTGACATTAACTCGATTGCATTATATACTACAACACAGAAAAACTCAAATTAGAAAGTTTAAAGCTGAACTCCAAGCAAACAGCTAAAAATACATATATGGGAGCTGTTTTACCAGGCAACCATTACTATTTATGGCTATTCAGTGCTAAGATTTACATAGCCCTCTGTTACATAACATGATACTATCTGGCAGGGCAGGATGCCTGCTTTTTTCTGCTGTGGTAAAGTTACACTTGCAGCTCTTGTCCCTTCCCAAGCCTGGAATAGACAGTGAATGGAGAATCAGCAGAGTGATTAGCTCATCCCTCTGTCAACCTGCTCTCTTCCTATCAGCATGTTCCCTGTTAGCACATGAACACTGCAGCCCAATCACTTGGCTTATTGTGCTCCCTCACCCTAGCTCAACCTGAGCCCTGTTGTACAAGGGAAAGAAGTCAGTACCAGCAAAAATGTAGGTGTTTACCTTGCTAGCATTAAGAAAAAAACACATTATAGTGGCATGTTTATAAAGCAGTTAATCTGACATTCACCAAGGATTCACTACAAGTGAATCTCCCTGGTGCATGTGTTTTAAATTACAGTGACTTATTCACTACCAGTACATGTTTGGTGAAAGTCACAGCTATATAAATATGCCCATTAGTTATAGGTGTGCGCACAGGGGGTGCTGGATGTGCCTGGGCATACCCTAATCACCCCATGAGCATTAGCATTATCGCTCTGTGTGCCAGCAGGAAGATAGGAAAGATCTCCCTCTTACCAGCTGTGCCATAAGAGAAGTGCTTACGCACTACTCTTTCACTGTACCGGGAGGGAGATCAATGTGCAGGGACCATATATATGTAGACACACATCCATGTTTTCGAGCTTTAGGGTGCACACTCTAATGCAATAGGCTGTACAAACCTATGCCGTTAGTAATGTACTAATAAATACAGAGTTGCAAACATTTGTGTATTTTATATCTGCCTAGATTTCGTCACTTTAAAAAAACATTCATGCAAAAATTGTCCTAGAAATAATTTGACCATATTCTACTTTTTAAGGAAAAACATAGCAACACCTTGTCTTTCATTATGTCTTGCACTTCGTAGTCCCAACTGTTGGCATTGCATTGCAACGATATATATATATATATATATATATATATATATATATATATATATATATATACATATATACACACAGGTTTTTTTATGGGAGATAATGTACAATAAGTGATGATGCTTGCCAAAACCTCCTTTTTTTCAGCAACACAGCAATGGTGAAAACGGCTAGATGACACAGGAAGTCCAATCTGGGGGCTTGGTGAGAATTTTCCTAATGGGGAGCCCAAGACTTTAAAACCATTGTAAAGAATTTGATCCATGCATGGGCTCTTCCCAGGGTTGCAAACCCCCCTAGACAATTTTTTTTACTGACAAAATATAACAAATTTACTAACAGAGCAGATATTTACTGACAACCTCACATATAAAACTATATTATAAACAAAGAAAATCTAAATTTAAACAATATGTTATGGGAGATACTGTACAATAAGTGATGATGCTTTGTAACCATGGCAAAGAATTTGATCCATGCATGGGCTCATCACATTTATCATTTACTGATAAAACATGACACATATACTTACAGAGCTCACTGACAACCTCAAATATGAAAGATCTATTATAAACTAGGGAAATCAACATTTAAACAATATAAACAATATGTAAAGAAAAAAAGGTTCACAATACTCATAACAAGTAATCTGCCTGGCTTTACAGTTAAAAAGTTAAACAGTGTGACAAAATTTGAGCATTACTAGAATAATGAAAGACCTTGGGCACCCTGGGTAACAGGAAAATAAGTTCTGTAGCATGCGTAATCCGCCATGGTGAACAGTGGGCTTGGCCAGATTTTGCCTAAGAGTAGGAGGAGCTTAACCAGTTGCCTACCACTGCAATTTTACCATTTTATAACATATGTGTTAAAATCAACATTTTTTATTTTATTTTTTTTGCTACAAAATAATTTGAATCCTCAAACATATATTTTCTGAAACAGAGGCCCTGGAGAATAAAGTTGTGTCTGATAAAAGTTTTATGTCCCACTATATTCGCACAGCCGTTTATTAAATGTACATTTTCTGGAAGAAATACACTTAAATTTATTTTATTGCACACAAACACAATAGAATACCCATTTTTATGATGCATTAAATCAGGGATTCTCAAACTACGGCCCTCCAGATGTTGCGGAACTACACATCCCATGAGGCATTGTAAAATTCTTACATTTACAGACATGACTAAGCATGATGGGAATTGTAGTTCCTGAACAACTGGAGGGCCATAGTTTGAAGACCCCTGCATTAAATAGATAGATACTATACATGTCAAGATTTAAAACTGTATAAGTACCTAAAGTTGTCCATAAGTGATGCTCTAAAAGCATGTTTAGGGTATTAGTTTATAATAATTGTGAATTCTGACCCTAGAATTATTGCACTCTCTCTGACATTTGTGGCAATACCTCAAGTGTGGTGCAATCACTGTTTACATATGCATGCCAGGCCTAAGTGTACATTTGCATTTACATGTATTCGCAGGGGGATAGGGGCCCTTTGATTTCATTTTATTTTTTTACACGTTTTTAAATGTATTTTATTATTTAACTTTATTTCTATCACAAGAGGGTGAACAGGCCTCTTTATGATGTGACAGGCACTTCTTAAGGCTGCATTCACACTGAAGCCTTCTCCCCTCCCAAAACACAGGCAGAAACGCTTCCAGAAACATGCTAAAAATGCAACAAAACATGCATCATGCTTGCGGTGCCATTATTTCCTAATGCCATGCCCAAATGCGAGTAGCAGTCACATGTAGTGTAGCCTATCTAAGTGAATGAGCTGCCCCATGCTGTTATGCAAAGGACGTTCCAAAAAATGTGGCAAAAAAAGGACGCATTGCTTAGGAGTGACTGCAGCCTTAGGAAGACATCAGGGGTCTATCTGACCCCTGATGTCTCCCCTGCCTTCCAAGGCAGCTAATAAATTACAGATCATGCTAACTGTAACAGTGTAATGGAAGCACCATAAAAAGTGATCTGTCTGGTCATTTTTACCTGACAGCCAATTAGTCAGCCTACCCTTACATCAGGGTCCCCAGAGTTTTCCCTCTTACATCAGAGTTCCCCTCCCTTTACATTAGGGGCTCCAGAGCTCCTTCACACCTTACAGCAGGGTCCTTGGAGATCCCCCTTATATCAAAATCCCCAGAGTTTCTTCTCCTTTACATCAAGGTCCCCAGAGTCTCCCCATTACACCAGGGTTCCCATTGTCCTTCTCCCCTTACACCAGAGCCCTCTACTCAATCAGGATCCCCAGAGTCTCCCTACACTTACATTAGGGTCCCCAAAGTCCCCCCTTAAATCAGGGACACCAGAGTTTCTCTCTTAATTAGGGTCCCCAGAGTCCCCTCCCCTCCCTACATGGAGATCCCCAGTGTTCTTCACCTTACATTAGCATCCCCAGAGTCCCCCCCTTACATTAGGGTCCCCACAGTCCTCCCCTTCTTATCTCAGGGTCCCCAGAGTCTCAGGGGAACTAGTCTCAGAGTTCCCCATCAGGGCCTACTACAAAGTACCAATTTATGGAATTTCCTGCAAGGCCTTAAATCACAAACTACACACGGAGCTACTCCACAATTGCACATAGAACAAAAAACACACTACCCCATGGATTGGAGCTCAACCCTCTTTCAAAGTGGCAACTATACGCTATAATTTCCAAACTAAACCACAGATATCATATAACTTGTAAATAAAGGGAAGTGGTGCATATCATTATGTTTTAATGAGTGAATCTTCATCTTTAATTACGTATAAATTTAAAAATATACAGACAATGGAGTATGAATGTCTGTATTATTTTAAATATATACGTAATTAAAGATGATGATTCACACATTGAAACATAATCATACGCACCACTTCCCTTTATTTACAAGGTATATGATATCTTTGGTTTAGTTTGTAAATTATAGAGTATAGTTGCTGTGTCTGTTTGTGAGGGAGCCTTGTCTGAGTGACACTGCAGGGCAGTGAGCGGATTTTAAATCTTCTACTGGACTGAAGAGTGGCTATAAATCCACTTACTGCAATGCTCTGTCAATCAAAAGTAAAGTGTACCCAATGAGGAACTAGAGCTTTGTCTCCCAGTACGAAACTCGTCGGCCATGCGCGGGAATGAGTGCACTGAGGAAGGAGTGCCCAGTATCGACACTCCTTCCTCAGTGCCAGTGGCGTCAACAGATGTGTGTCCTTGACTGTGACAGGTACAAAAAATCAAGCAGAAGCACCGTCAATTTTAGAACGGCTTCCCAGACGAAGTTGTAAAGGATGTCTATGGCACCCTTTATGAATCCCTAGATTGTGATGTATTGAGGCATAGGCTTACCCAAAAGGGCCACCAAGGTTCCTACTAATGAAGAGCAATGCACATTGGTTGCATGCACATGTGGTCAATGGGATAACAAAGTAAATAGTATGTAGAGTGTGGGGAGATAAAAGAAGGAAAAGTTTCTAGGGCCAACAAGAGTGTAACAATAACCCTAAGAAATAGAAAGAGTTAGCATTAACAGTTTGAGACTCATATTCTAGTGATATTCTACCACACTGCACAGTGATAATAACCCTGGTAGTAAGAAGGTGGTCTAGGAAGCAGAACTTCAGCAGCTCTAATTTACTGAACCACCAGACAAGTAAGTAACAAAGGAGGTCTACTGTACACGCGAAGGACACATGCTACTACAAAAGACAGTATAATATGTATAACGCTAAGTTTCAATGTTTTTTTTTTTTTTCTGTGCATTTCCACTAATTTTTGTTATAATGTAATAAACAAGGAAGAGAAAAAAGAAAATGAAAATGGCACAGACTAAAAACACAACAGTCTGGATTATCTGGTTTATAAAAAAAGTGGGGTATTGCAAAATGGGAATGCATTTTTACGGAAAACTACATTCTGAGGAATGTCACATTTTATGTTTAGCTACTTTTTAAAGCAATATTTGCATATACATCAAGGCTAAATGTACCAAATCACCATCAAAAAATGCAAAACCTTCTGTCACAGCATATGTGTTATGGGCAGGACATATAAAGGCAATATATTTTAGCTTTTATTGCTGCTACATCAATCTACATGAAATTAGCTGATTTCTAAAAAGTCAGGTAGGGAAACTGCATCAAATGGTATTAATACTCCTTCCACGTTCTTCCACATACTGGATGAAGATTATTTTGTTATTCCACACAATATTATCTATTATATTACATATTACAGTATATATATTTATCCATGCAGACACACACACACAAACACACACATAAAAACACATACATACACACACACATCAACCATCTATCAACATAGTATAAGTGATTTTTCTATTTCAATATATTATTAGTGATTTTTCTACTAACCGGTTCCTGCCCAGGAGTAGACTCACTGGAATTGCCACTGGATAGGGGTTCCTGAGAAGTAGCAGGAAAATAGTGTAGATCCCTCCAGATAACACCTAATTGGTGGCCATTGAAAAGTAACAGTATATACTACAAAAGTTAGGAGACAAAGAAGTACTCCTAAAGGAATCAACTGGGGACACCAAAAATAGGTGAAATAGAAAATAGAACTTTATTAATGCACAAAAAACTCAAGAAGTGTAGCATTGCTCACAGTTAAAAATTGGTTAAAAACAAAGCAAGCACAATGGAACAAACATATCCACCCGGGTTTAGTGCGAGGAGCCGGCTGGAGGGGAAATAAAAATGAGTATATAAGTAGGAAGGCATAGAACAGGGGTGGGGAACCTTTTTTCTACCAAGGGCCATTTGGATTTTTGTAACATCATTCGGGGGCCGTACAAAATGTATGCATAAATGTAATAGGCATTGCTTTGCGGCAAAAAACGCTGTAAAAAATTGCGTGACTTTGAGGTCACAAAAGTGTGAAAGGGGCCTTCAGTAATCAAGGTATAGTGTGCCCCCTTTCAATGCAGACTGACCACAGCATGCCCCCCTTTCAATGCAGAGTGACCACAGCATGCCCCCCTTTCAATGCAGAGTGACCACAGCATGCCCCCTTTCAATGCAGACTGACCACAGCATGCCCCCTTTCAATGCAGACTGACCACAGCATGCCCCCTTTCAATGCAGACTGACCACAGCGTGCCCCCTTTCAATGCAGACTGACCACAGAGTGCCCCCTTTCAATGCAGACTGACCACAGCATGCCCTCCTTTCAATGCAGACTGACCACAGCGTGCCCCCTTTCAATGCAGACTGACCACAGCGTGCCCCCCCTTCAATGCGGAGTGACCACAGCGTGCCCCCCTTTCAATGCGGAGTGACCACAGTGTGCCCCCCTTTCACTGCAGACTGACCACAGCGTGCCCCCCTTTCAATTGCGGAGTGACCACAGCGTGCCCCCCTTTCAATGCGGAGTGACCACAGTGTGCCCCCCTTTCACTGCAGACTGACCACAGCGTGCCCCCCTTTCAATTGCGGAGTGACCACAGCGTGCCCCCCTTTCAATGCGGAGTGACCACAGCATGCCCCCCTTTCAATGCAGACTGACCGCAGCGTGCCCCCCTTTCAATGCAGACTGACTACAGCGTGCCCCCCTTTCAATGTGGAGTGACCACAGCGTGCCCCCCTTCAATGCAGAGTGACCACAGCGTGCCCCCCTTTCAATGCGGAGTGACCACAGCGTGCCCCCTTTCAATGCGGAGTGCCCACAGCGTGCCCCCTTTCAATGCGGAGTGCCCAGAGCGTGCCCCCCTTTCAATGCGGAGTGCCCAGAGCGTGCCCCCCTTTCAATGCGGAGTGCCCAGAGCGTGCCTCCCTTTCAATGCGGAGTGCCCAGAGCGTGCCTCCCTTTCAATGCAGAGTGCCCAGAGCGTGCCCCCCTTTCAATGCGGAGTGCCCAGAGCGTGCCCCCCTTTCGATGCAGACTGACCACAGCGTGCCCCCCTTTGAATGCAGACTGACTACAGCGTGCCCCCCTTTCAATGCGGAGTGACCACAGCGTGCCCCCCTTCAATGCAGAGTGACCACAGCGTGCCCCCTTTCAATGCGGAGTGCCCAGAGCGTGCCCCCTTTCAATGCGGAGTGCCCAGAGCGTGCCCCCTTTCAATGCGGAGTGACCACAGCGTGCCCCCTTTCAATGCGGAGTGCCCACAGCGTGCCCCCTTTCAATGCAGAGTGCCCCCTTTCAATGCGGAGTGCCCAGAGCGTGCCCCCCTTTCAATGCGGAGTGCCCAGAGCGTGCCCCCCTTTCAATGCGGAGTGCCCAGAGCGTGCCCCCCTTTCAATGCAGAGTGCCCAGAGCGTGCCCCCTTTCAATGTGGAGTGCCCAGAGCGTGCCCCCTTTTCAATGCAGAGTGCCCCCTTTCAATGCAGAGTGCCCAGAGCGTGCCCCCCTTTCAATGCGGAGTGCCCAGAGCGTGCCCCGCTTTCAATGTGGAGTGCCCAGAGCGTGCCCCCCTTTCAATGCGCAGTGCCCAGAGCGTGCCCCCCCTTTCAATGCGGAGTGCCCAGAGCGTGCCCCCCTTTCAATGCAGAGTGCCCCCTTTCAATGCGCAGTGCCCAGAGCGTGCCCCCCTTTCAATGTGGAGTGCCCAGAGCGTGCCCCCCTTTCAATGTGGAGTGCCCAGATCGTGCCCCCCTTTCAATGCGCAGTGCCCAGAGCGTGCCCCCCTTTCAATGCAGAGTGCCCAGAGCGTGCCCCCCTTTCAATGCAGAGTGCCCCCTTTCAATGCGCAGTGCCCAGAGCGTGCCCCCCTTTCAATGCGGAGTGCCCAGAGCGTGCCCCCCTTTCAATGTGGAGTGCCCAGAGCGTGCCCCCCTTTCAATGCGGAGTGACTGAAAACAATGCAGAGTGAACAGCGTGCCAAGCCCCAGTGCACTTGACTTACCTGTTCTAGCGGCGGGCGGCTTCCTCTCTTCGAGTCCTCCCGCGTCCCGCCTCCTCCTCGGCCAATGACATTGGCCGAGGAGGAGGCGGATCTGTGAGACAGTAGCGAATTTTCATTCGCTATTGTCACACAAATGGGCGGGCTTGAGGCGCGCTGCTCTGCGCTTCGGGTCCAGCCTTTTCGGAGAATTCAGTGTCAGAACGGAGCCATCGGCTCCTTCTGACACAGCGGCACGGGGGGCCGGACAGAAGGATCGTGCGGGCCGCATGTGGCCCGCGGGCCGGAGGTTCCCCACCCCTGGCATAGAATGTAGGGATGATCGAACTTTTGAAAAGTTTGGTTCGACCAGAACACCTGAACCTCCCGAAAGTTCGGGTCCGGATTCCAGAACCCCATTGAAATCAATGGGACCCGAACTTCGGTAATCAAAAAACACCATTTTGAAGCCCTAAAACCCAATAAATGCCCCTAAAAAGTGCCTAGGGTTCTGGGTCATGCCCCAGGGACTATTAATCACACAAAAAAAAGTTCTTAAAAATTTTCGTTTTTGATAGAGAGCCAATTATTGAAAAAAAAAAAATGAGATTTCTTTGAATTTAGTGTCTGGGGGTCTAAAAAGTGTACCTGTGAAGTTTCAGCTCTGTAGCATGTCCAGAACCAGAAAAAAAAAATATTTTTTCTTAGAATTTTTATTAGCGCAGGGATGTGGCTCCGCTTCTATCACACCTATATGTGTGTATGTGTATATATACATATATGTGTGTGTGTATATATACCCCTATACAGAAGTTCAGATGTTATGCCTGCCTCCAAAGACACCCAGAAAATGCCCAATAAACGCCTGCAACAACACACCTGGGCGCTTTTGTTGCAGGCGTTTATTGGGCATTTTTTGGACGTCTTTGGAGGCAGGCATAACATCTGAACTTCTGTATAGGGGTATATATACACACACACATATATGTATATATACACATATACACATATAGGTGTGATAGGAGCGGAGCCACATCCCTGCAAATAATTTCATTAGTGCATGGATGGGGTTCCGCTACTTTCACACCTATATGTGTGTATGTGTATATATATACATATATGTGTGTGTGTATATATACCCTTACACAGAAGTTCAGATGTCATGCCTGCCTCCAAAGACGTCCAAAAAAAAGCCCAATAAACGCCTGAAACAAAAACGCCTGCGGAGCCACATCCCTGCTCTACTAAAAATTCTAAGAAAAATTTTCTTTTTCTTATGGCGGTCACCCTGACATGGAAGAGTTCTGTCACCCTGGAATAGCAGTCAGAGTCAGTTCACCCTAAACTACATTACGGTCACCCTGACACTTAACACTTTCCCTACAGAAACTAGATTATTGAATCTAACTATAGTGGTATATAGTACCCTAACTACACTAGATATCCCTTTCCTCACACTAATAATTGCTAAATGACACTTTTGCAGCAGGAGTAACAGAAATGCTTCCACTCTCTTCCACAGCCCCTGTATTACAGTGCTAGAGATTTGGCGGGGCTATGTTATATACTGGGGGGCGTATTCACTACTGATTGGCTTCTGGACCCCCTAGTCACTCCAATCACATTCCTAGCATCCTCCTGCCCCCTCAATTGGCTTTTACTGATGTTTCTGGTCCAATTACGGGCTTTAAAAGCCCAGTTCCTGTCCCATTGCATTTTGGTCGGTTATGGTTGCCGAATTCCGAACCTTTCCCGCAAAAAGTTCGGAATTCGGCCGAATTTCGAACAGTCAATGTTCGGGTCGAACCGATGGTCGACCCGAACCGTTCGATCATCCCTAATAGAATGCTGCTCCAAGTATCAGTAATACACAGTCCCAACAGCAACAGACAATAATTCAAAACAGCATGGCATGCGCGGGCAATTTAGTCCTTATGGGGACAGATCCAGATGTATTGAAGACAAGGTGAGCTGGGAGGGGTGGGTCAGTATCTCTGAGGAAACCGGTGATAGGCCGGTGAAATGCGTCAGCACCGTGTCATTTGGAGTCTGCCAATGGGACACTGATCACGCCGACCTCCGGGCGTCCTACGGCCGCATCAATCGTTCCCCGCCTCCCATGTCCGGCGTGACTTTGGGCCGCTACCCATTAGCCCGCCCACCTACCAAGAAGCTCTGAGTAGCGAAGGAGGACCGCTGGGAACGTCAGGCCGGGCCGCACCGTCGGAGAGTCTGTAGTGCCTATCCCCCCCAGGACACCTACCAGCCGGCATGCATGACCGACCGCCAGATGATCTTTGCTCTAAGAGGTACTATGTACGCTATCTGAGGCCCCTACTTTGCGGTACTGTCCACCTGATTCCCCCACACGGAGCTAATCCGCTAGCAAGCTCTGCACTTGCTCATCTCCTCACTATCACCACGTCCGCAGGACTTCAGGCATAGCCACACATTTTGGTCAGTCATTACCATCTACATACTGACCCACCCCTCCCAGCTTACCTTGTCTTCAATACATCTGGATCTGTCCCCATAAGGACTAAATTGCCCGTGCATGGATGTTTTGAATTATTGTCTGTTGCTGTTGGGACTGTGTATTACTGATACTTGGAGCAGCATTCTATGCCTTCCTACTTATATACACTTCTTTTTATTTCCCCTCCAGCCGGCTCCTCGCACTCAACCCGGGTTGATATGTTTGTCCCATTGTGCTTGTTTTGTTTTTAACCAATTTTTTAACTGTGAGCAATGCTACACCATGTATATACCATGTTTGATGATCTTGAGTTTTTTGTGCATTAATAAAGTTCTATTTTCTATTTCAACTACATCTGTGTCTCCTAACATTTGTAGTATAACCGGTTCCTGCCCAGCCTATGGTAGAATGACACTGGGGTGGGCCTATCATCCCTCTGGGTCGAAGCTGTGTTAACAGGCTCAGGTAAAGCTGCATTGATGGGCACAGGTGAAGCTGCATTAACAGGCTCAGGTAAAGCTGCTGTTTTGTCGGGAACAGATAAAGCTGCATTGAAGGGCACAGGTGAAGCTGCGTTAACAGGCTCAGGTAAACCTGCATTGTCGGGCACAGATAAAGCTGCATTGATGGGCACAGGTGAAGCTGCATTAACGGGCTCAGGTAAAGCTGCACTGACGGGCTCAGGTAAAGCTGCATTGACCGGCTCAGGTGAAGCTGCATTGACGGGCACAGGTGAAGCTGCATTGACAGGCACAGGTGAAGCTGCATTGACAGGCACAGGTGAAGCTACATTTAACAGTGTCATTTTATGAGATAATTTATGAGGGCGTGTTTAGGGGCAGAATTAGGGGCGGGCAGGGTAGGAGTTGGGTGGGGCAACTGGTGGCGAGTATCCCTTAAGGCCTGGCTAGTAGCTCAGGACTTGAAATGTTGAGCCCTGGTGTAGTCCATCAGTGCACCTGTCGTGCAGCTCATCAGTGTACCTGTCATGCAGCCCATCAGAGTACCTGTCGTACAGCACATCAGTACCTGTTGTACAGCCCATCAGTGTACCCGTCGTGCAGCCCATCAGTGTACCCGTCGTGAAGCCCACCAGTGAACCCGTCGTGCAGCCCATCAGTGAACCCGTCGTGCAGCCCATCAGTACCTGTCCTGCAGCCCATCAGTACCTGTCATGCAGCCCATCAGTACCTGTAATGCAGCCCATCAGTGTACCTGTCCTGCAGCCCATCAGTGTACCTATCACAAAGACGCCCTTACTGCCGCCCATCAGCAGTTTACCCGTCACACAGCCACCATGTCCAAAAAAATTGTATATTAGTGAGGAGGCATATAAAATCCTAAGTATGACTAATGAGAGCAGCAAGGAGCTCTCACCATCTGATTCTGGATATGACCCTGTCAAAAGTATTGGATCAGCGACTGAATCAGAGGAGAAGAGCGTCCCTTCTAAAAGGATAAGGCTACTAGCAGTGCCATAAGCCCCAATGGCAAACGCCAACTGCGCTAGACCCCAGGATGAAAGGCCCAGTACCTGCACTGGAATATCACACCACACCTAAAGAATCAGGACCCAAACCTATCTTCCAGATGCCCTGGGGAACCCATTATGGCTGCCTTTCATTTCAGGGTCAGCTACAATTCCCCCTTTCACCGCACAGCCAGGTGTTCAGGCCAACACTAACAATTTTTCAAAGATTGATTTTTTAAATGTATTTTTTCCTAACAATTTGCTCCAATTCATTGTGGACCAGACTAATTTTTTTCCCAACAGTATATTGATAACAACCCCAACTCAAGCTATACCTGTCCTTTCAGATAGAAACCTCTAACAGTGGAGGAGTTTAAATTGTTTTTGGGCCTTATGATCAACATGGGGCTTACAATAAAAAAAAAGAAAAAAAAAAAACACGAATTGCATGCTTATTGGTCCACCCACCCCATGCCAATTTTTTCAGATGTAATGTCCTATGACATGATCATGCACTTCCTGCATTTCAGCGATAATTCTCAGTGCCCTTCTCAAGATCATCCCAACTATGATAAACTATAGTATATAAAATTTTCCCCCAATTGATTTTTTTCTAAAAGATTTGCTGAACTTTATATCCCTGACCAAAACACCTGTGTGGACGAATCCCTTGTCCACTTCACTGGCTGGCTGGGATTCAAGCAATACATTCCCAGTAAAAGGGCCAGGTATGGATTGAAGTTCAACAAGCTCTGTGAAAGTGTCACAGGATATTGAACAAAAAACTGAAACCTTTTAGGTGGAGGAAGGTAAAAATAAAAAATTAAAATAGTATGGTTACATAAGTGTGCACAACCTTAAACTAGTACTTTGTTGAAGCACCTTTTGATTTTTTTACAGCACTCAGTCTTTTTGGGAATGAGTATGAGCAGGATACATCTTGACTTGGTAATATTTGCCCACTCTTTTTGAAAAAACACTCCAAATCTTTCAGATTGCAAGGGCATCTCCTGTGCACAGCCCTCTTTAGATCACCCCACAGATTTTCAATCAGATTAACGTCTGGGCTTTGGCTGGGCCAGTCCAAAACTTTAATCTTCTTCTGGTGAAGCCATTCCTTTGTTGATTTGCATGAATGCTTTGGGTCGTTGTCATGCTGAAAGATGAAGTTCAGCTTTCTAGCAGAAAACAAGAGAGAGCGACGCTGACTTAATGTAGCAAATTATTTATTAAAATAGAGGTAACATAAAGACTCATTTTGAGGTAAAGGTAAATCGGTGTAATAGGGAGAGCAGTCCTGTGGGGAAGATGGTGGTGGGCAGCTGTATCCCGCAGTCTGGCGGTGGCTGTGTGAGACTCGTGGCCGTGTTTCGGGCCGGCTTCCGAGTCGATGAAGTCACATCCGGTTAGGAGGTGGAGGAGCAGGAAGTGCGCTTGTTCGGAGCATCCATGCTCCTTTGTAGGGCAGAAGCCTGAAGGTTTTGTGCCAATTTTGACTGGCATTTGGAACTGTTCATAATTCCCTCTATCCTGACTAAGGCCCCTGTTCCAGCTGAAAAAAAACAGCCCCAAAGCTGCCATCACCATGCTTCACTGTGGGTATGGTGTTCTTTTGGTGATGTGCAGTGTTGTTTTTGTGCCAAACATATCTTTTGGAATTATGGCCAAAATGTTCAACCTTGGTTTCATCAGACCATAACACATTTTCCCACATGCTTTTGGGAGACTTCAGATGTGTTTTTGCTAAATTTAGCAGGGCTTGGATGTTTTTCTTCTTAAGAAAAGGCTTCTGTCTTGCCACTCTACCCCATAGCCCAGACATATGAAGAATAACGGAGACTGTTGTCACCTGTACCACACAGCCAAAGCCAGTGCTTGCCAGATATTCCTGCAGCTCTTTTAATGTTGCTGTAGGCCTCTTGGCAGCCTCCCTGACCAATTTTCTTCTTGTCTTTTCATTTATTTGGAGGGATGTCTAGTTATTGGTAATGGCACTGTTGTGCCATATTTTCTTCACTTGATGATGACTGTCTTCACTGGGTTCAATGGTATATCTAATGTTTTGGAAATTGTTTTGTACCCTTCTCCTGACTGATACATTTTAACAATGAGATCCCTCTGATGCTTTGGAAGCTCTTTGCAGGCCATGGCTTTTGCTGTAGGATGGGACTAAGAAAATGTAAGAAAATACCTACTAGAACAGCTTAACTTTATTTGGGGTTTATCAGAGGCACTTTAAATGATGGCAGGTGTGTATTGACTCCTATTTAACACGAGTTTAAATGTGACTGCCTAATTCTAAACACAGCTACATCCCTAGTTATAAAAGGATGTGAACACTTATGCAACCACATTATTTGTGTTTTCTATTTTTACTCCCCCCCCCCCCCCTAAAAGATTTCAGTTTATTTTTCAACTGAGTTGTACAGTTTATAGGTCACATTAAATGTGGAAAAAGTTCTGAAACAATATCTATTTGTCTTATTTTTTTTTACATCACAGAAACATGACATTTTAACAGGGGTGTGTGGACTTTTTATAACCACTGTACATTCTTAACAAACCCTTAGAACCACAACCAAGATATACTTCAACTAAGGAATAAAAAAAAAAACATATCACACTACGCAATTAATCTCTATACAATCACCAAATTCAAGATAACCATACTCCTGGGAAACCCCACCCATCAGTGCAAAAAAGAATTGGAGGAAATAGTGCAAATAGTGCACTTAGGAATTAAGAAAAAAAATATAAAAAAAAAAAAAAGGAATTAACAATACTTGATACCAGAAGCCTGCAGACAACCCATCATTTATACAGTACCAAAAATTCACAACGATGACCAAAACCCACCCGGAAGACCAATAATGAATAGAACAGATTCTTTAACAGCCAGAAAGGGCCGATATAATGACAACTTTATTCAAACAGAAATATAAGGCACAAAGATGTACATAAAGAACACCAAACACATACAACAGATTGAAAACATTCCAGTGATACAAGGTAGAATCATACTAGCAACTGCAGATGTTTTATAATTGTATACAGGTATACATCATCAAGCATGTGAAGCAGTCAAGTGGCTTCTAAGAGAACACAGTGGATTGATATGTAAACAGAGAAAATAATTACTTTTGGTATAACCAAGGCTACTACAAGCAAAAGACCAGTATAGCGATGGGAGCCAAATTTGCTCCTATGTAGTTTGGCCAATGTATTTATGGTACAGTGAGAGGAAGAAGCAGTATACCAAAATTGACCTACACAACTGATATTCTATAAAAGAGTTTTAAATGACCTGATCATCCTTAGGAACGGCAACCAGGAATCTTGGAGAAATTTCTAGAAACTCTCAATATGAATGACAAGAAAATAAAAAACTCTCATGGAATATCAAAAATGAAAAAATTTACTTCCTGGACTTAGAAATCAGGATTTAAAAGAACAAATTGGTAACAAAAACTTTCTTCAAAAAGGTAGACAGAAATAGTTATTTATCACTTCAACCCATGGCTTTACAATATTGCAAGAGGTAAATTGATAAGACTGTGACAAAATTGTACTAAATTTATAGACTATAGAACCCAAGCAGAAATGATGGGAAGAAGATTCATAGACAAAAGATATACCCATAGGTGTATCAGGTAGGGAAGATAGAGAAGAAAATAACGATAGAAAATAACAACAAGGAGAAAGACACACTGGAATTCTAAGGGAACCCACTGTTGATCTTGGACTACAATGCTCAACATAAGCAAGTTAAAAAAATGATCGCATGACATTGGCACATTCTGAAGGCTGACAAACATCTAAATAAAGTACTACCTAACAAACATAATGTCATGTATAGAAGAGCCCCCACTCTATGAGACAACATTGTTAAAAGCATAATTGAACCACCACCAAACAGAACATTCACTTTTATACAGCAAAGGGTTTCTATCCATGCAAATATTTTTATGTATGTAAAGAAATTCACAGAAACCAAACATCAACATTACCCTCTATGCTCATCTACCTCCAATATCTGGTAATTGCACTAATATCAAGGTGGTGGCTTATCCTACGGTCTCTATGTGTTACACATTTTCGCTTTTACTCATCATATATCTGGTAATTGCAATACGTTAAGGTAGTGGTTCATCTATAGCCTTTATCGTCCTTTTGATTGCTCATATTTGCTCACACACATCAGCATCTGGTAAGCTGCTTGTGTTGGTGGTGGGCTGTATTTTCACCTTCCTTTTTCCTTTCACACACTCGGAGTGATTCACTTGATTATACAGTATCACGCTATGTTTTATTTGTTTTTTATTCCCACACCCAAAATATCATAATCTTGGGACGGCCATTGTTGAGGAGGAACCTGTCGCAGATTCTCATCTGGCTCGGCTAACCCTTATTCAAGGCTTATTTTACTGCTATTTCTGGTAAGCAGTGAATTCACTTATTCTCCTGCACGGATATTTGGTTGAAATTATCATTTTGGACTCTTCAATTCAATTTACAATTTTTATCAAACATTGGGACTCTTTGGACTCTTGATTTATGTTTGTGTCATTTAGCGCAGCTTCCTTCCCCTTTATAGTTTTTGATGTTTGTCACATGTTAAGTTGCTGCTACCAACTTAGATATTAGCGCAGTTTCTCCCCCTATACTTCTCCCCTTTAAACCAAACATCAAACCTACTGAATTTACAGATACTAAAACAGGATTAACTTATCCTATCAGAGATTTTATTTAGCTGCAACACAGAAAGAGTAATGTTTATCCTCGAATGCGATTGCCAATTTGCGATTGCCCATTTACAATATGTAGGAAGAACTAAAAAAGCCTTGAGAACCGGAATAAAGGAACACATACAAAACATAAAAAAGAGCTACCCGAAACATAACGTATCCAAACACATTGCACAGGTACACATTAAGGACCCTACACACCTAAGATTTTGGGGTATAGAAAAATACAATATAGTATGGAGGGGAGTCAAAGTCAGAACTATTAGTCAGAAAGAATCAAGATGGATTTACACCCTAAAAAACGTTGATTCCGGGGGGGCCTAAATGTGGAGTTTGATTTGAACTGTTTTATAAGCGATTATTGAGGAGGTTCCTTTAAGACATTATTGAGTACATTAGAACTGCTAGAATAGGTTTATATATATTCTTTAATCCTCCTATGGCAATAATATTAGGAACTGGATGTTTATACATTGCTTGCTTTAATAATTTGTTGATTAAAATTATTTGGAGGGGAGTAAAAGAAACCTCATATTGGAATTACTACACGTTAAATATGAATATTATTGATACTTATAACAATATTTTGTTGCCTATGTCACTGTTTGGAGTGACAGTGATTTATAACCGTTATTAGTTCTTTCTTGGAGCCACACATTTTAAGTTTTTATTGGGTGGTATTTGTAATTAATTTTAATATATTTTAGGGGGTTAATACATATTTTATTATAATATGAACTATGTCCAATTGACTTATTGTAATACAGAATAGTACACGCCTTACACACTATCGCAGTGTTTTATTGTTAGTATAATTTCTGCTCTGGGGTGACTTAGCCAGAACACCTATGCAGAATGCCAAATATCTACATCTATTACCCAATTAGACATCTGGCATTATTACTATTCTGCGGAGAGACTAGATGTACCACAAGAAAATGGCCACTAGATGTTGAACCACAAACTCGGATCACATCAAAAAGGCTGCCACTGAATATCTATGGTGACTACAACAAAATGGCCGCCAGACGATTTCAGGTGTCCTGTCAGAATAGGGCTACCCATCAGAAAATGTAAAAGAAGTGACGTTCTGAGCAAAAATCCCTGCGTTCCAACATGGCTGGTATGCATTCCAATAGGTTTCCTAATCTGACACAACACGAAGCAGTGGCAGCCATCTTCTTACACCCACGCAAGTCTTCAATTTCACACTTATTTTAGCAGTAAACTCACCTTATATACTGAATCACAGTATGACATTTGCATTATTATTGTATTATAGTAAAAATAGCCAGAAACCTGCAGGCAGAAGGTGGTGACGACCATCTTGGTACACCCCGCACCGCTCAGTGACAAAGTGATTATATTGTTAAATAGACTATTTTACTTGGTCACGGTGAAAAAGTCTATTTCAGTGTATAAGGTGAGTTCATTGCTAAAAGAAGTGTGACATTGAAGACTTGTCTGGGTGTAAGACGATGTCTGCTGCCGCCTTCTTGTTCTGTCAGATTAGGAAACCTATTGAAATGCATAGCAGCCATGTTGGAATGTATAGAGCATGCCCAATAAGCAGTTTTGTTTGCAACGTCACTTCCGTTGCATTTTCTAATGGGTAGTGGTGTTCTGATAGAACACCGGCCTCCAGTAGATTAAAAGGCAATCTAATCTATCCAATCCGTTTCCTTTGATGAAGTCACGTAACGCGTAGGGCATCCCGGACCGGAAGTGATGTTGGAGACCTTACAGTACATCCTGAGTATTACTTGCTTTACCAAGACATTTTTACCCTTTAATTTAAGTACAAGTTTTTATTTTAAATAAAATCCATTTTAACTCAAATACTACACTATGGGAGATAACTTTGTTTTACCCTAACATACGGATAAGCGTGGTGGGCGGCACCTTAAAGGGACCACTATCACAGATTACCAGGATAAATTGGGCAGGACCAGAATCAGGCCAAAATCAATGGAGGATTATTCTTTTGTAATCAAAAGACTTATTTGATCACTTACTAAGTACTAACTGTTATTTGTGAAGAAAAGGTAATACACATGTTATTCACTGAAAAATGAACTATTATGTACTTTAATATATTATATGCACTTTGATATGGATTACTATTATGCATTGTATATGTGACTTATTTTGTTTATTTGATATGTATTGATTATTTTCTATATATGCATCGATACAAAAGAGTTTGTGCAATGCCAGTTACATCCACATATAACCAATAAATGGGGAGAATTAATAAATAGGGTTGTAGCATCTGATTGTTTAACAAGAAAGTCCCTCTTCTGGTATAAAAAAGTCGTAATTTACTTTTCCATTTGCCCATTTTAATGCATATGTCGCATATCAAAAGTCAATGGAAATACCCAGCAGCTTCCTCAAACTTATAGAAGAAACTGCCACTGCCCTGATCTACCAGCAAGAATCCCCTCCAGAAAGCATTCACTCTGTTTGTGTCAACAGACTTCATGAGCGCCATTTCCCTGAGAATATTCCACCAACAGAAACAGGAAGAAGACAGCCAAAAAAATGTTGGCTATGCAGCAGAGGGGCAATTAGGAGAGACACTAGTTTCCATTGTCCCCAATGTCCCTCCCAACCAGGCCTATGCATCGGAGACTGCTTTCAATGTGATCACACTTCCCTAAAATATTAGCCCATATATATTAGCCCAACAGCCTGCCATTTCCCCATTTTCAATATCTGTGATGATAATTTGCCTGCTGCCTCAACCAACCATGCCACTGATTTTTACCTCAACTGACCCTGGCCTGTTTATCGAAAATGCCTCTGCCTGCCGTCTACATTATTAACCGGGTTTCTGCCTTTCACCTGAACTGACCCTGGCCTGTTTGTCGGCTATGCTTTTTCCTGCTGTTTGGATTGTTTATCAACCACGTTTCTGCCTTATTCCTGCACTGACCTCGCCTGGTAATCAACCATGTTTTTTGCCTGCCACTTTGACTGATCTTTTTCCCTGCTACTGTAGTAGTGGGATTCAAGATAATATAGGGGTTTCACATATGTGATGGGCTTCAGAATACTGTTCTGAATTGAGAAAAACAGGTTTAGATTTTCTCCAGGTTTTGTAATTTCTAGATCAGATGTGGAGACCGGAGGCTTTGAAGAGATTTGGGTGGGAAGAAGCCTCTACCCCTGTCTCCATTCTTTCCTGACCAAGGCCGTAAGCTTGATGTTCCTGCCTGCTGCCTGGACCAATACTTTGGCTGTGCTGACTATATCTCTGTCTGCTGCCTGTATTAATCCTGGACTTTTTATGGACCATGTTCCTGCCTGCTGCCTGGACCAATAATTTGGCTGTGCTAACCATATCTCTGCCTGCACTGACCAGGGACTTTTTAAGAACCATGTTCCTGCCTTTTGCCTGGACCAATACTTTGGCTGTGTTGACCATATCCCTGCCTGCTGCTTGTACTGACTATGGACAGTATTCCTGCCTGCTGCCTGGACAATTCCTTTCTCTTTCGCTGACCACATCCCTGCCTTCTACCTGGACCAATGCTTTGGCTGTGCTGACAACATCTCATCCTTCTGCCTATACTGACTATGGACAGTATGCCTGCCTGCTGCCTGGACAACTCCTTTTACTGTCACTGACCATGTCCCTGCCTGCACCAATGCTCTCATCTGTAGACCACTGCACTATAAAACCACAGATAATCTTTTGTCTACCCTTTACTCAGTAGAATGTATTTTGGGGTGTAATTGTTATAAACATGTTATGCGTTACAAATATTAATGGCCTTCAAAAATGTGATATGTTGTCAGGAAATTAGAAGGTGCTCCTTGGATGTTGGGTCTCTCTATGTGGCTAGGCTGTGAAAAAGTCTCACATGTGGTATTGTCATACTCAGGAGGAGTAGCAGGATGTATTTGGCATTTAATTCTTACTATGTGCATGCTGTGTTTAAAAAATATCTTATAAATTGACAACCTTGTATAAAAAAAAACACATTTTCATTTTCTTTCCACATTTTCCAAAAACTTGTGGAAAAAAATACATGTTCAAAAGAGTCATTATGCATCATAGAATATACATTGGGGTGTTTGCTTTCCTAAATGGGGTCATTTTGTGGGCAACTCCACTGTCCTGGTAGTCCAGGGCCTTCAAAGATGTGATAGGTAGTCAGGAAGTTAAAATGTTTTATTTATGTCCCTAGAATGCCTGAAGGTGCTTCTCGGATGTTGGGCCTCTGTATGAGGAAAAAGTCTCACACATGTGGTATTCTCAGTAGGAGAAGCAGAATGTATTTTGTGGCGTATTTTTTTCTATGTACATGCTATGTGTTAGAAATATCTTATAAATTGACAACTTTAGGTTAAAAGAAAATAAAAATTTCCACATTTTCCAAAAACTTGTAGAAAAAAATGACATGTTCAAAAGACTCATTATGACTTAATGACTATAATATATGTTTGGGTGTTTGCTTTCCAGAATTGGGTAATTTTGTTAGCGTTTCCATTGTTCTGGTGCTCCAGGGCCTTCAAAAGTGTGATAGGTAGTCAAGAAATTTGATGTGTAATTATGTCCCTAGAACGCCTTGAGGCGCTGCTTGGATGTGGGCCTCTGTATGAGGCCAGGCTGTGAAAAAGTCTCACATGTGGTATCGCACTACTCAGGATGAGTAGCAAAATGTGTTTTGTGGTGTAATTGCAAGTATGCCAATGTCCTGTGTGAGAAATAACTTGTTAATATGACAGTTTTGTGGGGGAAAAAAATGACTTAAAAAAACTCACCATGCCTCTTACTTGTAGCACTGTCTCCATAGGGCTTGGTGTGTGATGACTTCTTGGGCCTCCCTCTAGTTACCTTGCAGTTACTAGGGGATTTTTCACACATGCATCCTTACTCCCGTTTGCCCATTACTCAATAAATAGTCCAGGGTATTTGGTTTTGTATTTATTGTGGAACTTGGGTGGGAGAAAGGAATAAGGGGATACACCAACTGAACTATTCACAGTGGATAGGGACAACTCTCACTTGGCCTTACCAGATTACTTGTGGAAGCAGACACACTGCTTTTACCATATTGCCAATTGTATGGAAGAATTAAGTCTTCTTGCTTTCTTTAGCAGCAGACTTGATGCAACTACTATATTTTCTGGACACTCTCTTGCATTCCCTTGACTGACACCCATCCACTGACTCTTCTAGTTGAAGCGATGGCCCTCACAGGATAGCCCCCATGACACAGATATGTACTCACAGTAGGCAGAATCAGATCCTTTCTGGTGTCTCCCTTCCAGTCAGGTCTGCAGGACCTCTGGTTTCAGCTTCTCCCTGACTTTCCAGCCCTCAGGTCGACTACCCAAGGCCGCATGGCAATTTCTACAGAGGATGTGCAGCCGCCCCCTCCCTCCGGAACCCCACTCTCCAGCTGAAGACCCCAAGCTAAAGTGCCCCTGGCATTTATACATTCACCCAGCTTGCAACGAGACACTTTCCTCTGCCAATCGCGAGGGCTGTAACAACCCCTTTGCCCTTATCAGGATATTTCCCACTGTCTAATATGCCTCCCTATTGGACCAGTGTGAAACGTTCAGACAAGCTGAGCTGCACCTGAGCACAATGAGCAGACCCTATCAAAAGATCCTGCTCCCTGGTAGGCAGAGAGCATTCTAAATTTACCTGGCAATCTTCCTGATTGACCCAAAAACAATACTCTCTTCTAGCACCTAGCTAGGAGGGGACTACATATCAAATACATTTGACTGTCTACTTTCCAAAAATGGGTCATTTTGGGGGGGGGGGAGGGGGGATTTATACTGTCCTGACATTTCAGGGGCTCAAGAAATGAAACAGTCAGTCAGTACATGAGGATTGATCACTTTTCAGTGATACGGGGCATAGCTTGTAGATTCTATAACCTTCACACAGACTAAAAAATGTACACTAATTTGGGTTATTTTTGCCAAAGATATGTAGCAGTAAAAATTCTGACCTAAATACATGAAGAAAAACTACTTATTTGCAAAATTTTATAATAGAAACTAAAACATTTTTGTTTTCATAATTTTCGCTTATATGAAAAAAAAAAAAAAAAAAAATCCCAATGGTAAATAAATAAATATCACCAAAAGAAAGAAAAAAATAGCTAAGCAAGCATAGAGGTCTAGTCAATAGCTTCAGTGCCACAAATTGAGCAAAATGGAGCAAACTGGACCCTACACTGACTAAGACTGGGTTCATCAAGGGGCTAAGGGATCTTAGAGGGCTAAGAGTCTAATAGATGGGAGATTTTCACCAGGTACCACCTTATGGGAATTGGAAGATGCAATAGGAGCACAGTGATAAGGTGGCCAGAGGACCAGTGGGAAAACAGAGGAGCTGGCAGATAAACGTAAAATAGGTGCTCATAAGAATTTAGTAAACTAAGCAAGCCTGAAGTAGCTGTGGCCCCTGCAGTTGCAAGAGCATTTGAGGAGCAGAGTTTGGCAGATGGAAAATACCAGGAGTAGTAGAGCCCAGCAGCAAGGGCTTAGAGGAGCAGAGTTGGAGAGCATGCCAGGAGTGCCATTGCCTGGCTGCGGGGGCTCATAGAAGCAGAATTCGGCAAATGGAGCATTCCAAAAACAGTGCCAGCATTCAGAAGTGACAGGTGGAACATACCAGAAATAGTGCCAGCAGCCGGAAAAGACAAGTGGAGCGTACCGGGAACAGTGCCAGCAGCAAGGAGTTAAAGGTGAAGCATACTTGGAACAGTGCCAGCTGCCAGAACTACAGATTAAATGTACCAGTAATAGAGCCAGCAGCCAGGAGCAACAGATGCAGCATAGCAGGAACAATACCTGATGCATATCAGATATGGACTGCATGGACATGCCAATGGTGACAGGGGCCCAGAGTTGCTCAGTAATATGAGAGGCATACCAGAACAGTCTTGGAAAACAGGTGGGGGCTCTGCATCACTTGATTAATTTCTGCACAGGCACCAGCCTTATAAGGATAATGAGTCAAGCAAATGCGCTTGACTGGCTGCGGCTGTGAAACCCAGAATTGTGCATGGCTGCGCGCTTAAGGGATGCATCGCTGGAACGAGGAAGGTAAGGTACATTCACTCACTGACCTAAACAAGCATGCAGACACCAAGCTAGCTAGAGACATAACAGAAATAATTGAACCTACAGATTGAAATGCATTTTCATAGGTTCTGTACCTCTCTGAGATCTCTCTGCAGACTTCACTGAGTAATGTAGCCTGGTCTAGGATCTGCCCTATCATTTGGATGAAAATGAATCAAAAGCATCACTGTTATTTTCTCTCAAAAAGTTCTTTATATTAGATGAACACCTGGTCAATGCATTACAGCTTGAATAGCATACAGTGCTGCCACTCCCTCTTAGTCTGAGTGCTGCTCTGTAAAAGATTAGATGATCCTCAGCAGTGCAAGGGTTAAATGCTTGTTTATGCCTAGGGTACCAGGAAATATGTTTTTACATTTACCCTATCCCTCGTTTTCCTAGCAGCCGGTGGTCTCCACTTCTCCCCAACGCTCTGTGTTGCATGCACTGTACTAGATGACATCAGAGTACTTGCAAACGCCAGAGTGCCTAAGAGAACAAGCTGCAGGGGCCAGTCATAGCCTACGCACAGGAGCCAGGGATTAGATAAGTAGAAGTCCTTTCTACTGGTTCCCTAGATATAAACATGCAATTAACCCCTGCAATGTGGGGGAAGCCCCACTGAAAGGAAGGATTTTTCTTTGTCCTTGAGTTCAGCTTTAATTATTAATTTAATTATTTTTTAAATTAACCAATAACTTTGCTTTTGTGGTATTTTATTATATGTGTCTGGAGTTGAGCTTTCTAAATTACATTATTCAGTATGAAGGATAAATGTGTACATGAACTAACAAATACAACTCTACAGACAATGCAAAAGGCACCACACATACTGGAGCCTGCTCTGCTTCATTAAGTCTATTTTAAGGCCTCATTATTTTGGAAAAAAAAAAAAAATGTTATTTCAGAGTTTCTCAGATTTGATTTTATGGTTGATATATGAACTGCAAAAAGTGGGCCTGTATCGAAAACTAAATAGTAAAAACCATGTTATGTGGAGACTTCTACGTCGCTGCTGTGTCCCGTAGTGATGTGTATGTCAATAACATAAGCTCTCCAGAGGACCAGGAGATACACTATATTACCAAAAGTATTGGGAGGCCTGCCTTTACACGCAGATGAACTTTAATGGCATCCCAGTCTTATTCTGTAGGGTTCAAGATTTAGTTGGCCCACTCTTTGCAGCTATAACAGCTTCCACTCTTCTGGGTGTCCACAAGGTTTAGGAGTGTGTCTATGGCAATGTTTGACCATTCTTCCAGAAGCACATTTGTGAGGTCAGGCACTGATATGATTGAGAAGGCCTGGCTCGCAGTTTCTGCTCTACATAATCTCAAAGATGTTCAATTGGGTTGAGGTCAGGACTCTGTGCCGGCCAGTCAAGTTCCTCCACCCTAAAAGCACTCATCTATGTCTTTATGGACCTTGATTTGTGCACTGGTGAGCAGCCATTTTGGAACAGGAAGGGGACATCCCAAAACTGTTCCCACAAAGTTGGGAAAAGTTGTCCAAAATGTCTTGGTATGTTGACACCTTAGGAGTTTCCTTTACTGGAACTAGGGTGCCATACCCAACCCCTGAAAAACAACCCTCCAACATGATCCCCTCTCCACCAAATGATTTGGACCAGTGCACAAAGCAAGGACCACAAAGACATGGATGAAGTGGAGGAACTTGACTGACCTGCACAGAGTCCTGACCTCAACTCGAAAGAACACCTTTGCGTTGAATTAGAGCAGAGACTCGAGCCAGGCCCTCTAGTCCAACATCAGTGCCTGACCTCACAAATGCGCTTCTGGAAGAATGGTCAAAAATTACCATAGACACACTCCTAAACCTTGTAGACAGCCTTCCCAGAAGAGTTTAAGCTGTTATAGCGGCAAAGGGTGGGCCAACTCAATACTGAACCCCACGGACTAAGACGGGGATGCCAATAAAGTTCATGTGCATTTAAAGGCAGGCATCGCAATACTTTTGATAATATAGTGTAGATATTCCCAGAAGTGTGGGTTTCAGAAGACTTTGGAGGATGATTACTTTCGAACAGAGCGGTGTTTGACAGTGTGGGCAGCAGAAAAAAGTGAGGATCTACTGTAGACCATCTCTCAGTCTCCTGCTTACTCACTTCTTCCTCTCTGTGACCTCCACGTCACTACAGGCCGGTCTATGTGCATGATGACATCAGGAACAGTCCACGGTGCCAGACTGCTAGACTGCAGGGGAGCAGAAGCAGCAGGGATCGGTCTTGCACTGGGAGGATCAGTAGATCAGGTGAGTATATCTTGGCTTCCTAATCCCCTAGACAAAAACAAGCAGTTAACTCATGCCCCACTGCATGAGGAAACTTTTTTTCCTGGAGTTCTGCTTCAAATTTCCTCTCTTCTGTTTTGGTCTGACCTCTGTCAGATAGACAAGAAGAGGGAGCATATGTCATTAAATGGAACTCAGACAACACTAAAAACTTAACAGAGGCCTTTCCCTGCTCCATTCGAAGCTGAAAAGGGTGACTTTTTTTTCAAATAATGGATCACAGCTCTGCCTTACAGATGGTTTAAAGTAGAGAAAATCTCTGCTTTAAAACTAATAGTTTGAGTTTAACATAAAGAAGTATCTACTGCAACTGTCAGAAATAGCCTAGGCAGCACATGAACCTCTGGTTGAACTAAGGCTCATTCAGTTAACCATGTTGCCAGACACAATCTTTTTTGCCAACAACTGGTATATGAGCTTCTGCTGAGCTCTCCCTCCTAAAAGATATTCATTCAGCTATCATTTGGATGGGATGGAAGCTGTAATTGTTAAAAGGGTGCAACACTGTATTTGACCTTCAAATGACCGTTTCCCTTTTCCCCTACAATATATTGATGACCTGGATGTCAATGGACCACCTATTTTGTATAGGATTGACCATTGTACTAAAAACAATGGGGTATTGGTCCTTCACATTTATACTGGGGCATTCACTACTAAATAATCATTGGTTACGTCTGAATTTGAGGTGATCAAGCAAAGAAGACTTGATTTAAAAAGAACCTCTGCTGGTTGCAAAAGCCTAAAGTGGCATTGGTTCAGATGGTGTGTGCCTATGTAGCCTCACCGCAGTTGCATATTTTTATCCTGGAATTAGCACTGAAACCTGGATTAGCTCACTTATATACTATTCCCTGACAATTCCCTTTAAAAGTATATGTAGCAATATTTCCAGGCCTGGGGCCTGAGGTGGGTCTGCCATTAGTACCGGTAACACTTCCAACACATTTAAGTTGTGAACTCAGGTGTGAGAACTGAGTCAATGACCATTTCGGCATTTTTGGTTTGTTTTGTTTTATTGTATTTAGGGGATGGGAGAAGGGAATGAGTGGGATACTGCTCTGGGTCTTCTAGGCTTAACTGGGACTTTGTACAAAAAATGCTCACTAACACTGTCTTGGTGCCAGCTGAATGCCGACCAGCGCTTCCTGACGCTTCAATTGCTGCTTGACTGAATTAGTGCTGAAACCTCAACTTTAACTTGGATTGTTAGCTCAGAAGCTCCAAGACTGTAGAACTCTTGACTCCTGATACTTGGTGTAGCTCAAAAGTCACTGAGCAGCTCCCTCTAACCCTTCACTGGCTGAGGTAGCTCCTTGTCACTACTTGTGCTGCTGCAACTCTCAACTTTGTACACTTCACACTGTACACTGACTCTTCAGGGCCCAAACTGCAGGTACACCATCTAATACTTCAGGGTCCTCTGACTAGGTACCCCCTCTAATACTTCAGGGTCCTCTGATTAGACACCCCCTTAAACAGTTAGCTGACTCCTGGATCCCTAGAACCTTTTCCGGAGTGGTCCCCTCTGACACTAGGCAGACCCCCAGGGACAGTCCACAGTACTCACGACCTTTGTAGGCTTTCCTGGAATTGAACCCCTCTCTCTCTGCTGGTTCTCGGCACACCGGATGCCCTCTTCAGCTCAGTTCCACACTCTTTGGATTCCCAGGCCGCCACCTGGGACACCCGCTTCCTCTGACAGGAGGAGAGACAGCCATACTCCCTCCTGGGATTCTGCTTCCTGCCAAAGATGCTGCGTCATGCGTTCCTTCAGAACTTATACCCACTCCCAGAATCCTCTGCAGCAGAATCTGCCTTCTGGGGTAGATACATAGTAGTTGAGGTTGAATAAAGACAATAGTCCATCCAGTTCAAACTGTGAAGGTGTGTGTAGCTGTAATCATCTCACATAGCCCTGAATGTCCTGATCCTTGAGATGTACGTCTAAGAGTCTTTTGAAAGCCACCATACTTCCCGCAGTGACCACCTCTTGTGGTAGAGAATTCCACACTCTTGTAGCCCTAACAGTAAAGAACCCCCCACGTTGCCTGAGGTTAAAACGCTTCTCCTCTAATCGCATTGTATGCCCTCTTGTCCTCATGGAATCCCTTCGACTGAACAGCTTTTTTCTAAGCTGGGATCTCCATTGAGATATTTATAAATTGCTATTATGTCCCCCCTCAGACGTCTCTTCTCCAGGGAGAATAAATCGAGCGATTGCAGACGCTCTTCGTAATTAAGGTCCTCCAATCCCCTAATCAGTTTAGTTGCCCTTCTCTGGACTCTCTCCAGCTCCAACACATCCTTCCTGAGGACTGGCGACCAGAACTGGACAGAATACTCCAGATGCGGTCGGACCAGAGTTTTATAAAGTGGAAGGATTATAGTCTTATCTCTGGAATACAGGCCCGAGTGTGTCTCTGATTGGGTTTCCTCCACTGTCCAATGAGAATCCTCTCATGGAGTCATTGGGGAGACTCCCCTCTCAGCGGACACACCTGGGAGACATGACAGCCAGCTGAAATCATGGCCCTGCTGTTAGGCAGCCAAGGCCCACTATACTTTACCTAGCACCTACCTGTAGGGTGCTACATATACTTTATATCTATATTTTTCTGTGCCCTATAAGGAGCAATTTAACCTTAAAATAGGTTTGACCCACTCCATTTTGAACCATTATAGGTTTGAACCACCATTTTGACCCACTCCAACAGCATGTTGATGATCAGAAAACCAAACTATTGCAGCATGTCCATTCTCAGAATGCTATCCTTTACCCTATGTTTCATACTAAATAACATTCTTTAGCTCACAGGCTAATTAGCATAATATCTGGGAGTTAACGGCATTCAGCTATCTAAGAAGATAATACATCTTCTGGAATCACTGTAATCCTAATATGTGTGTGCTACATCACAGCCATCATGACACTTTTATACTGAGTGAATATATATTTTCAGTTTGAGATTTCCTTTGAGGTAAGAGCATAAATTTAGTTAGAGCAATCTATGGAGCTGCTATAGGGTCTGCCGGGATGAGGAGATTGGAGCCCTGAGGAAAGTATGTGCCTCTGAAGGATCACTCACTCAACCTCCATATTGATTTATGGACATGTGCACACTGCAGTAATGGGCTATTCATGGAAATCAAAATTCCAACATGCATCGCTTTTTGCAGGTCTTCAGACGTGTTTTTGATGGATATACAATTTCTTTTTTTCAGCCACACCTACTGCAGCAACACATCACACTGCAACGCAAAGAGATTGATTTACTAAAACTGGAGAGTGCAAACTTTAGTGCAGCTCTGCATAGAAACCAATCAACTTTTAGGTTTTTTTTTTTGTCAAAGCTTAATTGAACAAGCTGAAGTTAGAAGCTGATTGGCTACCATGCACAGCTGCTCCAGATTTTGCACTCTCCAGTTTTAGTAAATTAGCCCCAATGTGTTGATTTTTTAAAAACTAAAAACAAAATTGTAGCCCAGAGCACCGAGTTAGACATCATCCATCTTTGTCTGGGGAAAAATAAGCGGTTGCTACAGACAACAGCACCTGTGTTCCAGTTTTAGCTAGGATAAAGTGGGGAAGTTCTAAGCTATCATCATTTTTTATGCTGTGGGGGTTCCTTTTGGTAAGATGTCCCCCTCACTTCTTGTCCCAGAGACATGTGCATTTAGGACAGCACTGAATACTGCCTATGCTGCACTGAATCTAAAGTAGTTTTGTCAGCCCTACCTAAACTCTCCCATGAAGAACCCCTTCTCCCGAATCTCCATAACATAAAGGGGGCTGGTGTTATCTATTACATTGGAGAGAACTCAGGCAGGGCCTGACAAAATTGCTTGGGATGTCAGTGCAACAGGGGCAGTGTTGTCAGCTCACTTTGGAAAGAAAGGCGCATGCTAGATCTATGGTTGGATCAACAGGTATATTTCTGTACTTGCAGCATTGCAAGACAAAATATCACAAATGAGCACATACTGTATAGATGTACTGAGCATGTCTTCTTTTTTTTCCCAGGCGTAAACTATTTTGTGTCTTCCATTTTAGCCAGCATATGGTGCTCTAGTCACCTTTTCACAATGTTAACTATATGTTGCTTTCTGAATTTAAAGCCCAAACTCAAAAAGTCAAGAGGGATGACTAATCCCTAATCAGATATCAGATGTTTTGCTATGATTTCTCTTTAGCCAACTCCTAGTTCTTTAGGATGCTTTGCAATGTATTAGGTGTTTATTAGGTAAAATAAAATGTATATTTAGTATAAAATAAAAAACAGACACAAAACAGTCCAAAAGCACACCCGAAGGGAAGGGGCTCCAGGGGGTGATATGCTGGCAGGGGGCTAAATCCAGGGTTGGACTTTAATCTGAGTTTTCAACTTTCAAAAATATTAAGACAGTTTTTTCAAACAGCTTTTGGGTGGTCCGGAAACCTCCAGCCATATGAATCTCTACAAAAGAATGTCCTTCTCATGCTAAAATGCATGTATAGGGCTTCAGGTGTTTAATACACTGGACCACATTTTTTGAAAGCAATTCCTATCTTCTGAAGTTCATTCAGAAGATAGGAATGTTGTCAATTACAACATGTGTAAAGATTTGCTACAGTGATAACTAGCTGCATAAAATGTATACCATTTTTAAATTATAACCAATAAGCATGTAATATGTCTATATGTTTCCAATTAAAGTGTCTGAATATAGTATACCGTTAACTCACTAGAATATTGGTGCCCCATAGGGAATTAACAACTTTCCTGATATGAAGGTGCCCAGATGTATAACTACTATGCCTAATCCCAGACCCAAAGAAGCAGTAGTTTTGGGTAGCTTTATGGTGGACCTATCATTTCTTATCCAATTGATCAGCAATTCAATCAATATAATCAAATCAACAAAAAATGAAATGGGCTGTTGACTACAGAATAATTATTCCAAAAGAGATGGTAAATATCATAAATATGGACAATGGTTTGTCTTTCTTAACCACTTGCTGACCACCCTATAGCAGTTTTACAAGGGCGGTAGCTGTACACCCCTCACATTTTTGTAAATATTTTATTATATCTTTTCATGTGACAACACTGAAGAAATGGAACTTTGCTACAATGTAAAGTAGTGAGTGTACAGCTTGTATAAGTGTAAATTTGCTGTCCCCTCAAAATAACTCAACACATAGCCATTAATGTCTAAACCGCTGGCAACAAAAGGTTGTACACCCCTAAGTGAAAATGTCCAAATTGGGCCCAATTGCCCATTTTCCCTCCCCGGTGTCATGTGACTCATTAACATTATAAGGTCTCAGGTGTGAATGGGGTGCAGGTGTGTTAAAACTTGGTGTTATTGCTCTCACTATCTCATACTGGTCACTGTAAGTTCAACATGGCACCTCATGGCAAAGAACTCTGAGGATCTGAAAAAAAGAATTGTTGCTCTACATAAAGATAGTATAGGCTATAGGAAGATTGCCAAGACCTTGAAACTGAGCTGCAGCAGGGTGGCCAAGACCATATGGCGCTTTAACAGGACAGGTTCCACTCAGAACAGGCCTCACTATGGTCGACCAAAGAAGTTGAGTTCACGTGCTCTGCGTCATATCTAGAGGTTGTCTTTGGAAAATAGGCGTATGAGTGTTGGCAGCATTGCTGCAGAGGTTGAAGGGGTGGGGGGGCCAGCCTGTCAGTGCTCAGACCATACACCTCACACTGCATCAAATTGGTCTGCATGGCTGTTATCCCAGAAGGAAGCCTCTTCTAAAGACGATGCACATGAAAGTCCACAAACAGTTTGCTTAAGACAAGCAGACTAAGGACATGGATTACTGAAACCATGTCCTATGGTCTGATGAGACCAAGACAAACTTATTTGGTTCAGATGGTGTCAAGCGTGTGTGGCAGCTACCAGATGAGTAGTACAAAGACAAGTGTGTCCTGTTTACAATCAAGCATGGTGGTGGGAGTGTCATAGTCTGGGGCTGAATGAGTGCTGCCGGCACTGGGGAGCTACAGTTCATTGAGGGAACCATGAATTCCAACATGTACTGTGACATACTGAAGCAGAGCATGATCCTCTCCCTTCAGAGACTGGGCCGCAGGGCAGTATTCCAACATGATAATGACCCTAAACACACCTCGAACAGAAGGTGGAGGAACGCAAGGTCTCTAACATTCACCATCTCCGTGATGTCGTCATGGAGGAGTGGAAGAGGACTCCAGTGGCAATCTGTGAAGCTCTGGTGAACTCCATGCCCAAAAGGGTTAAGGCAGTGCTGGAAGAAAATGGTGGCCACACAAAATATTGACACTTTCGGCCCAATCTGGACATTTTCACTTAGAGGTGTACTCACTTTTGTTGCCAGCGGTTTAAATGTTAATGGCTGTGTTGAGTTATTTTGAGAGGACAGCAAATTTACACTGTTATACAAGCTGTACACTCTCACTACTCTTCATTGTAGCAAAGTGTCATTTCTTCAGTGTTGTCACATAAAAAGATATAATAAAATATTTACAAAAATGTGAGGGGTGTACTCACTTTTGTGAGATACTGTATATATATATATATATATATATATATATATATATATACATACTGTATATATATATGATCCTGCACTTCTGTCTGCAGGGGGCACACTCGTGCGGCTGGCGGGCCACTTCTGCTGTGATTATTCACATTAAAAGCCGATTTGTGGGTCCTGGGCACTCGATGTGCGCCAGCACCCACCGATCATCGGGCAGAGACTCAGGATGGAGCTCTGTCCATGGAAATAAGGCAGAGTTCCGTTCTGGGAGGGGGAAGTGATGAGTTTTGTGTTCCTGCAAAGCAGGAACTAAAATCCATCTCTTTCCCTAGTAATACCAGCACACATAGTAAACACAAACACTAGGTAGGCACACATTTAACTCTTTGAGTGCCCTAGATGTTTAACCCCTTCTAAGCCAGTGTCATTACTACAGTGACAGTGCATATTTTTAACACTGATCACTGTAATAGTGTCACTGTTTTCAGCAAAGTGTCAGTTAGTATCCGATTGTCTGCCACAATATCACAGTCCTGCTATAAGTCGCTGATCGCCGTCATTACTAGTTTAAAAAAATATAAATAAAATTTCTAGTATACATCCCATAGTTTGTAGACGGTATAACGTATAAAGCGTAAACCAATCAATATACGCTTATTGGGATTTTTTTTAACCAAAAACATGTAGCAGAATACATATTGGCCTAAATTTTTTGAAGAAATGTGATTTTCTACATTTTTTTATTGGATGTTTTATAGCAGAAAGAAAAAAAAATATTTTTTTATTGTTTTAAAATTGTCAGTATTTTTAGTGCAAAAAAAACCCAGTAGTGATCAAATACAACCAAAATAAAGATCTATTTATGGAAAATTACATAAATTTTATTTGGGTACAGTGTTGCATCATTGAAATGCAGTGCTGTATTGAAAATAATGGCCTAGTCATGAAGGGGGGGGGGGGGTAAATCTTTTGAAGGTCAAGTGGTAATGGGAATTCATTAGAAATTATACTTTTATAAATTATTTACTTTAGTATGAGTTCTTCCTTTTTTATCAAATAAACCTTTTACCAATGTGTCAGTTGTCTGCTATTTCATTTCATCATTTAGTATCAATCAAGGGACCGATTATGAGCACTACATTTAATTAGCTCATTCAACCACAAAAGTTGCCTTCTCAAGCAAAACTGTATAATTCCAGTCATAGTTACAGTATATGAGACATGAGTTCCCAAGTCTCCATCTGTCTCTGTCATTTCTTTTAGATAGCCTGGATCTAAATACAGAAAACTGAGACCATCAAAATTCTGCCTCTGAAGGGTTTAATTGTTACTTTTTCTGTCACAGATAATAATGATATAGTGGAGGGTAAAATATGGGTCTCTGCATTTTTTTGTTCAATATTTAGACTATTTCTTTACCACTGAATTAAAAGTTTTTCAATTTTAATTTTAATCTTTTTAAAATTTTTGTTGCATAGTTACTGTATATCGGTCCACCTTGGGCCAACGTAAGTTTACATATTCCATTCCTGGCTAATCCCTGTGGAAGCAGAGAATCACTGTAGTACCCACCACTACTACAGTGATTTTTGCTACCTTCTGGGTCTTGTACCAGTCAGCTGCCCTACTGCATAATAACCACAGGGGGCTGCCCACTTTGCACAAGCGTCATTCACATTACTCCTCACTCCTTGTCAGCATGTCTTACCATGATCGATTATTTCCATTCAACATCTCCCCTGTTTTCACCTATTTTTACTTAGTGGGATGTCGTTTTTCAACTTCTTTCTTTTTTTTTTGCATTGATCTTGCTTTATTGAGATGGCCCACATATACCTAGGTATTGTAACGCTCCTGCGTTTTACGTATGATGTGGATTTTCAGCTGCAGAAATATTCCACTTCAGTAGTCATGTAGAGAAACTCTGAGACACCAATCCCAACTCTCAATGACTCATCATGTGTGGATGATCTCAATTCAGCAAGTAAATACACACACTCAATAAGATGTTTCCTAGAGTGACTTATGTATATAGTAACACAGTGATGATAGGCTGAAGAGACAGGTTGGGTAGAGATGGTAGATGACAGACACTTGAAAGGAAATGTTTTTGAAAGTAAGATAGTAGCAGATGGGATGCAGATAGGTTTAGCAATCATGTATGGTAGTAGATGACAGAGTAGCGGGTGGACATACAAGAGAGATCAACCCAGTGCAAGAACAGGTGGTAGTAGGCTCAAGAGCTAGCAATCTTAGATAATGCAGATGTAGTAATAGTCCTTAGTATGCAGAGCTAGATAGTGTAAGCTTTAGTATAAAGGTTATAGAGGTTTCCCCTGTGGGGTACTTATCACTAATAGCAATGTAGCAGAGGAGAGGTTCGGCAAGAGTGGATGATCCGGTAGCGGGATACAGGGATCAGCGCAGCGTGGTTCCGACAGCGAGGTATGCTTGCAAGCATGAGAGCTTCAAGACAGGTTAGCATCAAGGCACAAAGCAGTTTGAACGAACACATGTGAGTGAGAGCCGGCGATCTAAATAGCCATCCAGTCCGGCGCTCAGTGATGACAGCATCAGTCTTAAAGGTGATGAGGAGAAATTAAAGGATGGCGCTCAGGTGTGTTAATAGCTGATAATTACCCCAAAGGAGACATAGTGTCATGGTCTTACCTTCTTGCTGTTCTCCTTCGTTTGACATGTGCTGGCGGCCATCTTGGTTTCTGGGTTTCTTGTAGCCTCCCACCCTGCGGCTCCTCCTTCCCACTGGGAGGAGCTGGATACCTAGCTCATATATATAGGAGGTCTGTGGCTTCAGTTCCCTGCTTGGTCCTCCTGTGTTCACATGCTACTAAGACTGCTGCTACTTCTGGTTCCTGTTCCTGGCTTCGTCTGACTACCCTGCTGGTTCCTGATCCTGGCTTCGTCTGACTACCCTGCTGGTTCCTGATCCTGGCTTCGTCTGACTACCCTGCTGGTTCCTGATCCTGGCTTCGTCTGACTACCCTGCTGGTTCCTGTCCCCTGGCTTCGCAAAGACTCTGCATCGGTTTCGCCATCCGTTTGGACTTTTGCTTTATAGCTTGTTTTTCAATAAAGCTTTCTTATTTTCACTTATCTGTTGTTGTACGTCTGGTTCATGGTTCCGTGACATTAGGACCAAGCCATGAATTCTGACGGTACAGGGCCATCCTCGCTACCCACGCTGGTTGCCAGACTTGATCAGCAGGATCACCTGTTGGGTCGGTTCGCCGTGGCGTTGCAAACCCTGCTTGAACGCACGGTACCACAGGCCACGAATTCTGACGGTGCAGGGCCATCCTCACTACCCACGCTGGTTGCCAGACTTGATCAGCAGGATCACCTGTTGGGTCAGTTCGCCGTGGCGTTGCAAACCCTGCTTGAACGCACGGTTCATTTCGCTCCCGTTGCCGATGGGTCGGTTGTCGCTCCTGGGTCCGCTCCTACTGCCGCTCCGGTTGTTGCGCCAGAGTCTACCCCGACACCTGTTGTTGCGCCTGCGGTGTTTCGGGGTATGTCCGGTTCTGCCCCCCTTCCACAGCGCTTTGGGGGAGAGCCAACTCAGTGCCGAGGTTTCCTTAACCAGGTGGGCATTTATTTCGAGTTGCTGCCACATGCCTTTCCTACTGAGAGATCAAAGGTGGGCTTCTTAATCTCGCTGCTCTCGGACAAGGCCTTGGTCTGGGCCAGCCCTTTATGGGAGAACAACAATCCGGTGGTTGCCGAGTTTTCCGGTTTTGTTGCTTCTCTTCGGAAGGTATTCGATGTGCCGGCTCGTGCTGCCTCTGCTGCGAAGCTCCTTATGTCCATCAGACAGGGTTCACGATCCGTAGCTGAATACGCCATTGAGTTTCGTACCCTGGCAGCAGAGGTGGGCTGGAATAATGAGGCTCTGGTCGCTGCTTTCTCTCATGGTCTCTCGGATGCCTTGAAGGATGAGGTTGCAGCTAAGGACCTACCAGTGGAGCTCGAGTCTCTTATTTCTTTCCTGATTTTGATTGACACCAGACTCAGGGAGAGACCTTCCTTTAAGGAGAGTCTGCGGAGGCCTCCTAACAGATTGGCGCCTACCTTTGTTGTCCCACCCGTGCCTCCCTCTCCTCCCACGCCTCCTGGGGATGACTTGTCTGGGGGTGAACCCATGCAGCTGAGGTTTGCTCGCCTGTCCGAGGGGGAGAGGGTACTCCGGAGACGCGAGGGCCGATGCATGTACTGTGGTCTCGGTGGGCATTTTCGGTTGGCATGTCCGAACCGTCCAGGGAGACGCTCGCACCTGAGATCCTGTCGGGGGCAGATCTTGGGTGGAGTCTCCTCGTCCCCGGTTTCCCGTGTTGACAAACCACTGATCACTGTTGTCCTTTCCTGGGTCGGGGGCTCGGTGACGACCCAGGCGTTGGTGGACTCTGGTGCTGGTGGTTTGTTCATTGATAGTGCGTTCGCTGCCGCCAATTCCATTCCTCTGCAGGCTCGAGGTTCTCCTCTGGCTCTTGAGGCGATAGACGGCAGACCCCTTTTGCCGCCACACGTGACTCATGAGACCCTTCCAGTGGGCTTAGCCATTGGTGCCGTCCACAGAGAGTCGGTCTGCTTCCAGGTTATTTCGTCTCCACACTACTCGGTGGTCTTGGGGTACCCCTGGCTCCAGGAGCATAATCCGATTTTCGATTGGAGATCGGCCGAGATCCTCTCGTGGTCACCGCAGTGTGGGGCTAGTTGCATCCATGGGCCTGTCAAGTTGCTGTGTACTTCCTCGGACTCTCTGTTGCCCCCTGAATACGAGGAGTACCGGGATGTATTCGATAAGGTGCGCGCGGTTGCCCTACCTCCGCACCGCCCATACGATTGTGCCATCGAGTTACAATCTGGTGCCGTTCCTCCTCGTGGCAAAGTCTATCCACTGTCGGTAGCGGAGAATGAGGCCATGGAGGAGTACGTGAGGGAGGCGCTTTCACGTGGACACATTCGCAAATCCTCGTCCCCGGCAGGGGCTGGATTTTTCTTTGTGAAAAAGAAGGGCGGTGAGTTGAGGCCTTGCATCGATTACAGGGGTCTCAATCGCATCACGATCAAGAACGCTTACCCGATACCCTTGATTTCCGAGCTGTTCGATCGCCTTAAAGGGGCCACGGTCTTTACCAAACTCGACCTGAGGGCGGCATATAACCTCGTAAGGATCAAGGCGGGCGATGAGTGGAAGACCGCGTTTAACACCAGGACCGGTCATTATGAATCCTTGGTTATGCCCTTTGGGCTGTGCAATGCGCCCGCAGTCTTTCAGGAATTCATCAACGATGTTTTCCGTGACCTGTTGCAGCAGTGTGTGGTGGTCTACCTGGATGACATCTTGGTATATTCTGAGTCCATGGAGACCCACATTCTGGATGTCAAACGAGTGTTGCAACGGTTACGAGAGAACAAGCTGTTCGGTAAGCTTGAGAAATGCGAATTTCACCGATCCCAGGTAACCTTCTTAGGTTACATCATTTCCGCTGAGGGGTTCTCCATGGATCCTGAGAAGGTTTCGGCTGTCTTACAGTGGCCCCAGCCCAGTGGTCTTCGCTCCCTGCAGCGCTTTTTGGGCTTCGCCAATTATTATCGGAAGTTCATCAGGGACTTTTCCATGCTAGCCAAGCCTCTCACGGATCTGACCAGGAAGGGCAGTAATTCCCAGGTCTGGCCGCCCGAGGCCATCCGAGCTTTTGAGGCTCTAAAGTCCGCCTTTGTGTCGGCTCCGATTCTGTCGCATCCCAACCCTGGGTTGCCCTTTGTCCTCGAGGTGGACGCGTCTGAGACGGGAGTAGGCGCCCTTCTGTCTCAGCGTAGAACACCAGAGGGTCCTCTGCTTCCTTGTGGGTTTTACTCCCGGAAACTGTCTTCCGCGGAGTGCAACTACCAGATTGGTGACAGGGAGTTATTGGCCATCGTGCAGGCTCTCAAAGAATGGAGGCACTTGCTCGAGGGTTCGGTGGTTCCGGTCCTCATCCTGACGGACCACAAGAATCTGACCTACCTCTCTGAGGCCAAGAGATTGACACCACGTCAGGCCAGATGGGCTCTGTTCTTGTCACGTTTTAATTACGTGGTCTCCTACCTACCCGGTTCCAAGAACATCAGGGCTGATGCCTTATCACGGCAGTACTCCGACCTGTCCAGGGAGGAGTCGATTCCGACTTCGGTCATACCTCCGAATCAGATCCTGGCTGCCATTCGCACCAGCCTGACCTCTCCCCTGGGTGAGCAGATTTTGGCGGCTCAATCTGGTGCTCCCTCTGGGAGACCCAACGGCAGATGTTTTGTGCCTGAGGAGTTGCGCACTCGGTTGTTGCGAACCTACCATAACTCCAAGACCGCGGGGCATCCTGGAAAGAATCAGCTGTCCTGGGCTGTTTCACGTCTGTTCTGGTGGCCTTCCCTACGTTCCGACATCGCCGCATATGTAGCTGCATGCTCCGTTTGTGCCCAGAGTAAGTCCCCTCGGCACCTTCCGTTGGGCCTTCTGCAACCCTTAGCCACCGGGGAGCGCCCATGGTCACACCTGGGGATGGATTTCATTGTGGACCTCCCTGCATCCCGAGGCCATACGGTCATTCTCATGATTGTGGATCGGTTTTCCAAAATGTGTCACTGTGTTCCTCTCAAGAAGTTACCCTCTGCACAGGAGTTGGCCACGATTTTTGCCAGGGAGGTCTTCCGGTTGCACGGTTTGCCCAAGGAGATTGTGTCGGATCGGGGGAGTCAGTTTGTGTCCAGGTTCTGGCGCGCCTTTTGCTCCCAGTTGGGGATTCATCTCTCCTTCTCCTCGGCCTACCACCCTCAGTCCAATGGGGCCGCAGAACGTTCCAATCAGGCCTTGGAGCAATTCCTTCGTTGCTATGTCTCCGATCACCAAGACAATTGGGTTGACCTCCTGCCTTGGGCTGAGTTTGCCAGGAACACGGCGGTGAACTCTTCCTCTGGGACGTCTCCCTTCATGGCCAACTATGGGTTCCAACCTGCCGTGTTACCGGAGGTATTCTCTCCCCAGGATATTCCGGCTGTGGAGGATCACCTTTCCGTCCTACGTGCTTCTTGGGTACAGATCCAGAAGTCCCTTGAGGTCTCTGCGCAGCGCCAGAGACTCCAGGCTGATCGCAGACGAGCGCCTGCTCCTTCCTACCAGGCCGGAGACCGTGTATGGTTGTCCACCCGCAACCTCAACCTTCGAGTGCCCACTCCCAAGCTGGCGCCTCGCTTTGTTGGTCCCTTCCGAGTGCTTCGCAGGGTAAACCCGGTAGCCTATGCCCTTGCGCTTCCTCCTGGCATGCGGATCTCCAACGTGTTTCATGTCTCCCTGTTGAAGCCTCTGGTGTGTAATCGTTTCACTTCCTCAGTTCCTCGGCCTCGTCCGGTCCGAGTGGGCAATCGTGAGGAGTATGAGGTGAGCAATATCCTGGACTCACGCCTGGTCCGCGGTCGGGTGCAGTTTTTGGTTCATTGGCGTGGTTATGGTCCAGAGGAGCGTTCCTGGGTTCCCTCCGCAGATGTCCATGCTCCTGCCTTGCTCCGAGCCTTCTACGCACGCTTCCCTCAGAAACCGTTCTTTACTCCGCGGAGGAGGGGCCCTTGAGGGGGAGGTACTGTCATGGTCTTACCTTCTTGCTGTTCTCCTTCGTTTGACATGTGCTGGCGGCCATCTTGGTTTCTGGGTTTCTTGTAGCCTCCCACCCTGCGGCTCCTCCTTCCCACTGGGAGGAGCTGGATACCTAGCTCATATATATAGGAGGTCTGTGGCTTCAGTTCCCTGCTTGGTCCTCCTGTGTTCACATGCTACTAAGACTGCTGCTACTTCTGGTTCCTGTTCCTGGCTTCGTCTGACTACCCTGCTGGTTCCTGATTCTGGCTTCGTCTGACTACCCTGCTGGTTCCTGATCCTGGCTTCGTCTGACTACCCTGCTGGTTCCTGATCCTGGCTTCGTCTGACTACCCTGCTGGTTCCTGTCCCCTGGCTTCGCAAAGACTCTGCATCGGTTTCGCCATCCGTTTGGACTTTTGCTTTATAGCTTGTTTTTCAATAAAGCTTTCTTATTTTCACTTATCTGTTGTTGTACGTCTGGTTCATGGTTCCGTGACACATAGATAAATGATCCAATAAAAGTTTATTCCATGAATCCAAAGATAAAAAGCAATGTGTTAAATGAGTGATTCCTCCTACCAGTCCATGAAGTCTCTGTATATCACTGCTGCCTCAGCACGACTCCCTGATGTGAATCCCAGGGAAAGGAGAAAGCTGGCAGATGGAGATGGCATAGAGAAGCGGGTCCCAGCGGAGATAGGGGCTCACACGGTCCGGTGTGCGGCCGCTTCCTGGACCGGAGCCCACGCTGTGCTACGCTGATGCTGTGAGCGCCGAGGGATCGCACACTGATGACGTCACCGCTATCAGCGCTGTCAGCCGAGTGTGTGTCCGCGGCCGGCGGGGGAATCACCTGAAGGACGGGGAGCTTGGAGGAAGATGCTCGCTCGCTTCTACAGAGCCTCCCGATTGCCACAACGACATGTTTCGCTACATTGGTAGCTTTGTCACAAAGCTACCAATGTAGCGAAACATGTCGTTGTGGCAATCGGGAGGCTCTGTAGAAGCGAGCGAGCATCTTCCTCCAAGCTCCCCGTCCTTCAGGTGATTCCCCCGCCGGCCGCGGACACACACTCGGCTGACAGCGCTGATAGCGGTGACGTCATCAGTGTGCGATCCCTCGGCGCTCACAGCGGGCATCAGCGTAGCACAGCGTGGGCTCCGGTCCAGGAAGCAGCCGCACACCGGACCGTGTGAGCCCCTATCTCCGCTGGGACCCGCTTTTCTATGCCATCTCCATCTGCCAGCTTTCTCCTTTCCCTGGGATTCACATCAGGGAGTCGTGCTGAGGCAGCAGTGATATACAGAGACTTCATGGACTGGTAGGAGGAATCACTCATTTAACACATTGCTTTTTATCTTTGGATTCATGGAATTAACTTTTATTGGATCATTTATCTATGTCTCCTTTGGGGTAATTATCAGCTATTAACACACCTGAGCGCCATCCTTTAATTTCTCCTCATCACATCTACAAGCTATCCAATACTTAGGATTGGGCGAACAGTGTTTTTATGGATATTTGTGTTTTACATGTTTGCATGATATTTTTAGGAAACTACCCGTTGGAGTAGCGCCAGAACTCTTTCTTTGAGCTAATCAGTCTTAAAGGTGTATGCGCACCTTACCAAAAGAGAATGGTGGGGCGCATACACTTATGAAAGAGTAATTAGGGTACCCAAAGGTACCAGAACATTACAGGTATAGGAAACAGAGACAAGAAACAAATTGGGACTTCATATGAGGTGTGACCAGCTGAAAAATAATTGTAAACATGTCATAGAAAGACCAGATGGATAATAATAATCATTTATTTATTAAACGTCTGTAAACCAATTAACAGTAAACCCAAAGTGCTCACAAAAGAGATGTAACCCATGGTACTGGGATAAACATAATGATACACATGTGGATGTAACTGGTACAAGACAGTAACACAAAATAGTACAGTATTAGCCTGGTACAATCTAAAGGTAGTAGACATATAATAAGGTCATTGTAATTGATAGATTTGCCTGTGTTAAACTCAACGCGTTTCATGAGGATTCACTTCATCAGGCGTAGGCATAGTTCAAAATATCTAGGGAAGATATACATACATAAATAACAGTAATTCAAATGAATACGTGAACCTCAAACCCTATCACAGATGTAACTTAGAATTGAAAGTCAACTGTTTCAGAGGTCACATATCGTCCGGGGGTATGTCCAGTCTGGGAACTGAGGGAGCGAGGCCTGCGTGTGCCGGGCAGGGATGTAAAATTAATAGTGCAGTGAGGATCTCCATAAACGGATCTCAAAAAGCCTCCACTGACCATAGGAGTATAAATCTATAAAAATTACAAAATGTATATATAGTAGTAAAATAATATTGTTGGTTGTTACAAGAGTGAGGCTGTAGTTGAGATCCAAAGAACCAGAACCCAAAGAGAAGGGGGGGGGAGGGGGAAGAAATTAAAGCAAGTGATAAATGTATGATGATATGTGGGACAAACCCACATAATAACAAAGTGAGCCACACCTCATATAAAGTCTCGTTTCCTATGCATCAGGGATGGGGACTCTATTGGTCATGAGTCTCATATAAAGTCCCAATCTTTCTCTCTCACCTTGTTATATAGATATTTTTATTTTCTACTGATATGTCTCCTTATCATGTTTTTTTAGTATATCCCTGCTGGGTTCATTTTCAGCATGCGTCCCCTTTGTGTTCCCCATTGCCTAGTCCATCATTGGGGTCACTGTCTACTCCGTGGCTTTGCTCCTCCCTGGGAACTGCAATGCATTCCGGCCGCCTCCTTTCCCTCCCCCTCTTCCCTGACCCAGGTGGGCAGGCTCGCAGGCCCCACGTGGGGTTGGGGATTGGCCGCAGTGCATCGGCACCACACATTTCTGTGCGGGATGTGATGTCAGTTCTGGCGCCAGCATCCCGTCACGTGTTTTCCACCAATGCTTAAACAGGGAGGGCGTCTGGCGGCTTCAGTCAGCCCGGCAGCTTTCCACATGTTTAAGCACCAGCGTGACGCTGGGTGCGATCTCGGCTTTGGCCTCTGTACAGGTATAGACTTTTTTCTTGGCTCATTTCTCAATATTCTTACCACTCTTAATCTATCCTTGGCATTTACTTCATACGGCTGTGTTAGCCAGCACCAATACTTAAGACATCTTCCTTTCTTCTCCTTTTGGTATACTTTATTTTAACCAGGCATTTATTCTTCTGCTACCTCTAATTATCTCACTCTAAATTTTCACTTCCTTGGTGGTGATACATGTTACCTATTTACTTTCACACCCTTAGTGGCTCACTTTCTTATTATGTGGGTTTGTCCCACATATCATCATACATTTATCACTTGCTTTAATTTCTTCCCCCCTCCCCCCCTTTTCTTTGGGTTCTGGTTCTTTGGATCTCAACTAAAGCCTCACTCTTGTAACAACCAACAATATTATTTTACTACTATATATACATTTTGCCATTTTATAGATTTATACTCGTATGGTCAGTGGAGGCTTTTTGAGATCCTTTTATGGAGATCCTCACTGCACTATTCATTTCACATCCCTGCCCGGCGCACGCAAGCCTCGCCCCCTCAGTTTCCAGACTGGGCATACCCCCGGACGATATGTGACCTCTGAAACAGTTGATTTTCAATTGTAAGTTACATTTGTGATAGGGTTTGAGGTTCACGTATTCATTTGAATTACTGTTATTTATGTATATCTTCCCTAGATATTTTGAACTATGCCTACTCCTGATGAAGTGAATCTTCACGAAACGCGTTGAGTTTAACACAGGAAAATCTATCAATTACAATGACCTTATTATATGTCTACTACCTTTAGATTGTACCAGGCTAATACTGTACTACTTTGTGTTACTGTCTTGTACCAGTTACATCCACATGTGTATCATTATGTTTATCCCAGTACCATGGGTTACATATCTTTTGTGAGCACTTTGGGTTTACTGTTAATTGGTTTACAGACTTTTAGTAAATAAATGATTATATTATTATCCATCTGGTCTTTCTATGACATGTTTACAATTATTTTGCAGCTGGTCACACCTCATATAAAGTCCCAATTTGTTTTTTGTCTCTGTTTCCTATGCATCAGGGATGGGGGCTCTATTGGTCATGAGTCTCATATAAAGTCACAATCTTTCTCTCTCCCCTTGTTATATATCTAGGTATAGTCATATTAGGCTTCACATATATATTTTTTTACTTGGATTCTACCTACCAATATACCTCATGTGGTTTTGCATTCAATTTAGTAGCTCATTCAAACTCACTTTCCTGTGGGGTCATGAGGGTTTGGTGGTTGGCCCTTCCCCCTCCTTTTTGATTTTTTTAATTCTTCTTACTTTTTTTTTTTTATTGCTTATCCTTTTTTCTGTTATATGTATGTTTTGCACACATGTTCATGTTCACTATACATACATCTCACATTTTTTACACTTATTATTCCTTTCTTATTCCTTTCTTATCAACACCTAAGTGGTAGTTTTATGTCATGTTTACTAACACATAAGACACATTTTTCACAGCCAACACGTTGGAGGACTTGTTGGACTGCTCTCCATGCCCGCCATTCCATCCTGTTCTGTTTGCACTGCTGGGCCCTTCGAATCTCACAGCCACAGTTCCCGAGTCAGACATTTCCAGGTGACTACCATTAGGTTATCAGCATGTGATGTCTTGTAGATTTGTAAGCATGGGTTCCCTTTAGGCTGATAGCCAATGATTGCAATAACAGAATACATTTTATTATGTGTGTCATATATTCCTAAACTATTTCTACTATATAGACAATTGTGTATGTATCAACCCCTGAGGAAGGGACGCTATGTCACAAAACACACTGGGTTACATAGATGCAAGTTCACACCTATCATGGATTGATCATTGAACAGCTGTTCATGGCTACAAAAGTAATATGTATATGTTGACCAATCTGCTTGACCATAGGGCAATTATGTCACTGCTGATCTGTTGGAAATTGTATTTACCACAGGCAATTCGTGTTTCTTTGTATATTGTATTGGGATGGAGGCGTCTCACGGGGCACATCCAATCAGGCTTCTTTAGTTAGTCATTCAGAGAAGGCCTTGTTTTTTTCTTTCCAGTGAATACAAGGTGTTCTCTCATTGGACGAGATGGAGATCGTTACATCTCCTTCCCACCTCTCCACATCGCCCAATCAGAGAACGCTCTGCATTTATTAAAGGAGTGCAAAGCGTTCTCTGAATGGCACCCGTGGTGAACGAGTGATCCCATGTGGTACTATGCAGCAGGGCAGTCACACAGCGAGGATAACTGTAGTAGCGTAGGGTATACTTCACTGCCACAGGGATTAGCAAGGTATAGAATATACATACTTACATTGGGGTTGATTTACTAAAGCTAGAGAGGGCAAAATTAGTCACAATTCTGCCGAGAAACCAATCAGCTTCCAGGTTTTATTGCTAAAGCCTATTTAAACAAGCTGAGGTTAGAAGCTGATTGATTTCTCTGCAGAATTGTGACTAAATTTTCCCTCTCTAATTTTAGTAAATAAACCCCTTTGAGTCCAAGGTGGACCAATTTGACTATGCAAAAAAATAAATTGGAATTCAGCTTTAGATACTGGCAGCAGGTTTTGTGCCCCTCTTTCAAATTTTAACTGACCTGCATCCCCCAAAGCTGTCATTACTGACATGATTTCAAATGTACATGGTCCATCTCTGCCATCCATATCCTTGCTTTAATGCTTGCTGAGTCCCCAAAATAACACAAGCATGGGCTGTACATAGCAAGTGTCTGCATATCAACAATAACCATTTCCATATTAAAATCTGAACAGATTCCTGCCTGCAATCTGTAGACTACCTTCTCTCCGCATGATGAGGGAGTAAAAAGCAGAAATCTAGCCACATGCAACCATCTCCCCGGGATCTTTTTCAGCCCCCCCCCCCAAATTCTTACCTGAGCCTCATCTCGATCCAGCAATGTTTACAAGAGCCTTGCCTTTCTGGGGACTCGCACTCCTGACTGGCTTTTAACAACAGCGGGAGCCATTGGCTGTCAATCACAGACAGTGAGCCAATCAAGAAATAGAGGGGCGGGGCCAAGCTGCGGCTCCATGTGTGAATGGACACACAGAGCCGCGGGTTGGGAGCACACTTGCTTGGGTGACCCCAGAGCAAGCTGCTTGCTGTGAAGGCATCCGCCAGGAGGAAGGAACCAAGAGGACTGATGGGGGCTCAAAGAAGAGGAGAATTCAGGCTACTCTGTGCAAAAGCACTGCACACGGCAGGTAAGTATGACATGTTTGTTATTTAAAAAAAGAAAAAAATGAGACTTTAATATCGTTTAAGACTGGTTTGGTGATATCATGGGAGTCCTTCTCCCTGAACAGAGCTGCACTCACTTAATGACCTGTTAGTGTCACTCAGTCCAGGAGTGCAGTTAACTCAGGTTGCTTTATGACATGCTTTCTGGGGATGTGTTCATGAGAGCCTGGGCTCACAGGAAATTGAATAAATTATTCCAGGCATCACTTAAATTCAGGTGTTTTGGATTGAAGTAGAAATGGAAGACAGCACTGGAATATAAAGAAGGTGACTTATGCTTAACCACATTTATCAAGGGCCAGAATAGTATCTTTAGCATACTGTAGCTTTCACATTTTAATATGTTAAATACCTAAAAATGCAGCTTCCTATCTGCTTATTAATTTGGTTTACATTCAAATTCTAAGGAGTACATATTCCATGGTACCTTTCTGCCTGTAAGCAGTGATTTCTGTTTTGACTCCGACTGCTGGTATTCCTCCTCTCAGAACCTCTGTACTCAGCATTACCAACCGAAAATAGTGATTACGTGTCACAGAATTCAAGGAAATGTGTGGAGATCTTCACAAAGTAAATTTACAGTGGTCCCCAGCAGAGGAGAGCGCACCAGCGAAGCCAGGTGTCAAACCCCTTGAATGAAAGAACGCAACAAGGAATGTGTGGCCAAGGGTAAAAAGAAGACTCCAAAAGCAGTCACCTGGCCCTTGATAGTACTCAAGGCCAAATTCTGCTCAATACCTAGTTGAAGGAAGATTAAAACCCGAGCCACCAAAAAATATACTTCCAAGAGGTAGACTTCCTAGCCTTCAGCATAGTCCAAATCACCAACCCAGGTAAACCTCTATGCTACAGCACCTGGCTTTCAACAGCAAGGCCGTCAAAGCCAACGATCCTAAAGCAAAATGGAAGATAGGCCCTTGGGACAGCAGGTCCTCTCTGAGAGGCACCCTCCAAGGGACGTTGGTGACCAGGCGCACTAGGTAGGTGCACCAAGACCAGTGAGGCCAGTCTGGGGCCACCAGAATGACCAGAATGCTTTCAGGCTCGATCCTGCGCAGAAGTCACGGAAGAAGCTTGAGAGGAGGGAAAGCATAATTCAGACAATACAGGCCCCACAGGGCCACCAGAGCGTCTGCGGTGTCCGCCAGAGGATCCCAAGACCTTGTCGCAAACCTCGGTACATGCCAACAGGTCCACCTCAGGGGTGCCCCACCACAGACATATCAGATGAAACACGTCCAGATGAAGGGACCACTGCTGACTGAGATAGTCCGCCTGCCAATTTTACACACTTGGAATGTCTACGGCAGAGAGGGCTGGAACTAAGTGTCCTGCCCCCCGGAGTATGCCGGCTACCTCCAGAGCCGCCAACACACTTTTTGTTCCGCCCTGGTGATTGACATAAGACATCGCTGTGGCATTGTCCGACTGGATCCGTACCGGGAGCCCCCCGAGCACCCAAAGTTCCAAGACATTAATCGGTAGTCTGGATTCTTCCAGCGTCCAACAACCCTGAGCGTAGCTCAGCCCCATGACACCTCCCCACCCGGATAGACATCTGTTGTAACCACTGACCAATACAAGGGGAGAAAGGACTTGCCCTGCCGAAGAGTCGGAGAGCAAAACCACCAGACTAGCCACAGGTTTCCCAGCTCAGCAAAATCTGATTGTCCAGAGACTTTGGACACTTGTCCTATTTCACCAGGATCTCCCTCTGGAGGGACCTCGTATGGAACTGTGCAAACAGGACCCCCTAGAAGGTAGACACCATCAGGCCCACCACTCGCATGCAAGTCTAGAGGGAGGACCTCCTGCAGGACAGCAACAGATGAATCGCAACATGCAACTTCTGGAGTTTGTCCAGAGGAAGAAACACTCTGGCTAGAGCTGAATCCAGAGTCAGACCCAAATAATCCAATTTCCTGGACGGAATCAGGGCAGACTTCTGGTAGTTTAAAAGCCAACCAAACTCATTTTAAGGTCTAGATAGTGATCTTCACATCGTCCATCAAATGCAGAAGAGGCCCGGAAACCAACAAAGACGTCTTTGTAAGCCCCATATTAAATGTAAGGCCCAAAAATAATTTTAATTTGTCTAGTGTGAGACGACGCCAATGGAACATATGGACGTAGGGTGAATTGGGGCTGGAGGCAATAAATTGCTCTGCAAAGAGGTTTGTTTGGTCCACCATATACTGCAGCAAATCTTGTGGGAAAAACACATAGAAATAATCCAATTGTGAAAAATTTGTAGTGTTGGGCTGCACAGCTGGCTGTGCAGTGAAAGGGGGGATTATAGCTGACCTTGAGCTGGAAGGAAAGCATAAGAGGTTTGCAAGGGCATCGGGAAGGTAGGTTTGGGCCCAGATTCTTCTAGTTTGGTGTGTTATTCCAGTGCTGGTACTGGGCTCCTCTTCCTGGGGTCTAGCTCAGTTTGTGTTGGTGCTGTTGGGGTGTATAGTGCTGCTGGTAGTAGGCAGGTCTTCTGCTCTTGTTCTCATTCTTTTAGGAGGACTGTTTCCTCCTCTGATTCACTCCCCGATTCACTACTCTCTACTGGCTCGAATTCTGAACCAGAATCAGATGATGAGAGCTACCAGTTGCTCTCATCATCTGACATAGTAAGGATTGTATATGCCTCCTCAGATGTAAAAAATCTTTTGGACATTGGTATTGATGTATAAGAAAGATATTAATAAATTGCTTTATAACAAAGCAGCACTAATATCAGTAGCGCAAGGATGATGGTACCCTCTACCTACATCCAGTGAGACACAGCCAGCGGTAAACAGTACGTATGTAAATACTTCAACTTCAGCTGATATTTAAACACAACTCTGCAATCCCTTATTCTGTGCACAAAAAAATATATATATATATATATATAAAACATGTAAATTGAATATCTAATTAAATGAACATCCAATATAAGATTCATAAAAGTTCATAAAAAGTCCAAATGCTTAATATAAAACTTCACGTTCATCAGCAGGGTAATGTAAGCATTCCGTCAGATTTAAAGGGAGTCACCATTACGTTCCACCACCACCGTGTTGAGACAGAGGGAATGGCCACTCACCAAATCACCATGCCTAACCATTCACATGAAATAATCTCACAAAGCTTATTAACAGCGGATCAGTCTATGGTAATCCTTTAAACATTAATCCTTCTTGCAGACTCCAATGATGGTATTCCCCTCATAAGGAAAGACGGGCCGCCAATAGCGTGATAACGTTTTAACACATGGATTTATTGAAATAAAATAATGCACTCTTTTGTAAAACATATACATAGAAGCATGTAAACAGCATCAGAAGTCACCCCTTGTCTGGTGTTAGCTCCACGCCGAACACCAGGACATATTGGGAGTTTTCCTCTCTGTGTATGTTCGTTGTATGGACGCCGTCTAGCCATGCCTGTGAGACAGATCACTGATGCCAGTATTGATGGCCTGTGTGACAAGTCACTGATGGCGGTATTGATGGCCAATGTGACAGGTTACCAAAGGCGGTACTGATGGCCTGTGTGACAGGTCATTGAGGGCAGTACTGATGGCGGTACCAATTACCTTGGTGACAGGTCACTGATGGCAGTACTGATAGCAGTACTGATGGTGGTTCTGATGGCACGTGTGACAGGTCACTGATGGCGGTACCGATTGCCTTGGTGACAGGTCACTGATGGCAGTACTGATAGCTGTACTGATGGCCTGTGTGACAGGTCACTGATGGCAATACTGATGGCGGTAGCGATTGCCTTGGTGACAGGTCACTGATGGCAGTACTGATAGCGGTACTGATGGTGGTACTGATGGCCTGTGTGACAGGTCACTGATGGTTCAAAAGTTCTGCCATGAACCGAACAGGGGGTTGTTTGTCCTATTTCTACTTATCAGACGTTTTCCCGTATATGCCGTCAAAACCTTTGGCACAGTACCTCGTGGCACTGCAAATACACTGACAACTTCAGTCACAGAGGCACCAGGTAAGCAGGCACTAACAATGTGCCCTCAGAAACTTAGTAAGCTCTGACATGACTTCACATTACCGGCAGGGCACATAGTAAATGATGAAAGTAAGGCTTTCCACCTGTTATATAGGTGTCTCATTGCACAACGGAAGCAAAAGAATGTTACGTTACTCTTGCTTTTAATATTTTATAGTATTTTCATATTTTTGTCAAACACACGCACATAAATATATATATATATATATATATATTATATTATATTATATATATATATATATATAAGCTTTAAACAGCAGACCCAATTATATCTTTAAATAATGTACTAGAGTGATATACAGTATATGCAATGTGCCCATTTCCAAAACCAAACAACCAGAAAAATAGAGAATAGTTTAAGCCCACCTTGCTTTAGTATCTTTGGGAGGTATACTGTGTTTGTGCCCAACACAATTACTGACACCTATGGCATTCGGAGGAGGAAAGACAGCAGACAATTCCTGATACTTAAAAAAGGACAGGTGCATTAGTCGACAAAAGCCCCCTCCTTCTCAGCCTTTTATAGTAGAATCCTTCTAAACAATCTACGGGCCTGGTGCCCTTTATCTGTTTTTGCAGCCACCATACAAAATCAGGCAAAGGTCTTTAGAAGGCAGATACATGAAAGTACATCTGTCTTAAATTCTGCCACATGTTTAAAACTGAGCAAGAACCTTGTTAACATCAAGCTCCTTAAAAAAAAAAAAAAAAAAATGTTTGTTCGTAAGGGTGGTGTGGGGTTCTTGTGGTCAGATTACCTGCAAATGATTAGTGAAGTTTTTCTTTAATGTTCAGGTTCTGAGCACCATCAGACTGAGTTTCTCTAACCTCAGAATCTCTTGTAACACTGCCATCAGAGACCTTTAGACTACTACAATCACTTCTACAATCAGAGACATTCATGTGAACTCATAATGCCTTTCACTTGCACTTTATGATCTGGCTTCCATTAATGTAGAGAAAAGGGCAGAATGTTGTAAGAGCAGGCAGCCATACTCCAGCCTTGCAGGTTCTACTGGAGTTCGCTGCTGATGTGAAAGCTATCATTTTATCAATTTTTAGCACACTTCGAAGTTTACTACCTACAATGTACCTCTGGCTTAGCAGAATTGTTTGACTATAGCTACCCAAAGGCATTTCACAGCAGTCTGGAAAAAAGAAAAAGGCATTTTCATATTTGCAAACGTTTCCAGAAAAATCATTCAGTAAAACTGGACATCTACTGTTGGATGAGCCATTTCTTCATGTTTATTTTTCCAACAAACAACTGTTCACAATATGCATGCACATTTCCTGTTCATGGAGGCATCATCTGGCTCTGTTGTATGGCATTATCTCAATTTTTTTTTTCCAATAGTGAAAATCTTTACAGTTAATGGAAAAGATCTCACATATAATATATGGTTCAGCGTAAGTTTGTTGAGCACTTTCTTCTGATACTCAAAGTCTAACTTTACTGTGTTCCACGCCAGACCCATTCAACTGGTTTTCCACCATGGCATTCCACAGACCTCCCATAGGTAAAACGTCTCTATATTGTTATATAAGCTTTTACAGCACTATCATTGGGGTTTTATTACAACACTAACAAAATAGGTGCACAAAGAGAGAAAAACTTAAAGGAATTGGACATAAAAGCCAGTTTTAAAAATTTAGAATAGACCTCAACCATACAATTGAAAAAAAAAGAAAGAAAAGCATTTCAATTTATTAAAAGCAGTTACACAAAATGGCTTATAGGAACCTACAGATGTGAGGTGATCATCATCGAAAACGTTGTAGTAGACATACTGTTTTCAACATTGGGGATTTTTTTGCTTGCAACAAGAGAAGTGAGGCTCAATAACTGGAGGTAAGGAAAAAAAGCAAGATTATTTCTTTGGGAAGGGTTTACCACTGGGGTCGCATCTACAGTATACTGCCAGTGGATGAATTAAGATACCATCATCTATCAAGTGCTTTGGACATTAGTGGCCTAAATGTAACTTGTGATTCACAAAGTTCAGTGTGGCTTTTTGAATTTTTTAGTCATGGTCGAACAGCCTTTAAGTGTACCAACCTGAGCCTTCACATAGGGTCTAAACTTAGTTGTGAACTCTCATACCCACCCACCAGAAGGAGGATTTGGGAACTTTTTCACTTGGTCTGGCCAATACATTTTTAGCTTGTGGAGTCTTAAACACTGAAATTGATGATGTATAACCTGGTACTGTGTGTATATAGCATTTACAGTATAGATCCTAGTGCCTAGTAAAAAAAGAATGCCGCTTTTTCATCCTTCAAATGAATCAGTTTTGTCTAAAAACGTGTCCTTATATTTCAATGAATAATAGACATTGAACAGCTAACAACTGTTATGGAACACTGAAAGTGCATTGACATACATTAATATTACATCCAAATGTTCTGTTCATATTCATGTGCAAGACAAAACTGATCAGAACTTTTAACATTCTCAATAGCCAAGGACAGTATATGCTCTGAATCTAAAAGAATCGAAGAATAATCTAAAACTGCTGCATAAATTAGTATTTTTTTTTAAATCACAGTTCCACCACTTACTAATCTCACTGTAATGTCAACCAAAGCGAACATCTAAAACCGAAACCTTTTTTTTTCTCTCACGTTTAGATGGAGTATGGAACAGTGAAAATCCCGGTCACATTTCTTTTTTATTCTTTGTTACTTAGTGAAGGTTTTACTTCTCTTTCTGTTTCGAGACACGTGTAGAAGTGAAAAGAAATATTTCCAATTCAGCTGGTTCAGCTAATTTCCTAATACAAATCAAAATGTTGGATTTCTCTTAAGCTGATGAGACAATGATGAAAATTTTGCCGGTTCAGCAGGGACCATCCAAATTTTAATCAGTGTTTAGGCTCCCCTGCTCAACAGAAGTCGACTTCTGTCGAATGTACATACTGAAAAATGTTTTATCAATCATCAGTTGCTGTCAGAATACAATGTCTCAGCAGGGGGTTTCCATTATCCATCTCATCTGTGTAATATATAGACAACTTTTTAACATATTAAAGGATGGCTGCCAATTTTTAAGCAGAAGAGAACCCACCCAGGGTCAAAAGAGGGTGCTAAGAAAACATGGTTAACGGTCTCTGGCTCCTATCAATGTGACTTTAAGGCATGCAGGTACTGACTGTAAGGAACTCAATAAGGTCTGGTTCACACTGGAACACCCATGTTTGCATGCACGCTTTCTCAGGCGGTCCCTCACATTCTGGTTTTGGGAGCTCATTCATTTGAATGGGCTGCAAAATGCACTGAAACATGCAAAAAGTAGTGTAAGCACTGCTTTTCAAAATTACACTGTACCAAACCACGTTACTGTGAGATTAACAATTAATTGGCACCTGTGTGTGTATATACCTAGCTTAAAGTGGTTCTAAAGCCTAAACATAAAGCATTCCTTGCATTAAGGTAAAAAATGTTTAGGCATCAGCATCCCCCTCACCCTCCCTTTTAGTTACCTGAGCCCTCATTCAGAGTATGTTAGGTGGGCCATTCAAAACCCATAGAGTCGCACAGAGACTAATGTTTATGTGAACCCCAAAGTACACAGAAAAATCAATAGTCCTCCCCTGTACATACTGCCTACCATCATACCCTCTGCACTCCTCTCCTCTACATACTGGCAGCCATCATATTGCCCACACTCCTCTCCTATACATACTGCCCACTGTCATACCCTCCACACTCCTCTCCTGTACATGCCACCCACTGTCATACCCTCCAAACTCCATTCCTGCACATACTGCCTGACATCATATCCTCCACACTCCTCTCCTGTATATACTGTGTCGTCAAACCCTCCACACTCCTCCCTGTACATACTTCCCCTGTCATACTTTTGGCCATTCTGGGACAGTCACATTAGTGAAACTGTGCTAATTGACATCCACATCAGAGGAAAAGAATCCAGACTCTAAGGTCCGTGTAGTAGATGTAGATGTACAGCTAGGCAAATATTTAATCCACTCAGGAAATAACTGATGAGATTTACTGCATCTGCATCCACTACAGTATAATAATATACATTAATATAAGTATAGTCTGCGTCTGAAGTTTGAAGAAGAGCAAAAACACGTAATTATTGAGCTTTGCAAATTTGCTCACGTATTATCCAGAGGTAAAAGAAATATTGCAGATTAGCCTGCGGTGTAAACTGATCTCCTCACTATAAATATCAGATCAGAAATATAGCAGGTGCCATTACTGACCCTTACTTTAAGGATTTGTGTCAATGGGTTTTTGTTTACTTCATGTGGGTTTTAAATTCCAAGTCAAGTCTCTGAGAATGCAGAACCTCAATGAAGGTCACGTCAATAAATTCTGAATGATCCCAGAGGAGTCTCAAACTTATACCATTGAAATAAGACCAAAGCCTGTCCACCCAGGCCCTAATAATACCAGATGTCGGCTGGCTAGGATCAGGATCACCTGCTGTATACCTCTCCTGTGGTTAGAAGCTCTCATGACAGCCATGCAACTAACATTTTCTGAAAGAAGTCAAATGGCGCCCAACATGTTTCCCTAAGGACAGGTTTCAATTAGGCCAGCTTTATACTAATACACATGAGTACCACGTACACAGAAGCACATTGGACACAAGTATTCCAAGTCTGTTTTGGGGCTGGTCCAGTTCATGTCTGATGGGCCTCCAATAGGGATAGTTTAGAGCAGAATGGGCCCATTGGAAAATCTGTGGTCACCCATCTCTTTGACTGACATTGATAGGGAGGACATTAGACACCAGCTGCCTACAAGTTCACCCTCCCTTGTGAAATTACAGCTTTTACTAAATGTGCTATCCTCCAATTTACATCAACACATAAACAAACACACACCAAAATGCAGTGCGTTCAGGCAGGCGGGAGGGTGGTGGGGATTGGAGGGAGACCAGGGCAATTTTTTAATGAATAGACATAGGTACCACAACGCATGTGTGCAGATAAGCTATGGGTGTCAACACACATGATAATGCATGTATATGTGTGATTTGGCCCTTCATGTTAGCCAGCTAGAGCCCTTTGTGAGCTGCATGAAATTTAATTATAAATGGTTGTTATCCTTTAAGGGGAGAGTCAAGGCACCAGAATAAAGACATACAGTAAAAAACTCCATAAAGTCCTCTACTAAAATCAGGTCATATGGTCCATCTACTAAAATCGGATAACACGATCTATCTACTAAAATCAGATCACAAGATCTGTCTACTAAAATCAGGTCACATAATCTGTCTACTAAAATCAGGTCACATTACCTGTCTATTAAAATCAGGTCACTAGATCTAATTTACTAAAATCTATCCACTAAAAATATCTCGATTTTGCTGCCCTACTTTCTATTTCAAATGATGAAGTCTTGGAGAGGTTCCAGTCTGTAATATGTGATGTAGTCACTGGTAGGATCTCTCCTCTACAGACCTTTTTGGTAGATATGACCAATGGAGGTCCCTTGTTGTATGTTGGCCTCTATGGGCACAGGCACTGATATCATGGAGGGTCCATCTGGAGAGTACAGTCTGAGCCATAGTGGCACTGCAACTGTCTTCATCACTGCCATTTTATCGCAGTATCATCACCACAGTCAATAGGAACAGATCCTAAGATCGGGACCAAGATTTTCTGCCTACTATAGCATGCATGCTGATGGCAGACAAATAATGGATGCAGTAAGGTACATTGATTAGGTACAAAGATTGCTACTAGAAGAGAAATGCCTTATATTCCACTTTAACTGGACACACCATGCTTAATATTCCTGAAAGATCGTATAATAAATATTTCATTGCACTTTTTGTATTTGACATTTACCTGTGAAACCTCAGTCAGGTGATCTGCTGCTTTAAATGATCTTCCAGAACGTAACACAGAACAGTAAAAATGTGAGCTATTTAGGAAAGATAGTGGAGACATGAGAGGTGAGAGGAGTGGGGAATGGGGATAAGGGAGATGATTGGGGAGACCGAAGAAGGATCTGGGGTGGCGTGGGAGGTGAGTGGTGAGTGAGGGGAGAAGAGTGTGAAGAGGGATGATATGGGAGTGGGGACAGAGAAATAGGGAGTGGAGAGAGAAATGAGAAGTGAAAGGAGTTTGGAGACATGAGAAGGGTCTGGAGTAGGGAGAGAGGAGAGGGAGGTGATAAGTAGAGTTGTGTGAAGATGGAAGAGGAAAGAGAAGTATGGCGAGAACACTAAAGTGTTACCATCCACTAGCATAACTTCCTATGCATAACCACTGCTGAATTTAGCTTCATACGTAAATCAAATAGAATTCTTTGTATTTTTTCTGTATGCACAATAATGCTGAACAAATGTTCATGTGAAGTTATGTTCTAATCCAAGAAATATATTTGTTCGGGTATTTTTAATAGAAAAGGGTAAGGGTCCTGTCTGCTTGTGGCTTTATTTATGGTTTGAACGTGTCTTCTGACTAAAATGAATTGAAATGAGCGATCCCTGTGATGTCACAACGGGGCAACTTCTTACCTATGCATACAAGTACCAAACACATTCAGGCACATCAGATGCAAGGGTCGTGAAGCGTTTTGGGGTTGGACCAGAACATTTCTAATGGGCCACAAATAGAGATGAATTAAGGCAAAATGGGCCCATTGGAAAAGCTTTGCCCACCCCTATTACTTTGTCTGACAATGATGAGGAATACAGTTTACCTACAGAATCCACCCCATTAGACACCAACTGCCTACAAGTTTATTCTCCTTTGTTCATTGACAGCTTTGACCAAATGCACTATCGCCCTTGTTTACTTTAGGAAATACATTAGGAAATACAATGTAGTACGGTGGGAGTGGAGGAGGGTGGTCAGGGACATTTTGTGATGAATGGACACGGGTACCACAATGCAAATGTGAGGATGCAATATCCTCACTATCCTCACTATCTTCATTCAAGGAAGTTGTTATTTCTTCTTCCTGCCATTTATATACTTTACACATGGCGTATTTCTTCTTATCCCTTTGGTATCTTTTGATCTTTTTTTAATTTTAATCTCATTCTCTAATTTTCCTAAAAACTCCTGTAGCTTTTTGGCCTTACTTTTATATTTATTACTATCAACATATGGTAACATGCTGTCCTCTAGCCACCAAAGGAAAGGCCTTCATTAAGGACAGTAAGGATATTATTAATCAACTCAGAAATGTGGACATAAATAATTCCAGTCTACTGGCAACAATAGATGTGGAATCATTATACACTAATATTAAACAGACAGATGCTTTAGCAGCAGTAGCATGGGCACTTAAAAACCAATCAGAGCTTAAATTAAAGCAAAGGAAATTTATATTGGAGGGATTAAAAATAGGGAAACAATTTCTTTTGGCACAAACACCAGAATTACAAACAAATAAATGGGGTAGGCATGGGCATTAAACATGCACCAAGTGTGGCCAACATATTCCTAAACAAGTGGGGGGAAGAAATATTTGGTAAACATTGGCCCCAAATATCACTATACAAAAGATTTATAGATGACATTATCCTTATATGGAATGGGAAAAAAGAGAAATTGGATGACTTTTGTAGAATTTATTGACATCAATCAATATGGAATAAAATTCACGGTAAATATAAATACTGATTATTAACTATTTGGATCTACTGATATTAAGGCAGGGCTTGACAAATTTGCCTGAAATCTAGGAGCCAGCTAAAAAAGTTAGGAGCCAGTTTTTTTTTTTTTTTTGTTTTTAAACTAACAACCAAGCTTTATTTAATAAAACGGATACTAAATTTACACATAAACAAGAACAAGAACCCCACTCTCCTCTATAGCGCAATTGGATGGAAACAGACTGTCTCTTTCCATCCGATGCCATCTGATCCGATCCACGGGATAGATAGAAAATAGAACCACTATCTGTCTGTTTTTGGCGGGCAGGGTCAGATGGCGGCAGATTACTGCTCCATAGAGGAGACTGAACGGTCCGATCAGGTCTGCCTGAAAAACTGACAGGCGGACCTGATCAGACAGCCTGTGTGAAAGGGGCCTTCGGCTGTGGCACGGCGATGAGGGAAAAAAAAAAAAAAAAAAGGAAAAACATTTTTTTATTTTTTTTTAATAATTAAAAAAAAAAAAAAAAAAAAAAAAAATTATTATTTATTTTTTTTACATTTAAAAAATAAATTAATAATAATAACCACACTCCCTGTCCACTTACCTTTAAGCAAAGGTAACTGGACAGAGAGATGAAGCCTTAAAAAAATTCCCTCTCTTCTCCTCTTTGGCATTGAGAACATGCATTACTCCCGGCCACCACAAGAGGGCGCCAGTTCCCCTAGCTTCTCATCTCACAGAAGAAGGCCGAAAAGCCGGGGACTAAATTTTTGGACGCCGCGGAAGTCCGTGAACTCGAAGAGGAGGTGGGGGGCGCAAAAGGGACAGAACACATCCTGCAGGGCACCCCAGGCGCCAGGTCGCTAATTCTAGTCGCAAATGCGACCTGGCGCCCGGGATTTGTCGAGGCCTGTATTAAGGAATAACAGATTAAATACCTGGACATATTTCAAGGACACGGATAGAAATGGATATATTTCGTATAACAGTTGTCCCCACCCACAATGGAAAACCGCAATACCCAAGGGGCAATTTATCCGGATATGGAGGAATTGCGACCAAATAGAGGATTATTGGGCCCAAACAGATGTATTGATAGAGAGATTTGTCAATAAAGGCTACAAGAGGGAAATGTTAGAACACACAAGAAAGAAAGTGGGGATCTAAGCAGAGAGTCTATGCTGATTGACAAACCAAAAATACAGAGAGAAATAGATTAAGAGGCTTTTGTGACAGGGTTCAATACAGGGAACTAGAAAAAAACTATAAAAAGTATTGTCCAATTATATGTAAAGATCCACATGTTAATAAAAGACTGACTAACAAGCCCAAAATTATTTATAGATAAGCACGTCAAATTAGGGACAGTATAGTCAAAAAGTGTGCCAGACCCTCCTAGAAAAATCTATGTGCTGGAGTGCAGTTGTTGTCTCCAGTACGTAGGGGGAATGACTAGACAGTTATCAGTGAGAATAGGTGAACATATTATTAATATAGTTAAAGGATTTAGACACCATAGTGTGTCTAACCATTTTAGGCTTAAACATAATAAGGACCTCAGCAATTTGAGATTTTATGCAATAGACAAAATAGATATAAATTGGAGAAATTCAAATCTTAGGAGAGAGGTATCATGCAATGAAACATATTGGCTTTATAGGTTAAACACTTTCAAATCTCAGGGTTTGAACATAGAAATTGATTCAAAATAGTTTTTTGGCGACTAATAATTTTAATATAGTTTTATGTGTTTTGTAGCAATGTAGCAAATCCAACATTGTTTACAATTTTGAATGAATAGTGTTGAATGTGTTTCATATAATTAGGATTGTGTATTGTACAATTACATCCAGCCACCCCATTCTGGTAACAAATTGTAGGATACAAGCAGAGGATTAATATGGCATGAAGAATGATATATAGCAAGATATAGATGGATATGTAACGAATGGGCTATATAGTATCGGGTGAATGAATAGTTAAAATGGCGGATAACATACTTCCGACCTGTATGGCGATCTATACATTTCCGGTCCGCTGAGACGTAACTTAACCTCTAGTTTAGGGAACCTGGCGGTTTATGCATGTCCAGTTTGCGGGGATCCTTATGGAGGATACTTAGTGCTCAAACTAAGGACATAAATACCTATACCTAGATGACGCCACTAGATTCCTAATGACTAGGGTTGAGCGAACACCTAGATGTCCGTGTTCGACGGGTTCGGCCGAACTTTAAAAAAAAGTCCGGGTCCGTGTCCCGGACTTTTACCGAACTTTTCCCGGACACCGAACCCCATTGAAGTCAATGGGGACCCGAACTTTAAGGCACTAAAATGGCTCTAAAACACCAAAGGAAAGGGCTAGAGTGCTGCAAATGGCAGCAAAACGTAATTAAGAGCATGGCAAGTGCTCTGCAAACAAATGTGGATAGGGAAATAACTTAAAACAACAAAAAAAAAACAGAAAAATAAAACAATGTTCTTCTTCATCTCTGAAGGACGAGGCCCATATGGAGTAGGAGGGAGGTTGAGGTGGTGGTGGATGTGGCGGTGACATAGGCGTGCGCACAGGGTGTGCTGGGTGTGCCTGGGCACACCCTAATCACCTAGGGCACATAGCATTGCCAGTGAGGAGATGGGAAAGATCTCCCTGGGACCTGCTCTGCTCTATTTCTCCTTGCCTACAGGTACATGGCCCCGATACATTACTCTCCCTGCTGGCAAACACATGCATGTGTATTTCAACTTTGGGGTGCACACCTTAATGCAATAGGCTGCGCACACCTATGGGCGGTGTAGGTGGAAGCGGCGGTGGAGGAGGACCAGGGCCGGATTAACAGCATCATGGGCTTGGTGCTGAGGATTTTGAAGGGCCTTAAGGGCCGTGCCTTGCCATGCACCCAGAGGAGGAAGGGTGCAGCCATGCATGCCTAATTCAACATGGGATGCTGTCTCTGAAGCCCATAAACACATCCATGCATCGCCAACTGTCCCTCCTTGTCCGGCCTTCACGCTGTGTGGGGAGGTTCTGAGGGTGCTGCCTGGGGAAGCGAGCATAGAAGCCAGACTTCTGTGTTTACAAGTGACAGAAGAGCGGTAACAGTGAATATGGCCAACCCGGGGCCTATATAAAAGGTAGGGGCCTGGAGCTGCAGCTCCAATAGCCCCTACATTAATCTGGCCCTGAGGAGGAGGACGAGGTAGCCAACACTGCTTCTTTTCAAAAATTTTAAATGAGGGTACACCCCAAAAGAGTGAGAAAGAGCAAAAATGGAACAATGGGTGGGTAAGGTCGGTATCCATTGCTATTCTGCATAAGGTACGGAAAAGTCCCGTGGGATCCATGCCTGGTTCATTTTAATGAACGTGAGCTTGTCCACATTGTCTCTGGACAGGCGGCTGCGCTTGTCTGTTATAACGCCCCCAGCCGTGCTAAATACCCGTTCAGATAATACACTGGCTGCAGGGCACGCCAGCACCTCCAAGGCGTAAAGGGCAAGCTCAAGCCATGTGCCCAATTTGGAGACCCAGAAGTTGAAGGGGGCAGACCCGTCATTCACTACATGTAGGCGTGTGCACACATACTGCTCCACCATGTTGGTAAAATGCTGCCTCCTGCTAAGACGTTCCATCTGAGCTGCTGGTGCTGCTGTTTGTTGTGGCGTGCTGACAAAGCTTTTCCACATTTCGGCCATGCTAACCCTGCCTTCTGAGGTGCTGGCGGTGCCCTGGTTGCGTTGGCGACCTCCTCCTCCTCCTCCTCTGCCTTGTGCTTCCACTGTGGCCCCGCTGTCAGATGGGAATGCCAGCAGCATGGCGTCTACCAGCGTGCGCTTGTACTCGCGCATCTTGCGATCGCGCTCCAGTGAGTGAATTAAGGACGGTACGTTGTCCTTGTAACGGGGATCCAGCAGCGTGGCCACCCAGTAATCAGCACAAGTTAGAATGTGGGCAACTCGGCGGTCGTTGTGGAGACACTGCAGCATGTAATCGCTCATGTGTGCCAGGCTGCCCAGAGGCAACGAAAGGCTGTCCTCTGTGGGAGGTGTATCGTCCGTGTCCTCTGTATCCCCCCAGCCACGCACCAGTGATGGCCATGAGCTGGCCTGGGTGCCACCCTGCTGTGAACATGGTTCCATCTCCTCCTCCAGCTCCTCCTCCTCCTCATCCTCCTCATCCTCCAGAACTGTGCCCCTGCTGGACAATTGCGTCCCTGGCGTTTGCGTGTGCAGGAACCCACCCTCGGAGCCCCTTGCGAATGACTGCCCTGAAAGCCTTGGAAATGTTACCTCTTCATCCTCCTCCTCCTCCTCATCCTGTGCCACATCCTCTTCCATCATCGCCCGAATTGTTTTTTCAAGGAGGCATAGAAGTGGGATAGTTAAGCTGAGAACGGCGTCATTGCCACTGGCCATGTTGGTGGAGTACTCAAAACAGCGCAACAAGGCACACAGGTCTCGCATGGAGGCCCAGTTAAACTAAATAGCGGAATAGAAAATATGATCCAAAAAAAGTGTATGTATATCACACGTACACAACCACACTGGGCCCCAATTACTATTGTTTGTACCCCTAAAAGGCTAGATGAGGAGTAGGGGGAGTATGGAACAGGCAGCACCCTCAAACCTTCAGAAGTATGAGATGAACCCCAACAACTTGGAAAGGTGGATCTCTCTCACACGTACCGACACAGACTATCCCCCAATTTAACTGATCCCCAAAGGTTTTTGATTAAATAGCGGAATAGAAAATATGATCCCAAAAAAGTGTATGTATATCACACGTACACAACCACACTAGGCCCCAATTACTATTGTTTGTACCCCTAAAAGGCTAGGAGTAGGGGGAGTATGGAACAGGCAGCACCCTCAAACCTTCAGAAGTATGAGATGAACCCCAACAACTTGGAAAGGTGGATCTCTCTCACACGTACCAACACAGACTATCCCCCAATTTAACTGATCCCCAAAGGTTTTTGATTAAATAGCGGAATAGAAAATATGATCCCAAAAAAGTGTATGTATATCACACGTACACAACCACACTAGGCCCCAATTACTATTGTTTGTACCCCTAAAAGGCTAGGAGTAGGGGGAGTATGGAACAGGCAGCACCCTCAAACCTTCAGAAGTATGAGATGAACCCCAACAACTTGGAAAGGTGGATCTCTCTCACACGTACCAACACAGACTATCCCCCAATTTAACTGATCCCCAAAGGTTTTTGATTAAATAGCGGAATAGAAAATATGATCCCAAAAAAGTGTATGTATATCACACGTACACAACCACACTAGGCCCCAATTACTATTGTTTGTACCCCTAAAAGGCTAGGAGTAGGGGGGAGTATGGAACAGGCAGCACCCTCAAACCTTCAGAAGTATGAGATGAACCCCAACAACTTGGAAAGGTGGATCTCTCTCACACGTACCAACACAGACTATCCCCCAATTTAACTGATCCCCAAAGGTTTTTGATTAAATAGCGGAATAGAAAATATGATCCCAAAAAAGTGTATGTATATCACACGTACACAACCACACTAGGCCCCAATTACTATTGTTTGTACCCCTAAAAGGCTAGGAGTAGGGGGAGTATGGAACAGGCAGCACCCTCAAACCTTCAGAAGTATGAGATGAACCCCAACAACTTGGAAAGGTGGATCTCTCTCACACGTACCAACACAGACTATCCCCCAATTTAACTGATCCCCAAAGGTTTTTGATTAAATAGCGGAATAGAAAATATGATCCCAAAAAAGTGTATGTATATCACACGTACACAACCACACTAGGCCCCAATTACTATTGTTTGTACCCCTAAAAGGCTAGGAGTAGGGGGAGTATGGAACAGGCAGCACCCTCAAACCTTCAGAAGTATGAGATGAACCCCAACAACTTGGAAAGGTGGATCTCTCTCACACGTACCAACACAGACTATCCCCCAATTTAACTGATCCCCAAAGGTTTTTGATTAAATAGCGGAATAGAAAATATGATCCCAAAAAAGTGTATGTATATCACACGTACACAACCACACTAGGCCCCAATTACTATTGTTTGTACCCCTAAAAGGCTAGATGAGGAGTAGGGGGAGTATGGAACAGGCAGCACCCTCAAACCTTCAGAAGTATGAGATTGTGTTCACTGTACCCCACAAAGATTGAGTTCACTGCACCCCACAATGATTGTGTTCACTGCACCCCACAAAGATTGTGTTCACTGCACCTCACAAAGATTGTGTTCACTGTACCCCCCAAAGATTGTGTTCACTGCACCCCACAAAGATTCTGTTCACTGTACCCCACAAAGATTGTGTTCACTGCACCCCAAAAAGATTGTGTTCACTGCACCCCAAAAAGGATGTTGTTCACTGCACCCCAAAAAGGATGTTGTTCACTCCACCCCAAAAAGATTGTGTTCACTGCACCCCACAAAGATTGTGTTCACTGCACCCCAAAAAGATTGTGTTCACTGCACCCCAAAAATGATTTTGTTCACTGCACCCCAAAAAGGATTTTGTTCACTGCACCCCAAAAAGGATGTTGTTCACTCCACCCCAAAAAGATTGTGTTCACTGCACCCCAAAAAGATTGTGTTCACTGCACCCCACAAAGGATTTTGTTCACTGCACCCCAAAAAGATTGTGTTCACTGCACCCCAAAAAGGATGTTGTTCACTGCACCCCAAAAAGGATTTTGTTCACTGCACCCCAAAAAGATTGTGTTCACTGCACCCCACAAAGGATTTTGTTCACTGCACCCCACAAAGATTGTGTTCACTGCACACCAAAAAGGATTGTGTTCACTGCACCCCAAAAAGATTTTGTTCACTGCACCCCAAAAAGATTGTGTTCACTGCAGCCCAAAAAGATTGTGTTCACTGCAGCCCAAAAAGATTGTGTTCACTGCAGCCCAAAAAGATTGTGTTCACTGCAGCCCAAAAAGATTGTGTTCACTGCAGCCCAAAAAGATTGTGTTCACTGCAGCTCACACACAGAAAAATGGATGTGGATCACTGACACCTGCCTATCTCCAATCCCACACCACACAGCAATATCGATTGTAGTTTGTAGAACACAGTTTCCCTAAAATTCAGCAGACTCTGTCCCTAACAGGATTGAGAAGAGATCGTAGATCAGGATTGAGTGCAGACCCCACCCCCCACACAGCAATATCGATTGTAGTTTGTAGAAGACACTGACCCTATAATTCAGCAGACTCTATCCCTAAAATGCCTACAACTCGCCCTGCCTAAACACTCCGACCTGTCCCTCAATTCTATCCGGACACAAATGGTTTTTTCCTGCCTATCTTTCCCTAATCAGCAGCCAGCACGTTGATGTGTGCTCTGTCCCTGAATCTAAGCAGCATAATGACGCCGCTGCGGCTGCCTCGAACTTATAAAGACTTGGTCACATGCTTCAGACGGCCAATCACAGCTACTGAGACATTTGCAGGCATGGCTGGGATGGCTTAAGGCACACCAGTTAAACGATTGTTGATTGGCTGTTGAAAGCCCGCCATGAAAAGAGCGCCAAAGCATGCAAAACCCGGAAATAAAACGACCGAACACGGATTTTTACCCGAACATACAGTAAAGTGTCCGTGTCCGTGTTCGGGTACAAAAAATCCAATTATTCGGTACGAACACGAATAATACAGTCCGTGTTCGCTCAACACTACTAATGACGCATCTTAATGCGAAACATGTCGAGGCATAGTGGCGCAATACACACATGATCCCTTTGGTTTGTGTACAACACAGCTGAGAATTGGAACACAATGTGGCGGCGCATTTTCAGATTTGGTTTGCTGGATAGACTTTGTGTAGGTCGGAGGGCACTAGTAAATGTGAGTTGGCATTTTTAACATTTTTATTGTAAACTTTTATGGAATAAACATGTTGCGCAATGATAGCATTTTCTGTATTGAATGAGCTTTCATGAGAGGAGTGGAAAAGGAATATAATATACACTAGCTCTGAATGAGACATTAAGGATATATTGAGCAATATAGTGGATCCAATATCCCTGAGGAGTGGATAATTACGCCCTATATTGGAGGGGTTCTGGTGGGTGAGCATGATAGTTGGTGGTGGATAGTGTCAGAGAGGTGTGGATCAGTGTGCATAGCACTGCATTGGAGTTTGGGGTCACGGAGGAACTTTCACAGTCACTTTTTATGTTACACTCATAGACTTTATATAATTTTTAAGTTTATATGTTTTATATTAATTAGCGTGGCTATCACAATATATAGCATTTGTATTTTTTTCACATTTCAGCGAGAATTCCTATAGCTGCGGCTGATAATTTATGATTAATTTATGCCATAATTTCTGTTGCGCCAGTGACACACACTTTACACAAATTCTTTTAATAAAAAAAAAAAAAGGGGGAAGTGACCTAAGTTAGGACCGCCCTTTATAGAGGAGCCTTGGCATGCCAGTGCATTTTCTGCATATATTTGCAAACTTGTGCAACTAAAATCTGTTTTTGACCTGAACTGTTAAAAAGGGCCAATTTGTTATCGTTGCAGGATAGCTGGTAAGTGTGCTGGGAAATCCTTTTTTTGTTTGTGATGTGCAACACCCTTCCATGTGCATCTTACTTTAAAAGCGGGGGAGTTGCCATCTTTTTGTATAGCTTGATAGCTGGATTTGGTGTGGGGATACATTGGATGCCTTTAGCTGCCACTGTGCTCTTGTTGAGCTTCTAATGTGACACTGCGCCTTTAAAGACGGATGGGCTCCCTCCAGGCGGCACCCCCTCACGTTTCCGCCCCAGCCTTTTTAGAACTCCTGTTACAGATCCTGTGCCTCGTGCTGCCGCAGCACTCCCTCTCCTCTGCCTCTCGTGGTCCGAGCATTCAGCAGACTCTGGCAGCTGACTCCAGCCCTCTTCTGATCCTCCTCCAGACCCTGCATTTTAGGCTTCCCAACTCCGCCCCAGAGTCTTCCTGGCAGCAGCACAAGGTAAGGGGGGTGCACTTTGATGTGAAAGAGGGTGGGGGACTCTTGACTTCTGATGGTGGGGGGCTCATGACATCTGATATAAAGGGAGATGGGGTACTCTAGATATCTGCTTATAATTGTTATGAGAATAATACAATTCTATGCCAGTTGAAAAGGAGGATTGCACACCTCTGGTATCATCCACAAGTAACTTTATTCAAGACTGCTCAAGCAGAACACCGACAAATCCATGTTCTGTCCATGTTCTGTCTAAACAGCGACCAATAAAGTTTTTTGTGGATTATACCAGAGGTGTGTGACCCTCCTTTTCAGACTTGCATCATCTGCTACAGGAGTGTAAGAGGGTCTGTGCCCTTCACAGCTTAAGTCTTTAGTGTTTATTAAAATCAGTAATAATTAAATGCAGAGGCAATCCTTTAATATGATAAAGCATAGATACATTTATATAGTCTTACAGATACAACGGACCCTTTAAGGGCGACCATAATGCTGATGCGGTCTGCAATAAATTGAGTTTGACACTCCTGCTATAAAGCATTACAGTAAGATAGCATTACACTACTGTATACCCCTAGTAAATGATTCAGTTCTGATACAGTGAAACTTATCAAAAAACATTACAATCAACACACAAACGTTTGGTCGATTATATTATTATTCGGTTGATTACATGATATTATTGGGACTTTATAACAGGAGCTCGTCAGGGGATATATATACGCAAGACAATCTCCGGAAATCATGCACAGATGGGCCATGTCAAAAAGGGACAAACTTACTCACAGTAACCATTCTAAAACCACACAAGTAGAACCCACAGAAATAAAAGGCACATGTTGTAATCCAGCCCACTTTGGCCTGATCAAAGGATGCCCCATCAAAAATGTCTGACTAGAAATATTATACAGCAGTTGCCTTTACAGAATTGTGTTTAAATGTGCAAGGTCTACAGCTATTAGCCCCATCTTCACTTTACTACCTTGTAAGGCACTGGCCCACAATGTGAATACAGCCAGTGAAGTAGGTCCTGTGACATACAAACTCCAGGACAGTAGTTCATTGCAATTAATCTTTTTGCAAGAACAACTGCTTAAAACATTGTGAAAGTTTCCACATTTTTACCAAATGCAAAACTTCTGAAATTATTATTTTTTTTTTTTAAAAAAGCAAATTTTTATATTTTACATGGACTATATTTTGCAAACACTATAAAGATTATATTTGTACATACAGCATACTTACTACTTCTTCAGGTAGCAGACAAATTAAGACACATTAAGCTGTCACCGCCAGGAGAACACAGTGAATATTGCTAGTGCCAAAAACAGTCGCTAGCAATAATCGTATGTAAAATCTGAAGGGGTGGTTGTATCCTAGTTGATTGATCGATGAACCACCTGAGATTTGAACCATCTATGGCTGGCTTTCGTATTCCAGCCAGATTTCTACAAGTTTACTATATTTCAAATGAGGGACTTAAAATGGTTGCAAAGGCAGAAGGTTTTTTTTTTATCGTAATGCTTTCTATGCATTAAGATAAAAAGCCTTCTGTTTGCAGCAGCCTTCCTAATGCTTACCTGAGGTCCATCTACATCCAGCGATGTTGCGGGAGTGTCTCAGCTGCTTGGGACTCCCCTCCTCAACAGTGTGATGCCATTGGCTCCCACTGCTGTCAATCAAAGTCAGCCAATGAGGAGAGAAAGGGGGCAGGGCTGGGCCATGGCTCCATGTCTGAATGGACACAGGGAGCTGTGGCTCGGCTCGGGTGCCCCCATAGCAAGCTGCTTGCTGTGGGGGTACTCAACAGGAGAGAGGGGCCAGAAGCACCGAAGAGGGTCCTGAGAAGAGGAGGATCTGGGCTGCTCTGAGCAAAACCACTGCACAGAGGAGGTAGGTATGACATGTTTGTTATTTTTAACTAAAAAAAAAAAAAAACTAGACTTTAGTATCACTTTAAAGCAAACCTGTGCTTTGCTCATTCAGGACAAAGCAATGGATTTCTTTTGATTCCACAACCCCCATTGAGTATATACTAACCTTTCCAATACTGTTTGCTGCCCTGTTCATTGCCAGATGTCAAAGGAAATGCCCGGCCCCTTCAGGTATGATAAAGTGTATGACTTATTCCATGTGACCATGCAGGGCCACTCTGTACTATCACACGGAAAGTCATAGTCCTGTGTAAGCCTAAAATATCCATATCTGGAATTCTTCTTAAATTTTCAAATATATATTTAATTTGTTTTTTTTTTTTTTTATTTATTGGGCTCCTTTCACACGAACGATCCGATCAGATCCGCCTGTCAGTTTTTTAGGCGGATCTGATCGGATCCTCTATGCATCCCTATGGGGCAGCGGATGTCAGCAGAGACATCTCCGCTGACACCCGCTGCCATCTGCATCCGATCCTGTCCGTGAAATCCAGACGGATGGAAACCCTATTTTCCATTAGTCCAGGGGATCAGATGGGATCGGATGAGAGAACACAGAGCGGAGAGGGAGCTGTCACCTGCCTGCTCAGCGGGGATCAGTGTATCCATCCCCCCGCTGAGCAGCACGGAGTCTGTTGACAGAGGCGGACCGTGTGAAAGGAGCCTTATACTATTACAGGGTGAGAGAATGTCACCCTTTTTTACCTAAAAGTGGCAGTTGACCAAAAAAGTTTATAACTAGCTGGAGGAAAATGCAAACGGCTGTGGAAAAATATCGTTGTTAAGTTCCCAGACTCAATCCAGCCCTAACAGAAAATCTAATTATAACCTATATCAAAAAATTACCTGCAAAACAGAGGTGTGTATTGCATACATTTGCAAATGTATGTAACACCACATTAAGACACCGCTGCAAAGTGTGGTCCCTTCTCTGAGTTATGTGAGGACCCAAACAGAACATATATCTTGCATGGTAAGCCAGATCCCAGTGTATTTATTACTATAAATATGTCCCAGTGTGGGTACTAATGTGATCACGGTTAAGGACTAGATCCTGCAGGGTACTTGGAACCATCTGGTTTTAAGTTAATTAAAAACTGTTTATGGTTAGCATCTCTGTGCTGGCTAGTAGAACTGGGTGCTAGGTAAAGTTTGAAATGTTTATTATAAATATAATTATAAAAACATGTATATATATGGTAAATTAAAAGTAGTCTAATATTAAGCTCATGCGCCACAGTAATCTGCTGCTGGATATATATCGCCACCTAGTGATCATCTGTAAAATTATTTGTAAGACCTTTTGGGAATGTTCCATAAAAAAAGTAATGTATTTAGTACAAAAACAGCAGTGACATGCATCTTTATATATATATATATACACACATATACTGTATATATATATATATATATATATATATATATATATATATTTATTTTTTATTGCAGCCGTAATACTATGGCACAAAGCTGTACACATAGGCTAAGTTTACACATGTGCCAAGAACATGTATTTAATCAGATTTTTTAAAGCCTCACAAACACATGTCGATTCTCTGTAGCAATTACGTCCATTGCAGCTGACAGTAAAGTTCATATGGCCGCTTTGAGGTGCTTCACTTTGCGATGTGCCAAAATGTATCCAACATTTAGTGTTCGGTTGGCTTTACCACTCCCCAAACTCCTCCATTTATTTCAATGTAAACACGCCACAAACATGTCTACGGCGTTTGCAGAGTGTTTGAGATGTGCTTAGAAACAATCACTAGCCAAGATAATACAAGAATCAGTGGGGATCCAGAGTCTAGTCTCGGGAGGGGAACTGACAGAAAATAAGGTGTTGCTTACAGAACTGTTTTTTAACGTATCATACAGTCCTAACCTTGTTTAAAACAATGGCACATTTAAAATGATGCCACTTCCTCTAAGCGCAGAGGATGTAGGGAAGAATAGTGAGACCTGCTGACCACAGTGATGAAAGTGTTAAGGCCAGCCACGACAGTGGCGGCGGTCCTAACACTTTTATCAACTTTACGGGAGATCTTTATGATTTCCCAGGGGGTCTGCTGATGCGCTACAGTACAGCACACCTCTCCATTCAGGACCCCTACCCTCTGCTACACACCGCAGCCAAACTAAGGGGGAAGTCTGCTACAGCGCACCTCTCCCTCTGGGACTCATGCCCCTACAGCTGGGGTGCCCACACTTTTGTGCAGCGAGGGCCACTTTAGCGATTTGGTAACCGGTCACAGGCCCCAATGAGCGGAGTGGGCAGATGACAGGTCTGGGTCCACTCAGCATATGCAAAGCAGACAAGAACACCGCCTGCTCTACTTTATGGGCCCTCCGATCTGATCCGCCCAGACAGAAGGGGATGGATCCCCTTCTGTTTTTTTTTCATAGGATCAGATTAGAGATAGGTGAGTGTACATAAAGACAAGTCCGTTTTTACATCTGCCGCTCTATAGAGGTGAATGGAGGGTCCGATTGGGTCCACCTGAAAAACAGACAGGCGGACCTGATTGGATGAAAGGGGCCTAAGGCTGCATTCACACAGATGCACTGCGGTTTACCTGCACCTCAACTGACCTCAATCTTGACTGCTTCCTCAGGATTCCTGTAGGTATCGCTGGCTGCTGCTGTCCCCCCAGGTGGGTCTAGCTGGTGGCAGCTGCAGGCTGTCTTCCGGGGCTGGTACTGCTGGTGGGTACTGCTGGCTGGTACTGCTGGCCAGTACAGCTTGCTTGTATTGCTGGCCAGTACAGCTGGTGGGTACTGCTGGCTGGTACTGCTGATGGGCACTGTAACGGAACCGCGACCCACACTGTGTTTGTGGGCTTCCACCAGAATACCACTTCCTTTAGTCTCAATATAGATATCAGATATTTTAGCCGCCCCAATACAAACTAGCCGATAATAGCTTGTATAAATTTGGAACCTTTATTGAACAGACTATATATACCACACAGGAGGACATCCTCCTCCTGATCAGATTACCCCACCAGGTCAGGTGCCTGATTACATTATGCCATGCAGATGAAATTGTGTACAGGAATATAATTAATCTGAACTATTTACCTAGCTATCTGGACAGAAACAATAGGTGGATGGGAATCCACATATAGACAATGACAACCCCTAGAGGAAGCATGTGGCTGCAGTAGAGAGCAGAGCCGATGCTTCCTGTATCGCTCCTGTCACAGGCGGAGTACATTTGGTATCACTCTGCCTGTGACAGGAGCTGGCACTATACAGAAAGCATCGGCTCTGCTTCCTATAGTGACGGCTCCGTTCTTCACACTGATGCTGGGGGGTGCCGGGGACGGTAAGTCGATAAGCCCAGGGACCCACACAATCTGGGCTTACCGACTCGCCATCCTAATGCAGGAGGTGGTGCCGGGATCCTCGGAGTCAGTAATATTTTCTCGGGGGGGGGGGGGGGAGCATTTTCCCTGTTGCAACCCGCCCCCCCCCCGTATCCGCCCCTAACAAGAATTCATGCAATATAAAACCAACACAGAGGAGGCATCTGGCAAGCATTTAATTCAATGTGACTCAAACGCGTCAAAAACATGCATAAAATACATCAATAAGGCTTTTAAAGCAGAACACAACTTACGGAATAAAAACTGCACACAGGCAGCTCTTTATTGCAGAAGAGACATGCTATGTCTTTTCTGCAATACCAAACACTTACCTGGCTGCTAGCAGTCCTCTATTAAATGCACACTGAGCTAGACTAGACTCCTATTCGGATGCGTGGGATGACACCATTCCCTGTCCGGCCAATCATGAGACCAAGAACTTAGCACCCAGAAGTAGCCGGGGAGAAGATGATGGGGGAAGGATTTACCATTGCCTCACTGTAATGAGGAAAAAAGTATTTCTGGGAATGTTGTTCTGTTTTAACCCATAAGGAGCGTTTATGAGCATTCATATCGAAATTTCCAAAGAACATTTAAATAAGCCCATACAGTTCATTAGAGCAACAGATTTACTATACTCAAATAAGCACAGGTAATAGGAACGATTAATACTTAAATGGCCATTTAGGTGCTGGTTATTATTTTTTTATCCCTGCTTTACACTGCTCTTGTATTATGTTTGTAATTGGATTATACTATACAATATATCAGCGGTCACCAACCAGTGGTCCGTCGGCCACTAATGGTGCACGTGAAAAATTTGGTGGTCCCAAGGGGTTCTGCTGCAAATCAACATTGTGGCAAATGTATACCACCCAATATTATTTCCAGTGTTGTTCTCAATGCGTGCAGACAGTCAAAACTGTCAGTGCCCATTGATACCTGATGCCCCCTCTGTAGTTCTGGGTCCTGTGAACTCAGAGGAAAGCGCTGGGAGTAGTGCCGAGAGTGGGAGGTGAAGAAGGAGGGGACTTCTAATGGCAGCACTGATCACAGAATGTGGGAGGGAGCATGGAGCTCAAGCACATGGCTGGATGAGGAGGTGAGATCCAATAATGAGTTTGTGTAAGGCACAGTGTGATGCAGAGTGGGGAGGGGGGGGGGGCGCAGGGAGCTGGAGCATTGTTGTATAAGGCAGCAGTGTGATCAAGGGGGAGGGAGGAAGAGAGCTGAAGCATTGTGTGTATAAGGCATGTAAAGATCATGTTAGTGGTCTGCGGGAATCAAAATTGTGAGTTTAGCGATCCATGAGGTCCAAAAGGTTGGCGACTAGTGTTGAGCGAACACGGACTGTATTATTCGTGTTCGTACCGAATAATTGGATTTTTTGTACCCGAACACGGACACGGACACTTTACTGTATGTTCGGGTAAAAATCCGTGTTCGGTCGTTTTATTTCCGGGTTTTGCATGCTTTGGCGCTCTTTTCATGGCGGGCTTTCAACAGCCAATCAACAATCGTTTAACTGGTGTGCCTTAAGCCATCCCAGCCATGCCTGCAAATGTCTCAGTAGCTGTGATTGGCCGTCTGAAGCATGTGACCAAGTCTTTATAAGTTCGAGGCAGGCGCAGCGGCGTCATTATGCTGCTTAGATTCAGGGACAGAGAGCACACATCAACGTGCTGGCTGCTGATTAGGGAAAGATAGGCAGGAAAAAACCATTTGTGTCCGGATAGAATTGAGGGACAGGTCGGAGTGTTTAGGCAGGGCGAGTTGTAGGCATTTTAGGGATAGAGTCTGCTGAATTATATAGGGTCAGTGTCTTCTACAAACTACAATCGATATTGCTGTGTGGGGGGTGGGGTGAATCTGCACTCAATCCTGATCTACGATCTCTTCTCAATCCTGTTAGGGACAGAGTCTGCTGAATTTTAGGGAAACTGTGTTCTACAAACTACAATCGATATTGCTGTGTGGGGGGTGGGGTGAATCTGCACTCAATCCTGATCTACGATCTCTTCTCAATCCTGTTAGGGACAGAGTCTGCTGAATTTTAGGGAAACTGTGTTCTACAAACTACAATCGATATTGCTGTGTGGGGGGTGGGGTGAATCTGCACTCAATCCTGATCTACGATCTCTTCTCAATCCTGTTAGGGACAGAGTCTGCTGAATTTTAGGGAAACTGTGTTCTACAAACTACAATCGATATTGCTGTGTGGTGTGGGATTGGAGATAGGCAGGTGTCAGTGATCCACATCCATTTTTCTGTGTGTGAGCTGCAGTGAACACAATCTTTTTGGGCTGCAGTGAACACAATCTTTTTGGGCTGCAGTGAACACAATCTTTTTGGGCTGCAGTGAACACAATCTTTTTGGGCTGCAGTGAACACAATCTTTTTGGGCTGCAGTGAACACAATCTTTTTGGGGTGCAGTGAACAAAATCTTTTTGGGGTGCAGTGAACACAATCCTTTTTGGTGTGCAGTGAACACAATCTTTGTGGGGTGCAGTGAACAAAATCCTTTGTGGGGTGCAGTGAACACAATCTTTTTGGGGTGCAGTGAACAAAATCCTTTTTGGGGTGCAGTGAACAACATCCTTTTTGGGGTGCAGTGAACACAATCTTTTTGGGGTGCAGTGAACAAAATCCTTTGTGGGGTGCAGTGAACACAATCTTTTTGGGGTGCAGTGAACACAATCTTTTTGGGGTGGAGTGAACAACATCCTTTTTGGGGTGCAGTGAACAAAATCCTTTTTGGGGTGCAGTGAACAAAATCATTTTTGGGGTGCAGTGAACACAATCTTTTTGGGGTGCAGTGAACACAATCTTTGTGGGGTGCAGTGAACACAATCTTTTTGGGGTGGAGTGAACAACATCCTTTTTGGGGTGCAGTGAACAACATCCTTTTTGGGGTGCAGTGAACACAATCTTTTTGGGGTGCAGTGAACACAATCTTTGTGGGGTACAGTGAACAGAATCTTTGTGGGGTGCAGTGAACAAAATCTTTGGGGGGTACAGTGAACACAATCTTTGTGAGGTGCAGTGAACACAATCTTTGTGGGGTGCAGTGAACACAATCATTGTGGGGTGCAGTGAACTCAATCTTTGTGGGGTACAGTGAACACAATCTCATACTGAAGGTTTGAGGCTGCTGCCTGTTCCATACTCCCCCTACTCCTCATCTAGCCTTTTAGGGGTACAAACAATAGTAATTGGGGCCTAGTGTGGTTGTGTACGTGTGATATACATACACTTTTTTGGGATCATATTTTCTATTCCGCTATTTAATCAAAAACCTTTGGGGATCAGTTAAATTGGGGGATAGTCTGTGTTGGTACGTGTGAGAGAGATCCACCTTTCCAAGTTGTTGGGGTTCATCTCATACTTCTGAAGGTTTGAGGGTGCTGCCTGTTCCATACTCCCCCCTACTCCTAGCCTTTTAGGGGTACAAACAATAGTAATTGGGGCCTAGTGTGGTTGTGTACGTGTGATATACATACACTTTTTTGGGATCATATTTTCTATTCCGCTATTTAATCAAAAACCTCTGGGGATCAGTTAAATTGGGGGATAGTCTGTGTTGGTACGTGTGAGAGAGATCCACCTTTCCAAGTTGTTGGGGTTCATCTCATACTTCTGAAGGTTTGAGGGTGCTGCCTGTTCCATACTCCCCCTACTCCTAGCCTTTTAGGGGTACAAACAATAGTAATTGGGGCCTAGTGTGGTTGTGTACGTGTGATATACATACACTTTTTTGGGATCATATTTTCTATTCCGCTATTTAATCAAAAACCTCTGGGGATCAGTTAAATTGGGGGATAGTCTGTGTTGGTACGTGTGAGAGAGATCCACCTTTCCAAGTTGTTGGGGTTCATCTCATACTTCTGAAGGTTTGAGGGTGCTGCCTGTTCCATACTCCCCCTACTCCTAGCCTTTTAGGGGTACAAACAATAGTAATTGGGGCCTAGTGTGGTTGTGTACGTGTGATATACATACACTTTTTTGGGATCATATTTTCTATTCCGCTATTTAATCAAAAACCTCTGGGGATCAGTTAAATTGGGGGATAGTCTGTGTTGGTACGTGTGAGAGAGATCCACCTTTCCAAGTTGTTGGGGTTCATCTCATACTTCTGAAGGTTTGAGGGTGCTGCCTGTTCCATACTCCCCCTACTCCTAGCCTTTTAGGGGTACAAACAATAGTAATTGGGGCCTAGTGTGGTTGTGTACGTGTGATATACATACACTTTTTTGGGATCATATTTTCTATTCCGCTATTTAATCAAAAACCTCTGGGGATCAGTTAAATTGGGGGATAGTCTGTGTTGGTACGTGTGAGAGAGATCCACCTTTCCAAGTTGTTGGGGTTCATCTCATACTTCTGAAGGTTTGAGGGTGCTGCCTGTTCCATACTCCCCCTACTCCTAGCCTTTTAGGGGTACAAACAATAGTAATTGGGGCCTAGTGTGGTTGTGTACGTGTGATATACATACACTTTTTTGGGATCATATTTTCTATTCCGCTATTTAATCAAAAACCTTTGGGGATCAGTTAAATTGGGGGATAGTCTGTGTTGGTACGTGTGAGAGAGATCCACCTTTCCAAGTTGTTGGGGTTCATCTCATACTTCTGAAGGTTTGAGGGTGCTGCCTGTTCCATACTCCCCCTACTCCTAGCCTTTTAGGGGTACAAACAATAGTAATTGGGGCCTAGTGTGGTTGTGTACGTGTGATATACATACACTTTTTTGGGATCATATTTTCTATTCCGCTATTTAATCAAAAACCTCTGGGGATCAGTTAAATTGGGGGATAGTCTGTGTTGGTACGTGTGAGAGAGATCCACCTTTCCAAGTTGTTGGGGTTCATCTCATACTTCTGAAGGTTTGAGGGTGCTGCCTGTTCCATACTCCCCCCTACTCCTAGCCTTTTAGGGGTACAAACAATAGTAATTGGGGCCTAGTGTGGTTGTGTACGTGTGATATACATACACTTTTTTGGGATCATATTTTCTATTCCGCTATTTAATCAAAAACCTTTGGGGATCAGTTAAATTGGGGGATAGTCTGTGTTGGTACGTGTGAGAGAGATCCACCTTTCCAAGTTGTTGGGGTTCATCTCATACTTCTGAAGGTTTGAGGGTGCTGCCTGTTCCATACTCCCCCCTACTCCTAGCCTTTTAGGGGTACAAACAATAGTAATTGGGGCCTAGTGTGGTTGTGTACGTGTGATATACATACACTTTTTTGGGATCATATTTTCTATTCCGCTATTTAATCAAAAACCTTTGGGGATCAGTTAAATTGGGGGATAGTCTGTGTTGGTACGTGTGAGAGAGATCCACCTTTCCAAGTTGTTGGGGTTCATCTCATACTTCTGAAGGTTTGAGGGTGCTGCCTGTTCCATACTCCCCCTACTCCTAGCCTTTTAGGGGTACAAACAATAGTAATTGGGGCCTAGTGTGGTTGTGTACGTGTGATATACATACACTTTTTTGGGATCATATTTTCTATTCCGCTATTTAATCAAAAACCTTTGGGGATCAGTTAAATTGGGGGATAGTCTGTGTTGGTACGTGTGAGAGAGATCCACCTTTCCAAGTTGTTGGGGTTCATCTCATACTTCTGAAGGTTTGAGGGTGCTGCCTGTTCCATACTCCCCCTACTCCTAGCCTTTTAGGGGTACAAACAATAGTAATTGGGGCCTAGTGTGGTTGTGTACGTGTGATATACATACACTTTTTTGGGATCATATTTTCTATTCCGCTATTTAATCAAAAACCTTTGGGGATCAGTTAAATTGGGGGATAGTCTGTGTTGGTACGTGTGAGAGAGATCCACCTTTCCAAGTTGTTGGGGTTCATCTCATACTTCTGAAGGTTTGAGGGTGCTGCCTGTTCCATACTCCCCCTACTCCTAGCCTTTTAGGGGTACAAACAATAGTAATTGGGGCCTAGTGTGGTTGTGTACGTGTGATATACATACACTTTTTTGGGATCATATTTTCTATTCCGCTATTTAATCAAAAACCTCTGGGGATCAGTTAAATTGGGGGATAGTCTGTGTTGGTACGTGTGAGAGAGATCCACCTTTCCAAGTTGTTGGGGTTCATCTCATACTTCTGAAGGTTTGAGGGTGCTGCCTGTTCCATACTCCCCCCTACTCCTAGCCTTTTAGGGGTACAAACAATAGTAATTGGGGCCTAGTGTGGTTGTGTACGTGTGATATACATACACTTTTTTGGGATCATATTTTCTATTCCGCTATTTAATCAAAAACCTTTGGGGATCAGTTAAATTGGGGGATAGTCTGTGTTGGTACGTGTGAGAGAGATCCACCTTTCCAAGTTGTTGGGGTTCATCTCATACTTCTGAAGGTTTGAGGGTGCTGCCTGTTCCATACTCCCCCCTACTCCTAGCCTTTTAGGGGTACAAACAATAGTAATTGGGGCCTAGTGTGGTTGTGTACGTGTGATATACATACACTTTTTTGGGATCATATTTTCTATTCCGCTATTTAATCAAAAACCTTTGGGGATCAGTTAAATTGGGGGATAGTCTGTGTTGGTACGTGTGAGAGAGATCCACCTTTCCAAGTTGTTGGGGTTCATCTCATACTTCTGAAGGTTTGAGGGTGCTGCCTGTTCCATACCCCCCCTACTCCTCATCTAGCCTTTTAGGGGTACAAACAATAGTAATTGGGGCCTAGTGTGGTTGTGTACGTGCGAGATACATACACTTTTTTTGATCATATTTCCTATTCCGCTATTCAATAAAAACCTTTGAGGATCAATTGAATTGCGGGATAGTCTGTGTCGGTACGTGTGAGATCCACCTTTCCAAGTTTTTGGGGTTCATCTCATACTTCTGAAGCTTTGAGGGTGCTGCCTGTTCCATACTCCTCCTCCTCCTCATCCATCCTTTTAGGTGTACAAACAATAGTAATTGGGGCCTAGTGTGTTTCTGTACGTGCGAGATACATACACTTTTTTTGATCATATTTCCTATTCCGCTATTCAATAAAAACCTTTGGGGATCAATTAAATTGCGGGATAGTCTGTGTCGGTACGTGTGAGATCCACCTTTCCAAGTTTTTGGGGTTCATCTCATACTTCTGAAGCTTTGAGGGTGCTGCCTGTTCCATACTCCTCCTCCTCCTCATCCATCCTTTTAGGTGTACAAACAATAGTAATTGGGGCCTAGTGTGCTTCTGTACGTGTGAGATACATACACATTTTTTGATCATATTTCCTATTCCGCTATTCAATAAAAACCTTTGGGGATCAATTAAATTGCGGAATAGTCTGTGTCGGTACGTGTGAGATCCACCTTTCCAAGTTTTTGGGGTTCATCTCATACTTCTGAAGCTTTGAGGGTGCTGCCTGTTCCATACTCCTCCTCCTCCTCCTCATCCATCCTTTTAGGTGTACAAACAATAGTAATTGGGGCCTAGTGTGTTTCTGTACGTGCGAGATACATACACTTTTTTTGATCATATTTCCTATTCCGCTATTCAATAAAAACCTTTGGGGATCAATTAAATTGCGGGATAGTCTGTGTCGGTACGTGTGAGATCCACCTTTCCAAGTTTTTGGGGTTCATCTCATACTTCTGAAGCTTTGAGGGTGCTGCCTGTTCCATACTCCTCCTCCTCCTCATCCATCCTTTTAGGTGTACAAACAATAGTAATTGGGGCCTAGTGTGCTTCTGTACGTGTGAGATACATACACATTTTTTGATCATATTTCCTATTCCGCTATTCAATAAAAACCTTTGGGGATCAATTAAATTGCGGAATAGTCTGTGTCGGTACGTGTGAGATCCACCTTTCCAAGTTTTTGGGGTTCATCTCATACTTCTGAAGCTTTGAGGGTGCTGCCTGTTCCATACTCCTCCTCCTCCTCATCCATCCTTTTAGGTGTACAAACAATAGTAATTGGGGCCTAGTGTGTTTCTGTACGTGCGAGATACATACACTTTTTTTGATCATATTTCCTATTCCGCTATTCAATAAAAACCTTTGGGGATCAATTAAATTGCGGGATAGTCTGTGTCGGTACGTGTGAGATCCACCTTTCCAAGTTTTTGGGGTTCATCTCATACTTCTGAAGCTTTGAGGGTGCTGCCTGTTCCATACTCCTCCTCCTCCTCATCCATCCTTTTAGGTGTACAAACAATAGTAATTGGGGCCTAGTGTGCTTCTGTACGTGTGAGATACATACACATTTTTTGATCATATTTCCTATTCCGCTATTCAATAAAAACCTTTGGGGATCAATTAAATTGCGGGATAGTCTGTGTCGGTACGTGTGAGATCCACCTTTCCAAGTTTTTGGGGTTCATCTCATACTTCTGAAGCTTTGAGGGTGCTGCCTGTTCCATACTCCTCCTCCTCCTCATCCATCCTTTTAGGTGTACAAACAATAGTAATTGGGGCCTAGTGTGTTTCTGTACGTGTGAGATACATACACTTTTTTTGATCATATTTCCTATTCCGCTATTCAATAAAAACCTTTGGGGATCAATTGAATTGCGGGATAGTCTGTGTCGGTACGTGTGAGAGAGATCCACCTTTCCAAGTTGTTGGGGTTCATCTCATACTTCTGAAGGTTTGAGGGTGCTGCCTGTTCCATACCCCCCCTACTCCTCATCTAGCCTTTTAGGGGTACAAACAATAGTAATTGGGGCCTAGTGTGGTTGTGTACGTGCGAGATACATACACTTTTTTTGATCATATTTCCTATTCCGCTATTCAATAAAAACCTTTGAGGATCAATTGAATTGCGGGATAGTCTGTGTCGGTACGTGTGAGAGAGATCCACCTTTCCAAGTTGTTGGGGTTCATCTCATACTTCTGAAGGTTTGAGGGTGCTGCCTGTTCCATACTCCCCCTACTCCTCATCTAGCCTTTTAGGGGTACAAACAATAGTAATTGGGGCCTAGTGTGGTTGTGTACGTGTGATATACATACACTTTTTTTGGATCATATTTTCTATTCCGCTATTCAATAAAAACCTTTCTAGGGCAAGATCTTAAATTACAGAAATATGAGGAGACCGTCAAATAAGGGCCGTGGCCTGGGTCGTGGTGCTGCTGGTAGAGCTCCTGTTGCAAGGAGAGGACATGGTCGATCTGTGCCAGCTACACGCACAAGTGAAACACCTTCCTCAAGTGTGAGTAGGCGACAGAACCTGCATCAGTATTTGGTAGGGCATCAAACGCCCCTAGAAGTGATGAGGCCAGAACAAGTTGAGGCGATAGTAGATTGGTTTGCTGCTGACAGTGCCTCCAGTTCCTTCACATTGTCTCCCACCCAGTCTACTGCAGAAAGGTCAGAGTTGGCACCTGCAGCCAATGTCCAACCGTCTTTCACCTCACCCCCTTGCAAATCAGGCCAGCAGTCTGAGCCCCAAGCCATACAGCAGTCTCTTATTCTTTTTGAGGACTCTGTCAGCAGGGTTTCCCAGGGCCATCCACCTAGCCCTGCCCCAGAAGTGGAAGAGATTGAGTGCAGCGATGCCCAACCACTTATTCCTCAAGATGAGTACATGCAAGGATCATCGCAGCACGTCTCCGATGATGACGAAACGCAGGTGCCAACTGCTGCGGCGTTCAGCATTGTGGAGACCGACAAGGAGGGCAGGGGTGAAGACTGGGTGGAAGATGATGTGGAGGACGATGAGGTCCTCGACCCCACATGGAATGAACGTCATGCAGGTGAACTGAGTAGTTTGGAGGAAGAGGCGGTGGTCGCACAGAGCCACCAGCACAGCAGAAGAGGGAGCAGGGTGCAGAAGCGGAGCGGCCGTGCCCTAGACACTACGCCCGCTACTGCCCAACGCAGCAAGGGAACGAGCGCACCAAAGTCAGCTCAAAGGAGTTCTCTAGCGTGGAAGTTCTTTAGAAAATGTGCTGATGACAGGACACGAGTGGTTTGCACCCTGTGCAATCAGAGCTTGAAGCGAGGCATGAACCTTCTCAACCTGAGCACAACCTGCATGATCAGGCATCTAAGTGCAAAGCACGAGCTGCAGTGGAGTACACACCTTCAAAACCAAGAAACGTCTCTGGCTCATCCTGCTTCCTCTTCTGCTGCAGTCTCGGCCGCTCCAGCCACATCTGTAGTGATACCGGCACCTGCCACCCCGCAAACAGACGATCTGTCAGCAACACCACCACCTGGGTCACCAACAACCATCTCCACAATGTCCCGTGGAAGCGTTCAGCTTTCCATCTCCCAAACACTTGAGAGGAAGAGGAAGTACCCCCCTACCCACCCGCGATCCCTGGCCCTGAATGCCAGCATTTCAAAATTATTGGCCTTTGAAATGCTGTCATTCCGTCTGGTGGAGACGCACAGTTTTAAAAACCTTATGTCGGTGGCTGTCCCACAGTACGTCGTGCCCAGCCGCCACTACTTTTCCAGGCAAGCCATCCCTTCCCTGCACAACCAAGTGGGGGAAAAAATCAGGTGTGCACTGCGCAACGCCATCTGTGCCAAGGTCCACCTAACTACGGATACGTGGACCAGTAAGCACGGTCAGGGGCGTTATATCTCCCTAACGGCACACTGGGTAAATGCAGTGGCGGATGGGCCTGAGGCGGATAGCAATTTGGCGCATGTCCTTCCACCACCGAGGATTGCAGGGCGCTTCAGTTTGCCTCCTGTTCCTAACTCCTCCTACTCCGCTTCCTCATCCTCTACCGCCTCCTCATCCGGACAGCGTAACACCTTCACCACCAACTTCAGCACGGCCAGGGGTAAACGACAGCAGGCAGTTTTACAACTTGCCTGTTTGGGGGACAAACCACACACCGCGCAGGAGTTGTGGAGGAGCATGGAACAGCAGACAAATGAGTGGTTGCTGCCAGCGAGCCTCAAGCCCGGCCTGGTGGTGTGCGATAACGGGCGAAATCTCATAGCAGCTCTGGGCCTAGCCGGTTTGACGCACATCCCTTGCCTGGCGCATGTGCTGAATTTGGTGGTGCAGAGGTTCCTTAAAAACTACCCCGATATGTCAGAGCTGCTGCAGAAAGTGCGGGCCGTTTGTGCGCACTTTCGGCGTTCTCACCCTGCTGCTGCTCGCCTGGCAGCGCTGCAGCGTAACTTCGGCCTTCCCGCTCACCGCCTCATATGTGACGTGCCCACAAGGTGGAACTCCACCTTGCACATGCTGGAAAGACTGTGCGAGCAGCAGCAGGCCATAGTGGAGTTTCAGCTGCAGCACGCACGCGTGAGTCGCTCTGCGGAACAGCACCACTTCACCACCAATAACTGGGCCTCCATGCGAGACCTGTGTGCCTTGTTGCGCTGTTTTGAGTACTCCACCAACATGGCCAGTGGCAATGACGCCGTTCTCAGCTTAACTATCCCACTTCTATGCCTCCTTGAAAAAACAATTCGGGCGATGATGGAAGAGGATGTGGCACAGGATGAGGAGGAGGAGGAGGATGAAGAGGTAACATTTCCAAGGCTTTCAGGGCAGTCATTCGCAAGGGGCTCCGAGGGTGGGTTCCTGCACACGCAAACGCCAGGGACGCAATTGTCCAGCAGGGGCACAGTTCTGGAGGATGAGGAGGATGAGGAGGAGGAGGAGCTGGAGGAGGAGATGGAACCATGTTCACAGCAGGGTGGCACCCAGGCCAGCTCATGGCCATCACTGGTGCGTGGCTGGGGGGATACAGAGGACACGGACCATACACCTCCCACAGAGGACAGCCTTTCGTCGCCTCTGGGCAGCCTGGCACACATGAGCGATTACATGCTGCAGTGTCTCCACAACGACCGCCGAGTTGCCCACATTCTAACTTGTGCTGATTACTGGGTGGCCACGCTGCTGGATCCCCGTTACAAGGACAACGTACCGTCCTTAATTCACTCACTGGAGCGCGATCGCAAGATGCGCGAGTACAAGCGCACGCTGGTAGACGCCATGCTGCTGGCATTCCCATCTGACAGCGGGGCCACAGTGGAAGCACAAGGCAGAGGAGGAGGAGGAGGAGGTCGCCAACGCAACCAGGGCACCGCCAGCACCTCAGAAGGCAGGGTTAGCATGGCCGAAATGTGGAAAAGCTTTGTCAGCACGCCACAACAAACAGCAGCACCAGCAGCTCAGATGGAACGTCTTAGCAGGAGGCAGCATTTTACCAACATGGTGGAGCAGTATGTGTGCACACGCCTACATGTAGTGAATGACGGGTCTGCCCCCTTCAACTTCTGGGTCTCCAAATTGGGCACATGGCCTGAGCTTGCCCTTTACGCCTTGGAGGTGCTGGCGTGCCCTGCAGCCAGTGTATTATCTGAACGGGTATTTAGCACGGCTGGGGGCGTTATAACAGACAAGCGCAGCCGCCTGTCCAGAGACAATGTGGACAAGCTCACGTTCATTAAAATGAACCAGGCATGGATCCCACGGGACTTTTCCGTACCTTATGCAGAATAGCAATGGATACCGACCTTACCCACCCATTGTTCCATTTTTGCTCTTTCTCACTCTTTTGGGGTGTACCCTCATTTAAAATTTGTGAAAAGAAGCAGTGTTGGCTACCTCGTCCTCCTCCTCAGGGCCAGATTAATGTAGGGTCTATTGGAGCTGCAGCTCCAGGCCCCTACCTTTTATATAGGCCCCGGGTTGGCCATATTCACTGTTACCGCTCTTCTGTCACTTGTAAACACAGAAGTCTGGCTTCTATGCTCGCTTCCCCAGGCAGCACCCTCAGAACCTCCCCACACAGCGTGAAGGCCGGACAAGGAGGGACAGTTGGCGATGCATGGATGTGTTTATGGGCTTCAGAGACAGCATCCCATGTTGAATTAGGCATGCATGGCTGCACCCTTCCTCCTCTGGGTGCATGGCAAGGCACGGCCCTAAGGCCCTTCAAAATCCTCAGCACCAAGCCCATGATGCTGTTAATCCGGCCCTGGTCCTCCTCCACCGCCGCTTCCACCTACACCGCCCATAGGTGTGCGCAGCCTATTGCATTAAGGTGTGCACCCCAAAGTTGAAATACACATGCATGTGTTTGCCAGCAGGGAGAGTAATGTATCGGGGCCATGTACCTGTAGGCAAGGAGAAATAGAGCAGAGCAGGTCCCAGGGAGATCTTTCCCATCTCCTCACTGGCAATGCTATGTGCCCTAGGTGATTAGGGTGTGCCCAGGCACACCCAGCACACCCTGTGCGCACGCCTATGTCACCGCCACATCCACCACCACCTCAACCTCCCTCCTACTCCATATGGGCCTCGTCCTTCAGAGATGAAGAAGAACATTGTTTTATTTTTCTGTTTTTTTTTGTTGTTTTAAGTTATTTCCCTATCCACATTTGTTTGCAGAGCACTTGCCATGCTCTTAATTACGTTTTGCTGCCATTTGCAGCACTCTAGCCCTTTCCTTTGGTGTTTTAGAGCCATTTTAGTGCCTTAAAGTTCGGGTCCTCATTGACTTCAATGGGGTTCGGTGTCCGGGAAAAGTTCGGTAAAAGTCCGGGACACGGACCCGGACTTTTTTTTAAAGTTCGGCCGAACCCGTCGAACACGGACATCTAGGTGTCCGCTCAACCCTATTGGCGACCACTGTTATATAACTAAGCTCATTATCATAGCTAGAACGGCTTATACAGTGACCAAAAAATATAAATATTGCACTTCATTATGGAGGACTCCAGTCAAAAAAAAAGAAGAGTCAACTAACAGTTAACCCTGATTTAGATGCAGTAGGCCCTATGGATTCCATTTAGGAATCGTAGATAAGTGCAGATTATTTCAAATGATTAACATCATACAAGGATTTTAGTACTAGGTTGCCTCTTCTGTACTACTGTTTGTGCTGTTACACTGACAGCAGGGGAATGGAACTTTAGTAGAGTACTGATTAAAGGAAGTTTTTCTGAGCTCTACAGGGAATGCTTTGGGCAATGTAAACCGATATTTAGGAACAGCAGTCACTATGAACATCCCCATGCACAGCTTGATGTGTTTCCTACTGGGTTCAATAATGTGTCCTTTTATCACTCACAAATATGCATAAATGGAACACCAGAAAAATCATAACTAAGCTTGAAGTGTTACCAAATCCTCCTTGAAAAAATATATATTTATTAACAAACTTTGAGCTGTTTTTTTTTTTTTTTTTTTGCTGCTGTTCCATTTTTCATTTTATTGCCTCTTGCAGGAAAAAAAATGCTCAAAATTGAGGCTCCGTTGAGCTCCCCATAGGGTGGCTCTATTGCTATGGAGGGAATTCACTGGAGCCACCCTTACATTCGCTTCCAGTCAGGACTGTGTGCTGACACACACCGCACCATGAAGCAACCAGAAGGGAAGTTGTAACAGGCACACAAGCCCATAGGTGCCAGTGGTGCATGGAATCAAGGGACACATAGTCCAAAGTCTAAATGCAGTAGAACAACAGACTGTTGCTTGATAAGAGTAATGCACATTCCCCAGCTGGAAGCATTTCAAAGATACTGGGACCTATAGAAAAAAGAAAATGAGGGCTAAATGGGGGCTAAAGAAGGTTTAAGGAAGGTTTAAGGAACTGGAAATAATAAATAGTAATATGTTGGGGAAAATGTTTTTTATGTCTATGGTATATGACTATTAAGCTGAAATATTTCTGTATTGAAAAAAAGGAAATGTGTTAATTAGTAATAGAAAGCCTCAATTTTGTTTTTCAAATCATAGTTCTTCATCCAGATAGAACGCTCCACCCGATCAATGCCACAGTTGTTCACGCTACATTAATGGCTAGGACAATTAGTGACACTCAGGTGCTTAAGCTTACAAACCCAGCTCTAGGCCAACCTGCACATTTTAATTTACAACAATACAACCTTTGCCTTGGCACCTTAACCTTTTATTGAATTTTGCATTACGTAGTAAAGTATGTCTTGGCAATGCTGGTGAGCTCCTTGATATATTAATGCTTAGAGAAGCATATTCCAAATGCTTTCATAAACATCAATTAGGTAGCTTACTCAATTACAGTCAGTGGGTGTAACTCATTTAGCCTTGATCGAGACTGTTGACAGTCACTTACCAATAAATAACTCAATGAAGTAAATCATTTCTCCAATGAGGTTGTTATTTGTGTGTCTAACGTACTGCATCTGGTTAGACTTGAAAGGATTCCAAATATAAATGAAGGTTTATTAAAAAAAAAATAATAATAAAATATGTGTATATATATATATATATATATATATATATATATATATATATATATATATATATATATAGGCATATTAGGCATCTCATAAAAATCTATGCATTTGGAGCTCTAGCTGAATGTTTGAATCTAATGGATTATCAATATACCATGACTAGATGGCTAGAAGATGACTTTACACATGGGGCCTGATTCATCAAGCTGCAGCATCATAAACTGCATGTGTAAAGTGACATTTAAAGCATTATTATCACACATCAGAGTATCGATTCATCAATGAAAGAAACGTCTTAAAGGTTATTAATGGTAGAATTTTTTGGTATTATTACCCTCTTTTGTTGATATAGATAAACCACTTAAGGACAAGGTCTTTTTCTGACACTCTTTGTTAACAATCAATATTTTTTGCTAAAAAATTACTTAGAACCCCCAAACAATATATATATTTTTAGCAGAGGTCCTAGAGAATAAAATGGCGGTCATTGAAATTTTTTATGTCACACGGTATTTGCACAGTGGTTTTTTCAATTCAATTTTTGTTAGAAAAAATAAAACACTTTAATAAATTTAAAAAACACAATATATACCACTATTTTTTTTTGTAAAATATGAAAGAGGATGTTACACCAAATTAATAGATACCTAACATGTCATGCTTTAAAATTGTTCATGCTTGTAGAATGGCTCTAAACTATGGTAATCTCCATAGGCGACGCTTAAAATATGTTTACAGGTAAACAGTTTAGAGTAACAGAGAAGGTCTAGTGCTAGAATAATTGCTCTCACCCTGACGTTTGCAACGACAACAATACCTTACATGTGTGGTGTGAACATCATTTACATATGTGGGCGTGACCTACATATGCGTTCACCACTGCGCACGAGCAGGGGGGACAGGGGTGCTTTAAAAAATATATATATATTGTTTATTTTATAAATTTTTAGTTGTTACATTGTCCCTTTAAATGTTTTTTTTTTTTTTTTGTTTACACTTTTATTGCTATCACAAGAAATTTAAACATCCCTTGTGATAACAATACAACATGACAGATCCACTTTATGGAAATCTCTTCTCTACCTTTAAAAGCAAAAGATCAAAAAACATTTTTTTGATCTTTTTCTTTATATAAAAAAAGGAAAGGCCTTGTTTACACTTAGGGCCAGAACCTGAAGTGACGTCATGGCGTCCTAGGCCAGTGATGGCGAACCTTGGCACCCCAGATGTTTTGGAACTTCATTTTCCATGAAGCTCAACTACACTGCATAGTGCATGAGCATCATGGGAAATGAAGTTCCAAAACATCTGGGGTGCCAAGGTTGACCATCACTGTACCTGGGCCATAGAGATGAGCGTAGGCCATCTTTCCTTCGCTCATCTCTGTGACCAGCTGTCGCCAGCGCCGAAACAGTTCCTGGAGCTACCGGTCATCCAGGTATACTAGGGAACCACCAGAAAGTGCCGGAGGGGGAAAGTTCCCGGAAAGGGCTGCTGCTGCTAAAAGTGATCACGCGGCAAATCCGAAGTCCGGTGTCTGAGGATAAAATTATTACTAGGGTTATGGCATCTAGCTGCAGCCATAACTGTGGTAATAAACGTCAAAATCATGACATATTTCCCCAGTTAGGCAGTTGGCAATAACCTGTACATAATGGCATTAGCACTATGGACAATGGAGGACATGTCACTTCTTATGGCCTTACCCTGAGATAAACGTATATGGGGGTGGATTTACTAAAACTGGAGAGTGCAACATTTGGTGTAGCTGTGCATGCTAACCAATCAGCTTATAATCTCAGCTTGTTCAGTTAAGCTTTGACAAAGAACATGGAAGCTGATGGGAGGGCTGCTGCACATAGAGGGTTTTTTATCTTCATGCATAGAATGCATGAAGGTTATAAATAGGGATCGACTGATTATCGGCAAAGCCGATATGCACTTTCCCTGATATATCGGAATGGGCCCTGGAGGTTACCAATATTGCCAATATTTCGGGAAAGTGCTTGTACCGAAGTAATGCCTGCAGCTTGAGGCATCACCCCAGTACCGGCGTCCATAGCCGATGGTTGGCTGTCTTGTAATGACAACCGATGCAGCTGAGAAGCCGGTCGGCTGTCATTACAAGGCGGCGGGAGGGGACGTCCATCCCCCTCCCGCCTCCTTCTGCGGCTCGCCCGGGTCTTCTGTCCCACTGGGAGACCAGGACAACCAGCCTGCACAGCCACCGAAGACCCGATCAAAGCCGCATTGGGCTCTGATCGGGTCCCCATGCAAAAACCGGCAAGACTTCACTTCCGGGTATTGGCGCCAGATTAAAAAATTACAGCATTCAAAACAGCCAAAGTTGGCGTTTTGAATGCTTTTAAGTGCAGAGGAGGGTTTTGGAGTCTTTTAGATCCCCCAGATCCCTCCAAAAGAGTATCTGTCAAGAAAAGAAAAAAAAAGTGTAAATGTACAAAAATATCGGAGCATATCGGCCGATACCGATATGCATTGGCCAAAATATCGGTATGGGCAACGAAAAACCGATCACTAGTTATAAACTTTATGCCTTTACAACCACTTAAGTGTTGACAAAAAAATCTGGAAGACAATCAGTTTTTATGCAGAGCGTCACCAGATTTTGCACTCACCAGTGTAAGTAAATCAACCCCATTGCCTAAATACAGTCATGTGTATTTTTATTTGCATTTTGGTTTGCAAAGGCATTAGGTGCATACAAAGTGGATTCAGTAGACCCAACTATAATTAGTATTTGAATAAAATGAACTGTAATGTTACACACAAAAGTGATAGGCTTACATAAGATCAGGGCTGGATCTAGCCTGTCTAATGTTGGGGTGCAGTAAAAAGAAAAAAAAAAGTCAAGGGGCCCAGTGCAATACGTGCAATAGTTGAATTCTTACTCTTCGCATTAGTTGCCCAAATGTTTATCAAATCATTATTTTCTCAAAAAAATATATACTAAAATCATTGTTAGTGCATACAAACACAACATAATTTAAATAATTCCTAACTTCCTACTAAGACCTCATTCACATGGGGTGTATGCCTAAGTACAGGCCATATTTATGCACCTGGGAATACACACGCATTCCTTTGCAGACAGGCATATTCATGTCATTCATGTCAATTGGGACACATGGACTGCACGGACACAGTCGCTGCTCCCAATCTGACATCTGTGTGGGTGCGGATGCGCAACCCCTGAACGCAGAGTAAGTTACACCTGTGCATCTCAGTGCAGGTAAACATGGCCTTGCACAGGTGTATGCTGTAGCATGCCCTGTGTGGATGAGGCCTTACTATGTTTTCTATTTTTGGTATTTTTTTACTTTTTTTGGGGGGGGGGGGGGGCTTTGGTGAGAAATCCAGGGTGTAAACAGACCTATGATGTCTCTCTGATGTCTTTTTAATGAAAAAGAGAAGCAGACTAAGGACAGAGTCCTCAGTCAATTCATATATTTGGTGTGATGTGATTATTAACAGTGCATTCCTTCACCATTAAAATATTTTGTCTGATGTCTCTTCTTCCAAGTGATGTGACACCAATGTGCTCTTAAGCCTCTCACCTTACTGCTGTAAGGTAACAGCATATGTAGGTATTTTTTTCTGTTCCTTGATATACTCCCTCCTGCCTCTAGGGGTCCTCCTATGGTTTGTCAGGTCTGTCAGAGTGGAGGCATACCAGAAGTGACGCAACCATCCCAGCTCGCTGCTAGTGGAGTGTATGCACAGTACATATTTTTAAATGAATAAAATAGCTGTTTTTATTACATTAAACTTTTGTAAACGGTATCCCACCATGCAGAATCTCTTTTACATTTCCAACTAAAATGGAACATATCGGGAGGGACCATTAAATTCATTGTATTAGAAGCAATTAAGAAAAACCCAAGAGGTGGAAACTATGATAATGCAATCCTCAAAGCAGAAGCTAAGTGGATCTATAAATTACAGGCCACCAGACCACCTGGATTAAACACAGCTTTGTCATTCAAACCGTTTCTGGAGTAAATCCAGGACCATATGAATGTCAATAGGGGGAATTATATAATATACCAAAAAAACCCCACCAAAACCCCCCCCACCCCCTCCCCTTTTCCTTAGGCTCGTCTCCTCTCTGTTTTATTATCCTATGACACATCTGATTATACATTGTGCCGTTTATACTATCCGCTTACCTATTTCGATGCAGCCTAAAATAACTAAAATACTGTATTAACATCACAGTAACCTACCAATTTGCCATAATTTAGGATAGGATACTATTGTATACCTTCCAGTTGATTATTTTTATGGGTGTCTATTACCAATGAATTCATAACTTATGGCGGTTATGTGCTGCAAGATATCAATGTAAATTATTTCATTTATTACAATATGTTGATTTACACCTTTTCTTTTTTCTTTTTTTTTTTCCTTTTAGTGTTTCCATTAGATCGGAATCCTGTATATCATCAGGGGATCAATCTGTGACCAAATCCAATGTGCCAGTACTTTCCTTGCTTTTCTCTTTTTTGACAGGGGCTCGGGCGCCAAGCCGGGGGTGGTGTTGTTGAGATTTGTACTACTCTTCTCCTCCCACGTTTTTTCCCCGAGTCCGCCTGTTCTCTATGGCGGATGTGCAGCGCTCTGATTCATCTGTGCCTTTTCCCTTGTGGTGCAGCTCTGACTGGTACCGCTAGATGGCGTCCGCACCGGAAGTGATTAGTTGGAGGTCATGAGGTACCTCATCACTTCCGGTGGGACCGCGCTTATAACGCCGAACTCGGCATGGTACAGACAGGCCACGACTAGTGGCGCGGCTGTCTGTCACCAGATGAGCATCCAAGGTAAGCATTCTACTATATCGGTCTCCTGCTTGCACGGCCTTTTTGGGATTATTCTTCACCAGCCTCTTCTTTTGTGGCTACTTCTCAATCTTTGTCACACCCCTTCCCTCTTATTCATTATCACTTACTGGGTCGGCTCTGAATTTATCTCTAAACATACTCCTACAAGTCTTGGACACTCGGAGTTCTTTCTACACTATTTAGCATGCACCTGGTCCTTATCTACACGCTACATTTTTACTTTTTATGCAGCTTTTCTGCATATTTGGCCTCATCTACCCCTCCTGAAATCTTGCTGGTTCACCCTATCCAACCTCTCTTCACTCGCACAACCTCAGGTTGATTTCTTTATTTTCTTCTGATCTCTTCTTACTTTTTTGGCCCTGCTTTCGGAGACCTATCGATACTATACTCATATACACCTGAGTCCCTTCTTTTTACTCTAGTGGTATATGGGATTCTTAGTAATTAGCTCCTCTTTTTTATGGATTGTTGGTTTTTTCAGATTTGCTTTGGTTCGACCGAGCTCGGTCCGGTTCCTGTCAAAGTAGCGGGGCCAGGTCTGGCTGGACTATTTAGTTCAGGGTGGTTACCCACCATTGGATAAATCGCAATGATCTCTGATATACGGATACTGATACTGCTGCTATGCTCTAGATACAACTTTTGGTGAGCCCTAATATATTGCTATACCAATAATTGACTGTAATTAACCATGTGTACTTATGTAAATTGATTGTATGTTATTCATACTTAGAACCTGAGTAGAGGTCACCATTCTTGCATTGTCCCAGAAGAAGCCTGCTGGCGAAACATGTCGGACACAAGTGGCCCCTAGCACACTTCAATGGTTCTCGGTACATCAAGTATCTTTATGCTATGAATATTTATCACTGAATGTGATTGTTTTTATCGGTTCTGTAATAAAATTCTGTTATTTTACTTTGTCTCCTTATTATTTATCTAAAATATATACCCTAGCAAGCCTCACCTATAAAATCCCACCATTTGGTTCACGCCCACCTATTGCGGCCTCTCTGGGGCGCCAATAGAGCCCGCAGGGTTAGTGATACCATTCACTCCTCTTTTGTCCTATGTTTAAACAGGGATGTGGTGTTAGCTTGCTGGGTACATTGGCCAGTTTAGGCATGGCGTCTTTCCTCTTTATATTGAATAAAATAGCTGTTTTTATTACATTAAACTTTTGTAAACGGTATCCCACCATGCAGAATCTCTTTTACATTTCCAACTAAAATGGAACATATCGGGAGGGCCCACCAAGAGAACCTAGGAGGTAACACTTACCACAGAGACCCACCAGCCTGACAGACCATAGGAGGACCCCTAGAGGCAGGAGGGGGTATAGCAAGGAGCAGAACAAGATACCTACATACAGTATGCTGTTACCTTACAGCAGTAAGGTGAAAAGCTTAAAAGCACATAGGTGTCACATTATTTGAAAGAAGAGACATCAGACAACATATTTTAATCAGTGAAGGGATGCACTGTCAATAATCGCATCCCACCAAATATATGGATTTTTATAACAGACTATTATTTATCATAACGTTTATGATACGTCACACGTAGCTTGGATATTAGTCACCATATTGATAAAAGCAAGAAAAAGTAGCACTTTTTACATGTTGTTGGCACTGATTATATTATTTGTTTTTTTGCGATCATTTGTTTTTTAATGCGGTCTTATGTATATATACTGTAGCTAATTATGCATCTGCACTATTTTATACTGTATGTTTCAAGCTTTGATTACATTGATTTTATTTTAAACTAACAGCGAAAGACCAACACTGTTTTTTCATTTATCACCTATTAGGCACAAATTAGCTAAATCGGTGTAAATCAGAGTCCTCAGTCCCTTTCTCTGCAGCCGGGCCTCTTCCCGACAACCCTGGGCTGTGGTTGTCGGGGTCTGCGGGTGGGGGGCTTATTGGAATCTTGAAGCCCCCTTTAACAAGGGGGACCTCAGATTCCCCCCCAAGTGAATGGTTATCGGGTCACCTAAAAAGTGTAAAAAAGTGAAAACCACAGAACACATTTTTTTGACAAGTCCTTTATTAAAAAGGAAAAAAAAAAAAATAGTGTCCCTAGATGTTAATCCATCGTCAATCACAATGCCGCCGGACTCGAAAAATATAAAAAAATTAAAAACGCTTCACCTCTTCAGAAACTGTCCGCCTTCCGCCCGATCTTAATCTTTGACACTTCTTTTATAGGCAAGGGGTAGGGCCTCCCGGTTACGTCACCCGGTGGCACCGTCCCCTTCTGACGTCACGTGATAGGTGGCCCTGCCCCTTGACTCTAAAAGAACTGTCAAAGCTGAAGATTGAGCAGACAGTGGGTAGCCTCTGTAGAGGCAAAGCGTTTTTGAATTTTTTGGGTCCAGCGGGCGTCGTGATTGACGATGGATTTTCATCAAGGGACACTATTTTTTTTTCTTTTTAATAAAGGACTTGTCCTTGTTCTGCGGTTTTTACTTTTTTACACTTTTTTGGTGAATGTACCCGATACCCATTCACTTAAGGGGGGGTTGAGATCTGGGGGCCCCCTTGTTACAGGGGGCTTCCAGATTCCGATAAGCCCCCAAACCGCCGACCCTGACAACCACAACTCAGGGTTGACGGGAAGAGGCCCTTGTCCCCATCAACATGGGGACAAGGTGCTTTGGAGGGCACCCCAAAGCACCCTCCCCATGTTGAGGGCAAGGGGCTTGGTATTGTTCAGAAAGGGGGGCACTTGCCCATCCCCCCTTTCCTGTCCTGCCAAGCTGCATGCTCAGAAATGAGGATCTGGTATAGATTTCTGGGGGGACCCCAAGCCGTTTTTTTCTTCTTTTTTTATTTGGCGTGGAGTTCCCCTTAAAACCTGTACCAGACCCAAAGGGACATTTTTTTTAAACTCTCTACTCCCCCTTCCTGCCTAGACCAATTTTTAGCTTTCAGGGCTTATTGGCGTCTATGGGAAATCTTGGTCAGCTTGACATGGCACTGATACTAAACTATAAGTGACAGGGACACAAAACTTGGGGAGCACAGAGAGGGGACCCAGGACTACAACATATCTATACATTTTAAAAGTGGAGTATGCCTGTATACTACACTGACTGCACAAAACTGACTGAACTCACTATCTACTAACTACCTGCCTAATCTCTATTGTAACACACTATAGATGGCTGACGTGTAAGCAGCAGTCTTACATAGTGTGGGGCGTGGACTTAGCTTCCAAAGACGTCATAGGTGATGACAAAACGCATCAAGCTGGAACGCATGTAGCCTCTTTTTGGTTCCTGCCTTGGAGCGCAAGCCGCGAGCACACCAGGAAGTTCCGTGTAGCAGCGGGTCGTTCGGCTGTGATAGCTGTCTTCCCTTTTACTCCCTTGGCAGTGTATTTTTTGTGTTTATTCTTGGGATTCCACTGTACCACCAATGCTTTAATATTTTAATACATCTTGGAAAGTTTTTACCTACTACACTATGAGGAGTCCATATTTTATATTCCCACACAACCAACCTTAGGACTACCCGAGCACGGACGGCTGTGGCAAAGACTTGGACCTTTGCCCTAAGCTATTTTTGACCTCATTTGCCGGATGGTATTAGGGGTCAACAACATCTGGTGAGTGTGCATTTCTAACATATCCCACAAGCACGGAGGGCGTCACCATCATTGTTCTCATTAGTACTCCATATTGACTGGTAGATGGATAAGGACCAGTCCACTATAGCACTTTGAAGAGGCTTTTTTCATACCACCAATTTATATGCACCTTATATGGACACTGTTATGCACTATATTTGTCGTTTTTTGCACAGCATAAGGATATAATTAGCACCTACTTTTTGCACCATCTGTTGCTGGTTGATGCACCTTATATGGGCACTTGCAATATTTATTTTAATATTTATTATTTATTAATGTATTTCATATGTTATTACTTTCATTACTATTTATTGATGCTCTTTCAGTAGAGTTTCCACATATTATTTGCAAATTGTCTGTATCATACACATTTTTTTGATCCTATCACACACATAGTATTCAGTCTACCTACTACTCTTGCCCCATCACCTGGAGAAGTGATAGGGGTGATATTTCATTTTTTTTTTTTTTCTATCACACCATCTGTCCACTTAGGTATTGCGCTGCTAGTAATTATACATTACATTTTTTCAATATACAGGTCAGGTGCATGCTTTGGCCAATCACCAGCAATCAATGCACTGCAACAGCGCAGTGCATTATGGAATGCTCATCGGTGGGTGAACTTCACGCTGAGCACCCCATTTTTTCATGTGTTTTGTGAACACACGAACAGCTGATGTTCAAGTCGAACTTACGTTCGACTCAAACACAGAGCCCATCCCTAGTGTAGAGTGTAGAGGTCAGGAGTTTGAGTGCAGGAGTAAGGGGTGTGTTCTTCACAGAGTGCAGGGCTCAGAAGAATGTAATGTAATGTATCTACAGCTATTCCATGTCTGGCTTCATGGTATCACCATGGAGACAGATCCTAACTGCGAAGGCACTGCTGATGTCAGGTTCATCTGATGGCTGGGCCCCCTTCATCCACATTATTATTGTCGTTTTCTATCTTCCCAAACCCAGCTTATTGCTGCAATCCACACATCTGTAAGATTGGCAAAGCATAACAAAAATTGTTATTTGTATAATAAAAATACTACACAATGTGGGGAATATATGAAACCTGGAGCAGACAGAATCTGGAGCAGCTGTGCATGGCAACCAATCAGTTTCTATCTTCAGCTTATTCAGTTGAGCTTTAAAAATGAAAGAAAAAACTGATTGGTTGCCATGCACATCTGCTCCAGATTCTGGATGCTCCAGTTTTGATAAAGTCCCCTCAATGTATATATTTTCTGATTGTTTTGGGTCTGTTTTTGTATTGAATTGATGAAACATCAAAACTTTTAAATTATGTCAATAGTTATTTATAGCATTTCTGTTATTCAAATTTGATGTTTACATGTTAGTTTGGTCACAGCTGATTTTATTTAGGTGTGCACCAATATGTCCAGATACACTGGTCCATGAGATCCAAATGTACTGTATTAACAATTACTTTTTTGGCAATGTAACTATGAATTTTATATGTTTTCATTTTTAATGATACAACAATACTGCACTTTTTATTGGTTCACCCACCCTTAAACAAATTTTAGGAGAACACTGTGGCATATCTAACAAACAAAAAGTTACAGTTTAATTACCTGAGGTGACAGGCTTTGGCAAACTATGTATCGAGGATCATAACTTTACAGAATACTGTAGATTAAAACATAATAAGAAATAGCCCCCTATTTGTTATTACCAATTTATTCACCAATTACTAATATGGTATGCTACTTGATACAGCTGAAGTAAGCTCATCTTCTTTACTTTGCTACCTATCCTGAAGCCAGACCTGTCTCCAAGCCAGACCTGTCCCTGAAGAAGTTCAAGGTCACACTGTCCTGATATTAGATCTGCCTTGTATGTTTATAGAGCAGGATCCCATGCAGTAAGGACAACTTAAAATGATAAGCTAGCACACCAGACATTGCTTCTTGTAAATTGTCTGGTCATTATTAAGGAAGTCTTGGTTTATAGATGTAGTACCCATATACTGCTCTTTGATAAATCTATCATGGGTAAACTTTAGGAGTGCAATGTATTGGTCCTGTTTAGTGAAGATTCTATACATGTATGTAAAGTTAATAGCACAAAAGCATGTCCTCTATAAAAACAAAACAAAAACATAAAACTCAGTTATGGTGTTCCACAATCATTCAAAAGAAGCTGATCATTTTCTCTTGTTTATTGCCCATTGGACACTCACTTCCAGCATTACAGGCACGAAAACCAATGATTTGTAAGCCATAGCAACAAACCAGGGCTTGAGCACTGTTAACTGGGAGTTTTGCAACCAGGCTTTTAGGGGCAACCAAATGGCCTACAGATATGACAAAATAATTGTTCAACATTTTGCAAATGTGCGCAGTTTTTTGAATATCAATCAGAGCCCTCTGACTGCATAAGGTTATTTTATGGAAGAAAGTGAACTTAAACTTGAAGTACTGCTGTGAAATGTCACAATTACTATTGGGCAGGTACTTTCAATCACTTGGTTTAGAACGCTGCGTAGCCTTAATATTGTGAACAGTTGGTTTGAATTCCGTGCCTGTTATGCTCAAGAAAACTACATCCTTTGCAGCTTCACAGCAGGGCACATGTAGGGCTGCTGGTGTTATGGCACCTGTGAAAGTCTATTTGTCATGCTCCTTCTGCATACTATCAGAGATCATGCCAAATATCTAGCTGCACTGCCAACAAACAAGAAAAGGGTGTAAAATTGTGATTTGCTACTGGCACAGAGCCATAATATAAAATTTAAGGATCCATGAAGGGCATATAAAATGTTCCTGAAACAAAAATGTGGAAAGGTTTCCAGACATTGCTGAAATTGTAAAAGTAGAATAATTTCATTAACATGGTTTGCATAGGGAATTGATTTGTACCTCTCACTTCAGTCTCTGGAATGCAGACCTGGAAGTAATTGCAGACTGCCTGTTATGTTTGAAATTAGGTTAGAAAACATCCAGATGATGATTCCTCACACTGTATTATTGGTAAAACAATGTACATTAGAGCATCATGGAAAGGAGTACAGCATAAGAGCTATATATTCCTGTGTTTCACAAGTTATTCTATCCACAAAAATAGCATTGAATCACAAGGCATTTTAAAGGAGGAGAAGTACAGCCAAAGCTCCTTTGGCTGTACTTCCAATTTGGATCATAGGAGTGCAGTTTGTTCTGCACTCCTGTGACACAATTTCAACAGACAGCGGGCTGAAGCTGTCTGTTGATGTCACGGAACCGGTGCAGGCTCGGGCAAGATCGTGACAATGCAGTCAGGATACGCCCAAATGTCTGCACAGGCACCCTGCTCAGCCTCTCAGCGAGCCGCTGAGAGCCTGAACTGGCCGCTTCAACACCCTCCACAGCCCAGTGCTCCAGTGAACGAGGAGGGGCAGAGCAGAAAGCTGCTAACTGACAGTCACCAGCTCTCTGCAAGGGGAGCACTAAGAACCGAGAGATCAACGGTGTTAGATCGCTCAGTTTTCAGTCATAGAGGCTCCGGGGGACAGATGCAGCATTGGACTGATGCTGCATCTACCTAGGTAAGTATGATTATAAAGTAAAAAAAATCCCCATACTTCTCTTTTAATCCTTGCATTACATACTGACATCATGAGATCCTTGCCAATATTTCTATATTTTTCTACAACATAGATGGAAATAAGGAAATGCCTATGGTTTGCATATACTAAATTTCTGCATTTGAGAAATATGTCATACACATGTGCAGGCAAATGCCAATGCCAGGAAGCGGCAGCATTTACAGAGTACAGCCACGTACAGCTATTCACTTGTATAGCAGCCTGTACTCAGCACCTGAAGGACTGGAAAACGCTGAGAAATTTGCACATAAAATACCTACAAACACTAGAACCCTAAGGCTGCATTCACATGTCAGCGTATGATCGCGGGCAGAACCGCCGCGGTTCCGCCCGCGATTCGGAGATTTATTGCAAATCGCGGGACGCCTAGCGTTGCCCGTTGATTTGCAATAGCCCCCCAAACGCCGAGCGATGTTGCCGCGATTTACGCTCGCCGAATCGCGGCAACATCGGGCAAACAAAATTGCGGGACGCAATACGCTCCAAAGAAGCTCTTGTAATAAAATGCAATAAATCTCTGAATCGCGGGCGGAACCGCGGCGGTTCTGCCCGCGATCATACGCTGACATGTGAATGCAGCCTTAAGCTCAGAAAAGATGCACCATGTTAGCCCTTGATTCATTTAACCACTTCAGCTCTGGAAGGTTTTACCGATTTATGACCAGGCTATTTTTTTGCTATTTAGCACTGCGCTACTTTAACTGGTAATTGCCACACTGTACCCAAACAAAATTTATATAATTTTTGTTGACATGAACAGAGCTTTATTTTGGTTGTATTTGATCACCACTGTATTTCTTTTTTATTATATAAACGAAAAAATTTAGGGAAAAAAAAATGATACTTTCTACTATAAAACATATAAAGTAAAAAAATGTAAAAAATCAAATTTCTTCAAAAAAAATAAAGAAAAAAATGTATTCTGCTGCATGTCTTTGGTAAGAAATATCCCAATAAGTGTATACTAATTGGTTTGTGTCAAAGGTATAGTGTCTACAAACTATGGTATATATACTGGAATTTTCTTTTGTACTACTATTGGTGGTGATCAGCAAATTATAATGGGACTGTGATAGTGGGGCAGTCAAGCTGACACTAACTGACGCTGGGGGGGGGGGGGGAGGACTGACTATCGTCCACTGACATCACCAGTGACACTAATACAGTGATCACTGGTGATAATACTATACACTGTGCACTAATCCCACTGGCTGGGAAGGGGTTAACATCTAGGGTGATCAAAGGGTTCACTGTGTGCCTAACAAGTGTTAATGTATGCAGTTTTTTACTAAATATCTCTGTTTCTTAAACCTGCAAAGCAGGGATAAGAAACAGAGAGATCATTCCCTCTGTACAGAGCCCGGTGTGATTGTATACAGCCGGTCAGCAGGTCCCGGCCAAAAATTCAATCACAGCGGGTGTCGGTGGGGCACATAAACCTGGATTCAGGCAGTGACGTACCAGTACATCACTTTGCCTGTACGGTGGTTAACCACTTACCGCATACTAACGTACCCGTACGTCGGGTAACTTTGCGGGGTTATACCGGGATGATGCCTCTAGCTAGACGCATCATCCCGATACCGTGGTTTGAAGCCGACGGTCGGCTTTCCGCCGGTAACGACCGATGCGGCTCGGGAGCCGCTCGATCGTTACCCGGGTGAGCGGGAGGGGACGCCCCCCCCCCTCCCGCCGTCTTCCGTGGCTTTGCTTGGGGCTCCCGTCCCACCGGGAGCCCCGAGCACCCAGCCGGCATGTCCGCCGGCTGGATGGAGTCCCGATGAATGCCGAAAACGGTATCGATCGGGTCTCCGATGACGTAACCCAGAGGCGGCGTCCATGATGTCACTTCCGGGTTACTGTGCTGCAAAAGGCGGCAGATTTGAAAAACGGCTGTATGCAAAAATGCCGTTTTCGGCGTTTTGCATACAGGGAAGTGTAGTGGAGGGGTCTAGGGTCTTTAAGACCCTCGATCCCTCCATAAAGTGTACCTGTCACTACATATTGGTGTCACAAGGGATGTTTACATTGCTTGTGACAGCAATAAAAGTGATCAGATTTTTTTTTTTTTTTTAAAAAACCTGTAATAAAGTTAAAAAAAACGAAAAAATTAATAGGAAAAAAAATAATTTTAGCCGCCCCGTCACCGTTAGCTCGCGCACAAAAAAAACGCAAGTCGCGACGCGAATGAAATCGCTGTTCAAACCACACATGTGAGGTATCTTCGCGATTGCCAGAGCGTGGGCAATAATTAAAAAAAAAAGAGCTACACTCTAACTCTAAACTGGTAACCGTTAAATAAACTTAAAGCGTCGCAGATTGAGATCTCTATTGACCGTAGTTTGTCGCCATCCCACGGGGGGGGGGGCGCAATTTTAAACCGTAACATGTTGGGTATCTATTTACTCGACGTGACATCATCTTTCACAATATACAAAAAAAATGGGCTAACTTTACTGTTTAGTATTTTTTAAATGCAGTGAAATGTGATTTTTCACATTTTTTCCAAAAAAATGGTGTTTTAAAGACCGCTGCGCAAATACCGCGTGACAAAAAATTTTGCAATGACCGACATTTTATTCTCCAGAGACTTTGCTAAAAAAAAATGTTTTTTTGTAAAATCTTACCGTAAAATCCTTTTCTCTTAAGCTCATTGACAGACGCAGTCCTCTTGATTAATATCAAATCGGGTTATACTGCCCTCTACAGGAGTAGGACACTAGGCAGAAGGAAAACGTTCTGGCCACACCTTGGGGCAGTCCCAGAGGGTATATCCTCTCCCTCCCTGCTACAGGAAGTCAGTTATGTCACAAAGCAGTGTTAGAGAATTTAACCCAACCCAACTCAAAAGAGAGAAAAGGATTTTACGGTAAGATTTTACAAAAATCCATTTTTCTCTGTCGCTCATTGACAGACGCAGTCCTCTTGATTAATATCAAATCGGGATGCCCCAAAGCAGTGCCACAAATGAGGGGTTGGATAACAGAAAATCAAAATCCAGAAGGCCCAACCGGAGCCAACTAGAAGCATCAAGGACTCATCGAGCAAAAAGATGAGACCTAAGTGAAAAACCCAACAAACCCTCGAGGTAGACCAACAGTCTCCTCACACAGCGGCCTGCAGGAACCTTGCGGCCAAAAGAGGCATCCGACGATGCCATCACATCAACCTTATACAATTTTGTAAAGGTATGAACCGACGACCAAGTAGTCGCCTTGGAAACCTGGACCACTGACGCCTAATGGCGGAAGGCCCAGGAAGCACTAAGCGCCCGAGTGGAGTGCGCCTTAACAGGGAACGGAGGAGTCCGACCCTTAATAGTATAAGCCTGTACCACCGTCTGTCTGATCCATTTGGAGATAGTCGCGGCAGATGCAGGCAACCCCCTTTTTGGGGCCATCCGTGATCACAAAAAGTGAATTCATTTCACGAAACGAGTCCGTAGTTTTCAGGTATACCCTGATTGCCCGAACCACATCCAAGGAATGTAACGCACACTCCCGAGGATGACTGGGCTTAGGACATAGGGAAGGCAATCCAATGTCCTCATTCAGATGAAACTCTGAAACCACCTTAGGAAGGAAGGATGGATTCGGACAAAGAACCACCTTATCCCTATGAACCACCAGATATGGGGAACGACAAGATAATGCGGCCAGTTCTGACACCCTGCGTGCAGAAGTAATGGCCACCAAGAAGGCCACCTTCTGGGATAAAGTAAGCAAGGGAATCTCCCTGATATTTTCAAAGGGAGGTTTCTGAAGAACCGACAACACTAAATTAAGATCCCAGGGCGGTAAGGGCGCGCGCACTGGTGGAGCCAGGTGCCGCACCCCCTGGATGAAATTCCGCACCAAGGAATGAGTAGCCAAAGGTTTCTGAAAGAAGATTGCTAACGCTGAAACCTGACCCTTGATAGAGTTCAAGGACAGTTTCTGCTCAACCCCCTGTTGCAGAAAGGCCCAGATTCGGATCACCGAATAAGAACGTGGAGGAAATCCAAGGGATTCACCACACAATATAAGACTTCCATGTGCGATGATAGACCCTACTGGAAGTCGCTTTCCTTGCTTTAATTAGAGTAGGAATAACTGAAGTTGACAATCCCTTGTCCTTCAGCACCTGGGTCTCAATGGCCAGGCCGTTAAGCCAGCGATTGTAAAGCAAGATGGAAGATCGGTCTCTGAGACAGCAGAACCTCCCTGAGATGAAGTCTCCAAGGAGCGTCCGCGACCAGCCTGACCAAGTCGGCGTACCAGGCTCGACGAGGTCAGTCCGGAGTTACCAGGATAACTGGAATTCCCTCCATCTCTATCCTGCGAAGAAGTTTCGGCAGTAACTTCAGAGGATGGAAGGCATACCGTAGCTGATACTGCCCCCACGGGGAGATCAGCGCGTCTGCTGCGTCCGCTAGAGGATCGCGGGCGCAAGCTACAAACCTCCGCACCTTCCTGTTGAGCCGAGATCCCAACAGATCCACATCCGGGGTGCCCCAAATGGAGGCACAGCTGGTGAAATACCTCTGGATGAAGAGACTATTCCTCTTGATCCAGAATCTGACGGCTGAGATAATCTGCCTGCCAATTTTCCACCCCCGGAATGAATACCGCGGAGAGAGCTGGAACAACTGTTCCGCCCAATGAAGAATGCTGGCCACTTCTATGGCCGCCAGGGCACTCTTGGTGCCCCTTGGTGATTGACATAAGCCACGACGACGTGGAATTGTCCGATTGGATCCGAACCGGGCCGCCCTGGAGCTGCTCGGTCCAGTAAATCAGACAAAGTCTGATCGCTCTCAGTTCCAACACATTTATCGGTAACCTGGAGTTTATCAGAAGAAATGACTTCCTCTGGCTGAGCATCGGAGACCGAAGCCACCAGACCAGAGACTCCCTGGTCCGCTCGCTTAACCGGATCCGATTGTCCAGGGAATCGGAATTCCGATTCCATTTGAGAAGAATCTCCTCTTGGAGAATTCGGGTATGAGACTGGGCGAACGGTACTGCCTCTAAGGAGGCCACCATCAGTCCCAGCCAGTTGACGGACAGCAACATCCGAATTGTTGACTGAATCGTCTGGAGTTTCTCCGCAAGGAGAAACACTCTTGCCAAGGATGCATCCAAATTTAGGCCCAGATAGTTCAGTCTCCTGGTGGGAACCAGGGATGATCTTTGGGAAAAGCGAAGAAAACGCTGATGTCCTACGAAGATGGGGATATGAAAATAGGAATCCTAGATGTCTATGGACGCCAGGAAATCCCCCTGATGCAGGGAGGCCACCACTGTTCGGATGGACTCCATCTCTCCCAAGACCAGAATTGGACGCACCTTGCCCTCTTTCCTGGGCATTGTAAACAGGTTCGAATAGAACCCCTGAAACTGTCCAAGGAACGGGAACTACCACTCCTTGTTGCATCAAGTCCATTACTGCCCCCCGCAAAGCTTTTAAGCGATCCAGGGATAGCCGAATATTTCGGACTTATCTTCAGGCTTGGCTGAGCCGGACTTTTGTTTACCCGACCAGCGCCCTTTGAAACCCCCTGAAGGGGCTTTGGAGGGTTTCGCCTAATCGCCCGCCCCAGCGGAACAAAAAAACTTTTTATGAGCAGAAAAGGAAGGTCCTCGTCTGTTACGAGGTCCTTTACCTTTTAGCAGTCTGTGGCAAGAAAGTGCTCTTGCCCCCAGTGAGATCCTTATAATCTCACCCAAACCGGCGATCCCCTTGTGGCTTTATTTAGTCTGGAAATCGGTGAGTCCACCACTGGTGGTACCGTCCATTTTTTAATGAGGGATTCCTCAAACGGATAGCGCCTAGCAATGCGTTTGGAAATAGCAGGGGTTCGTTTTCGGACGACCCCATTTGAGCAAGGGAAACCCCTCGCCATTTTGGTAGGCTAGCTAGTACCAAAAGGAATATCAGTCTCAGCTACCTCTGCCGGTGTAACCTCAAGATTTAAGGTTTCCCGGACAGACACAACTAGTGCATCCACCAACGCTTCTTCTTGTGCTATGGCGGAGGCAGAAGCGTCCTCCTCACTGTCCTAGGAGACCGTACCTGAGACAACAGCCCCAGAAAAGGGACCTGCGGCTGCAGTGACCAGCTCAGAATCCGTATCTGAAGTATCAGATGAAATAGGGGTAGGCGGGGGTCGCTTTCTTGACCCCCGTCCCAGACAGGCCACCTCCACCCGGGATACCAAAAACTCCAAAACTGCTGATAATGCATCAATCACAAGTGGGGTACTGGAGGGTCCTGCGGCCACCTCGAGGGGATCAGGTGGGGATACATGTGTGGCAGGGTCCATGATTATACAAGACACTTGCCAGCAACCAAAAAAATAATTGCAAAGAAAAAAACATTTTTTTTTTCTTAGTCCCCCAGCGCAATAGCGCCCCTCAGTGTTACCTGCTTGGACCCCACAGAGAGAGAGAGAGAGAGACCCCAAGGCTCACCACCTGATGCACAGAAGTTTCTATCAACCTGCTCCCAGCACTGTCTGTTACAGACAGTAAGTCTTTGGCTTGCTTTCCCGGGTAAAGGAGGCGGCTCTGCCCCTTTACACGCCTTCCGGCGCCTCCCAATTACTCCTCGAGGTGTTTGGTCATCTCAAACATGGCCGCCCCCATGCTGGAGACACGAGGCTACGCCAAAATGGCGGCCCCGCCCGACCTGCGGGAAAATGGCGGCGGCCTGTGGAGGATGGCAGTGGCTTGTGGCAAGATAGCAGCGGCCTGCGGGAGGTAGTCATCGGCCTGTGCGGCCTGCGGGAGGTGTATGGCCTGTGGGAGGATAGCGACCTGCGGGAGGATGGCGGTAGTCCAGGCACAGGCATCGGCCTGTACAGCAACCTTATGTATCAGGTAGGATGCTTATCACCCTATTACATGGCCATCATAACAGTAATGCCAGTCACTGACTTCAGTCATGGTCCCTTTACAGTGCCCTCATACAGTGACTCCGATAGTCAGCTCCCAAACCAAGCCTCCTGGTTCTTATACACTAAATCACCCTCAAGAGGGGGATCTGTGACATCTGTTAAAGGATAAAGGGGAGACCCAGGATCATACCATCCCATGGAGGGGCCCGCGTCCACCAACAAACCCGTCAGGGGGAGAGGGGGAACATTTTACTCACCATACCGGAACAGGCGGGCGCCAACTCCTGACAGAACCCCTCTCCACCGAGGTGGGGGGGCTGTCGACCAATACGGACGCCGTGACTCAGTTTCTAACTGGTCGTTGGCGTCCAGGCGAGACGTTTAACTCGCAGGGTCAGTCCCCGTCCAGTGGAACTATGTCGCGGCCGACCCAACGCGGAGCTAGGGCCTGCACGCGCTCGTAGGCTGACTGGGGTGACCACTGGACCTCAACATCCAGCCCGTCGCCCAGTTTTAGCATACTTGCTTGAAGATCTCACAGGAACAACTGGAGAAAAAAGCTGCCTAAAAAAAAGTTTTTCTAAAAAAATCTTGCCAGGACCAAAGATCCCAGCAAGGAACTTAGGTCCTTACTCCTAACTAGACAGAAAAAAACTGACTTCCTGTAGCAGGGAGGGAGAGGATATACCCTCTGGGACTGCCCCTAAGGTGTGGCCAGAACGTTTTCCTTCTGCCTAGTGTCCTACTCCTGTAGAGGGCAGTATAACCCGATTTGATATTAATCAAGAGGACTGCGTCTGTCAATGAGCGACAGAGAAATATATATAATGTTTGGGGGTTCTAAGTAGTTTTCTTGGAAAAAATACTGATTTTAACTTGTGAACAAAAAGTGTCCGAAATAGGGCTGGGGCTTAAGTGGTTAAAAAGGTAAGAGTTTAGGGTGATACCCTTTAATAGTTTACCTAAGTTATTAAAGATGAAAGCTGTCAATAACACTACTGAACTGATCCTCATCTGTATAGCTAACGTTTTATAAGGGCCCTTATCGCGTGTCATTTTAATTACTATATTTCATATTTCATTGCCCCTCTGTCTTACAGTGTATATAAATATGTGGGTTTCAGAACCATTTTCAGAAATGTATAAAGCCTGAAGAATGGCTTAACAGGTGAATTGGCCTGTACGGTGTGAAGAGACATTTTCCTAAACAGGTACCCACCAGAAGAACAATATGGCTGGAAACTGTTGACCTAACATTCTGTTCTTGGGATTATATGACACCAGGGCACAGGAAATCCATGAAATGTAGACATTATTCCATTTGCTTGTATAACTGCTTGTCAGAGGTATAAATCCTGCTTTGTCAGACAGAGTGGTCTGTCCTCTAATGACTTTGTTCTAGCAGCTATCTCACAACAGACACTGAAAGCAGTTAATAAAAACTGCAATCTTCTGGATATAAAATAAAAATTAAAACATTATGTCATATGTGAGAAAGGTCTAACAATCTAAAAGAAAAAAAGGCCAAGTTCAATAGGTGACAGTGCACTATGGCCAAACAGAATCTGTCTGCCAACTCCCTTACACCCAGGGTTACACAACGTGGACAAAGACTTTAAATGAAATGACTGTCTCTTCTTGCAGCCAAAATATACATGTGAAAGATCACTTGAGATCACAAGTCACTTTTTTCCTGAATGTAGTCCTTAAAGTGAAACTTCACTCTGTCAATCAACATGGAGTATTTTTAACCTTTTCGCTGCCAGAGCTTTTTTGTGTTTTTTTGCACACGTTAAAAAAAATAATTTTGAACATTACACAAAACCCCCAAACATTATATATTTTCTGAAAGCTTTTTGCGTTCCGATTTCTGCCTGAATTCACAGTTCGCACTGCGATCTGAGAACCGATCTGGGGTGTCATTAAGTTTGTATTGACACCCTCAGGGGTTTGCAGAGGGCAGTGTGAACTGCCGGCGATTCAGGTGCGATGCGGTAACCAGCACTGGATATGCAGTATTTCCCGCATCGCACCAGTGTCAATCGGCCCTAAAGAACGCCTGTGCCTCAAGAATTTACAGGCTACAATTCCTCTGCTGATAATATTCCTAGTTGCCTGGCTGTCTTGCTGATCTAGTAGTTTTATTACTTTCAGAGGCACAGACTTGCACCAACAGGATACTTTCTCATACAAGTACATGGTACAGCAGGCACATATCAGGTATATGAAATGTTGGGTTTACATACTCTTTAACCACTTCAGCCCCGGAAGATTTTACCCCCTTCCTGACCAGGCCCTATTTTGCGATTCGGCACTGCGTGACTTTAACGGACAATTTTGCGGTCGTGCGACGCTGTACCCAAATGAAATTGACATCTTTTTTTCCCACCAACAGAGCTTTCTTTTGGTGTTATTTGATCCCCTGTGCGATTTATACTTTTTGCGCTATAAACAAAAAAGAGCGAAAATTTTGAAAAAATTATATTTTTCACATTTTTTAATATGAAATTCCCCAAAAAAAATGTAAAAATCAAAATTTTTTAACATTTTAGGCCAAGTTGTTTTCTGCTACATATTTTTGGTAAAAAAAATCGCAATAAGCATATTTTGATTGGTTTGCGCAAAAGTTTTTGCTTTTACTAACTAAGGGAAAGATTTATGTAATTTTTATTGTTTTTTTAACAAGTAATGGCGGCGATCTGCAATTTTTTTTGAGGGACTGCGACATTGCGGCAGACAGATCGGACCCTTGACTGACATTCTTGACACTTTTGGGGGCACCAGTGACATTACTACAGTAATCAGTGCTATACATATGCACTGTTACTGTAAAAATGACACTGGCAGGGAAGGGGTTAACTTTATTAGAGATGCAGGGGTTAAATGTGTCACTAGGGGCGTGCTTCTAACTGTAAAGGGGTGTGGCTTTTCATGTAACCACAGAGACATATGATCCTACATAGCAGGATCGTATGATCTCTGCTGTTACACCAGGGAGAATGACAGGCGGCTTTGTTTACAGTAGCCGCCTGCCTTTCTCCCTCTCCACCAGGAGATCGCGAGTGACCGGCGGACATCGGACCCACCTGTCACACGCGCGGGGATGCAGGGGAACGAGCGGGGGCGGGAGCGCGCTGCCGGAGGCCCTCCTTCAGGCTCCTGGGCTAGCCACGTAGTACTATGTCACTATGCCCAGGAGGGGCTGACTGCCGCAGTAAATGTACTTGCGGCGGTCTGCAAGTGGTTAAAACTTATTTCTGTACAATTTTCTTACTCAAAATATACCTGCCCTGTGGAATCAGAGTTACTGTGTGTGAGCAGAGCCCCATCATTAACAGTTTTAATGGGCTGAATGAAGCTCCTAATACTTTCACTTATTCTATATTTTTATGATAGGGACTCCACAAATATTGGAGTTGGTTTACTAAAACCGGAGAGGGCAAAATCTGGTGTAGCTCTGCATAGAAACCAATCAGCTTCCAGTTTATTTTTTTTTTTGTCAAAGCTTAAACAAATTGAAGTTAGAAGGTGCTTGGCTACTATGCACAGCTGCACCAGATTTTGCACTCTCCAGTTTTAGTAAATCAACCTCAATGAGTTTCACAGTAAGGCTGGGTTCATACTGGGGTGGCTTCAAAGTCACCCCACGCTGAAGCCGCCCTGTGCAGCGCGACTTCAATGGGGCTTGCAAACAACTTCTATAATAGAAGTCAATGCAACTCGCCCCCAAAGTAGTGCAGGAACCTTTTTCTAAGTCGGAGCGACTTGAGTTGCTCTGATTAGAACGGTTCCATTGCACTTATATTTCATTGTTTATAATATCAATATCAATACCAATTTCTAATCCAATCTTTATCCAAATGTTACAGTTAAAGGCATACATACGCAAAAAAAATCTATATATATATATATATATATATATATATATATATATATATATATATATATATATATATCTATATATATATATATATAAAATACAACAACAAAAAAAAGCGGAAGAGGTAGTAAAAAGAGCACAGACTACCCTAATTTTTAGCAGTTTACTTAACCACTTGCCTACAGTGCACTTTCACCCCCTTCCTGCCCAGACCGATTTTCAGCTTTCAGCGCTCTCACACTTTGACTGAGAATTACTCAGTCATGCAACACTGTACCCATACAAAAATTGTGTCCTTTTTTTCACACAAATAGAGCTTTCTTTTGATGGTATTTGATCAATACTGGGTTTTTTATTTTTTGTGCTATAAATAAAAAAAGACTGAAAATATCGTGAAAAAACGCAATTTTTCTTTGTTTCTGTCATAAAATTTTGCAAATTAGTCATTTTTCTTCACAAATTTTGGCCAAAATTTATACTGCTACTTATCTTTGGTAAAAAAAAACCCAAATAAGTGTATATTATTTGGTCTTTGTGAAAGTTATAGAGTCCACAAGTTATAGTGCTATTCATTGAAAATTGATCACACTTGATCACACCTGATGTACTGAAGGCCTATCTCATTTCTTGAGACACTAAAAGGTCAGGAAAGTACAAATACCCCCCAAATGACCCCTTTTTGGAAAGTAGACATTCCAAGGTATTTAATAAGGGGCATGATGAGTTTTTTGAAGTTGTAATTTTTTCCCACAATGCTTTGCAAAATGAAGATTTTTTTTTTTTTATTTTTTTTTTTTTACAAATTGCCGTATTAACAGGTTATTTCTCTCACACAGCACATGTATACTTGCAACTACACCCCAAAACACATTCTACTACTCCGCCTGAGTATGGCGATACCACATGTGTGAGACTTTTTCACAGCCTGGCCACATACAGAGGCCTAACATCCGAGTAGCAGCGTCCGGCATTCTAGGAGCACAAATTACACATATCATTTCCTGACAACCTATCGCACTTTTGAAGGCCCTGGAGCACCAGGACAATGGAAACCCCCATAAAATGACCCCATTTTGGAAAGCAAACAGCCCAACGTATAATTTTTGAGGCATAATGAGTCTTTTGAATATGTCATTTTTTTCCACAAGTTTTTGGAAAATGTGGAAAGAAAATGAAAACACATTTTTTTTACACAAAGCTGTCCATTTATGCAATATTTCTAACACATCGCATGTACATAGCAAAACTTGCACCCCAAAATACATTCTGCTATTCCTCCTGAGTATGGCGATACCACATGTGTAACACTTTTTCACAGCCTGGCCACATACATAGGCCTCACATCCAAGTAGCGCTTTACACAAAGTTGTCCATTTATCCACTTTAAGACTGGGCCTATTTTTGACACTTGGTGTTTACAAGCTAAAATCATTTTTTTTGCTAGAAAACTACTTTGAACCCCCAAACATTATATTTTTTTTTTTAGCAGAGACCCTAGAGAATAAAATGGAGATCATTGCAATATTTTTTATCACACCATATTTGCGCAGCAGTCTTCCAAATGCGATTTTTTTGAAAAAAATTCACTTTTTTGAACTAAAAAATAAGAAAACAGTAAATTTAGCCCAATTTTTTTCCATAATGTGAAAGATAATGTTACGCCGAGTAATTAGATACCCAACATGTCATGCTTCAAAATTGCGCATGCTCACAGAATGGCGCCAAACATTGGTACTCCCCATAGGCAACATTTTAAAAATTTCTGCAGGTTACTAGCTTAGAGTTACAGAGGAGGTCTAGGGCTCAAATTATTGCACTCGCTCTAACGATCGCGGCGATACCTCACATGTATGGTTTGAACACCGTTTACATATGTGGGCGGGACTTGCATATGCGTTTGCTTCTGCGCGCGAGCTAACGGGGACAGGGTGCTTTAATTTTTTTTTTTTTCCTATTTATTTTATTTATTATTTTTTTATTTTTACACAGTTTAAAAAAAAAATGTTTTGATCATTTTTATTCCTATTACAAGGAATGTAAACATCCCTTGTAATAGAAATAGGCATGACAGGTCCTCTTTATTGTGAGATCTGGGGTCAAAAAGACCTCACACCTCACAACTACACTAAAAAAGAAAAAAAAAAAAAAATTGTTGAAAGAGGAAAAAAAAAAAGCAAAAAAAAAAGCGGCCCTTTAAACCGGTTGCTAGGCAACGTCTTTTGACGTAGCTCCGGTCCTCCAAGACCATAGAGTTAAGTGAGGGCCATCTTGCCCTCACTCGACTTCCTGTCTCTGAGGATCCGGGACCGGATAGTTTTCCCCGCTGCCGGCGGGTCCGGTAAGCTGGGAAAATGTCTGGGACGCGGCAGGAGGGGGGGGGGGGCACCTGTTCCCCTGCACCGTAAGGGTAATTCCGCAGGGAATCCGCCACTGGGACCACCCTTATCTGAAAGCCGACCGCCTGCCGTTTCAAAAAATACCGGGGTTATGGGGGCTATCTGCTGCCATAACCCCAGTATTTAGCTTTTAATGGCCGACGCATATAGTTGTTAGGCGGTCAGTAAGTGATTGCATGTATATGGCAAACAGGTGACGATGACTGACGGGGTGACAGGTGACGATGACTGATGGGGTGACAGGTGACGATGACTGATGGGGTGACAGGTGACGATGATTGATGAGGTGACAGGTGATGATGATTGATGAGGTGACAGGTGACGATGATTGATGGGGTGACAGGTGACGATGATTGATGAGGTGACAGGTGATGATGATTGATGGGGTGACAGATGACGATGATTGATGGGGTGACAGATGACAGTCACTGACGGGGTGACATGTGACGATGATTGATGGGGTGACAAGTGACGATCACTGATGGGGTGTCAAGTGACGATGACTGATGGGGTGACAGGTGACGATGACTGATGGGGTGACAGGTGACGGTGATTGATGGGGTGACAGGTGACGGGCGATGGTCACTGATGGGTGACAGGTGACGGGCGATGGTGCACGGCGGTACTGATGGCAGTCTCTGGTGACCGGTGAACTTTAGGCTATGTTCACATGTGAGCGTAGCGATCACAGGCAGAATCACTGCGATTCTGCCCGTGATCCAGAAATCATTGCAAATTGCGGGGCGCCTGTGCGTTGCCCATGATTTGCAATAGCACCCCAAACGCTGTGCGATGTTGCCGCCATTTCCGCCTGCCGAATCGCGGTAACATCGCGCAAACAACGCATGACGCTCCAAAGAAACTCTTGTACCTTTTTTGGGCGTCATGCGATGTTTGCGCGATGTTACCGCAATTCGGCAGGCGGAAATGGCGGCAACATCGCACAGCGTTTGGGGTGCTATTGCAAATCAGGGGCAACGCACAGGCGTCCCGCGATTTGCAATGATTTCTGGATCGCGGGCAGAATCACAGTGATTCTGCCCGCGATCGCTGCGCTCACATGTGAACGTTATGGGTGTCAATTTCTGGGCACTGATGAGGTGACTGTTGGGTGACAGGTGACATTGGGGGGGGGCTGAGGACTGTGTGGGGACCTTTATTAGTGTGATTTTTACTTTGTGACATGTGTACAGAGCAGTAACTCACTATTTCTAGCTCTTCTCCCCTCATACTGGAAACTGTATGAGGAGAGAAGAGCTAGTAACACTGAGTTACTGCTCTTTGTTTACATTTTGTGATCGGCTGTGAATGGATTCACAGCCGATCACATAGTAAACAGTCACTGTCAGTGACTGTTTACTACCGCCGGTGACAGCTGTGTTCCTACGGAACACAGTGCCACCGACACGACCGCGCTGCGCGCTCCCGATCGCGCATGCGCGGTCATCTGGTGGGCGCCTTCATTGTGATCGGCTGTGTCATTGGAACACAGCCGATCACGTGGGAAACAGCCACGCCCATTGGCTGTTTCCCCCCTGCCGGTGACGGGGGGTGTCCCGGGGACACCCCGACACCGGCAGTGCAGGGCGGCGCGCACGCGATCGCGCGCCTGCCCTGCTTAAAGTGCCGCCGTCATATGACGGCCGTCCAGGATAATGGTCGCTCCGCTCCGCCGTCATATGACGGCGGGCGGGCGGCAAGCGGTTAATGTATAACTAAAGGCATAGAGTGGAGAGGGCTTAGAACACCTATTAGGTTTTTATTGCTGCCTGAGTCCCCATTAGGGAGATTCACCTTCCCAATTTATCCTGTTTACCATGATCACTGAAAGTAAAAGTAAATGAAAATCCCAAACTTTGGGTTGTCCCCAGAAAAGTAATAGAGGAAAAAATATTTCAGCAGGGATACTAGTTCTGGTGACGTGGGGGTCCCCAAGAAATTCCCTTCATTTGCAGGGTTTTCCTATCACTTCCTTTTTGGCTTTGGGACAGGAAGTGAAGGGAAATCTCCCCAATAGAGCGAAGATGGTAAAAATAAACCTGACAGGGGTTAAAACTCTCTCTTACTCTATCCAAAATGAAAAAAAAAAGTTTTACCAGTAATACTTTAAAGTGATACTAAAGTCTTGTTTCTTTTTTTGTTTTTTTTTCTTTAAAAATAAAAAACGTGTTATACTTATGTGCTCTGTGCAGTGGTTTTGCATAGAGCAGCCCTGATCCTCCTCTTCTCAGGTCCCTCACTGGAGCTCCTGGCCCCTCCCTCCTGCCAATGCCCTTACAGCAAGCGGGTTGCTTTGGGGGTACCTGAGTCGAGCCGCAGCGCCATGTGTCCATTCAGACACGGAGCCGCGGTTCGGCTCTGCTATCTTCTCTCCTCATTGGCTAACTGACTTTGATTGACAGCAGCAGGAGCCAATGGCGCTGCTGCTGTGTTTTAGCCAATCAGAAGGGAGAATTCCGGACGGCAGAGGCACTCATGCACATTGCTGGATTGAGATGGGGCTCAGGTAAGCATTAGCGGGGCTGCTGCACACAGAAGATGCATTTTTTGTTTTTTTTTCTTTAAAAATAACAAACGTGTTATACTTTTGTGCTCTGTGCAGTGGTTTTGCATAGAGCAGCCCTGATCCTCCTCTTCTCAGGTCCCTCACTGGAGCTCCTGGCCCCTCCCTCCTGCCAATGCCCTTACAGCAAGCGGGTTGCTTTGGGGGTACCTGAGTCGAGCCGCAGCGCCATGTGTCCATTCAGACACGGAGCCGTGGTTTGGCTCTGCTATCTACTCTCCTCGTTGGCTAACTGACTTTGATTGACAGCAGCAGGAGCCAATGGCGCTGCTGCTGTGTTTTAGCCAATCAGAAGAGAGAATTCCGGACGGCAGAGGCACTCATGCACATTGCTGGATTGAGATGGGGCTCAGGTAAGCATTAGCGGGGCTGCTGCACACAGAAGATGCATTGAGATAAAAAACCTTCTGCCTTTAGAACCACTTTAAAGATCTATTTTGATTTTTTTTTTTAAATTACACTGGGGTTATGCTATGTTGGTGGCAGTGTAAAGGCTGAGTAAACAGTCATTTGGGTTGAAGTGCTGGGATCTGATTCTCATTGATAGGACGTTCTTTGTGGTGTTTGTTTTTTCAATGGAGTGGATGGAGTTTGTATTTGTGTTTGCATGGGTTTCCTTCTACACCCTAAAAGCATACAAGTAGGTAGTGATGGGCTAAGACGTGTTCGGGATTGTCCCAACCTAACTCAGTAATCTTGCCGGGCACTGGACATCGCCAATTATAGGCAGCTGCACAGACCGATAAATGCCTCTCTGCGAATGATTGGCGGCCTTCTGGCGGATTGCTTAGGTGGGATGGGTCTAGGATCCCGAACAGGCCTCAGCCCATCACTACTGGTAACAGGCCTCAGCCCATCACTACTGAATGGTTTGAATTTTCTACTTTGCAAAAGCCAGTCCCAAGTAGAGAAGCATTTCTGCACAGCCAACATCGGCTATGGTCTAGGTAGGTACTGTAGGACTTCTGGGGTCAGTACCCGGTTGCTGATATCGCTGAATGTGCCCAGAAGCACTGAACAAAACTCAGAAGGTTATGCCGTCAGTGTTGTTGTCTCTCCGATGCAGCAATTGTCCCCAACAGTATAAACCAGCATTTTTTTTCCCCAAACCGTGTTTTTATGGCAAACCAAAAAAAAAAATTAAAATAAAATGGTTCACACTTTCCTTACATGACTTCTAATTTATATCCACTTATTGTATAAAGCAAAATTGTTAAACGTGTTCTGGAGGTAAATTTATTGTGTGTGTATGTATGCATATATTTTATTAGCATGTATTTAGAAAAATAGCAGTTAAAGACATTTTCTTATTTTCAGTAGGTGGAGTCAGCATGATGAACACAAAAAAATCTGGCTACATGACAATGCCATGTAATAAATACCCTGTATAGAACGTGCCATGGGGTGGCTTACACTGTCTGGCTGGGGTAACAGTTATACTAATGCACTGTAAGCCAACGACATCTGAAAGCTTTGAAATGCTGAATTAACGGAATTAAAATAAAGCATGCATATTACAGGTTACCATTTGGCAGGATACTGAAATAACAGCCTAGGAAAATAATAACAGGGACATCAGCAAGCCTGCAGTAAGTGTTAAGCCGGATTTCACAGCACATTGTTCATTGTTTTCCTGCTGAATGGAGCCGGCAGTCAGATGAGGTTATTCGTCTGTTATTGTGTTCCGCCAATCTAGTGCTGCATGATTTCCACAGAAGATAATAGCATATGTCAGGACATATCCCGTCTACTTCCCTAAGCCAAAACTAATGACTGGTGAAGAAAATGTCATTTGACCCCAGCTCTCTCATTACTATTTCAAAACGCACCAGCCACTTCTCTTCCTTCTGCCCCTGCAGGGAGCAAGAACTGTGGATTGTAAGCACCCTGCCCAAGACTTTTCTACCACAGCTGGGATATATGGAGGGCTTAGGGAGCACATTTGGGCCACAAATGCATTCAGTTCTCATTTAGTAAAAGGTCAACCCTACTTGTCACATGATACTATGAAACTTCCAGGAACGTATATTGGAAGAGACTGATGTTACCTGGCAGCTGGCTTGTATAATTACAATGGTCAACAATGACAGATTATCCTGATTCTATCTCTTCTGATAACTGCATGCAGTAATAAATGTGTATACAGTATCTCACAAAAGTGAGGACACCCCTCACATTTTTGTAAATATTTTATTAAAACCTTGCATGTAACAACACTGAAGAAATTACAGTTTGCTACAAAAGTAGAAAAAAGTAGTAAGTGTAAAGTAAAGTAGTAAGTGTACAGCTTGTATAACAGTGTAAATTTGCTGTCCCCTCAAAATAACTCAACACACAGCCATTAATGTCTAAACCACTGGCAACAAAAGTGAGTACACCCCTAAGTTAAAATGTCCAAATTGGGCCCAAAGTTTCAATATTTTTTTGTGGCCACCATGATTTTCCACAACTATCTTAACCCTCTTGGGCATGGAGATCACCAGAGCTTCACAGGTTCCCAATGGAGTCCTCTTCTACTCCTCCATGACGACATCACTGAACTGGAGGATGTTCGAGACCTTGCACTCCTCCACCTTCTGTCTGAGGATGCCCCACAGATGCCCAATAGGGTTTAGGCCTAGAGACATGCTTGGCCAGTCCATCACTTTACCCTCAGCTTCTTTAGCAAAGCATTGGTCGTCTTGGAGGTGTGTTTAGGGTCGTTATGTTGGAATACTGCCCTGCGACCCAGTCTCTGAAGGGAGGGGATCATGCTCTGTTTCAGTATGTTACAGTACATTTTGGCATCCATGGTTCCCTAAATGAACTGTAGCTCTCCAGTGCTGGCAGCACTAATGCAGTCCCAGACCATGACACTCCCACCACCATGCTTGACTGTAGGCAAGACACACTTGTCTTTGTACTCCTCACCTGGTTGCTGCCACACATGCTTGACACCATCTGAACCAAATAAGTCTCATCAGACCACAGGACATGGTTCCAGTAATCCATGTCCTTAATCTGCTTGTCTTCAGCAAACTGTTTGCGGGATTTCTTGTGCATCATCTCTAGAAGAGGCTTCCTTCTGGGACGACAGCCATGCAGACCAATTTGATGCAGGCTGACCCCCCTCCCCTTCAACCTCTGCAGCAATGCTGGCAGCACTCATACGTCTATTTCCCAAAGACAACCTCTAGATATGATGCTGAGCACATGCACTCAACTTCTATGGTTGACCATGGCGAGGCCTGTTCTGAGTGGAACCTGTCCTGTTAAACCGCTATATGGTCTTGGCCACCATGCTATAGCTCAGTTTCAGGGTCTTGGCAATCTTCTTATAGCCTAGGTATTCTTTATGTAGAGCAACAAATCTTTATTTCAGATCCTCAGAGAGTTATTTGCCACGAGGTGCCATGTTGAACATCCAGTATGAGAGAGAGATTGCGATAACATCAAATTTACCACATCTGCTCCCCATTCACACCTGAGACCTTGTAACACTAAAGTGTCACATGACACCGGGGAGGAAAAATGGCTACTTGGGCCCAATTTGGACATTTTCACCTAGGGGTGTACTCACTTTTTTGCCAGCGGTTTAGACATTATTGGCTGTTTGTTGAGTTTTTTTTGAGGAGACAGCAAATTTATGCTGTTATACAAGTTTATACTGTTATACAAGCTGTATATTCACTACTTTACATTGTAGCAAAGTGTAATTTCTTCAGTGTTGTCACATGAAAAGATATAATAAAATATTTACAAAAAATTTGAGGGGTGTACTCACTTGTGAGATACTGTATATATATATATATATATGATAGAGAACTCTTAGGCAATCCTTAAAGGAACATGCGTCCCCTTTTGAAGAGCTACTCTCGCCATTTGTTCTGGAGAAAACTCTATAATTAAAGAGTAACTCCACTTTTGTGGGGAAAAAAAAATCAGCAAATAAAGAAAAAAACAATATAGGGTATAGAATTGTGACACAAATCATATTGTAATTGAATGTTATTAAAAATGACCTTTCCTTTTCAATCTGCAGCTGTTGTAATTTTCTGAAAATGCAATGCAATATGGCTACCTGGAGCTGTTCTGTACACAGAATGTGTACTGACCACACCCCAGAAACATCATTTCCTGCTTGTGTGGTTGGCTCACCAATTTTCCCAGAAGTCTGCCTAAGATACAAGTCAGATTTCTGGCATCCCCTGCAACAAAAACATAATTATTGGTGAGATACTCCCAATAGGAACACATGTAAAGGGATGCAGGCCCAGCAGTTTTCCTCATTAGAGCCCTGCAGCTGCCACAGCTGATAATTATGAAACCACTACCATTTGACCCACTTAGCACAAACCACTACCATTTGACCCACTTAGCACAGAGACACAGAGGAACAAACAATGATTTCTTCAGAATAACAAAAGGTAGGAATCTGCAACAAAGTTTGTTAAAATCCCTGCAATTTACAGAGATCACCCAGAGGAGAATGTTTTTTTCTCCACAAAAGTGGAGTTACGCTTTAAGGCTTTTCTCTCACATTCTGTCGTGTTTTCTGTCTTGTTGACAATAACCAAAGGGACAAATAGAAGGGCAAATTTCCCCTGCAGAAACACAAAAATGTAGTGTAATGCTGCCCATACACATGGATTTTTGTTGGAAAAGTTTTGTTTTGAAAACGCTGTTCGATTTTCTAATTGCTAGTGATAGGAGTGCACCAATATTGGTAACGATACCAAGCAACCTTTACGAGTACTCGAGAAAATGCTCCCGATACTGAAACAGATACTTTGCAGTGCTATCGGTGTTAATACAAAATGAATGGGCGCAAATCGCACTACAAAGAATCCCATGCAATTTGAACCAGAATGTGTTGAAATTCCTGTCAGAATCGCATTTGATTTCCCCCTACCGCTCCTGTGTGTGTATAGAAAGGGAAAATCGCCATCTAGTGGGCAGTTTATTAAAAATGTTAGCACTCACATTAAGTACATTTCAATTGCAAAATCTGCATAGGTGTCCTAGTCCTGCCGATGACAGAAAATCACAGCCAATGGAGGTAATCACAGGGTTGGGGGAAATGTATAGGTGGTCTGCCCCAAAGCTGACATCACTTACACCTTATACCCACAGGGTCAAGGAACTTTTCCTCCAGCCCTGTGAGCACCTCCAGGGATTTTCTATTATCAGCAGGATAGAGACAGTTATGCAGATTTTGCACTTGACCAGATATGTATTAATGTGAGTTCTAACATATTAAATAAACTGCCCACTAGATCCTTTCCCTTTCTATACACACACAGAAGCGGTGGGGGAAAATCGCGTGCGATTCGGACAGGAATTGCACTGCATCCCTGTTCAAATCGCAGGTGATTCTTTGCAGTGCGATTTGCGACCATTTATTTTGCATTGACGCAAATCCCCCTGCAAAGTATGGGTAATAGGTATTGGCAAGTACTTGACCAAAAGTATCGGTTCTCCTACTCGTCGATTAAAAAACGGTATAGGTGCAACCCTGGTTAGTGAGGTCAAATCCTCACTGACAAATAGAAATTATTAGTGTGGTACATTTTTAACCACATTGACAGGAATATTCAAAGGAGCAGGATGGAAATGTTTTCTCAAACTAGTGAATTTTAAATAGTGTATGTGGCTTTCTAACAGGAATTACATTCATTCTAAAATCAAATGTTAAAAGCAAGTGAAAGTTTCAAAGGACAATCATCTAGTCAGTGAATGTACAAATAATATTCATAAAGATGTTCATTAGGGATGATCGAACGGTTCGGGTCGACCATCGGTTCAACCCGAACATTGGCTGTTCGAGGTTCGGCTGAATTTAGAACTTTTTGCTGAAAAAGTTCGGAATTCGGCAACCAGAAACGACCATAATGCAATGGTTCAGGAAATGGGCTTTAAAAGCCCGTGATTGGACCAGAACCATCAGTAAAAGCCAATTGAGGGGGCAGGAGAATGCTAGGAATGTGATTGGAGTGACTAGGGGGTCCATAGTCCAATCATTAGTGAATACGCCCCCCAGTATATAAGATAGCCCCGCCAAATTCCTAGCATTGTTATACAGGGACATGGAAGAGAATGGAAGCAGTTCTGTTACTTTAGCAATTTTTAGTGTGAGGAAAGGGATATCTAGTGTAGTTAGGGTGCTATTTTCCACTATAGTTAGCTTTAATTATTCAGTTTCTGTAGGGAAAGTGTTAAGTGTAAGGGGGCCGTAGTGTAGTGTAGGGTTAACTGACTCTGACTGCTATGGCAGGGTGACAAAACCCTTCCCTATCAGGGTGACCGCTATAGAGAAAAGATTGTTTCTCTTATGTCACTTTCAGAGCACTGATATGGCTTCTCACCGGTCAGCCTGCTTTTTGGCTGCAGGCGTTTATAGGGATTTTTTGAGGACATGTTTGGAGTCAGGCATGACATCTGAACATGTGTATAGGGGGTATATATACACACACATGTCTGTATATATACACCTGCACATATATAGGTGTGAAAGGAGCAGAACACTATACTTGCGCTAATTAAATAATTAACACCAATATGGCTCTGCTCCTATCACACCTATATGTGTGTAAGTGTAAAATACATATAAGTGTGTGTGTATATATACCCCTATACAGAAGTTCAGATGTTTTGCCTCTCTCCAAAGAACCCAAAAAAATGCCTGCGCCAAAAAAAAAACGCATTTTTTTGGGGGTCTTTGGAGGCAGGCAAAACATCTGAACTTCTGTATAGGGGTATATATATATACACACACTTATATGTATTTTACACTTACACATATATAGGTGTGATAGGAGCGGAGCCATATTGGTGTTAATTATTTAATTAGCGCAAGTATAGTGTTCTGTTCCTTTCACACCTATATATGTGTATGGGTATATATACATATAAGTATGTGTGTATATTTACCCCCACACAGAAGTTCTGATGTTTTGCCTGCCTCCAAAAAAACGCCTGCGCCAAAAAAAAAACGCCCAGGTGTGTTATTGCAGGGTTTTTATGGGCATTTTGTTGGGTTCTTTGGAGGCAGGCATGACATCTGAACTTCTGTAACAGGGTATATATACACCCTTACACATATATAGGTGTGAAAGTAGCAGAACACTATACTTGCGCTAATGAAATTAACACCAATATGGCTCCGCTCCTATCACACCTATATACGTGTAAGTGTAAAATACATATAAGTGTGTGTGTATTTATACCCCTATTCAGATGTTTTGCCTGCCTCCAAAGACCCCAAAAAATGCCAAAAAAACGCCAGCTGCAAAAACACACCTGGGCGTTTTTTTTTGGCGCTGGTGTTTTTTTTGGGCATTTTTTTGGGTTCTTTGGAGGCAGGCAAAACATCTGAACTTCTGTATAGGGGTAAATATATACACATACACTTATATGTATTTTACACTTACACATATACTGTATAGGTGTTATAGGAGCGGAGCCATATTGGTGTTAATTATTTAATCAGCGCAAGTATAGTGTTCTGTTCCTTTCACACCTACATATGTGTATGGGTATATATACATATAAGTATGTGTGTATATTTACCCCTACACAGAAGTTCTGATGTTTTGCCTGCCTCCAATAACCCCCAAAAAATGCCCAAAAAAACGCTTGATACTAAACCAGCAAGGTGTGAAAATAGGGGAGCCATATCCCTGTTCTATAAGTGACATAATACAAACAATCTTTTTTTTTTTATGGTTCTGGACATGCTACAGAGCTGAAACTTCACAGGTACACTTTTTAGACCCCCCAGATACTAAATCAAAAGATTTTTTATTTTTTTTCAATAATTGGCTCTCTATCAAAAATGACAATTTTTAAGGACTTTTTTGTGTGATTAATAGTCCCTGGGGCATGACCCAGAACCCTAGGCACTTTTTAGGGGCATTTATTGGGTTTTAGGGCTTCAAAACGGTGTTTTTTGATTACCGAAGTTCGGGTCCCATTGATTTCAATGGGGTTCTGAAATCCGGGCCGAACTTTCGGGAAGTTCGGATGTTCTGGCCGAACCGAACTTTTGAAAAGTTTGATCATCCCTAATGTTCATTTAAATATTCTCGTTTGAAAATCTTTTAGTGTATGGCCAGTATACCTCTTCCCCACCTTATTCAAAGCTTGGATAAAAAATGTTTCTCTTCCTCTCAAGATAATATTGATGACATGCTGGGAGAGATTAATACTGTAGGAGACTGGGGTAATATTGATGATTCCACTACTTATACACAATTATATGCTACTGACCCCCAGTGAGAACACTCAGGGGAGCTTTGGACATCCCAGGAGCAGACAGAGCTGATACATAAACATGTTATAGAGGCAATACATAATTTTCAAGCTGCACTCACTGCTCAGATAGACTCAGTTAAAACTGACTTATGGCTAATGAAACATGATATGCAGAAAATTAAAAATAGAAAGTCAACTGTTGAACAACACATCAGTGACATGGAGGATACAGTTGTCCTCTTAATTGCAGAGGTCGGAGGACCACCTTTGTAGTGTTATTCCCTGATTCATTGATTTCGCCAAAGGGGTGGAGGGCAGTGAGCATGAGCTGTTTATGGAGAACTGGCTGAAAGGGTAACCCCACTTTAGGGAAAAAATCAGCAAATAGAAAAAAAAATATATATATATATATATATATAGATAGCGTATACAATTACACAAGGCATATTGTAATTGAATGTTATTAAAAAATTGGATTTTTTACTTACCGTAAAATCCATTTCTCTGATGTTCATTGACGGACACAGCTCCTAATATTCTTAGCAATTGGGTTATACTGCCCCCTACAGGAGTAGGACACAAGGCAGGAAAAAATATGCCTCTCTCTGCTATAGGTTTTGTTACAGGCAGTGTCAGAGAAATTACAACTCCACAGAGGGGTGGGTGATGTGTCTGTCAATGAACATTAGAGAAATGGATTTTATGGTAAGTCAAAAATCCCATTTTCTTTTTCGTTCATTGACGGACACAGCTCCTGATATTCTTAACAATTGGGACGTCCCAAAGCAGTGTTAAACATGAGGGGTGGGAACAGCAAAAAAATCCCAAGGCTAAAAACAGTAGCCAAAGAGGCAACGGGGGCTTAACCAAAACAACTGGAGCCCACCTGAAAAAAACAATACACCCTCAAAGAGGACCAAGTCCTCTAAACAACAGCCTGCAAAACCTTGCGGCCAAAAAAGACATCCGCAGATGCCAACACATTCACTTTATAGAACTTTGTGAAAGTGTGCACCGACGACCAGGTGGCTGCCTTGCAAACCTGCATCACTGATGCCTGATGGCAGAAGGCCCAGGAGGCACTGAGCGCCCAAGTAGAGTGCACCTTGATAGAGAAGGGAGGAACCTGACCCCTGATGGAATAGGCCTGAATCACCATCTGTCTGATCCATCTGGGAATGGTCGCAGAGGAAGCGGACAACCCTGTTTGAGACTCATCCGTGAGTACAAATAGTGAGTCTGACTTCCTAAAAGACTCTATAGCTGACAGGTACACCCCAATTGCCCGAACCACATCCAAGGCATGCAAGGCAATTTCCTTAGGATGTTTTGGCCTGTGACACAGAGAAGGCAACACAATGTCTTCATTCAAATGGAAATCAGAGACAACCTTTGGAAGGAATGACGGACAGGGGCAAAGAACCACCTTAACTCTGTGAACCACCAAGTAGGGTGAATGACAGGATAACGCCACCAGGCAACACAATGTCTTCATTCCCACCTTTTGAGACAGTGTAAACAAGGGAATCTCACAGAGAATCTCAACGGTAAACTTCTGGAGGACCGAAAGCACCAAATTGAGTTCCCAAGGCAGCAACAGAGACCGCATTGGAGGAGCCAAATGGCGAACACCCTGAAGAAACGCAACAGGAAGTGCGTGGCCATAGGTCTTTGAAAGAAGACGACACCTGGCCTTTGATGGTACTCAAGGCAAATTTCTGTTCAACCCCCATTGAAAGAATGTCAAGATCCGAGCCACCGAGGAACAAGAATGAACCCCAAGGGACTCACACGCCGCGACATACGTCTTCCACGTACAATGGTAGATCTTCCTGGAAGTATATTTCCTAGCTTTTAACAGTGTTGGAATCACCGATTCAGACCAACCCCTATTCTTCAGTACCTGGCTTTCAACAGGGTAGCACCAAACACACGATCTCCTTAAACAGAAAGATCAGTCAAGGCCTTTTTAAAAGTCTGGTCCGCAGACCAGCATTTGAGACAAAAGACACACCGAAGGACCACTGTCGAGCCACTAGGGGAGCCACATCCAAAGAGGCATCACAGATAAACTGCAGCCCCTGGACCAGCTGGTCCACCAGCTCAGGAAAGGCAGGGGGAGCTGTTCAAGGTCACAGCGTAAAAGCTTAGCCCACTTGGCCAGAGTCTGCGACACCAGGGCAATAGAGAATATCGGCCTCAGTGCCGAACCAGCCAGGGTGTACATATTGCGAGCCACAGCCTCTGCCTTCCTGTCAGCCGGGTCCCTAAAGGCCAGGGACTCTTCACCTGGAATCATGGTTTCCTTGTTTAATCTGGAAACCAGGGGGTCCACCACCATTGGAACAGTCAACTTCTTAAGAAGGGACTCCTTATAGTGGTATCGTCTAGCAAAGTGCTTAGGGACCCTAAGGGGACTCTGTAGTGACAATTCTGTCAAAATAGGAGGGGAAAGGTTACACCTTAGCTGATCTGGATGGCTTGTGAGCGCCAAAGGGAACCTGCGCCTTCGTCGCAGCTGCGTCCTCTATCTTTAAGGTCTCACGCACAAAAAAAAATCAGTACATCCCTCAGCGCCTTTTCGTGCGTGGCTGCAGAAGTGGAGGAATCCTCCTCACTATCTGAGGATTTAGGTAGCATGGTCACAGACCCATGCAGGGTGACCCACGTCCGCGGCGGCCGAATCAGATTCAGGATCGGAAGGGACAGATGAGGCAGGGGAAGGCAGGGGGTGCTTTTTTGCTGGCCCATCCCTCCCCCACACAGCCAATCGTCCGGTCACCGGCGGTACCCCCCCAGCCCCCATCGCAAGCATAGCGCCCTGCCCCCACCCTGGGAGGTGTACCAGACCACCCAAACTGCCCAGCATTAGTGGAAGGGGGGTAGGATCGGGAGAGAGGTGAGGGGGGTGCCTAATGGGAAGCAGAGGATCCAACCATCCCAATGGAGGGGCCTGCGTTCACCCCAAAACCCTCCAAGGGGAGAAGGGGGTCAGCTACTCACCATACCAGGAACCAGGTGGGCACCGCTCCTGACAGAACCCCTCGCCATCGAAAAGGGGGGGGGGGCTTTCGGCCAGGAGGAACACTGCAACTCGGCCTGACACCCGGTCGTATGCGACCTCGCTTGGCGTTTAACTCGCGGGCCAGCCCCCATCCGGTGCAGCTATGTCACGACCGACCTAGCGCGGAGCTGAGGTCTGCATGCGCTCGCTGGCCAGACTGGAGTGACCACTGGATCTAGATTATCCAGCCCATCTCCCAGTCCGGCAGTTGGCTGTAGATCTCACAGGAATAACCAGGAGAAAAAAAAAATCTATCTAAAAGAAATACATTTGCCAGGGCCAGAGATCTCAGGAACTAGGTCCTTGTTCCTGACTAGCCAGAAAAAACCTATTGCAGAGAGAGGGAGTATACCCCCTGGGACTGCCCATTGGCGTAGCCAGACTTTTTTTCTGCCTGATGTCCTACTCCTGTAGGCGGCAGTACAACCCAATGGTTAAGAATATCAGGAGCTGTATTCGTCAATGAATGAAAGAGAAATTACCTTTTCCTTTCAATCTGCAGTGCTATAATTTTTTTTAAAATGCAATGCAATATGGTAGCCTGGAGGTGTTCTGTATACAGATGGCGTACAGAACACTCCCCAGAAATATCATTTCCTGCTTGAGTGATTGGCTCACTGATTTTCCCAGAAGTCTGCACTAAGATACAGTTCACTCAGCAAATGGACACAGCTATTTCTCCAGAATAACAAAAGATATTTGCAACAAAGTTTGTTATAAGCCTTGCAATGCACATAAATCACCCAGAGGGGAATGTTTTTTTCTTAACAAAAGTGGAGTTACTCTTTAAGTCTAACATGAATCCTGATACACTTTCCTATTTATTTTCTATTGAGAGAGCACGCCTAGAACATATGCGACCACTATCTCCTAAAGCACCCCACGTCCATTGCTGGTGAAACTTTTGCACTTAAAGAATTAAGAGCTGTACTGACCGCATCCTCAGTGAAATCCAATATAATGGTTGCAATATTTCAATCTTCCCTGATTTTTCTGTAGCCACCCATAAACAGAGAGCCGTGTTCTCTGCAGTTAAACGCAGGCTTCAGGACAATAACTTATCCTATGGTATGCTGTACCCTGCAAAACCCACAGTCATGGCAAGACACAATTTCTTTCATTTCAGGCGGAGGCTGCGGCATGTTTGGATAGTCTGGGCTAAGTTGTCTCCTAAAACTCCTTCTGATTAGCATATCACTCAATATTCTAATAATTCCCTGGGTTGTCTCTTACCTTCCTCTGAGGATCCTCTCTTCTTTGTTATGGCCCTACTACTTGTACCTGGCTTTCCCGAAACCTAAATATCAATAGTAGACTTCTCTTCATGATTCTGGACACCCTTTATAACTACAAAGTCCATACCTTGGCTCCTACAAGTTTGAGGTCTTCCTTTACTAGAAACTCCTTGAACAGAACATTTACAGTTTCTGTCCCACTTAAAATTCAGTGATGTGGTGCTGCTGCTGCCTAAAAATGTAACTCTGACTCACTCTTTTGAACACATTCCCAGTAGTTTTAAATGGATTACAGTTCTCGTTTCCTCTCTTTTTACGAGGATTTCTTAGGGCCTACATTGACAAGCCTCATGACAGCATGCCCCTAGACAGCATTTCTACTAGGTTCTTGTTCTCGCTCTTTTAATGAAAAAACCTACATGAACACGCCCCTATACAGTTTTGATTGTTTTAGGAGAAAGGCAGTTGCATGGTTAGGAGATCACCAGGAGATAATCTCTTTGACTTATGTAGCTCTCGTTCTAGAACCTTATTCATACATATTATGCCATGAGCCTTAGTATATTATCTTGGAATGTCAGGGGCTTAAATTCTAAAATTAAAAGTTCCCCTAACTTTAACAGCCTAAATGTTCCGGGCCTCAAATTATATTTCTTCAAGAGACACTCTAAATGGGTTCTAGGGTAATGGCGTTGAAGTGTCCCAAGATTTCACAAGCCTTCCATGCCACTTACTCATCTTATTCCAGAGGGGTATCTATATTGGTTACTAAATACCTTAATGTTCAAATAGAGGCAGTCTTCAAAGACCCACAGGAGTGGTAAATTATATTACTACTCCAATGATGTGTGTCCCTCTCATGGCTGACGTTTCTTTCCTGAAAACTGTTACATTAATGCACCCCGTGACAGTAATGTAAGTGCTGAACTTTCACCACTAAAACCAACAATCGGGGCTGGAGCACACTGATCACAGCAAGTTACTCGCTTGTCATCTCCTCCATTCATAAAATCTTTGTATTCTTTTCAAGAATATAGGGTGAATCGCTATGATTGCTGTGTTCCAGCACTGACTGTCAGTTTCAGTGGTGAAAGTTCAGTACTTACATCACTGTAAGTGTGTTCAAGGACAGTTTTCAGGAACGAGTGGGGCACATATTATTGGAGGTACATTATTGGTTCTAAGCTGATGCCCCAATATTGATTTTGCCCAGCTTTAAAATATTTACCGTACTAAAATAGCATATACACATTGTTTTCATTTATTTATTTCAGGTATACAACCTGAACTGCCATTTGATCATTTGCTGCCCCTACATGAAGGGGTAAAAAGGTGGGGTTGTGAGAGCTATGTGTTGGAGATAACTGTGGAGTGTTTTTTTTTTTCCCCCTGTGATTAGTAGGTTCTAATTGCACAAAAACGAAATAGTACAACATCCAATACTTAATGTAAAAGGTCTATGTCACACTAGCAATTCTGTCCTTGATAACAACCTGCCAGCTTCAGAATCACTAAGGGCCCATTTATATCTGTATGTCTTGCTTAGTGCAGACGTGTTGATTCACACTATGCTGTTCATTTAAATAGGCTGCCTGATACACAAAAAACGCATGCACTATATCCAATAACGGAACAGGCCACAGCGCACAGTAGTGCTTTACCATGAAACATGGTTCAATGCAATGCAGGAGCGTTGGGAAAGGTGTGTTGGAATTTTAAATGACACCACAGAACACCAAGCACATTACTGCAATGTAACTGTATGAATTACGCCTTAGTCCTGGTTCAGACCTATGCAGTTTGCTTTTGATCTGCTTCTGCTGTGCTTTTTTTGGTGTGTTTTGCGTTTTTACACACTTTTCAGCCAATTTGTTGTTGGGCAGATTAAAAAACACATAAAAAATGCATTATAGATGCACTACATGCTTTTCTGCAGCGTCTCCAATGAAGTCTTTTGAACCAAAAATGCACTGTTTTGCATTTAAAAAAAGTGTCTGACCCTTTCCAAGAACGCAGCTGTTCCATAGGAAAACATGTTAAATGGACTGTAGTGCATTTCTGCAAAAAGCACCAAAAAAAACCGCATAGGTGTAAACCAGACCTTAGAGTCAACGTACCTCCCTTGGCATTGCTACCCTGCAGTGCAAACAAACAAAGTGTCATTCTTCAGCTGTTCCCTCACTAACAATTCAGATCCTGCATCTAGATAAAGGAATGACACCAATGGGAAAGTGACCATCAGATTTAGGTCATTCCAGTGTGGCATGGCCCTTACAGCTGCACAGCAGTGTTTGTGCGGATCATTAAAAGAATCTTCCATGGGAATAACTAGTGACACTTTTTAAAATGTATAAACATTGTGATAGACCAGCATTTTTCAACCAGGGTGCCTTGGTAAAATGCCTTAAAATGTATGCAAGACAGCAGGTGAATCAAAGCCTGCCTTTTAGTTACACATCGCCACAGATCTTTATTGTGCACCATTTCAACCTTCCAGCCACCAGCATCCTAACAACCAGTGATGTCATCAGTGTTGATAAGAACGGTGTTGATCGAGTACACAGTATCCTTGTTTGACCCTCCCCTGCCCCTCTCTGTCAACACTGGCATCACATTAGTTGAGTGATGGAGAGAAACTGAGGGAGAGGAGAATCAATGGAATAATAGTCGATACTAGCGTGCAAAAGTGTATTTGCTTTATAAGAATAAATCATCACTAATGGTGTCATACCTGTGTCGATGCTGCAGCATTATGTATAACTATTAGAATATAGTTTTAGCTAAAACAGTTAAGCAAATGCATCTTACTGCACAGAGGGGGATCTGTGGCTAGTTACATTCTGAAGTCTGATTTCAGCCTTTCTTTTCTTTACTGGAAACATAATAGTTTCATTTTCTTAACAGCTCCCTTAATGGGGCTCGCCTTATACCCCATGGCCCAACACAGCTGCACAAGGCTGCTATGGCTATTTTAACTCCACTGCATTTTCTTTCTATGCCTTTAGCAGACATGCAGGGGTGCCATTAGTAATTAACGCCTTGGCAAATTGCCTACGTTTTCGCACATGGGAAACCACATGGTTCCAATGTGGTGTGCTTTAAAAAAAGGTTTCAGCTTTTTTCCCCAAGTTTCTGTGGGTAGGGCAGCCCATTTAAATAAATAGGCTTTCCTATGTGCTGAATGCAGCCGCACAGGTGTGAACCAAGCCCCAAAGCTGGAGTTTCCTGAACTTATATTTTGCCCTCCCTGGTGAATTCCCCCCCCCCCTATCATTAATATGCTAGTAACATTTTTAAATTGTTTCATTTTATTGTTTTACTACCACACAGATGTCGTCCATCCATCTTTGTAAGTAATGAGCTAATTTCTGAACTTGTGATTTTTTGCTATGTGCTGTCACCTTGTTTTCAATAAACAGAGCTAAAAAACCCCTTTAAATGAAAAAATATATATATATATTTTTTTTTTTTATATTTTAGAATGGGGTGCCTTGAGATTGTCCATAATTGTAAAGGGTGCCTTGACTGAAAAAAAGGAACACTGTGATAGACCATGCAAATATAATGCAAAATGTATTAACATCACTGCTGTCTCTTGTTTCCTGCATTTTTCAGTAATCCCAAATGCAAATAAAATTATAATTAAAAAAGATGTATCCATGATGCCCTGCATGGAAATCACAGAGTTGTAAAGCCTTACTTTCACAAGCAAATGCCAAACAATGTCAATGGTTATAAATCTCCAAATAGTTGCTGTTAATGTGCTAGCATTCAGTATATTCAGCATCACATATAAAATTAATCTGCTGGTGTTATTTAGGGTAGAGGCTCAGCAGCAAGACTTTTCCAGCCCGACCTGGCTTCTGTAGCAAGAATTCTGGCAGTTCCAACTGTCAACTCATGAAGTCTGATGTTCCACTATAAATACCCATCCAAACATTTTGTCTTGATGGTGGATAATTCTCAATATGTTTAGAGCAAATCATAGAAGCAACCAGGCACCTGATCTGTCAAACCCCTAACCAAAACTGTGGACAGAACAGACCTAAAACATAAGACTGCAAGCAAATTCAGATTTCTTAACAAGCAGCCGAAGAGTTGTGCAGCAGAATGCAGTATTTAAAGGGAAGCTATCCCCCACACACACACATATTTTTACAAATGCCATGGCTCAGTCCACCCCATGCAGTAAATCCTTTGCCCCCATTTAAAATCTACATCAATGGCTTAGCTTCTTTTTCCTCATTCTCTGGGCCATCCTACCGATGACATCTGTGCTAGATATCACACATGTGCTTTATGAGATTTGGCATGGTTTGTTCTTGTTTTACCCTTGCCGTGTTTTTTTTTTTTAATAGACTTTCCTCGCCAGCTCTCCCAATTTTACCTACCAGAGCTCTCAAAAAGTACTTGGTGACATAGCCTTCCGAGAGGACAGTTGTAAAGTACTTGTTGCATCACCAGTGCCTTAAAAAAGGTGGAAGTTGAAAAGAAAAAAACTTATATTTACTGAACAAATGTGAGTTTTATATTTACAAACTGTTGAGCATGCAGAGCTGTATGCATCTAGTATTTGGGGGGGGGGGGGGGGGGGAAGGTTTGCTTACAGAGACTGTGGGGTTGATTTACTAAAACTGGAGAGTGCAAAATCTGGTGCAGCTTTGCATAGAAACAAATCAGCTTGTAACTTCAGCTTGTTCAAGCTGAAAAATCCTGGAAGCTGATTGGTTTCTATGCAGACCTGCATCAGATTTTGAACTTTGCAGTTTTAATGAATCAATCCACTGTGAGCTTACTCATTTCGAGAGGATATCTCAAAAAAGACGCCCCACAACTGCTGATATTTAATTTGGCAACCTCCCCTTGCCGCCACAATAATCCCTAGATGTGTTTATCTCTGGTCTTCTCTTCTTGTAAATATGTTCTTTGTCATCAAATGTTAATGCAGTGGAATCTAAATGGCTCATGGTGCTTGCCCTCTCTCCCCTAGTTTTCAGCGCAATTACAGTGAATTACGAGAGAATGATATAAAACCAGACTTCCATGGGACTAGTTCAATAATGCCCACATAACTGCATTAAATAGCATTGCTTTTATATATTCCTGCAGTTCACCTTTAAATAAGCTAGGGGGTTTTGGGGGGGGGGGGGCAGTTTGCTAATGGTAACAGCCCCGCTTTTTGCTGAATGTTTGGCAGAGAGTAAATAATGTTGTAGAAAACAAAACAGCATACTGGGTGTATATGATGTCCCTCCTCCCTGGTATTGAGTGGCACAAATATCAACAAATAAATAAATAATGCTGTAATTAACACTGTTACAACTTGTTTGCCCCTTAGAGATTCACTCTATTAGCTGCTTCAATTGTGCATGGCATATAAATGACATTACTGAAAAGCTTCCTGTCTAGAAGGACACAATCCAAAGTGACACTTCTTGCCACTCCTCATTATCCTGCTCTTGGTCACAAGGCTGCAGAAGTGCTCTTTCCCCAAGGTCTTTAGAAGTCTAATTACTGTAGCACAGATTAGTTGCTTGTCTGTGCTGTAAGGAGATAGTGATGCATTTTATACTATAGACACAGTAGCGAGACCTGGGAATCAACAGAAAATTATTTATTTGAAAAGATGGGCAGTAATAGGTAATCACAATATTTTCCTTGGAATTAAAAAAAATCAACTAATCAGCAAGTTTCTCTCATCTAAAAAAGATACCATAACTGTATGTGATTGAAATACATAAGTATACTAGATTATACATACTAGTCAAACCTTCTCTTAACCTCCTAAGCTCAGCCATATGAATATATATGACAGCATGATGTTGAGCTTTAACCCCCAGGCTGCCACCTATATTGGTACAGCTGAGGCCACTGTTCTGTGATGCGAGCATGATCATTCAGCACTCCTAGCACAGTGGTACTTTGCTGGCAGCTCCCAGTCACTGTTTATGTTGTGAAACCATCGATGGGCTCCCAACCATGTGGTAATCGTGAAAGCCAATTACAGTGATCTGGAAGCCCACCTTTGCCACTAACCATTAAAGCGGTAGTATACTGATTTTGTTGACTTTTACCTACAGGTAAGCCTATAATAAGGCTTACCTGTAGGTACAACTAATATCTCCTAAACCTGCACCTAAACCTTTCACTGCATGCAGCCGCTGACGCTAGCGGCGCATGCGTTCTGAAGGTCCGGCGGACCTTCAGAGTTCCTTGCCGGGAAGTTGCCGGAAAGTTAATCCCCCGCGAGCATGCGCGGCAGTGACGTCATCGCGGCTCCGGCCACTCAGCGCCGGAGCCGCCGAACCCGGAAGAGACACAGAGGGATCATGTCCGCTCCCACAGCGGTGTCTGGGAGTCCGTGTCGGGGCTTAGTTTTAAGGAAAGTATTTCATAATGAGCTAGAATGCGATGCATACTAGATCATTATGACTTTGTCTTGCAGGGTTTTTTTTTTTTTTAGTATACTACCCCTTTAAGAACTCCTTAAAAGACCAACTCCTGCCAGCTGCCAGGGGTTAAAGTAGAACTGTGTCCAGGCTATTGACATTCAAATAGTTATACTTTATATTCTTACAATGCAGTATATAAACTACTGTATAAAATAATCCTTTATTGACACCTGTAGTTACATCTACTGTGGAGCAATTCATCTTTAAATGTCTTAAGTGAAGTAAAAAAGTCTTTCAAGCAGGGTTGAAGCACTCTTCTTTACCCTCTTCCTTTGCATCTGGCCTGTTAAGCGAATTGACCTTCTGGAAGGTTTTACCTCCTTCACAACCAAACTATTTTTTTTTTTTTTTTTGCTATTCAGCACCCTGCTACCTAAACTGGCAATTGTGCAGCCATGCAACACTGTACTCATATTAAATTTTTATTTATTTTTTCACACAAATAGATCTTTATTTTGGTGGCATTTCATCATCAGTGTTTTTTTTTTTTTTTTCATATATAAGGGCAAAAAGACCAACAATTTTGAAAAAAAAAAAAAAAAAAAAACTGTATTTTCTACTACTTAGTGTTTTAAAACATATCCAATAAAATTATAATTCTTCATAAATGTAGGCCAAAATGTATTCTGCTACACATCTTTGGTAAAAAAAAAAAAAATTACAACAAGTATATACACTGCTCAAAAAAAATTAAAGGAACACTTTGAAAACACATCAGATCTCAATGGGGGAAAAATCTCATGCTGGATATCTATACTGATATGGACTGGGTAATGTGTTAGGAATGAAAGGATGCCACATTGATAAATTCAAAGACACCCCGAAAATCAAAGTGAAAAAATTATGCAGCAGGCTAGTCCATTTTGCTGAAATTTCATTGCAGCAACTCAAAATGGTACTCAGTAGTTTGTATGGCCCCCATGTGCTTGTATGCATGCCTGACAACGTCGAGGCATTCTCCTAATGAGACGATGGATGGTGTCTGGGGTATATTCTCCCAGATCTGGACCAGGGCATCACTGAGCTCCTGAACAGACTGAGGTGCAACCTGGCGGCGTCTGTTGGACTGAAACATTATGTCCCAGAGGTGTTCTATGGGATTTAGGTCCGGTGAGCATGGGGACCTTTAATGGTATCAATTCCTTCATCCTCCAGGAACTGGCTGCATACTGTTGCCACATGAGACCGGGCATTGTCGTGCACCAGGAGGAACCCAGGACCCACTGCAACAGCGTAGGGTCTGACAATGGGTCCAAGGATTTCATCCCGATATCTAATGGTAGTCAGGGTTCCATTGTCTAGCCTGTAGAGGTCTGTGCATCCCTCCATGGATATACCTCCCCAGACCATCACTGACCCATCACCAAACCGGTCCTGCTGAACGATGTTACAGGTAGCCTAATGTTCTCCACAGCTTCTCCAGACCCTTTCATGTCTGTCACATGTGCTCGGGGTAAACCTGCTCTCATCTGTGAAAAGCACAGTGTGCCAGTGGCTGACCTGCCAATTATGGTGTTCAATGGCAAATGCCAATCAAGCTCCACGGTGCGGGGCTGTGAGCACAGGGTCCACTAGAGGACATCAGGCCCTCAGTCCGCCCTCATGGAGCCTGTTTCTGATTGTTTGGTCAGAGACATTCACACCAGTGGCCTGCTGGAGGTCATTTTGTAGGGCTCTGGCAGTGCTCATCCTGTTCCTCCCTGCACAAAAGAGAAGATCTTGGTCCTGCTGATGGGTTAAGGACCTTTTATGGCCCTGCCCAGCTCTCTTAGAGTAACTGCCTGTCTCCTGGAATCTCCTCCATGCTCTTGAGACTAAGCTGGGAAACACAGCAAACCTTCTGGCAATGGCATGTATTGATGTGCCATCCTGGAGGAGTTGGATTGCCTGTGCAACCTCTATAGGGTCCAGGACTCACCCTTATGCTACCAGTAGTGACACTGACCCTAGCCAGATGCAAAACCAGTGAAAAACAGTCAGAAAAGAGGAGTAGGGAAAAAAAATGTCAGTGGCCTCCAGCTGTAAAAACATTCCTGTTTTGGGGGTCATGTCATTGTTGCCCATCTAGTGCACCTGTTGTTAATTTCATTAACACCAAAGCAGCTGAAACTGATTAACAACCCCCTCTGCTACTAAACTGATCAGATCAATATCTCAGGAGTTTAATTGACTTCATGCTATACTCTAATTTAAAAGTGTTCCTTTAATTTGTTTGAGCAGTGTATTAATTGGTTTGTGGGAAAGTTATGTCTACAAACTATGGTATACATATTTGAAAATGGATCACTCCTGCTGTATTTAGCCCACATGCTGTATTTAGCCCAGGGGCTGTGGACGGGCCAATCACAGCATCACAAAACAAAGTACAGCTATTACAAATTAAACTACCATTAAAGGTACAGCGCTCTCCTTCAATACGTTACGTGTATCGATTAATGTATAAAGTTCATTAATATATAATTTATATTTAATTAATAATACAAAAAACTATATTAAATAAATATACAGACAGGTCCATAAATATTGGGACATCGACACAATTCTAATCTTTTTGGCTATATACACCACCACCATTGATTTAAAATGAAACAAACAAGATGTGCTTTAACTGCAGACTTTCAGCTTTAATTTGAGGGTATTTACATCCAAATCAGGTGAAAGGTGTAGGAATTACAACAGTTTGTATATGTGCCTCCCAATTTTTAAGGGACCAAAAGTAATGGGACAATTGGCTGCTCAGCTGTTCCATGGCTAGGTGTGTGTTATTCCCTCATTATCCCATTTACAAGGAGCAGATAAAAGGTCCAGAGTTAATGACAAGTGTGCTATTTGCATTTGGAATCTGTTGCGGTCAACTCTCAATATGAGATCCAAAGAGCTGTCACTATCAGTGAAGCAAGCCATCATTAGGCTGAAAAAACAAAACAAACCCATCAGAGAGATAGCGAAAACATTAGGTGTGGCCAAATCAACTGTTTGAAACATCCTTAAAAAGAAAGAACGCCCCGGTGAGCTCAGCAACACCAAAAGACCCGGAAGACCACGGAAAACAACTGTGGTGGATGACCGAAGAATTATTTTCCTGGTGAAGAAAACACCCTTCACAACAGTTGGCCAGATCAAGAACACTCTCCAGGAGACTTCACCAGAGTGAATACAGAGGATTCACCACAAGATATAAACCATTGGTGAACCTCAAAACAGGAAGGCCAGATTAGAGTTTGCCAAACAACATCTAAAAATGCCTTCACAGTTCTGGAACAACATCCTGTACACAGATGAGACCAAGATGAACTTGTACCAGAGTGATGGGAAGAGAAGAGTATGGAGAAGGAAAGGAACTGCTCATGATCTCAAAGCATACCACCTCATCAGTGAAGCATGGTGGTGGTAGTGCCAAGGCGTTGGCATGTATGGCTGCCAATGGAACTGGTTCTCTTGTATTTATTGATGATGTGACTGCTGACAAAAGCAGCTGGATGAACTCTGAAGTGTTTCGGGCAATATTATCTGCTCATATTCAGCCAAATGCTTCAGAACTCATTGGACAGCGCTTCACAGTTCAGATGGACAATGACCCGAAGCATACTGCGAAAGCAACCAAAGAGTTTTTTAAGGGAAAGAAGTGGAATGTTATGCACTGGCCAAGTCAATCACCTGACCTGAATCCGAATGAGCCTGCGTTTCACTTGCTGAAGGGAAAAATGCCCCAAGAACAAGCAGGAACTGAAGACTTTAAAATAAGTGATCCCCTTTTAAAATCTAAGGATTTAAATAAAATATATTAAAATCCCATACATTTACATTTTAAATATATTAAAATATTAAAATATTAAAACTTTATTAAAACATGTAAAAACAATAAACATGAGGAGGTTGATATAGAGAGACCATAATATCCCATTTCTGAAGGTCATGCATTAAAAGGTTAAACAACCCACCCCCCATCAACGCACCTGATTAGGAGGTGCTGATGGATAGGGAAATGCATGATACTTCCACTGGGGACACTGATCTCCCCAACCTCACCATATAAATATATAAATCAAGATATTGAGAGTAGATTTGTGATAGAGAGGAAGAGGAAAAAGATTGTGTATATCTACTCAACTGTTGTTAATATATGAGTTTATGTCCCACTCGACATTGTGACCTAGAGGTCTAAAGCATTTCATTTCATAAATCCAGTAGACTTCTCTTCTGGAAATGGACCTTCTTAGGTTACTTCCACGCCAGTGGGGATTGTATTTTTCCATCACTGTAATGGTCATATCTCGTGGATCTTTGTTATGGCAGGATGCACAGTGCTTAGGTACGCTGTGTCCTGGAAAACCTTTATATATATTGGTCAAATGTTCACCAATTCGAATACTGGCAGTCCTGATGGTTCTGCCAATATATTGCTTCCCACAACTACATGTGAGTAAATAGATTACCCCCTTTGTATGACAAGAAATAAAATCTTTTATTGGGTACTCCTTTCCTGTAGTTGTGGATTAGAATTTATTGGTTCTGACCGTTTTTGCTTCTTTGCAAATCCTGCAATTTTTGCAAGGAAAAAATCCTTTCATGTTAGGAAACATATTGGGTTGTATGGGTTTTTCTACAGGGTTTTTTGCGATCATGTCTCTCAGATTATTGGACTTACGGAATATCATCTTTGGTTGTCCAGGTAGGCTTGATCCCAAAATTTTGTCACCCTGCAGTATTCCCCAGTGTTTTTTAAACAGGTGATTCAACCATTTGTAGTGGCTGGAAAATTTGGTAATGAAAGCATATTCATATCCCATTTCTTTCTTCTTCAGATTAGATGCGCCGATTTCCTTTGGTGTAATCAGTTCAGCTTGTTTGCATTTACCGACAAGCTTGATTTCATCATCCAAACTTGTCGAATCATATCCTTTCTCTATGAATCTACCTTTTAATATTTGGGCTTGTGTTTGAAAGTCAGAATCCTCAGTACAGTTTCTTCTGATTCTTTGAAACTGGCTTTTGGGCACTGCTTTAAGCCAAGATGGATGGTGACAACTATCTGTTGATATGAATCCATTTTTATCTGTTGGCTTAAAGTGGGTCTTTGTTATGAATCCCAACCCTCTTCTGCTTATGACCAAGTCTAGGTAGTTGATGGAAGAATTGCTGAACTGATAGGTGAATCTGATCCCCCAGTCGTTGCAATTAAGGTTGTTCATAAAATGATGTAAAGATTCTTCATTCCCTTTCCAAATGAACAAGGCGTCGTCTATATAGCGACGCCATAGAATTGGTTCTTTGGCTCTGTTGGAGAAAATGTTGTTATCCTCCCACAGAGCCATAAACAAATTCGCCAAGCTCGGAGTGAGCTTGGCTCCCATTGCAACTCCAGTTTTCTGAAGATAAAAGGTGTTTCCAAAGAAAAAATAATTATGTTCCATACCAAAAATCAAGAGCTCCAAAATAAATTTCTTCTGTTTTAGCGGGATATTGTAATCCTGATCCACAAATGTGCTTACAGCTTCGTATCCTAAGTGATGCGGGATCACTGTATATAGGGAACTAACATCGGCTGTCACTAAAAGGATATTCCCTTCCACCTCTAGTTGTGTGATCTCATTCCTTTCTGAGGATACACCAGGGCAAAAATTCAAAGCCATGAAAAAATTTTACATTCAAAAGTACAAAATGGGATTTTTGTACTTACCGTAAAATCCATTTCTCTGAGTTCATCGACTGACACAGAGCTCCATAAATCATAACTACCGGGTTATATTGCCTCCGCTAGGAGCAAGACTAGTTAGAACAAAAAACATCTCGCTATGCCCATGCGCCGTCCTAAGCTTGGTATATAACCTCCCTCTCTGCTCTAGGTAATCAGTTTAGTAGCAAGCAGTATTAGAAGTATCAAAAGTCCTTAGAGGGATGGGTGCTGTGTTCATCAATGAACTCAGAGAAATGGATTTTATGGTAAGTACAAAAATCCCTTTTTCTCTTTTGTTCATTGACAGACACAGCGCTCCATAAATCATAACTACTGGGCTAAACATAAGTGCCCTTAACCAGGACACAGGAGCCTTAACTGGGTCACAGGAGCCCCGTCTGAAAAAATAAAAGTTTAAAGAAACAGAACAGCTCCTCCTCAACAGCAGCCTGCAAAAGAAGCATCCGCAGATGCCAAAGTATCTACCTTATAGAATTTTGTGAAAGTATGCACCGACAATCTAGTGGCAGCCTTGAAAACTTGTGATATTGATGCCTGATGATGGAAGGCCCAAGAAGCACTCAGTGCTCGAGTAGAATGCGCCGTGACAGGGAAAAGTGGAACATGACCTTTAATAGAAAAGGCCTGAGTCATCGTCTGTCTGATCAATCTGGAGATGGTAGCCGAAGAAGCGGCCAGCCCTTTCCTTGGTCCGTCCATAACCACAAAAAGCGAGTCTGACCTCCGAAAGAACTCCATAGCTGCCAGATACACCTGAATCGCATGAACCACATCCAAGGTATGCAAAGCAAATTCCTTGGGATGAGCCAGCGAGGGACACAAGGAAGGCAACACAATGTCCTCATTCATATGGAAGTCAAAGACAACTTTGGGCAGGAATGATGGACAGGGAAGAAGAACCACTTTATCCCAATGAACCACTAAATAGGGACTGCGATAGGATAATGCCGCCAATTCTGATACCCTGTGGGCCACTGTAATAGCCAACAAGAATGTCACCTTCTGGGATAACGTAGACAAGGGAATCTCCCAAAAATTCTTATCTTAAATGGAGGTTTCTGGAGAACCGAAAGCACTAAATTTAAATCCAATGGTGGCAAAAGAGACCGTACAGGTGGAGCCACATGTCAAACCCCCTGAATCAAGGTACAAACTAAAGAGTGGGTGGCTAGGGGTCGCTAAAAGAAGATTGCCAAGGCAGACACCTGGCCCTTGATGGAACTCAAGGCCAACTTCTGATCAACCTTGAAGAAAGGTTAAGATCCGAGCCACAGAAAAGGATCGAGGATGAGCGCCAATTGATTCACACCAAGAAATGTACGCTTTCCACATACAATGGTATATCTTGCTGGAAGACGACTTCCTTGTCTTCACCATAGTAGGGATCACTGATCCAGGCAAACCTCTATTCCTTAATACCTGGCTTTCAATAGCTAAGCCATTAAAACCAGCGCCCTTAAAGCAAGATGGTAGATTAGCCCTTGGGACAACTGGTCTTTTCTGTGGGGAAGCCCCCAAGGGACCTTTACGGCCACCAGGATGATTGGAAGATCCTCTCTCTTGATTCCTCGCAGGAACTGCAGAAGAAGCCTTAGCCGATGATGATACTGGCCTTACCGTGGACCTTGGAGGCCTGCGGCGTTTGCCAGAGGAACCTGTGATCTTGCCATGAACTTCAGTATCCTCCTGTGGAGCCAAACCTGGTAAAGGAGCTGCATGAAGAATTGTGCAAACAGAACTGTCTTGAAGGTGGATACCACCAGACTCAGAACCTGTATGCAAATTTGAGAGAGAGAACTATCACAGCAGCTAGTGAATCACGGCCTGTGGTTCCTGAAGTTTGTCCAGAGGAAGGACCACCCTGGTCAGAATGAAAATCAGACCTAGGTAAATAAATTCCCTGGACAGAGATAGGGGGACCTTAGGTAGTTTGGACATTACCTGAACCTTTGCAGGAATAAAATCCGCACAAGGAGACTCAGGACTTAAAAAACTGAAAAGAAGAAACCTTGCCCCCCTTTCTGGGTACCCCTAAAATAAACATTTCACAGATCTCCTTGACACTCACAAAAGAAGTTCACGAGGCCAGAAACCAGTAAAGATGTCCCCCACCCTAATAATCAGATAAACGTGACCAACTTTTATATATTAATGAATGGGAGAGGGAACTTAAGTGCACTTTCTCTACAGAGCAGATAGGCCGAATAATGAAATTAAAATTTCCAACGTCTATATGTAGAAGGATACAAGAGGTTAACTATAAGATTTTAACAAGATGGTACCAAACGCCAGTGAAAATCAATAAAATCACACAGGTAAATACTGATAGATGTTGGAGGTGTGGAACAGGAAGAGGGTCACTTATACATATTTTTTGGTCTTGCCCCAAGCTGAAACAATTTTGGAAACAGATTAGTGAAACAGTGCAGAATTTTACGGAGCACTAGCTAGAGCTGGACCCGGCACTCATTCTCTTACACGCTTCCAATATTCCAGAAAGCCAATACAAGAATTCAATAATTCCCCAGCTATTAAATGCGGCTAAAATGTGTATCCCACTTAAATGGAAAAATACAACAGCACCCAATATAAATATGTGGATTAGGAAAGTAGAGGAGATAAATAAATTAGTAAATGTAGTATTTAATGCTAATCATAAATTAGATAAGTACATTTCAAGATGGAGTCGCTGGAATAATTTTGTCGTTTCGGAGGAATGCAACCTGTTAAGGGATGCCTGATGTGACAGAGAAATAGGATACATTGGATGGAATTCTAAAGTACAGGGATGAGTCTTTTTCCCATCCCCCCCCTTCCCCCCCTTTTTTTGTTTTGCTGGGGTTTTAGTTATGGGTTTGATTTAAAAATGGAGAAAATAAATCTTAGAGTGTATCCTGATATAAACAACCACTTCGGAGAAATTGAAGTAAACATGATGTTGTGGATTTAGATTGTATTTCATTTTGGAAGATAAATGTTATGATGGTTGTAAATCGTGTAAATAATAATAAATTATAAAAAACAAAAAAAACTAAATTTTATTCTATAGGGTCTCTGAAAAAAAAAAAAAAAAATATATATATATATATATATATAAACAAAAAAATAGCGACAATTTTGAAAAAATAACAATATTTTTCAAATTTTTTTATATGAAATTCTCAAAAAAAAAAATTTAAAAATCTAATTTTTTTAACATTTTAGGCCAATTTGTTTTCTGCTACATATTTTTGGTAAAAAAAATCATAATAAGCGTATTTTGATTGGTTTGCACAAAAGTTATTGCGTTTACTAACTACGGGAAAGATTTATGTCATTTTTATTGTTTTTTTTTTTAAACTAGTAATGGCGGCGATCTGCGATTTTTTTTTGCGGGACTGCAACATTGTGGCGGACAGATCGGCCCCCTGACTGACATTTTTGACACTTTTGGGGGTACCAGTGACATTACTACAGTAATCAGTGCTATAAATATACACTGTTACTGTAAAAATGACACTGGCAGGGAAGGGGTTAGCTTTATTGGTGATCAAGGGGTTAAGTGTGTCCCTAGGGGTGTGATTCTAACTGTTAGGGGGCATGGCTAGTGAAGTAACCACAGAGACATACGATCCTATATAGCAGGATCGAATAGCCTATGTGCCTACTTCAGGGAGAATGACAGACAGCTGTGTTAAAGTCAGCCGTCTGTCTTTCTCCCTCTCCTGTGGGAGATTGCGAGTGGCCGGCGGCCATCGGAGCCGCCGGTCACATGTGCTGGTTGAGCAGGGAACAAGCCCTCCCTACAGGCTCGTGGGCAAGCGACGTAGGTCTACGTCACTTTGCCTGTAAGTGGCTGAGTGCCGCAGTAAATAGACGTGAAGTGGTCGGCAAGTGGTTAAAGATCGTGAGGGGGGAGCTCGCGATTTTTTAACGATTATTCGTGCATCTCTATTTCCTGCTGAATTGGAACAGATCAGAATACCCCCATTTTTGTCTATGGAGCCTAACGGGACCCATGTTAAGTGTATGGGCAGCAAGATACAAAAGGACACACAGGACATCACCTCCCTGTCTCTCTACCTCGTCCAATTACAAGAACACCTTGTGTTCATTGATAAAAATACAAGGCTTTTTATAAATGGTGGCTATGCTGAGCAAGCAACTCCCTATGTTAATTTCATTTTTTATTTGAAAATTTATTTTTAATGCAGAATTAAAATGTATTGGTACAAAACATAGCCTTTGGGCATTCACCGGATAAATCATAACATTACCAACCGTCATATCCTATCTGGTAAAAACCACAACAATTCATACACTTCGCTCAGTTTGATCTCTTATGGATTCAATGCAAGGATTACCGGATTATAAAAAGATTTCTGTTCCCTCTCAACCATCAGGATGATATGTCAGGAGAACATGGACTCATAGCTGGAGTCATACCTGAACAAATGTAACGTGAATCAATGTAGATGAGTAAATCCGTATATATCTTGGGCTAAACCTTATCAGGAGAGAATGGTCTCAGTCTATGGACTCCTGATCATCACCTGTGTATTCTGAGTCTGTCCACAAGTGCCAGACCTTCTCAAACTTTTAAGGGCAACCCCGAGACAAATATGTAGCTTTGTATAGCGGTACAACCCTATTGATTAGATGCTTCCAGAAGGGGGAATTAGCTGTTGATTTCCACTTGAGCACTATCGCCTTCCTGGCATAAAATAATAAGAGACCCAGTAGAGTGTGCTTTGCCCTACTAACAGCCAGAGGGTCTCTGTGTCTCTTAGGTGCCCTCCCAACACTAGAGAAACACCAAGACCGAGAGAGAGCAGAAACATTGGGAGAGCTACGGAGACACGGGCTGTTCTACCACAGAGAGGGAAGAGACACACGACTGGCGAATAATGAGGTGGCTGGCTGCGGAGGGGACATTGAAAGCCTGGCGGAGGTGCTGAGAGGAGACGCACTGGGCTCTAAACCCCCATACTGCCCGGTGGGGGAGGAGGAGGAAGAAGAAGGAGATGACTTGGCTGCTGTGACAGCCCCCGGGCCAGAGGCCTCACAGGAGATAGACCTGAAGCCAACTACCAAGGAGCCATTAAGATTGCTATGCATGGCTATGCATCTACATTTTCAACTCTTCTGAGTAATGTTGCCACGGAATGAGCCTCACGAATGAGATTATTACATATGATAAATGCTTTATCATTCCAAAATTAAGGTGAGCGACCATTGCACTCGATGGTGGATGCTATTAGTTGGGATTCCACATTGGTGACACCTTTAACTGGACATTATTATTCATATTATTTTGGATTATCAGATATTTTTTCTTTTTCACTTCTCTGATTCACTTATATTAGGACTTTTTTGATGGACTTTCTTTTTTTAGTTACCTGTTTCTAGTGATTATATTCCCTTTTTCACATGTTGGGAGTTGTTCATCACCTTTTCTGCTTATTATGTAATTTTTGCCCTTTAAATTACAAGTGTCTTTTAATTATTGCACTATTATTCATATCAATTGTAAGTTCTAGCGCCAATCTACTTTTTATTATCTATTTATTTGAATGTGGTGACATTACAGAAATTGGCTGCTTCAATACGGTTATATTATCTGTTACACTTGATTTTCTTTTATTTATTCTTTCATATCAACTTTATTGATAGCACATTGGTTTTTCTTTTACTATTAACTGAGGCATTTGTGTCATTAGAGATAAGCCAATTGTGAGCAGGGCCATGCAGAGACCTGTGGAGGTGCTCAAGGTATAAAAGGGGCACATGGAACAGGGCTTTAAATAGGGCAGGTGTGGGAGGTAATCAGTGGCTGCGAACATGGGGCAGGGGGTGATCAGTGGCTGCAGACATGGTGTAGGTGGTGGTTAACGGCTGCGGACATGGTGCAGGTGGTGGTCTGGTCAGAGGCTAAGGAAAGAGTTCAGGGGGTGGTAAGAGGCTGTGGACATGGTGCAGGTGGTGGTCTGGTCAGAGGCTGCGGACATGGTGCAGGGGGTAGTCAGAGGCTGTGGAGTGGTCTGGGGTCTGGTCTTACTAGCTGATGTGACAATGATGCACCGTCGCTGCGCTGAGACCGAGTGCCTCACTTTCAAAAATGGCGCCAGGTGGCACCATTATGTCACTGTGCATGAGCCCACTCTGCCGAGCGTGTACAAGCTTTCCCGAGCACAGCAGGCTTTGGAAATGGCGCATTGCACAGTTGAACTGTCGGCCTGCAGCCATACTGTTTATGGGCTCCGCTGTGGAAATTTTGCTTTGACAAAAGGGCACTTTGGGCATCAAGGGGCAGGTGCTCAAGCACCCTCCGCCGCCCTTCTCCCCCTGCATGTGCCTGATTGTTCTGATTGTTAGCATGGGTGAGCATGGCTGCCAAATAGTAAGTATAAAAGTCTGGGCAAGCCAAGCCTCCTTGTGTCCAAGGTCTGCATAGAACCTTACTGCTAAATCTAGCTGGGCAGGAGTGCCATAAGGAGGAGCCTATAAGTGAATCTAATTGTTATAAAAAGGACATTGGTAGCCAGACTGGGGGGTGGCTGGGGCTGTACAGTAGAACTTGGAGGATTTTCATTTTAATTAGATGAATTCTCCCAATAAGGGATAAAAGGAGATGTGGGCCAGGCTTTCAGCCTTTGTTTACACCACTGAAAAACTGAGAATAAATTAAGTTGTCTGAAATCCTTACTGTTGTAAGAAATATTAATCCCTAAATATTTAAAAATCGTTGCCCATTGCAAAGGGGAATTAGGATCAGCCAACCTTTTAGCCCCCTGATCTATAGGTAAGATTGGGATTTACCCCAGTTGGTATGTAGACCCGAAAGGGCCGCAAAACTATCCAGGATCCATAATGCTGCCGAGAGTGACGGGCCAGGGTCCCGCAGAAAGAGAATCAAATCGTCTGTGTAAAGCGCAACCTTATCTAAAATGAAACCTACTCGAATCTAAACTACCTCAACAGATGCCTTTAGTGCCTCCACCAATGGTTCCATAGCCAGCACGAATAAGGCAGGGGAAAGAGGAAACCCCTGCCTCGTCCACTCCTGGATCACAAAAGGAGATGACAACTTGCCGTTCTGAAAGATACATGTAGAAATGTGAAGCCGCACACAGATGAATGAAATCAAAAGCGGTATCTTTATTCTTCAAAATCATCCAGGACAAACAGACAGTGTGAGGAACAGAATATGTCCAAGGTAGACGCGTTTCACAGCACGGACGGCTGCTTACTCATTACCACGGACAGCGACGGTGCATCATTGTCACATTTTCTGTTCCTCACACTGTCTGTTTGTCCTGGATGATTTTGAAGAATAAAGATACCGCTTTTGATTTCATTCATCTGTGTGCGGCTTCACATTTCTACATGTATCTTTCCGGACGGCGGAACTAGCCAGCACCAGATTGGACATACACCTGAGCGGCATTTCCCAATCCCCTTCCCCCTACACATGAACTTGCCGTTCTGCTTAATATTTGCCACAGGGACTTTGTATGGTAGATTGATTCACCTCCGAAAGACCGGTCCAAAACAAAACAGCTCTAACACCTGCATCAAGTAACTCCACCAGACTGTGTCGAAAGCTACCAAGACTCTCGAGGTGGTCTCTGTAGGCTGAAGTTGGAGATGAGTGAAAATGCTGCGGATATTAATATCAGTGTCAATAATCAAGATCAATAATCAGATCAATAATCAGTGGATTTGCTAGGCATAAAGCCATTTTGGCCAATGTTGATAATTGCTGGTAACGCTTCCATAATCCTATTGGCCAGGGCTTTGGTGAGGATCTTTAAGTCATAGTTCAGAAGTGATTGACCTATAGGAAGAGCAGTGTGTCAAGTCTTTACCAGGTTTGGGCAATAGCACAATATGTGCTGGATACATACTATCTGGTAGCTGTACAACCTCTAAGCAATGAGTGAAAAGCTTTTGTAACCTAGGGCCAATAGGGCCATATACACCTTATGCCATTCTCCCGGCAGACCATCTGTCCCTGGGGACTTGTGATTAGGGGAGGATTGGATAGCAGCCTCTATCTCCAAGAGTGACAAGGGTTTATCAATTTCCTCCCGGTCGATAATTTCCTATTTAACAAATAACATGTATTCAACATTTCCTGCAGCAATCTGGTGATTACCAGAGCATGTGGGGGTTATGAGGGTTAACCTACTGCAAAAATGTAAGCGTCTGGAAACCATAATCATTTGCCATCCTTAGAATATATTCATATAACTCTGAACAGATCATTCTTTTTCTGTCTGTAAAACAACAGCATTTTGTTCCGTTGCTCTAAGTATAAAATCTTTTTATCCCTAGTAAGCTTTAGACAGAAAGCAAAGGAAAAGCATCAGTAAAAGAAAGGGTTACCTTGCTGCTCACAACATGGTTGATAGGTAATCAACTATTACATTCAATTTAACTTCTATGCATAGATCCTGTATTTATGGGATCTCATATGTATGATCCTGTTCCTGTATTTCTACTTAAACAGTTATCATTCCTGATATGATGATAAACCATTAGAACTATTGTACTTACAGCCCATATCGATCTGTCCTCATCTCCTTCACTACATTCAGGTACAGGTTCAATGTAATGCAGCAGACCCAAGCCAAGGCACACCAGTCTGTAACAAAAATTAGAACATTTAAATTAAGCATTATAGACAAATACTGCACAATGCTTTAAGTAAAATAGAGTACATGCTATCATAAAATATCTTCAAAAGTATGGATGTGTACCAATGGGGTGGATTTACTAAAATTGGAGAGTGCAAAATCTGGTACAGCTGTGCATGGTAGCCAATAAACTTCTAACTTCAGCTCGTTCAGCTTTGGCAAAAAAACTGAAACTGATTGTTTTCTATGCACATCTGTACCAGACTTTAAATGCTTCACTTTCAATAAGTCAAAGAAATGTTTAAGCTATGATATTTTCTTTCACTCTGTATTGATAGGAAAATTGGATAAAAGGAAACAATATTGATACCTTTGAACTTTGGTGTTAACACAGGATTCTACAAATATAGGAATCAGCAAAGAAAACAAATGGACTCTTCAACAAATCAAGCTCAACCTTTCACTGAAGCTCAGATGACTAAGGCAGGGTTCACATCGGTGCGAATTGGATGCGGGCTTCCCCACATCCAACTCGCATGTCAGGAGACTGTGACCGGCTCTCAATGGAGCTGGTTCACACAGCCCTGGCATGGCTGCGGAGTGGTTTGCAAAAGGGTCCTGTGCATTTTCTGGTCAGTTTCAGTTCCGAATTCAGCCAAGCATTCTGACCAAATTCAGACCTGAAACAGGGAACAGAGACACACCAGACCTCCCTGTTGCGAGGCGCTCCGCTCACAGTGTGTGAACCCAGCCTAAATGAAGCTGTCTTATTCTGGGTAAGAACCAGCTCACTGAAAAAGACAATTATGCTTGGATAGGTTGAAGGGAAAGAAGAGAACCAGAAAAAAATGTCTGGATACAATAACAGAAATGTTAAACATGTCACTGAAATGACTTGAGACCCAAAAAAACAAGTTAGAATATTCTAGAGAAACACTATCCATGTGGTTGAAAAGTGTCAGCATCCACTTGATGGCAAATAATAATAAAAATAATAATACCTTGCCACAACACACAAGAATACAATAAAATAAATTCCTAAAGCAGGTCATACATGTTTCGAAATTCAGCTGGTTCAGCGGGGATTGGCCAAATTTCGATCCATGTGTAGGCAAATTCTCTTACTGTATCCAGCCATCTTTTTGGTGGTTGTCCTCTTCTTTCCCTTCACCTTTTCCAAGCATAATTGTCTTTTCCAGTGAGTTGCTTCTTCTCATATTATATCCAAGTTTCATGAGGTACATAAATGGCCTACACCTATAGCGAGAGCATTATCCAACTTCAGTCAGAGCTACACAGTTTGTTTTTATCTACAGACACCCCTTACCCGCAGTTTTTTGGTGTAAATATGAACTAACCTTTTAAAGCAGAACTCACACTGGTCCACCTTGGATTAATGTAAGTATACATATACACAAAGGTGGGACCACTGGGTTGCTATTTCTACAGTGATTGCCGCAGTCTCCCAGGCGGCTTCCCTGCAGCATAGTGAACATAGAAGGTTACTTGCTCGACATGCTCGGCATTCACAGAATGCCTTGTATTTTAAAATGAATACAAGGTTTTCTCTGCACATGGTGGAAATACTGGGCATTGACATCAAGATCTCCACCTGGATCAATCAGAAAACACCTTGTATTCATTGAAAATAATACATGGTGTTCCGTGAATGGCAGCCACATTATGCAAGCAAACCCCTCTGTTCACTCTGTTGCAAAAAGAAAGTAACTCGGCACAGGACCTGGAATACCGCAGCAACCAATGTAGCATTGGTAACTATTACAGTGATTTTAAAATTCCACAGTGGTCCCAGGGGTATGAAATATTTATATGTATGTTGTTCCAAGCTGGACCTATGTAACTTTGCAGTAAAAATTAGTGTTTCCATTTTTCCTGAAGACGTTATTTGTAAAGAAACGCCACGTCGGGTGGGGGCACACTGTCTGACATTATTATGTTTTCATGCATGTGCGCTGGTTAATGATGCCAATAGCGGCATTTTGTATATCGCAAGTATTATTTCCATGTTTGCTGATTTTGTACACAAACTTTTTTTTAAAGCCGAAACACGAAGAATAAATAGCAGTTTTAAAACAGTATCACACTATGTGCAGTGTGCTTCTTTTTTAATTATATGGTCCATGCAGGAAGAGGTGTAGTGGTTTGAGGGGCTGAAAACCTGCAATCCCAGGGTCCAGTGTTGTCAGATGTATTCCCTGGAAACTATCCATGTGTGTCCTGTGAGTTGTCCATAAGATCCTGGGAAATACATCTGATCGGGTATGGAGAAGTAAGGAGCATGTAATGGTGGTATAACAACATTTGCTTTTTGACTTTCTTGTGATATAGGGGCTATATTATAGGGTAAAGAGTTTGGCTATATTTTTTAGTGGTGGTGGCTGGATTGGTTTGCTCACATCCTGGCACAAGAGAATCTGGATCTTTTTTTTTTTCAAAAGCAGTTTTCTGGACTTTTTATCACTTTATTGTTTTTTTTATATAAAAAGGATTTTTTTGGGAGTTTATTTCAAACATAAATTGCACGTGGTGTATTGTAGATTTAAAGGGACATAACCTATGTTTGATATTTATGCACACAGAGGATAGTGCCTTACATGTATGTTTTTATAGAAAAAATCATATCTGGTGTTCAGCTTTAATCCTAGGACACAGGAAGAGGTTAATTTGCAGACCATTGAGATGTTTAAGAGCAATCCAATGAGGGGTGGGCAACACAGCAAACAACAACCAAAAAGGCCTAAACCAAAAAACCTTCAACAGGAAGAACATAGAGGGCTAATAGTCAAGGCCACTAAAGGACAGCATAGAGGACTTTATGACCAAAGCTGGTGTCCAATAAGGCCTGAACATCCACAAACATGTGTGTGAAGAAAACCAGGTGACAGCAAATATGTGTCTAGAAGACTTGGTGGCAGACTTACAGACCTGGGAAAGAGAGGCCTGTTGCTGAAAAGCCCATAAAGCACCAATGTTCCAGATGGAATAATAAGATGTCAAATTAACCAAGCAATCATTGATCGAGTGGCAGCCTGCCCCTTCCAGGAGCCATCAGGCAACAGAAACAGGGAATAAGGTTGATGAAATGAAGACGTGCCTGTGAAGCAGACTTCCACAGCCCTAGCCACATCCAGAAGGGCAATGAAGGGCAATCTCCTCCTCTTCTTAGGAGCAAAAGGATGGCAACAAAATATAATAAAGGGATATGCTCTGTTCATATTTCATGTCGGAGGTTTACAACCACTTTAAACTAATATGCCATGTTTTTCATAAGTTTCAACAAGCTCCTGTAAACACCCACACAGTTTTGCTCCTAAATACATTATTACATTTATATAAAAATAGTAATTTAATTAAAATTGTACCTATAGATTCATAGAATCAAAAGTCGACAATGTGTTTGATTTTAAAGCAATATTGGTACTAAAGCTTAACATAACCCCACAGCTCATTAACATAACAGTGTAAATTATTATAACGTGAAGCCTGCCTGTGGTGGGAACATGGCAGTAGGAAAACAGCAGAATGTCTACAATGGAATCCAATTTGCTCTTTTTCCAACTAAAGGTATAATTATCATCCACACATAGTAGAGCAAGGCATTATGCACTCACTTCCTAACTGACAACTTGAACTAGTGATATGACATTGTGATGTCACTAGTTCTATTATTTTAACAGGTTACATTCTCGAAAATAGGAGTTCAGCACACAAAATTACTGCCTACATCATGAGCAGGTGACATGTATATTGAGCTTTAAAGTGAAAGTCAAGGAAAACTTTTTTTTTTTTAATGTGTATAAATTCCTACTAGAAATCCATGTGCTTAACCACTTGCCAACCCAATAACGCCGTTATACGGTGACAGGGTGGCTCTCCTTTACCAGATCTTGTTCCTAGTACGTAATTCAGCACTTCCAGTTAGGGGGCAGGCGTGCTGCTTCTGCTGTTATTAGTCACAGCAGATGCCAATGAGCAGGTGGATGTCCACTGGCACACACTGATCAGTGAGGAGAATGACAGAACAGCACTCTGCCTATGTAATCAAGGCAGAGCTCTGCCCTGTCAGCAGGGATGTGCTAGATTTTTTTTCCCTGTCAAAAGTGTCAGTTAGTGTCAGATTGTCTGGTGCAATATTGCTGTCCCACTGTAAGTTGCTGATCACCACCATTACTAGTATTAAAAAAAAAGAGAAATTCTAATATATATATATATATATATATATATATATATATATATACACCATCGTTTGTAGACGCTATAACATTTGTGAAAAACAATCAATATATTGGGTATTTTTTTTTTACTAAATTATGTAGCAGACTACATATTGGCCTAAATTTATGACTAAAATTAGATTTTTTTAAATGTTTTATTGGATATGTTTTATAGCAGAAAGTAAAAAATATATATTTTTCAAAATTGCCAGGCTTTTTTTATTTTAGAGCACAAAAAATTATCAAATACAACCAAAAGAAAGCTCTATTTGTAGGGGGAAAAAGGGCATAAATGTAATTTATGTACAGAGTTGCATTACCGTGCAATTGTCAAAGTAATGCAGTGCTGTATAGTAAAAGATGGCCTGGTTATAAAGGGGGTAAAACTTACAGAGGGCAAGGGGTTAGCATTTATCTTATTGCTTTCTGGACATGATCTTGACAAACCAAGCACTAAATCTACATCACACTTCTGATTTATAAGATCCTGTTAGCTGTAGCATTGGTATTACATTAAAAAATATTCAGAACTAAAAATGTACAGTGGAGATTGAACCCTCCAGTGACGTTAGCACCTCTCCATCTCATCCTCTACCCATACAATCAAACAGCATTGTATCTTTGCTATGCCTACTAGGTGTTTTGCAGAGCAACTTTCCCTGTGCCTATATCACATCACATGCTACAGCCTCTATAGAAATCCCTCCTCCTCAGAGTACAGCTTTTCCCCATAGGAAGTGGTGTGCATACATTGTATCTAGCTACCATTTTCAGGAAAAAAGCTGTCCAGGTGGGTGACTGTCAGCGTTTGACCTAGCAGGATGCACTCAGTGAGGTGGGGGGGACCTATTAAAGATAAAACTGTAAAAAGGTACAGTTGTACTTTAAAACAAACCATCAATGACCTCTCTAGTTACATGTATTGTGGAGTAAGGCATTCTTCACACAGGGTAATTACATCCGTGTCCTGTGCAGGGCCATGTTTTTTTTTTTTTTGAAAATTTATTTTTATTAAGGAATTTAAATGAACTACAAAACATAGCCTTTGGTGCATCCCATGGCTAACAAGTACATGGAACATGTACCAAACTAACAAGGCACAACTAACTTTTTGAACGTTCAATACTCTCTGCTCAGATTCACACCGGTAAGGATTCACTTAAAGAATTATTGCATCTCAGGGAGATTTCTCTCCTCCTACACGTCAGGACATTTTACCAGGATAACATTAGTTCCTGGTTACAATCATACCAAAGCTAGCACATCCTGAATCATCTCCAAGGATGATGATTCCTTGTCAGTATGAAAAATATATTAAGCAATGCCAGGGTTGGGCAAAATCAATCCACACACACCCTGGTCATCTACTGTAGATTTTGAATCGGTCCACAAATTCTGGACCTTCTCAATTTTTTTAGGGCAACCCCGTGATATATAGGTAGCTTTATAGAGGGGCACAACTGAGTTGACCAAATGTTTCCATGCAGAGCTGTGTTTACCTGCACTGAGAAGCCGACGTATTCCCTGCATCCCCATGCGGGTAGTCCCATTCATGTCTCTTGGGACACAGCAGCTGCACTGACATGACATCTGTGTGGGTGCAGGTGGGTGTCCCCAATTTCACCATAGGTACATTTAGGGCGGTGTACTACTCACACCACCACATATGACACATTGGGAGCAGCGGCTGTGTCTGTGCAGTTGCTGACTCCCAATAGACAACAATGGGACTGCTGGCACAAGGATACACGTAACACTGGTAAAACAGGCCCTTACACAGAGCATAGATGTAAACACCACACCATGTTATCAAGGTGTAACTAAGGGCTGACAGGCTGCCAAGATTTAGCGGTCATAGAAAATAGGTCCATCTCTTGTGAAAATCAAGGATTACTTTAGTGTGCATAGTCTGGGACAGGTTTAGATTCAAGTGTTTTTTTTTTTTTTTAATAACAGGTTATATTTTTAAGCTCTTCTGGGGTTCTTCCTCTGGTGCTCTAGGCTTCCTTCTTGTCAGTGTGCTCCCACAGGAAGCTGCTTCCTCTGGTGTCACCCGTGGGTTCACTCCTGAGCCAAGCCGTGTGCCTCCATTGATACACACAGCCCCCTTCTCACAGGATATGATTGACAGCAGCAGTAGCCAATAGCTCTGCTTGCTTCAGCAAAGCCCATAAGAGCAGAAGAGAGCTGCTACAGATAGGCACAGCGCTGGATCAAATTAGGGTTTAGGTAACTATTTAGGGGTGTAAGGGAGCAATACCACTACTGGGACATTATTTACCTTAATGCAGGGAATGTCTAGTTATTAGAACCACTTTAGGGCTCTTTCACACGGGCGTTCCGTATGTCCGTTTTTCATCCCATCCGTTTGCGGATGAAAAACTGACATAATGTATCTCTATGTAAATACGGATGTCAGCGGATGACCATCCGCTGACATCCGTTTTTCGTCAGTTCAGTTCAGTTCAGTTTTTTTTGCACTGAAGAGAACCCTATTTTTTCTTCCGTTCAAAAAACGGAACGGACACAAAAACGGATGTCAGTGGTGTCATCCGCTGACATCCGTATTTACATAGAGATACATTATGTCCGTTTTTCATCCGCAAACGGATGGGATGAAAAACGGACATACGGACCGGATGACACAAGTGTCATCCGTGTCCGTTTAAAAAAAAAAAAAAAGGAACTGATCTGATCGGGCATAAAAAACTGAACGCCCGTGTGAAAGAGCCCTAAGCTGCACCTTCTGAAACAGGAATAAGAACTTGCAGCTCATGTGGTCTGATCCTATAAGACCATTTTACAGCACTTTCACAATTAATTTCTGTAAAAAAGGTTCCTAATGCTTGTACCAGAGTTTGTATACAGAACTATTTCTTTATTCTGTTTATTGACTTCCAAATTGCCACGAGTAGGTTTCTGGAAGTATGCCTACAAAATCATGTACTGTTTATCTACAAAGACTTAGTACTTAAACGAATCCAAGGGATAAATTTATGTTTGTTAGTTTTATTATAAAAGTGCAAATCTTCATACCCATATGCATCCATATCATGTTCGGTATTGTTTTTTTCTCCTCAATTCTTTATTTTTAGAATTCTAAGTGAACTTGGTGGTCATATTTGAATTATACACAACATAGCTTTGTTATGAAAGATAGTATACAGATATGTTGATCATGCTAATGAAATAAAGAGTTATTTGTTACATATGACAAATCTGTAGTTCTTTTAGCACCTATGGATGTGCCAAATGTGTTTTAAAGGGAATTTAGATATCTTTCATTGTATTAAACAGAGATAGGTAAGATTGTAGATTATAAGTAATGTGCTATATACGTTTAAGTATCAAGCCTTAAAAGATGATGCTTTGATTGAGGTATGGTCTTATCATGTTCATTTTTAAGCCCAGACAAAGTCAGACAACTTGTGCACCTCTGGAGTCATTGTAAAGGTTTCAGAAACAGATACCATGGTTCACAGCTCAGTGAACACAGAGGAAATCAATAAGTAAAGTACATCTTACAAAAACACCTTCTCAGGGCCTGATCATTCCAGAACAAAAGATCGGAAGCTTGGATGTATGGGCAGCTTATGAGTATAAGGTTAAACCTATGAAAGGTCATATCAGTTCAGCCATCTCCCTTGGTTGTTGATGTTTGTTTACGGCATATTTTTAGCTCCCCAGGTTCAGTTACCACCATGGATTGCTGTGCACAAATGTTCTCAGTGTGTCACCTTATTCCATCTGTTTTTCCTGTCATCTACTAGAGCAGAATAGTTAGCAACAGTCAATGGAAACATTCAATCCTCTATTATTTTACTAATTGTGCTCTTCAGAAGAAAACAAAGGGTCTTGTCAGTATATGCTTTCAAAGCTCCCATTAAAACTTACTTGTCAAGCTTTAGCTAAATTACTAAGCACAAAATTAACTCAGTACGTTCGGTTTGGCTTGTTTTACGTGAATGTTCTGAAGTATTTATAAATAACTATTTTATTGATATAGTCATTAGCTGCATTTGCCTTGCAACCAAAGCTGGCATCATTAGGCTGTAATGCCTCCCCCAATGATCCTTCTATATAGCATTTACCCTTTTTTATTATAAGGGGTCCCACCACCTCACCCGCCCAGTTCATTGTCTAATGCCAGCTCTGGCTATACAGAATGCACATGGCAGAAATGTTCCTTTGTGTCTCTCATTGGTTAGCTATAGTGTTGGCATTCTTGTGTAGTAATCCAGTAACAAAAATACTGATTAGCATTACAAGAAAAGTGACAAAAAAAATGATAGAGGCTGCCATTGCTGAACTTCTTTTATCTTGCTGTAAATTTGTTCTAAATCCGTGACTTTAAGTATTAAAGTCACTGGTCAGGGGGACACCTATGCAGCTAATGTTTACAGAATGAAGCCAGCAATGGCAGCCTAGGTATTTTAAGCTTTCTTTGTCACAAATGCAACCTTTGTCATAAATGGTTGACCTGCTGACCACGGCTAAACCACATATATTTAAATATTACTCTGATCAGTGTGTCAATGGCCTCATACCACTGAACAGGTTGGGTCAACTAGACATCTGAGAGCTTGACTAGGGGCAACATGCCTGGATCTCACTGCAATCAAATCTAGGGAAAACAAAAACCACCTTCACCAATTACTTGTTAAAAGGGTTAAAAGAAATCTAAAAAGTAACTAGTTCTGGTCTGGGTCTCCTCTTCATAAAATAACCAGGTCATTAAATAATAAGGATAAAGCTAATGGAGCTCTCCTGGGTTATCCATAATAAATGTACAGTATATTATAGTGTTCAATATTAAAATAGTGTTGGAGACTTCTACACTTCAAATCATATGCTGCCATATGCTTCTAAAGTTATTTACCTAAAAGAGAAGTATGGCTTTTTTTTTTAAATCATACTTACCTAGGTGAATGCAGCATCAACGTGATGCTGCGTCTATTGCCTGCCATCTCTAAGGCTGAGAACCAAGCAACCTTCTACTCTTCTGCTCTGAGCAGAGAGTCGCGATTGTCAGTCTCTGGCTCTCTCCTCTGACAACCGTCCTCCCACCCCATGCTCACTGGAGCGCTGAGCTGTGGAGGGGACGGGAACGCCTGGCTCAGGCTCTCAGCGGCTTGCTGGAAAACTGAGCCAGGTGCTGGTCTTGGCTCCTGGGTGAATCCCAACCATATGATCACAATCTTTCTCCAGTCTGGGCTGGCTTTGTGACATCACCCTGACAGCAGGCTTTTGCCCCCTGATGGCCGAAAATGGGTCACAGGAGTGCAGAACGAACTGTACACCTGTGAGCCACAGGAGAAGTACAACCAAATGAGCCATGGCTGTACTTCTCCTTTAAAGTATAACTAAAGGCAAAACCTTTTTTTTTCCTGTTGGTATTTCTTTTGCCATCTGTGTCCTATTGGGATGATTTTTCTTCACTTCCTGTTCCATCACCACAAGTGAGAAGAAATCCTTCCAAAGTAAGGGAATCTCTGGTTGTCAGCAGATTCACCAAAACTAGTGTCCCCATTGAAGGATTTTTCCCTCAAATACTGTTCTGGGGAAAACCCAAAAATGTGGAATTTTTAATTTCGATGATAATGGTAAACATGACTAATAGAGAGAGGGAATCTCCTTAATAGGGGCACAGACAGCAATGAAAACCTGATAGGTGTTCTAATCCCCCTCAACTCTGTTCACTAAAAAAAAAAAAGGTTTTGCCCTTAGTTATACTTCAAAAGAAAATTCCATCCATTTTTCTACTTTTAGATAAAATAAGGAAAAGCTAGAACATTGGTCAGGTTTTTATTGCAGTTTGGGGAGATTCACTTATACCTGCCCTTGTGAACATGTGAGCGGATAGAAGGTGATATGAAATCTAACATTTACTCACTTCACCTAACGACGTTAAGTTTCTGAACAGTTGATTGGTTGACATGTATTTCTTATGTGTCCTTTAAAAATGTAACTTCAGAATGTACACAAAAGAGGCCAGTGCATCCATGAATGACTGTGATCTGAGCCCTCATTTGATTATTCAGATCGCAGGCACAGTGTATGATGGCTCAGATCATATATGATCTGAACCGCTTTCTACCATGTGATCTTGGTTACCAATCTTAGTGATCACAGCTGTAAACACTATTCTGTAAATTTAAGAGTCCACTCCCTTCTCTCACAATGAAAGAAGGGTAGAACTTGTTAATTATCAATAGAACAGAGGCAGCTTCAAGGGACGGGTATACAGTAGTTGATTTTGATCCCGTTTCTGACCTGTATTTTAGTGCTTTTACCTTCCTTTACCTGCACATTAACCCATTCATCTTCACCCTCCCACTGTATGTGACCAGTGGTTTAATCCCTTCACCCCCCCCCCCCAACTTCCATCCTTTGTGTGTCTTGTACATTGTAAAGATATACTGAATCTAGTACACCATTGCTATGCCCTATGTTTTACCCACTCCAATACAAGCATTTGTCTCCATTTACAAAAAATTATGGCAAAAAAATGAGATCACCTTGGAGTGTCCACTTTCCAAAAATGGGTTATTTTGGGGGTGTTTGTACGGTTCTAGCTTTTTTAGTTGCAATTTTTTTAAACAGAAAGTAAAGCTAAAAAGTTTTATTGCTCCACATTTTTGGTCTTTTTTCCTTCATATAGTAAAAAAGACCTTGTGGTAATTAAATACTTAATTAAACAAGGCTACTTTATTAAATAAGGCTCAGTCTCAAAAGATTATATAAATATAATTTGGGTATAGAGTTTCATATCCAAGTGACTGTCAAACTGAAAACTGGAAAATTGGTGGTTAATGAAAGGGGTATTATGGGCTGGTACTCAAGTGGTTAAGGGGCATATTCCTAAAGCAGTGAATGTGACTTTAAAACATTCACTGATGGGTAATCAACAACTGCCATTTAAAATGCATGGATCTGAAAAATGTTTGATGAATGTCAGATTCACTGTTTTATACATATGCAGTGAAAATATTACAGGGATTTTACTTTTCCTTACTCAGTAAAAAATATTTGGATAGTGTTCTACTTTAACCTCTTCCGGACCGCCCGCCGCAGATTTACTGTGGCAGACAGCCCCTCCTGCGTGAACCGACGTAGCCCTACGTCGATCGCGCGCCTGCTGCTAGGCAGCGGAGACTCTGATGCACGGGTTCGGCTGCTCTGATTGCTGCCGGCTACCCGCGATCATTCCCCGCTGAGAGAGAAGAACAGTCAGCTATTGTAAACACAACTGACAGTTCTTCTCTCTGGAATGATCACAGAGCGCCTGTGATCCTTCTATGTAGGATCACAGGTCTTCATGATCATTTCAAAAGCCCAACTCCCATACAGTTAGAAACACTCCCCTAGGCTCAAATTTAACCCCTTGATCACCATCTGTGTTAACCCCTTCCCTGCCAGTGTCATTATTACAGTAACAGTGCATATTTTTAACACTGACTACTGTAGTAATGTCACTGGTCCCCCCAAAAGTGATCTGTGCGCCGCAATGTCGCAGTCCCGCTAAAAATCGCCGCCATTACTAGTAAAAAACAAAAAACACTAAAATTACATAAATCTTTCCTGTAGTTAGTAGACGCAATAATTTTTGCGCCAACCAAACCAATCAAAATACTCTTACTGTGATTTTTTTTACTAAAAATATGTAGCAGAAAAAAAATTGGCTTAAAATGTTAAAAAAAAAACGATTTTTACATATTTTTTGGGGGGAATTTTATATAGCAGAATGTAAAAAATATTGTTTTTTTTTTCAGAACTGTCGCTCTTTTTTTGAATATAGCGCAAAAAATAAAAAAATCGCACAGGTTATCAAATACAACCAAAAGAAAGCCCTATTTGTGGGGGGAAAAAGGACATAAATTTTAAGTAGCGCAGTGCCGAATCGCAAAAAAAGAAATGTTTAAAGTCTAAGTGTAAATTTGAAAAAAATTCACAAACCCATCCACCCTAGTCCTCTAGCCCCTTTCAACTGTACAAGAAGCAATCATACACTTGTAGAGCACCATCTTCATTGTGCCTTTAGTTATGAGCAATTGCCCTGTACACATCTATGCGGCCCACTTTGCAGAAGCATCCAGTAGCATTTTAGCTGTTCTTCAAAAATAAGTTGGCAGTGGAGGGATATTTTTGTAGTTTATCTCAGGGGCCAACACGGTCTTAGGTTGCATGTAAACCTGAGTTGGGTTAATGATATTGAAGAACAGCTAAGGCTTTTCAGAGTAATAGCTATTGTGGTAGAACCTAACATCCACTGAAACAAGGCTAGTATTTTAGGAGATGTTTTTTTGAAGCTCCTTCTATAAACAACAGCCTAATGACGAATGGCATAATTGCTGTTATTTACATAGCGGGCCTCCATATATACTACAGCAGGCTGGCTCGGATGCGCAAATCCCCATACCTGTACGGCGGTAGCGCACGGGGCTAGGGGGGGGGGGGCGCGTGCGCCCCCGCCACCACCCCAATGTTCTGATTTGGTTCAGAACCGATCAGTCATCAGGTCCAGGCCAATGATTTTTGACCTGGATCTGCTGATCAGTTCTAACCAATAGCAGAACCTCCTGTGCCTGTGTAATGTAAACACAGGCACAGGGAATGATGCAATCTCCTCTCCTGGAGCCCTTTTTGGTTCCAGGGTGAGAAGAGAGCATCAGAGAAGAGAAGAGAAGAGAGCATCAACTGTGGGTACACAATCAGTGCACTGACACCAGTACACATAGGCACACTTTTAACCCCCTCATCATTCCCTAATTAACCCTTTCACTCCCTGTCACAGTGCACACTATATACTGTACAGTACAGATAAAATTTACTGTATTCTTTAGCTACTGTCTGGGTTGGTCCTCTGTTCATGGAAACCTTGGGATCCATTATTTTTTGCTGCATAGCTGGCCTATCAGGTTCTCCATGTCTGCCTACATATTTGGGTTGATCCGCCATTCATTGAAAACAATCCCCTATTGTTCCCTTATTGTTTCTGAATTGCTTAAGTTACAATCTTATGAGAAACTGCTATGCTAGCTGAATACTGGCTTTTGTATATTGTATTCATAAAATACATTACAGCATAGGGAAATCCCTCTGACTGTAAGATGGTTATGTACAAAAATTCAAAAAGAAAATAGAATTTTCAATAGTTTAAACAAAACAATAAATGGATTTTTGTAAGATCTTACCGTAAAATCCTTTTCTCTTAAGCTCATTGACAGACGTAGTCTTCTTGATTCTCAAGAGCTGGGTTATGTTGTCTCCGCAGGAGTAGGACTAGGCAGAAAGACAAAACGTTCTGGCTCCACCTTAGGGGCAGTCCCTGAGGGTATATCCTCCCTCTCCCTGCTACAGGGAATCAGTTCTGTTCTAAAGCAGTAACAGAGAATTTAACCCAACCCAACTCAATGATAGAGGGGCGGGTACTACGTCTGTCAATGAGCTTAAGAGAAAAGGATTTTACGGTATGATCTTACAAAAATCCATTTTTCTCTATCGCTCATTGACAGACGTAGTCTTCTTGATCCTCAAGAGCTGGGACATCCAGAAGCAGTGCCACAAATGAGGGGTGGGATTGACAGAAATCAAAATCCAATCTAGAAGGCCCAACCGGAGCCAACCAGAAGTATCAAAGGACTCATCGAGTAAACAGATGAGACCTACCCCACAAATCCTCGAGGTAGACCAACAGTCTCCTCAAACAGTGGCCTGCAGGAACCTTGCGGCCAGAAGAGGCATCTGACGATGCCATCACATGAACCTTATACAATATTGTAAAGGTATGAACCGACGACTAAACAGTCGCCTTGAAAACCTGAACCACTGACGCCTGATGGCGGAAGGTCCAGGAAACTCTAAGCGCCCGAGTAGAATGCGCCTTAAAAGGGAACGGGAGATCCCGACCCTTAGATAAAATAAGCCTATACCACCGTCTGTCTGATCCATCTAAAGATGGTCGCAGCAGAACAGGCAACCCCTACTTAGGGCCATCCGTGATCACAAACAGTGAATCCGTCTTACAAATTGAATCCGTAGTATTCAAATATATCCTGATCGCCCGAACTACATCCAAGGAATGCAACGCAATTCTCGAGGATGATTGGGCTAAGGACATAGGAAGGACAATACACTGTCCTCATTCAATGAAACTTTGAAACCACCTTAGGAAGGAAGGATGGATTCGGATGAAGAACAACCTTATCCCTATGAACCACCAGATCTGGGGAACAACAGGATAATGCAGCCAGTTCTGACACCCTGCGTGCAGAAGTGATAGCCACCAAGAAGACCACCTTCTGGGATAAAGTAAGCAAGGGAATCTCCCTGTTATTTTCAAAGGGAGGTGTCTGAAGAACCGACAGCACCAAATTAAGATCCCAGGATGGTAACGGCGCGTGCACTGGCAGAGCCAGGTGTCGCACCCCCTGGATGAAATTCCGCACCAAGGAATGAGTAGACAAAGGCTTCTGAAAGAAGATAGCAAATGCTGAAACCAGACCCTTGATAACACTCAAGGCCAGCTTCTGCTCAACTCCCTGTTGCAGAAAAGCCAATATTCGGACTACCGAATAAAGATGTAGATGGAACCCAAGGGATTCACACCACACAATATAAGACTTCCATGTACGATGATAATCTTTCTGGAAGTCGCTTTCCTTGTTTTAACTAGAGTAGGAATAACTGAAGCTGACAATCCCTTGTCCTTCAGCACCTGGGTCTCAATAACCAGGCCGTTAAAGCCAGCGATCGTAAAGCAGGATGGAAGATCGGTCCCTGAGACAGTAGATCCTCCCTGAGAGGAAGTCTCCACGGGACGTCCGCCACCAGTCTGACCAAGTCGGCGTATCAAGCTCGACGAGGCCAGTCCGGAGCTGCCAGGATTACTGGAATTCCTTCCTCCTCTATCCTGCGAAGAAGTCTTGGCAGTAACCCAAGAGGAGGGAAGGCATACATTAGCTGGTATTGCCCCCACGGGGTGACCAGTGCGTCTGCGGTCTCTGCTAGAGGATCGCGGGAGCGAGCCACGAATCTCTGTACTTTTCTGTTTAATCGTGATGCCAACAGATCCACATCCAGGGTGCCCCAACGTAGGCACAACTGGTGGAAAACTTCTGGATGGAGGGACCATTCCCCCTGATCCGGAGTCTGACGGCTGAGATAATCTGCCTGCCAATTTTCCACCCCCGGAATGAACACCGCAGAGATAGCTGGAACAAATCGTTCCGCCCAGCGAAGAATGCAAGCCACTTCTTTGGCCGCTCGGACACTCTTGGTGCCCCCCTGGTGATTAACATAAGCCACGGCCGTGGCGTTGTCCAACTGGATCCGAACCGGGCTGCCCTGGAGCTGCTCGGTCCAGTGAATCAGACAAAGTCTGATCGCTCTCAGTTCCAATACATTTATCGGCAACCTGGATTCTTCCGGGGACCAAAGTCCCTGGACAGATAACTGACCGAGAATTCCTCCCCATCCGGATAGACTGGCATCCGTGGTCACTATCGTCCAATATATTGGCAGAAATGACTTTCCCTGGCTGAGCATCGGAGACCGAAGCCACCAGACCAGAGACTCTCTGGTCTGTTTGCTCAATCGGATCTGATTGTCCAGGGATTCCGGATTCCGATTCCATCTGAGAAGAATCTCTTGCTGAAGAATTCGGGTATGGGACTGGGCAAATGGGACTGCTTCGAAGGAAGCCACCATCAACCCCAGAACCCTCATGCAAGTCCGAAGGGAAGACCAGCTGTTGGATAGTAACAACTGGACTGCTGATTGAATCTTTCGGAGTTTCCCTACCGGAAGAAAAACTCTTGTCCTGACTGTGTCTAGAATTAGACCCAGATATTCGAGCCTCTGGGTGGGAACCAGAAATGACTTTTGCTGGTTCACCAGCCACCCGAATTCCTGTAAAGAAATCATAGTAATTTCTATGTTTTGTAGCAAGGTCTGAGGAGACTCTGCATGAAGCAGAAGATCGTCTAGGTAACCAAGAATCGATATGCCTCTTTGGCGCAGTAGTGCCAACATTGGGGCCAACACCTTCGTGAAGACCCGAGGAGCCGTGGCGAGACCGAAAGGTAACGCCACAAACTGATAGTGGTTCTCTTCTACGGAAAAGCGTAGAAACCGCTGATGTCCTGCGAAAATGGGAATGTGAAGATATGCATCCTAGATGTCTATGGACGCTAGGACATCCCCTGGATGCAGGAAGGCTGCTACTGTGCGAATGGACTCCATTCTGAATCTTCTTATGTTGACAAAAGAATTGAGTGCCCTTAAGTCCAGAATTGGATGCACTTTGCCCTCTTTCCTGGGTATTGTAAATAGGTTTGAATAAAACCCCTGAAAACGTTCTGTCCAAGGAACGAGGACTACCACTCCTTGTTGTAGTAAATCCGTGACTGCTCTCCGCAGATCTTCTAACGATCCGGGGATAGTCGAATATTGGAAGGGAAGAATCGCGCCGGTGGGGGAGATCGAAACTCGATCTTGTACCCTGACCTTATGACTTCGCAAACCCACTTGTCCGGGATTCTGGAAAGCCATGGATCCGGGAACCGGCGAAGACGTCCCCCCACCCCAGTTATGGGTGGGGGCGCACCTTCAGGCTTTGGACGATTTATCTTCAGGTCTGGAGGGGGCGGGCTTTTGCTTGCCCGACCAACGTCCCCTGAAGCCTCCTGAAGGAGCTTTGGAGGACTTAATTTTTTCACCCGCGGGACGAAAAAACCTCTTGTGAACAGAAACAGAAGGCCCTCGTTTTTGACGAGTTCCTTTACCTTTAACATTTTGCGGTAAAAAGGTGCTCTTTCCACCCGTGAGATCCTTAATGATCTCATCTAAGTTGGCTCCAAATAGACGCTCTCCTAAAAAGGGGATATTAGCCAATGCTTTTTTGGAACCTTGGTCGGCTAACCAACCTTTTAGCCACAGTGTACGCCTGAGAACCACCGCTGAGACAGATGCTCGCGCCAATAATGAAGTGGCGTCTAACGCCGCATCACACACAAACTGTAACCCCTGTATCATTTGTTCCAACAAATCTGATACCGCCTGAGGGACCTCTTCTAAGTCCCGGCGTAACCACTTGGTCCATACAGTTACAGCCTGCGAAACCAGACCAATAGCAATTATTGGTCTGAAAGCTGATCCAATCAAGGTAAACATGGTGCGAGACATAGCTTCTATCTTGCGATCCACTGGATCTTTAAAAGACGGAGCGTCTTCTAGAGGAATAACCGTGGCTTTATTCAATCTAGCAATAGGTGAATCCACCACAGGTGGTTCTGTCCATTTCTTAATGAGGGTTTCCTCAAACGGATAACGCCTGTTAATGCGTTTAGAAATAGTAGAAGTGCGTTTTGGCAGACTCCATTCTTCTTTGATTGGATTGCCAAAACATTTGGGCAATGGAAAAACCTTCGCCATTTTGATGCGTTTTTTAGTCCCAAAAGGGATTTCAGTTTCAGCTATTTCTGATGGAATACCCTGTAATCTTAAGGTTTCTTGAACAGATACAATGAGTGCGTTTACCAACGCTTCCTCTTTGGCTATGGCTGATGCCGAAATATCCTCCTCACTGTCTGAAGAGACAGTACACGAGACACCAATACCAGATGAAGTACCTGCAACTGCAGAAATAGGCTCAGAGTCTGAATCCGAGGTTTCAGATAATAAGGGGTTAGGCGGGGGTCGCTTACTTGCGCCCTGTCCCTGGCAAGCCACTTCCACCCGGGACACAAAAGTTTCCATAATAGCTGACAATGATTCAATCGTCAGTGGGGTGCTGGAGGATCCTGCAGACCCCTCGAGGGGATCCGGAGGAGATACATGAGTGGCAGGGTCCATGTTTTAATTCAGGACACCTTTGCCAGAAAACACAAAAAAACTTTTTTTTTTTTAAATAAAAAAATACCTCTTTTTTTTTTTTAATTTTTTTTTTTCTATGTGTCTCCCCCTAGCGCAATAGCGCCCCTCAGAGTACCTGCTTCTCGATCCCACAGAGAGAGAGAGGGACCCCCAAGGCTCACCAACCGATGCAGTGAAGTTTCCAACCAACTGCAGTCAGCGTCTGTCTTTTACAGACTGGAAGGAGCTGTTGCTTTTTCCCGGGTAGAAGGACGTGGCTCCGCCCCCTGTGTACGCCTTCCGGCGTTCCCAGCTCTCTACGAGGTAGCTGGGCTCATGAAACATGGCCGCCCCCATACAGGAGACATTAGACTCCAAAAACATGGCGGCCGGCGTGACCTGAGGACATGCATGCACCTGGTCTACGGCAAAATGGCGGCGGACCGCCGAAATCGTTTTTCCCAGCACATCCACCTGCATCTCTGCTGAGTGGCGATTTATTGATCTACAGGAGATACACTACAAATAAGGTAGGATTATACCTCCTATGTCTGCTGTAATGCTACAGTCTGCTGGGTAGAGTGTTAGCTCTCAAACCAAGTCCACTTCCCACAAACACATACTGTATTTACAAGGGGGACTTTTAGTGTCAGATATATACTGACCATGTATGGAGGGGCCCATAATTCATACTGCCTCATAACGAGGAAAGAAAAAAGGGAACGTTTACTCACCATACCAAACCGACAGGCACCCTCTCTTCACAATACCCTCTCCACCAGGGTGGGGGGTTGTGGACCACTCCGGACGCCTCGACTCTCTGGTCCCTGGCGTCCAAGCGAGACTTTTAACTCGCAAGGTCAGTCCCTCCACTGGGACTCCGTCGCGGCCGACCCAGCGCGGAGCTCTGGTCTGCACGCGCTCGTAGGCAGAAACCGGGGTGACCACTGGATCTCAACATCCAGCCCGTCGCCCGGCCCCGCATACTTACTTGAATGTGTCGCGGCCGACCAAGCGCAATGCAATGGTCTGCGCGCGCTCGTCGGCCGGCTGGGGTGACCACTAGTGTCGCCCAGTCCGGCGTTTTTGCTTGAAGATCTCACAGGAAAAAAACACTGGAGAAAAAACTACCTAAAAAATATTTTTTCTAAAGAAAAAATCTTGCCAGGACCAAAAAGATCCCAGCAAGGAACTTAGGTCCTTACTCCTGACTAGACAGAAAAAAACTGATTCCCTGTAGCAGGGAGAGGGAGGATATACCCTCAGGGACTGCCCCTAAGGTGGAGCCAGAACGTTTTGTCTTTCTGCCTAGTCCTACTCCTGCGGAGACAACATAACCCAGCTCTTGAGAATCAAGAAGACTACGTCTGTCAATGAGCGATAGAGAAATATTGATGTTATATATCATATTTTTGGGTGGCATGTATAAGCCACACAGTTCACAATATTTCCGGTTCTGGAATTGCCCCTGTTTCCGCACCCGCACCCAAAACGTGATGCTCTTTAAAAACGCACGGGGCTGCCATTAATTCTTACTGGCACGCAAACACAAATTGCAACGGCGACTGGTGTTGTTGAGAAGTACCTCTGTGTCCACGAATACAACCTTAACATGGGAGGGATGGACTTCAAGGACCAGATGATGGTGCCATACTTAATTGCTCGTAAGGCCAGATGCTGGTACAAAAAAGTGTCTCTATACTTATTTCAATTGGCTCTGCTGAACGCTCATGTGCTATAAAAAGTGTCAGGAAGAAGTGGATCCTTCCTAAAATTCCAGGAAGAGATCATCACAGCCTTTCTGTATCCAGAAGTTGCTGCGGCCCAAATTCCCAATCTAGATGCAGTGAGCTGGCTGCATGGGAGGCATTTTCTGGATGTCCTCCCTAGAATCCCTACTCAAAGAGCACCCCAAAGTAGATGTTGTGTCTGTGGGAAACGCGGATTTAGGTGTGACTCCCGCTATTTTTGTCCCTCCTGTCCTAGTCAACCTGGTCTCTGCATCCGGGACTGTTTCCGTCGCTACCACACACTAGAAGAGTATTAGTATAGGGTACAGCATGGCACAGTCTAGGGCACACTTTTTCACGCAGTGAAAAAAGATGTTAGCTATCGCATTTTGATTGACCCTATCCTGGAACCGTTTTTTTACAGTTACGAAAAAAGTGTAAAAAAAAAGAAGTTACAAAAAATAAAAAAAAAACAAAAACAGTTGTCATTTTATTGAGTTAATTTTCTGTTCTTACTCTACTTTTCTACTCTTTCAACTTTTACTGTACTTTATAATATACAGTTATACTGTAATGTTTTATTGTTACTGTGTTTTATTGTTAAGCATGGTTTGCTTTGCAGGTACACCCATCAGCTGCAGCACTGGTTTGTTTATTCTGACAGCAATAGCGTTTACTCTCACCATATACGTAATCAATTATTGAAGATATGGAGGAGGTGATTTCACCCCCGCAGTTAAAAAAAAAAGAGCATATATGGCGAAGCATAGGCGATGGGGTGTGGACACAGAGGGTGGATCTCCCCTATGCTACTCCATATAGTTTTATCACTTTTCTTGGCAGAGATTTATTCATCCACATCAATCGATGCAAATGGAGGAATCTACTATGTTCTTTTTTTCCTTTAGCCCATGGGCTGAACTAAAAAAATTAACATTGCATGTATGCCCATCATTAGAAGTGGGTGGATGCTGGGAGGTCTAATGGTGGGCATACCACACACTTTCTGGTATCATTTTTTACAGCCAGCTGTCAGATTTCATGTGACAGCAATCCTAGCAGATAATTATCCGCTAGACTGCTTTTACAAGCAGTGGGAGGGGACACACCCCTCCCCCCTTCCATGGCTTTTTCCAGCTCTCCTGTCCCACCGGGTAACCCAAGACTGCAGCCAGGGGTTTCATCAGCTGACCATAGAGCTGATTGGAGACCAGAATGGCTCCAATCATCTCTATAGCCTAAGATACTGGAAGCTACAAGTATTTCATGACTTTGATTTCGCCAGATATAAACAGCGCCATTAAGATATTGGGAAAGCATCTTATCACAACAATCTTGGTGTGGTCAGATGCTTTAAGGGCAGATGATAGATCTAGAGTCCAATAGACCCCAATTCCCTATGACAATAATAAAAATTATGAAAAAGTGAAATGGACAGGATCGAACATCTGGAACGCATGATCTCCTGAGGCACAGGTAGCGACGAAGCCCACTCCATTATGTGGACTGTATGGCTGTGTGGTATCATATTCGATTCTCCTCAGCCTTTGCTGACTTTATAGCAGAGGGCCTGGACCATCCTCAAGGGTAGTGATTTCCTTTAACCTCGTCCCCTTTAGTGTTTTTTTTTTTCCTTCTCTTTCTCTTTTCTAATACTCTGATCTTTATCTTAACTTTACTCTATATAATTAAAACCCGATTCCCATACCTGCTTCTTCCATACCTAGTTTGTTTTATGTACTCATGACGTTGCTCTAATTCAGACTCTGATTTCTTGGTTTACCAAATACTAAATTACTATATTACTGTTGATGGTTTCCCCTGTGTGCCAGATGCTCTATGATCTAGATTAAGGATTTGTAAGTTAATTAATATTTTAGCTTTTCATGTAAACAGGACAGTTCGAATATCTCCCAAATGACCCCTTTTTGGAAAGTGGACACCCCCAGCTATTTGCTGAGAGGCACTTTGAGTCCATGGAATATTTTTATATTTTGCCAAATGTTTTTGGGAAAATTACATGTGTACGGGACCCCGAAAACCAATCACCGCCTTCAGGTTTCCTAAGGGCATACAGTAAGTTGCTTATTTTACTTCCTCATTACCTATCACAGTTTTGGTAATTTTCTCGATACTTGTGGCAAAATATAAAATTTTCCATGGGCATAACATGCCTCTCAGCAAATAGCTTAGGGTGTCTAATTTCCGAAAAGGGGTCATTTGGGGGGGGTTTTGTGCGGTCTTGGCATTTCATGGCCTCCGAAACTGTGATAGGTAGTGAGGAGTGAAATCAACAATTTCTGCCCTTAGAAAGCCTGAAGGCGGTGATTGGTTTTCGGGGTCCTGTACGTGGCTAGACTGCCAAAAAGTCTCACACATGTGGTATCCCCATACTCAGGAGAAGCAGTAGAATGTATTTTGGGGTGTAATTCCACATATACCCATTGCATGTGTGAGCAATATATCCCTTCAATTACAACTTTGTGTACATTTTTTTTTTTTTTTTGTCATATTTCAAACACCTGTGACAAAAAAAAAAAATATTCAATGGGCTCAACATGCTTCTCAGAAAATTCCTTAGGGTGTCTATTTTCTAAAAAGGGGTAATTGGGGGGGGGGGGGGGGGTTGTTCTGCCCTGCCATTTTAGCACTTCAAGAAATGAGATAGGCAGTCAGAATGTAAAAGCTGCGTAAATTCCAATATTTACACCATAGTTTGTAGACGCTATAACCTTTGTGCAAACTAATAAATATACGCTTATTAAGATTTTTTTTTTATCAAAGACATGTAGCTAAATACATTTTGGCCAAAATGTATGACAAAAATTGAGATTATTGGAAACTTTTTATAAGAAAAAAGTAGAAAATGTCATTTTTTCCTCAAAATTTTCAGTCTTTTTTCATTTATATTGCAAAAAATAAAAACCGCAGAGGTGATCAAATACCACCAAAAGAAAGCTCTATTTGCGGGATAAAAAGGACATAAGTTTTGTTTGGGTACAGCAATGCATGATTGCGCAATTGTCAGTTAAAGTCAAGCAGTGCCAAACTGCAAAAAATGGCCTGGCCATTAAGGGGGTAAAGCCTTCCGGTCCAGAAGTGGTTAAATGAATGATATCCCTAAGAGGGAGCACTGCATAACTTAAAAAGGGAAACTGCAGATTTGAGAATCCAAACCTGACAAACTTGGATCACATAAGCAGGCTGGCAAAGTACCAGGTGAGAAGATTTTATATTATTCATTCATCTCTAGCAATAAACATGTATCATGATTAATCACACATCCAAACTGTGAAATATAAGATAATATGAAATCCTATTTCCCTGCTGTGAATTATGATACTTAGTCTCTGGGCACACACGAGTCAACACAAGAGTGATTATTGTACATTGGCCTGATATTACCTTGCCAATCACTCCAAAACAACAAAAGCTGTGTGGTGGAGGACAGTAGTTAATCTTTTTTTTTCTTTTTCTTTTCAATATACTTTTATTATATACTGTATTACAACAAAAATTACAAGGATTTTAACCATTCTCTACACAAAAAGTAGTTTCTTTTCATATAAATTATTGCCTCAAATCCGCAAGTCATATTTTCTGCATTATCTGTATATTTTTTACTCTCTGTTAGTTACTGGTTACTCTCTAATTATAGTAATTTTCAGATTTAGCAAATTTTTTTGGCTTTCAATTACATAATCTTTAAACTCTTTGTATGAAGTTCCTGTGGACACGTGCCCACTCCTACAAGAACTGTAATAGTGACAACAGCAGAATGTGCCAGTAAAGCCAAAGCAAATAGTAAAGGCTGGCCACATTGCAGTTGTTACCCTAGGAAACCCTAGGAAAGAAATATCTGTGATCCACCTTTATTGGTAGGATTAAAGGGTTATATTTGTTTACATGACAGGAACATGTGCAGTAATATTACAAGTTTGGACCCAGATATACTTTATTCAACCGTCTTCATAACCACCTGTGGTTTTCCCACACAATGATATACAGTGAGAAGGTATGCAACTGTCTCCTGTTCATAAAATACTTTTTCAGCCCCATCATTCATGCACATCAAAAATATAAAATAATTATAACTACAATCGAGTATGCCAGATCCTGTTGCCACATAAAGAAATCACATTGTTATTATAGCAGACCACACAGATTAAAGGTTCATTCACACCGTAACACACACAACAACATGAATCGCCATACATTTTCAAATGTGCTGATGCATTTGTTAGGATCCCATGCAACTTACATGAATAGAACTCAAAGTGCAACACACCTAAGATTTTTTTTACAATGAGTCTCAATACCCACTTACCACCAAATCATGTACATGTACATCATTTGACTTCAAATGGTTATACCAGGATGACGCTTGCAGCTACAGGGATTATCCCAGTATTGTTTTTTTTTTTTTTTTTTGAGGTGACCTCTGGATGGCTTTTACAGTCGGTGGGAGAGGTTGCCCTGTCCGCTTGTGCCTCTCCGGGCTCCACTGTCCCACCGGAGAGCCCGGAAAGAAGCTAGCTTTTCCACCTACTTACCACAGAGCTTGTTGAGGACCAGAAGATACCTGATGAGCTCTATGGTATAAGAAACTGGAAGCAACAAGCATTTTCATCACTTCCCATTTCCCCTGATGTAAAAAGCACAATTTTTAAATATTGAAAGCATCTGATCTCACCGATCTCACTGTGTGATCAGATGCTTTTAAGGGCAGAAGAGGAGACATATGGGGTCTAACAGACCCCAGAACTCTCCATAAAGATTACCTTTCACTGTCTATTGCTGTCACAAGGGATACACCATACCTCCAGTGTAACTATAAACTGGTAACCTGTAAAGGCTTTTAAACTGTTGCCTATGGAGATTTTACAATAGAATAGCTTGTTGCCATTCTACGAGCGTGCACAATTTTAAAGCATGACATGTTAGATATCTATTTACTCGGCATGACACTATCTTTTCTAGTTTACCAAAAAAAAAAGAAAATGGGTATTATATTCATGTGTTTGTGAAATTTTAATTATTTAAAGTGTATTTTTTCTAAACGTTTGTCATTCAAAGAACCGATGCACAAATATTGTGTGACATAAAAAATGGCAAAAACCTACCATTTTATTCTCCAGGGCGTTTGCTAAATATATATATTTATATATATATATATATATATATATATATATATATATATATATATATATATATATATATATAAATACGCACACACTGCTCAACAAAATTAAGAAAACACTTTGAAAACACATCAGATCTCAATAGAGAAAAATATCATGCTGAAAATATATACTGATATGGACTGGGTAATGTTAGGAACAAAAGAATGCCACATCATTTGATAGAAATTAAAATTATCACCCTACAGAGGGCTGAATTCAAAGACACAAATCAAAGTGAAAAATTACGCAGCAGGCTGGTCCATTTTGCTCAAACTTAATTGCAGCAACTCAAAATTGTACTCAGTAGTTTGCATGGCCCCCACGTGCCTGCAAGCATGCCTGACAACGTCGGGGCATGCTCCTAATGAGATGACAGGTGGTTTCCTGAGGTATTTCCTCCCAGATCTAGAATAGGGCATCACTGAGCTCCTGAACAGACTGAGGGGCAACCTGGCGGCTTCAGATCAGTTCATCTGGATACCTAATGGCAGTCAGGGTTCCATTGTCTAGCCTGTAAAGTTCTGTTCATCCCTCCATGTATAAGCCCCCCCCCCCATACCATCACTGACCCACCACCAAACTGGCCATGCTGAACGATATTACAGGCAGGATAACATTCTCCAGGGCTTCTAAAGACCCTTTTACGTCTGTCATATGTGCTCAGGGTGAACCTGCTCTCATCTGTGAAAAACACAGGGCACCAGTGGTGGACCTGCCAATTATGGTGTGCAATGGCAAATGCTAATCAAGTTCCACGGTGAAAGGCAGTGAGCACAGGGCCCACTAGAGGACATTGGGTCCTCAGACCACCCTCATGAAGTCTGTTTCTGATTAATTGGTCAGAGACATTCACACCAGTGGCCTGCTGGAGGTCATTTTGTAGGGCTCTGACAGTGCTTATCCTGTTCCTCCTTGCACCAAGGAGCAGATACCGGTCCTGATGATGGGTTAAAGACCTTCTATGACCCTGTGCAGCTCTGCTAGAATGACTGCCTGTCTCCTGGAATCTCCTACATGCTCTTGAGACTGGGAGACACAGCAAACCTTCTTGCAATGGCACGTATTGATGTGCCATGCTGGAGGAGTTGGACTGCCTGTGCAGCCTACATAGGGTCCAGGTATCCCTTCATGCTAACAGTAGTGACACTGACCCTAGCCAAATGCAAAACTAGTGAAACACAGTCAGAACAGATGAGTAGGGAAAAAAATGTCATTGGCCTCTACCTGTTAAACCATTCCTGTTTTGGAGGTTGTCTCTTTTTTTGGGACACATATATAGTATCTCACAAATGTGAGTACACCCCTCACATTTTTGTAAATATTTTATTATATCTTTTCATGTGACAACACTGAAGAAATGACACTTTGCTACAATGTAAAGTAGTGAGTGTGCAGCTTGTATAACAGTGTAAATGTGCTGTCCCCTCAACATAACTCAACACACAGCCTTTAATGTCTAAACCGCTGGCAACAAAACTAAGTACACCTCTAAGTTAAAATGTCCAAATTGGGCCCAAATTGTCAATATTTTGTGAGGCCACCCTTATTTTACAGCACTGCCTTAACCCTCTTGGGCATGGAGTTCACCAGAACTTCAGTGGCAACCTGTGGAGTCCTCTTCCACTCCTCCATGACGACATCACGGAGCTGGTAGAGGTTAGAGACCTTGAGCTTCTCCATCTTCCATTTGAGGATGCCCCACAGATGCTCAATAGGGTTTAGGTCTGGAGACATGTTTGGCCAGACCATCACCTTTACCCTCAGGTTCTTTAGCAAGGCAGTGGTCATCTTGGAGGTGTGTTTTGGGTCGTTATCATGTTGGAATACTGCCCTGTGGCCCAGTCTCCGAAGGGAGGGGATCATGCTCTGCTTCAGTATGTCACAATACATGTTGACAATCATGGTTCCCTCAATGAACTGTAGCTCCCCAGGGCCAGCTCATGCAGCCCCAGACCATGACACTCCCCCACCATGCTTGATTGTAGGCAAGAAATACTTGCCTCATCTTGTTGCCGCCACACACGCCTGACACCACCTGAATCAAATAAGTTTATCTTGGTCTCATCAGACCACAGGACATGGTTCCAGTAATCCATGTCCTTAGTCTGCTTGTCTTTAGCAAACTGTTTGTGGGCTTTCTTGTGCATCATCTATAGAAGAGGCTTCCTTCTGGGACGAAAGCAATGCAGACCAATTTGATGCAGGGTGCGGGGTATGGTGTGAGCACTGAGAGGCTAACCTCCCACCCCTTCAACCTCTGCAGTAATGCTGGCAGCACTCATACATTTATTTCCCAAAGACAAAATCTGGATAGGATGCTGAGCACGTGCACTCAACTCCTTTGGTCGGCCATGGAGCGGCATTTTCTAAATGGAACCTGTTAAACCACTGTATGGTCTTGGCCCCCGTGCTGCAGCTCAGTTTCAGGGTCTTGGCAATCTTCTTATAGCCTAGGCCATCTTTATGTAGAGCAACAATTATTTTTTTCAGATCTTTAGAGAGTTGTTTGCCATGAGGTGCCATGCTGAACTTCCAGTGACCGGTAAGAGAGAGTAAGAGAGATAATGCCAAATATAACACACCTGATCCCCATTCACACCTGAGACCTTGTAACACTAATGAGTCACATGACTCCGGGGAGGGAAAATTAGTAATTGGGCCCAATTTGGACATTTTCACTTAGGGTGTACTCACTTTTGTTGCCAGCGGTTTTGACATTAATGGCTGTGTGTTGAAATATTTTGAGGGCATAGCAAATTTACACTGTAACACAAGCTGTACACTCACTACTTTACATTGCAGCAAAGTGTAATTTCTTCAGTGTTGTCACTTGAAAAGATATAAATAAATATTTACAAGAATGTGAGGGGTGTACTCACGTTTGTGAGATACTGTATATACTATACTATATATATATATATATATATATATATATATATATATATATATATATAATGTTTGGGGATTCTAAGTATTTTCCTAGCAAAAAATATTGATTCTTACTTGTAAACAAAATGCGTCAGAAGGAGGCCTGGTCTTCAAGTGGTTATAGTGTGTAAGTAAAAATGTGCTCCATTTGAGGCTCTGCCTTCTGAATTTTTTACCTGTGATGCAAAGTACAGGGTAAGGCGACCTGTGTAAACAAGTCCTAAAATATTTGAACATGCCACTTTAAATATTACATTCACTCTCACCAGTGAATATTCTGCTAAGTACTCATGGACTCAGAACATATAAATACAACTTGCTTTACACTACTACAGTATTAATCATCCATGTGTTAAATTGAAGAAGCCAATTAATTTCATAACATTTGAGGTTGATTACACCTCTCTGTCCTTGCGGAAATCGAACTTGCAGTGACTGAGCATCAGTCTCATGCTTTGGTCATTACAGTCAGCAAATCTAGAGATTAGTAAAGAGATTAGAACTGCTGCATCAATAGGTACACAAAGCATATATAAGTGAGCAGAAGCAATTAACTATAAACCAATCTTTAAGATGATCATTCTAAATAGTAAAGGAAACCTGTACTGAGGGAAATGTAAGGCTGCCATTGTTGACCTCTTTTTGAAAAGCCTAGTACCTGGATGTCTTGCTGATCTACTAGATTATATCACTTTCTGAGTTACTGACCTGGAACAAGTAGGCACATCAAGAGTTTTGACTTTTCTGGCTTTATTTGCCTCAAGTCAGGTACTGAAAATATTGAAGGCAGTGGATCAGCCAGGCAGCTAGCATCTTTAGCCACTTACTGACCCAGCCTTTTTCAGACATTTGTTGCTTGCAAGTTTAAATTAGTATTTTTTGCTAGAAAATTACTTAGAAGCCCCAAACATTGTATTAATTTTTTTAGCAAAGACCCTAGAGCAGTGATGGCGAACCTTGGCACCACAGATGTTTTGGAACTACATTTCCCATGATGTTCAACTACACTGCAGAATGCATGAGCATCAAGGGAAATTAAGTTCCAAAACATCTGGGGTGCCAAGGTTTGCCATCACTGCCCTAGAAAATAAAATGGTGATTGTTGCAATATTTTATGTCACACCGTATTTGCGCAGCGGTCTTTCAAACACAATTGTTTTGGGAAAAATGCACTTTAATGATTAAAAAAAATGGTTACCCCAATTTTTTGTATAATGTGAAAGAAGATGTTAGGCGGAGTAAATGGATACCTTACAGGCCATCCTTTAAAATTGTGCACGTTCGTTGGAATGGTGAACTACAGTACTTAAAAATCTCCATAGGCGACGCTTTAGAGTTACAGAGGAGGCCTAGTGCTAGAATTGCTCTCGCTCAGACTTTAGCGCTGATACCTCACATGTGTGGTATATCTGAGTGTGACCTACGTATGTGTTCAGTACTGCGTGCAAGTATGCAGGGACGGGGGCGCTTTAAAAAATAAATAAATAAATACATTTACATGTATTTTATTATATTTTTTTTGTTGATACACTGTCCCTTAAAAAAAAAAAAAAAATGTGATCGCTTTTATTATTTTTCTTAACCACTTAAGCCCCGGAAGATTTTACCCCCTTCCTGACCAGGGGGTATTTTGCGATTCGGCACTGCGTGACTTTAACGGACAATTGCACGGTCGTGCGATGCTGTATCTAAACAAATTTGGCGCCCTTTTTTTCCCACAAACAGAGCTTTCTTTTGGTGGTATTTGATCACCTGTGCGATTTTTTGATCACGCGCTATAAACAAAAAAATAGCATCAATTTTGCAAAAATAGCAATATTTTTCACATTTTTTTATATGAAATTCCCCCCCCAAAAAAATTTAACAATCAAAATTTTTAACATTTTCGGCCAATTTGTTTTATGCTACATATGATTGGTAAAAAAAAAATAGCAAAAAGAGTATTTTGATTGGTTTGCGCAAAAGTTATCGCGTTTACTAACAAAGGAAAAGATTTTTGTCATTTTTGTTGTTTTTTTTTTTTAACGCGTAATGGTGGCGATCTGCGATTTTTTCTGCGGTACTGCGACATTGCGGCGGACAGATCGGACCCTTGACTGACATTTTTGACACTTTTGGGGTTACCAGTGACATTTCTACAGTAATCAGTGCTATACATATGCACTGTTACTGTAAAATTACACTGGCAGTGAAGGGGTTAACTTTTTTGAGAGGGAGGGGTTATGTGTGTCCCTAGGGGCGTGATTCTAACTGTGATTGGCTGTGGCTTGAGGTGTAGGAACAGTGATCAACGGTCCTACATAGTAGAACTGTACGATCATTATTCCTACACAGGGGAGAATGACAGGCGGCTTGTTTACATCAGCCGTCTGCCTTTCTCCCTCTGCACCGACGATCGCCGAATGACCGGCGGACATCGGGTCCGCCGGTCACACGCGCGCGGGGGGGGGGGGGTCCATGACCACGCGGGAGCGCGCCTCCGGGGGCGCGCGCTTGCTCCCTAGACCCTTACAGGCTAGCGACGTAGTGCTACGTCGCTCTGCCTGTGAGGGGCTGACTGCCGACGTAAATAGTCGTGCGGCAGTCGGCAAGTGGTTAAAGGCAGACTTTAAAAAAAAAAAAAACAAACACATTTCGTAATTACCTGCTCTGTGCAGTGGTTTTGCAGAGAGCAGCCCTGTACCTCCCCTTCTCAGGTCCCCAGCTGGCGCTCCTGGCCCCTCCCTCATGCCAAGTGCCCCCATAGCAAGCAGCATGCTATGTGGGAACCCAAGCAGGTTCACTCCCGAGCCACTGCTCTGTGAGTCTATTCAGACAAGAACTGCTGCTCAGTAACTCCCCCACTCTCCCCTCATTGGCTGTGATTGACAGTAGTGGGAGCCAATGGCTCCCGCTGCTGTCTCAGCCAATAAGGAGGAAACCCAGGATAGTCACTGCCCTAGTGCACATCGCTTGATCGAGATGGGGTTTAGGGAAGTATTAGAGGGGGCTGCTGCATAAGAAGGTAATCTACCTTCATGTATAGAATGCTTGAAGGTAAAAAAAAACCTTGAGCCTTTAAAACCGAACAAGCAGATTGCTAACCACTATCTCTCTAAATAACTTCACATATAGTTCTAATTTGGAAAATTTCAGGAAGCATGTGTTTATATTAGCTCTAGAGGCAGCACTTATTAAACCCAGCATGCTGGATAAGAATATTGTACACAGAAAATATTTGAAGACTGAAACACACTAAAAAAACAAAAAAAAAAAAACAAATATACTTAAAAATATTAAACAAGTGTGATAAGTTCATGAAAAACAGTCCAAATAAAGTACTTGGTGCAAATGAAAATCCAGAAGTGATGAAAAAATGTTAAAACAAACAAGTGACACCTAGGAAAAATAGCACTCTTCCCCTTTACCAGATAGAAACACACTGCACTCACTGGAAATATAGGACCTCTTCCCAAAGAAGGTCAGACTCGCTTGTGATATCTTCAGCAGGTCTTTCCCTTAGTAGCTATCATATACGTGATCCACCAACAATATCCTGAACATATGGACAACTAAGTGCCACCATCTCTTATAAAGTATATAAGGCATGAAATTGGAACTGAAAGCACCAGGTTGCGCTCCAACAACCAGAAATTACATGTTTTGGAAGGTCTAGCCCAACAAGTTTCGTCACCCATGTCTGACGTCATCAGGGGTCACATAGAATGCATAAAGGTAAAAAACCTTGAGCCTTTACAACCACTTTAATGTTACCTGGACAAGCAGATGGTCAACCCCATTATCTCTACAGAACTTCACATGTAGTTCTCATTTGGAAAATTTCAGGAAGGATGTGTTTATATTAGCTATAGAGGTGGCACTATTTAAACCCAACATGCTGGATAAGAATATTAATTACAGTTTAGAAGTATGCAAACCCTAAAAATTATTTTTCTATATTTGGTCCCTTATTGTCTGCCAAAGCATATGGTTATGCTTTGTCCATCAGTTTGAAAAATATCCCTCGATCCTGCAAGAAAACTGGAAGCTGATAACTTCCTCTGCTCTCTGCTAATGTTGACTGTAATCAGTTAGTAGTGTTCCCAGCTTTCTCTTTGGACTACAGATCACTTATCCAGTAAGTGGAGAGGGGGAGGTTATAGCTTTTCAGAGGAAGTGTGTTACTGACAGGATCAAATATATAACAGAAATATATAACATTTTTGTTACTGGCTTTAGACACACTTTTAACCTGTGACGAAAAGGGTATCTGGCTTTTGTTTATCTTAAATGAAAAAGTCAGTGTATACATGCTTACCAGGTGTTCCAGTTGTCCTGCTGTTTGTTCACTTGTCCCACCATGACTGAATCACATGCTTTGCATATAAATGTGCTTTCAGATTTGCATATGAATGTACAACATTGGCTCATTTATATGCAAACCATGAGGCTTATTCATATAGAAATCTCACAGGCCATTCATGTGCTTTTGTGTGGCAGGGCAAGAACAGTACCTCCTTCGGGGCAAAGAAGCAGTGAAAGAGCTGGTGAGAGGAAGAGAGGTAAGTTGTTCTGCACCCACCCTATCAGTCAATTCTTATCTTTGCTTCACATTCATAAACCACTTTCAAATTTGCCATCTTTTCACTTTCAGCATGCTTTCTACTTCAATAAGGGTCTTGTTTTAACAAAGCTGTACCTAAACTAGAAATACAGTTGCGGCCCTACTGGCAATATATTAGGACACAAATTAAAGGGATACTAGACATTGAGTTACCTAACTCCCCGTTGGAGTTTCTGCATCATGTCCCCTCCATCCCTCTCACGCCATTTCTGTAAATCGGTCCTGCCCCATCTTTTGAATGCGGCTAGACGACTGATTCCAGTACACTGGAAATCAGCTCAAACTCCAAGTCGGGAGGAATGGATATGTTTGGTGAACAATATCATGGCTGCAGAGTAATGGATAGCGACATGCAAGAGTAGACATGACAAGTTCTACAGTATATGGGCTACGTGGATTCATTGCATAAGTAAGACTCCACAGAACTCCTAATCTATAGTTAGGTAATCCCTGGACATAGTTGACTGTTTATGTTACAATAGATCTGAACCAGAGAGATTTTTCATACCTATATAAAATAATTTGTGCTAGAGTGCTGCTTTTATTTCCACCTTCCTTTCCTTTTCCCAATTCCCTATCTTCCCCTCTTCCCTCCGTTCTCTTCCCATGATCCTTTCCATATTAATGATTATCCCTGTTATTGTTTACCATTTGTGACATTTTAGAAGTGGCATGGTGTATTCAGTGATACGAAGACCTAGTGATCGGTATGAGGCCATTTATTGTAGGAGATTCTTCATCTGCTATAGTACCAGTTAAGCAGCTCATATGACTTGATACCCCCCATGTAGGATGGTCATTCTGACATTTTGCAATGTATCAAGAGTGTCACCTAGTTCAGACAAATTGACCAATGGATGACTATCATTTGCTGGTGTCTGTTTTCCTTATTGTTTGTTTTTCTGCATATACTGTATTTCTGCTAAATAAAGCTAATTGAAAAAAAAATAAACTAGAAATTAAGGCCATATATACAAGTGCCAGATTATGTATTACTTCATCATACAGATAATCCAATGGTAGATTTTGTGCACAACTTTAGCAACAGAAATGCTAAGTCCCATGTACAGAAACTTATCTGAACACTGAACTTTGTGAATTACTTCCTCTTGACTCCTTGCGATGTATACGTTAACCACTCCTGACCCCTGAATACTGTGCATCATCAACTCTTGATCCACTTTCACCACTGTGCACCCACATACACTGTGGATCCTCTGTGGCAGGAGGCAAATAGGGGCTAAACATTTTAGGAATGAAGTAAGGGGGTCTATTACAACTTTCTTGCATATATACTTATATTTTCTCCCACTGATCAGCAATAAGGACAGTAATATTGACCACTGCCCTTTCTACATTGTGCTGATCCCCGAACTGTATTCACTATGTTGTACATTATACCCCTGATGCCTGAACTGTATATACGATATTGTAATGTTATACTCTGTAGCTCTGCATTAAATTCACTATGTTTATATTTGACCCCTTCAAGGTAGTCATGTTGTACACAATACTCTTTAGCCCCTGCACTGTATATGTTATGTTGTACAATATGCTATGTTGTATTCCGAATCTATGTTGTATATTATACTCCTGATCCCTGCATGGCATACACTATAATGTATGTTATACTCTTGACTCCTGCACTGAACATTATACTCTTTATCCTTGTGCTGTATACACAATGTTGCATGTTATACTTTGGAACCCCTGGACTATATACAATGGGGAAAACATTTTTTGTAAGCTTTCCCACTGACAAAGAATTGAAGGGTCCTTATATTTTTATCATAGGTATATTTTAAATGATAAAGACAGAATATCAACCAAAATCCAGAAAAAAACACATGATACAAATGTTATAAATTGAGTTGCAGTTCTGGCTGAGGGAAGAAGATTCTCATCTAAGATTTTACAACATGTGGCCCTGTCCATTGGCCCCTCAATGCGGCAAAGCCAGCCTGTGCCTTCAGCAGAAAAACAGCCCCAAAGCTTCCACCACCATGATTGACTGTAGGGACGGTGTCCTTAGGGTCATAGTCAGCATTTTTATTCCTCCAAACACGGCAAGTTGGGTTAATGCCAAAGAGCATAATTTTGGTCTCATCTGACCACAGAATTTTCCCCAATCCTTTTTTGAATCATTTAGATATTATTTGGAAAGCTTCAGATGGGATTGTGCATGTGCCTCCTTGAGGAGGGGGACCTTGGGGCACTGAAGGATTTCAATCCATGGCAGTGCATTGTGTTACCAAAGGTTTTTTTGGTAACTGTGATCCCAACTGCATTGAGATCCACAAGCACCTCCCGTGTAGATCTGGGCTGATCCCTCACTTTTCTCATGATCATCCTTACCCCATGAGGCAAAATCTTGCATGGAGCTCCAGACCAAAGGGCGATTGATGGTTATTTTATATTTCTTCCATTTGCGAAAAGATAGTTAGATAGTTAGTCAGGTTGAAAAAAGACACAAGTCCATCTAGCTCAACCAATAAAAAACAAAAAAGAAAACACAGCCACACAATCCCATATACACAATCCTATACCCACAGTTGATCCAGAGAAAGGTGAAAAAACCCAGCAAAGCATGATCCAATTTGCATCAGAAGGGGAAAAAATTCCTTCCTGATCCCAGAATAATCGCTCCAAAAGTTTTCTCCTTCTCACCAAGCTTCTTGTTGATGGTCTTGTAGCCCATTGCAGCCATGTGCAGGTCTACAATCTTGTCCCTGACATCCTTTAACAGCTCTTTGGTCTTGCCCATGATGGTGGGCTTAAATGAAAGAAAGAGATTCTGTGGACAGGTCTCTTTTATGCACATAAGGAGTTGTCGTTAGGAGCACTTTCTTAAATTGACAAGTAAGATGGGTTATAGGCCACTCTGGATAAAGGAAGATTTTAAAAGAACATGGGTATATGGCGTGGTCCAAGACTGTAGATGGGGTGGGCAGGTAGTGTCAGGTACAACACCTCAGCAGCACTCCAGGAGAGAGAAACATACTCTAACAGAAACAAAGCAAACGAGCAAACGCGAAGGTGCTTCTAAGTGCAGCAGACACTAAACTTTATTATTCCAAACAAGAATAAAAACACTTACAAGATACACAGGTTTAAAAGGCTAATAAAGGTGTAATGGCATCCAGCTGGAGGAATGCTATTAATGAAGATGGAGTGGGCAGGTAGAGACTGAAGATGGGGTTGGCAGGTAGTGTCAGGTACAGCACCTCAGCAGCACTCCAGGAGAGAGAAGCATACTCTAACAGAAACAAAGCAAAGGAGAAGGTGCTTCTAAGTGCAGCAGACACTAAACTTTATTATTCCAAACAAGAATAAAAACACTTACAAGATGCACAGGTTTAAAAGGTTCATAAAGGTATAATGGCATCCAGCGAGAGGAATCTTTGTAGGATGTGACAGCTGCAATGGCTTTGAAGAAGGAGCGAACTAGTTTGTTCCTTCTTCAAAGGCCCGCCCACTCTGACATCACTTCTGGGTCCCCGTGTTCCACACTGGTCCCGACCGTATGGCTGCCCTTCCTAGATTACCCCACACAGCTCTCCACTGCTGGCCAGTCTGGACTCCATCTGCAACTGTCACATCCTGGCTTGACACCATTATATATTTATGAGCCTTTGAACCAGTGGATCTTGTAAGTGTCTTTATTCTTGTTTGGGCTACTAAAGCTAAATGTCTACTACACTTAGAAGAGCCTCCTCATTTTGCTTTTCTTTCTTCAATTGACGCGACTAATCTGTGTACCACATGAGCACACACTGTAGCCAGTCTGTGGGTGCCAGAATTATTGTTAGTTGGCAGGGGATCAAATACTTATTTACTCAATTTATAACATTTGTATCATGTGTCTTTCTGAATTTTTGGTTGATATTCTGTCTCTAGCATTTAAAATACTCCTATGATAAAAATGATAGACCCTTAATTTGTTTGTAAGTAGGCAAACTTACTAAATCTGCAGGGGATAAAATAATTATTTTTCCCACTGTAAAACATCAACAGAAACATTGTTAATAAGTCTTCCTATTTATAACAATGCTGACATTTTTAAAAAAAAGTAAAATTAACACACCACATCACAATTTAGCACTTAAGTATTAAAACAAGAAAAAAAAGAAAAACAGAAAAAGTACACCTTTACATTTACATGGATTATGCATTCTTAGCTTGTGGTTAATTATTTTGTTAGATACAGATCAAGTTTCAAAGTTGTTTATGCATGCGTTTGTCATTTTAATATTGTAGTAAACTCTGTACATGCACAGCACTTTCCACAATATCCATCAAAATAAAATGGTAATTACACTGTGTGCTTTTAACTGTGAATGTACGTAAAGGGAGATGGATTTCAGGCTTTAACAATGATTGAGCAAAATCCCACGTTAAGCCAATAAGAAGGACGAGAGCTTTAATTTTGATGAACGCTGAACAAAAAGTGCTTGAAGGCTAGAGAACTAGTAGAACACTTAAAATCAAATATTTTTACTTTCAACCACCCAAGCTCTATTTTCGTTGTACCAAGTAAAATTAAACAACGAATTAGGGACAAATCAGACCAGTTGAATTGCTACCCTAAATATCTGCACAAGTCCACTGATAAAATAATTTTAGAACTTACAATGTCAACTGTGTCTGGGGAAGCATCCATAAATGGGAGCACAGACGTTTAGGGAGATGATAAATACACTGATATTTACATGCCCCAAAAGCAATATAATTACTGGTTATCCAGGCTTGTGTGAACATTACTAGAAAGTTTTCAGCATGTTATTATTACTATCATCATGTATGCACATAATGACACCATATTCCCTAAAGGTTGTCAATCAGGAATATAGGAAACATGCATAAATTGTTAACAATACAGAACGGAACAGGAAAGAAGATAGTAGCCCTGAATTTAACAATCGTTTACACTGCAGTCACTAAAGGAGTACTGTGAAATCGCTAAAGGATCATTCCCTTTTCTCCAAAGAACAGGGAGCAATCATTTATCAAGATGTAAACTGGGCTGTAAATGTTACCACATTGTTAAGGTGGTAGGTAGGTATTATTATTATTCTTGATACAAGATCTGGCCATTTATAGCCCTGGACACATACAGTATGACTTGATGGTCCAACAACTGTTTAAGCAGATATAGGTCTAACGTGCTAAATATTGTCTCATTATTGGTTAGATTGGAATTTTCCATCTGACTAATATTTGATCATTAATATTCAGATATCACATGGCTGGACGGAAAAAAAGAAAAACCTTTTACATTCCAAAGGCGGTTAGAATCACCATATTCCCTGTTTTCTTAACTTGGTAGTAAAGTCAGCAATGCATAAATCTGCTGACAGGCAGGCTTTTTATAACAGAAGAGACCCTAGAGGTCTCTTCTGTGATACCTGTCCCCCCCCAGCCTATCAGCAGGTAATGTGATCTGAGATGGGGAGCTCATACCATATTTACGGCCCGCTCTGTGTGCTGCAGTGATGGGATTCCCACATGCATGCACGGGAGTGATGTCACATCGCACAAGCAGCCAAAGATGGAAAACCCAGAAGGAAGACCAGATGAAGATGGAAGCAGCAGGGATTGGGGAGAGCCCTGAAATCACATCGCTGGAGGGTTCTGTTTGTAGGTAAGTCTGTCATAGTGTACTAGTATGTGGTGCATACTAGTACATTATGACTTAAACCTACAGGGGGGCAATTTCTTTTATTTTCGTATTGATCCTTTACTTTGGCTTTAAAGGATGAGTTCATTTTTTAAAAATAAAATATAAATGTACATTTTTCTCTAGGTAAAAAAATGTGCATTTATTATTTTTTCTTGCAGAAGCCTGGAAAGCATTGCACCAGTGATCAGAAGATCACTGATATCATGCAGGTCTCCTGCACACTGTCAGTGAGTGTATAGGCTTACCCGTATGGGTAAGCCGATACTCCCTGACAGGAACACTCAATGAACTACCATGGCGCTCCACAGTGCTGTGGTAGTTCATTAAGAACTACAAGCCAACAGATATCGGGGCATTTAGTTCACTCAGACACATGGAGCCGTGTGTCTGATTGACACATTCGTGTGGGCAGAGCCCCGCATAGCCACCCTGTTTTTAAATTTTCCCTGTACGGTTGCCACAGGGAGGGGGGCAGCGGGTGGTATTTACAGCATTGGGAACATGTTACATGTTCCACCCTAAAATCAGATGGAGCATGTAATAAGCTCCTAAAGGTGAACTTATTCTTTAAAGAAAAATACTTAATAAAATTAAAATGTATGGAACCAAGAGCCACAAATCTTAAATTGGAGGCGGGTACAGAAGAGCAAACGCATTGCCCATCGCTTGTTTTCTATTAGCTAGAAAGTAGTTCACATTCAGTGTGTTTTCATGTCAGCTGTGGGTGGAATGGGATGGAGAGTGGCAGTGTTGGTGGACAGTGTGACAGCAGAAACTGTCAGAGCAGACATGAAGTCGCAGTCCACTGGTTGTCAGCCACTGATCTGGAGCATGCAATAAAAGAGTGCTCCCCCACCACTGCACCCAGAGTGACTGCCCTTCCTGCCTAGCAGAGGTAGATTGTTATTCTATTGAAAATGTTTTAATTGTACATACAGTAATTGTACATACAAAATGTTTCATGCACATGGATGCTTAGCAGCTCCTGTGTGTTGAGGCATAAAATCCTAAGTGCTTTTAGCAGCTGTCAATAAAGAGAAAAGCTGTACATGGCCAAGTTTGGGTAAATGTGAATGGCTTCTGCATTAGTGTTTACCTACGCATGTGGTTATGATGCTTCTCTCCAAATGTGCCACTTTTGCTTTTGGAGAGAAGTGCATACATGCATGCGCAGGTGAAATGCCAATGCAGGAGCCAGAAAGGGCCTGAGATATTTTGCCTCAGCACACAGGAGCAATAGAAACACAGCCAGGAAGGTATTTCACATTAGTAATATGATTTATAGATTTGTCTAGCCCGGTACAATTATCCGGGTGTACAGTCTATTTAAAGTGTGGCAGCCCAACAATTTGTGCAAAGAATACAGTGATAAACACCAATTACACTGCTAAAGCCAAGCAAGCCCATAGACTTCTATGCAGAGTGCTGAGAGTTGTAGCTTGAGATGGCAGGCATATGGTAAATCCATATATGGCCATATATTGGCAAATCCAAATATGTACTGTGAAGAAGGCAGAGTGGAGGGAGAACTTTTTATTAAACTGCCCAGGAAGGAGGCAGTTTCCTCTGAGCAATAAGGGAGTCTGAGGAAGGAAGAGCACCTCTGTCTGGATATTTGCCTGGCAGCTGGAGACCATATAAGCGGAGATCAGAGACTGGCAGTGAGGACATCCTGGGGCAGCACTGCCCACATTGTAGCACTTGCACCACTTCAGCAGTGTAAAAATAAAAAGCAAAATAAATAAGAAAAAAAATGTAAAGTACCTCGTCCCTCCGAGCTTGCGCGCAGAAGTGAACAAATACGCAAGTCGCCCCCACATATGTAAACGTTTTCAAACGACACATGTGAGGTATCTTAGCAATTGCTAGAGCGAGAGCAATAAATCTAGCCCTAGACCTTCTCTGTAACTCTAAAATAGTAACCTGTAGAAATTTTTAAAGCATCACCTATGGAGATTTTTAAGTACCAATGTTTGACGCCATTCCACGAGCGTGCGCAATTTTGAAGCATGACATTATGGGTATCTATTTACTCGGTGTAACATTATCTTTCACATTATATAAAAAAATTGGGCCAACTTTACTGGTTTCTTATTTTTTAATTCAAAAACATGCTTTTTTTCTTTTGTGTTTGAAAGACCGCTGCGCAAATACAGTGTGACATAAAGTATTGCAACAATCTCAATTTTATTCTCTAGGGTCTCTGTTAAAAAAATATATAATATTTGGGGGTTCTAAGTATTTTTCTAGTAAAGAAAACTGATTTTAACTTGTAAACAACAAGTGTCAGAAATAGGCCTGGTCCTTAATTGGTTAAGTAGCAATTGCCCTTTCTGATTATTTTTATTTAGCCTAGCTTTTAGAAGTTAAAGTTCACCCTAACCCCATGAGAAAAAGCTGCACAAAAGTGTAAAAAATATGTGGAAAAAAAGCTAGAAAATATAATTACCTTACCCTGGCTTCCACATTGCAGATTGTGATGTTACAATCATTTTGATGAGATCCTTGGAAGGTCCAGGAACAAAAAGTGGGATTTAATTTGAGATGCTTGTTCCCAGGATTTCTTCAGAGGATTATGACATCACCCTTGCCTGGGCAATCACCACAAGCAGTCAGGGTCACAATCGAGAAGGCAGGCTGGGAGTAGTAATCTGAAAATTTTTCCAGACCCACACATCACTTTCCAAGTTCAGGCATAGGACTGTGCGATCATTTGATGGGAGGCAGGGAACATGACTAAAAAAACTTTTAACAGTGGTCTGTTTCAACATTATTGAAGTACCGAAGCTTTGGGGTGAGGCAGTAAGTCAACTGCAGAAATGTTCACTGAGCTGTTCAGTCTGAGTTAAAAATTCTTACCATACACCCAATTGTATCTCTTCTCTGAACTAGATCTACAACCCCTGGAAAAGTATGGAATCACCACTCTTGGAAAATGTTCATTCAATTGTTTAACTGTGTAGAAAAAAAAATCACAGACATGCCTCAAAACTATTTTCATTCAACCTTCTGGCTTTAAGAAACACTTACAAAAATAAAAAAAGAAAGAAAACTGCAGTCAATTGCAAACTGTTTTTGCAGATCAAGCAGAGGAAAACAAATATGGAATCACTAAATTCTGAGGAAAATATTATGGAATCATTAAATAAAAACACTACAGTACACCACTAGTACTTTGTTGCACCCCCTCTGGCTTTTATACCAGCTGAAATTCTCTGAGGCATAGATTTAACTATTGACAAACAGTTTTCTTCATCAATCCTGCTCCAACTTTCTCTTATTGTAGTGGCCAGATCAGCTTTGCAGGTTGGAGCCCTGTCATGGACCATTTTCTTTCATTTCCACCATAGGTTTTCAATTGGATTAAGGTCTGGACTATTTGCAGGCTATGCCATTGACATTATACTGTCTTTCTTGAAGGAAAGTTTTTACGTCTTTTGCCGTATGGCAAGATGCATTATCATCCTGAAAAATTATGTCATCCTCACCAAACATCCATTCAATTGAGGGAATAAGAAAAGTGTCAAAAATCTCAATATATTTAATGACTGTCATCTCCCCTGTACACGCAACCCCATATCATCAATGATTGTGGATCAATGTTTTCTTCAGGCAGTCGTCTTCATACATTTCATTGGAATGGCACCAAACAAAAGCATCAGCATCATCACCCTGCCCAATGCAGATTTGTGATTCATCACTTAATATCACTTTCATCCAGTCATCCATAGTCCATGATTGCTTTTCTTTAGCCCACTGTAACCTTACATTTTTCTGTTTAGGTGTTAATGATGGTTTTTTGTTTGGCTTTTCGGAATGTAAATCCCATTTCCTTTAGCCAGTTATACAGTTCGGTCACAGACATTGATTCCAGTTTCTGACCATTTGTTCCTCATTTGTTTTGTTGTGCATTTTCTGTTTTCAAGGCATATTGCTTTAATTTTTTTATCTTGACCCTTTGATGTCTTCCTTGATCTACCAGTACGTTTCCTTTTAACAAGCTTCCTATTCGATTTGTACTTGGTCCAGATTTCAGACACAGCGGGCTGGGAACAACCAACATCTTTTGCAACATTCCAACATACCATGACGATTTACCTTCTTGAAAAAGTTTTATAATCCTCTCCTTTGTTTCAACTGACATCTCTCGTGTTGGAGCTATGATTCATGTCAATCAGGTTGGTGCAACAGTTCACCAAGTTGTGCAAGCACTCCTTTTTAAATGCAGACTAATTAGCAGATGTAATATGATGTAGATGTTTGTTTTAGAACTGCAAATTACATGGTGATTCAATAATATTTTCCTCAGAATTTAGTGATTTTATATTTTTTTTTTTCTGCTTCTTGATCTGCAAAACAAGTTGCAATTGACTGCAGTATTCTTTCTTTTTTATTTTTTTTAATTGTTTCTTAAAGTCAGAAGGTTGGAATGTTAAATGAAAATAGTTGTGATGTCTGTGATTGGTTAATTTTTTCTACACAATTAAACAGTTGAATGAATATTTTCCAAGAGTGGTGGTTCCATACTTCTTTTTTTTTACCAAATATGCATTGCTGCTGGGACTTACATGGTGTCTACAATTCTCTCTATGACAAAAATTTAAATGCTTCCTAAAATATTTACCAATTTTTTCAAGAGTATGTACAGGTCTGTAAGAAATATATTCCATTCCATATAATCCCTTCACACCTGAGACCTTGTAACACTAACGGGTAACATGACACCGGGGGGGGGGGAGGGGTGGCTAATTGGACCCATTTAAGGGGTATACTCAATTTTGTTGCCAGGGGTTTAGACATTAATGGCTGTGTGTTGAGTTATTTTGAGGGGACAGCAAATGTACACTGTTATACAAGCTGTACACTCAGTACTTTATATTGTAGCAAAGTGTAACTTCTTCACTATAAAAAGAGCGACAATTCTGAAAAAAAAATATTTTTTACTTTATGCTATATAACATTCCCAATAAAAAAATGTTGTCATCATTTTAGGCCAATATGTATTCTGCTACCTATTTTTGGTAAAACAAATTCCGATAAGAGTATATTGATTGGTTTGCGCAAAAGTTATCGTGTCTACAAACTAGGGGAAAGATTTATTAAAATATTTATTTTTTACTAGTAATGGCGGTGATCAGCGATTTTTAGCGGGACTGCGACATTGCTGCAGACAGATCGGACACCTAACTGACATTTTTGACACTTTTGGGGGGACCAGTGACATTACTACAGTAATCAGTGCTAAAAATATGCACGGTTACTATACTAATGACACTGGCAGGGAAGGGGTTAACACCAGGGGTGATCAAAGGTTTAAATGTATACCTAGGGGATGCTTTCTAACTGTGTGGGGGGTGGGCTTGCTGCATGAGCAAAGATACCTGTGTTCCTAAATAAGAGGAACACAGGATCCCTGTGTTTATAACTGACAGAACAGGGGTCTGCTGTGTTTGCAAAAGCAGACGGCCGTTCTGTCTCCACGGGGAGCGAATGCGGGTGCCCCCACTAGCAGTCCCGCGAAACGACATATATTTAAGTCATTTTGAGGGACAGAGCCGACTTGCCGCAGTATATGTACTGCTGCCAGTCGGCAAGTGGTCAAGAAAACTGATCTTGCTGGTATTGGAATTTACATTTTCCACTTTTTTCATGTTAACCAAATACACTAATCAAAAGTAACATCATTGTACAAGAAAGATTTGTTACTTTAAAAGTACAAACAGTGTGGGTTAAAAATATGCCAATGCTGCATGTCCACCTTAGAATTAAAGCAAATGATTAGATAAACGAGGCAACATGGTCAGAAGACAGTACAGGCGGTCCCCGGGTTACAAACATCTGACTTACAAACGACTCCTACTTACAAACGGATGGAGACAACAGGAAGTGAGGAGAAATCTAGCTCTAGGAAGCGAAATTCACTCCTGTAAGAGTTCTCATGGGAAAAAAATGTCTCCACTGAAGCTTTATCACTAATCCTTGTTTCCACAACAACCAAAAAATTTCAAAGTCCAGTTGTCATAAGGACAGAAAGTGAGGTGCAATCTTCTGAACAGGGGTACAGACAGCAAAACAAATCATACAGGGGTGTTAACCCCCTTCTTATGCTATCCAAAAATCTTAAAAAGTATTATTTTGGCTGGGGCCACACCTAAAAAATGTACCTTTTCCGACTTTCAAATTCGAATTAAGAACAAACCTACAGTCCCTATCTTGTTTGTAACCCAGGGACCGCCTGTATATGGTATATAACTTGTTATCAAGTAACAGGAATAGAAATAAAGAGCTGAAGTGACGTTTTTGGTTTTAAAAGTGTGGAATGGTTATAAAAAATGGGCAAATAATATTCTGATAAATGTAATACATTTATTGTCTGAGCTTACTCTAGGATGGGCATAGTCTTGCCAGGGCATCTATTAAGACATTTGAGTTGTACACAATTTAGAATACTGGATAGCTTCTTATTATTCATAAAGCAATCTATCTGGTACTTAACTGGACCAAATCCTCATTGTCCTCCATGCCTAAAGCCGACCACACATGGATCAAAATCTGCCCGGTTCAGCAGGGGCCAGCCAAATTTCAATCTGCATATGGGCACTGAGGTTGTACAGAAGTCGATCTACCAATTGACTTCTGTACAACCGCCCCTTCAACAATTCATGTAGTTGTGAAGTCTCCCCACTGTCAGAAGACCATTTTGCAGCGGGGAGGATTTCGTCATTCATCTCAAATGTGTGGTCTGGGAGAATTGGGTCAGATTTTTTTGTTCAACCAGCAGGTTGAAAAATACTGATCTGTCTATGGGCTGTCTTAGTGACTATTTGTTTGGCTGCCAAAAATGAACTGACGGCCTCATTTTTGCAAAACAATACATTTTGCTGCTCTAGAATATGCAGTGACCTTTTTATCTTAGGTACCTGTCGAAATAGAAATAAAGGAGACGCTGTTGCTGATTTGTTTCAAAGATACATGCTCTGGGGCTGTCAACCTTTTCTTTGCCTCATTAGTTGATAAGTGACTTGCAAACTCTGTAGGAGGTAGCTGACAGCCCCAGCAACTGCACCTTCAAAAACAAGCCCGGCAGCTTTCATTCTTCTATCCAGTTTGGTTATCTTTAAATATTCTCTAATCAGTCTAATGTATCAAGCACATGATTCATTAGTTAATATGTAGGAGCAGAGTTCTAAATAACAATTTAGGATATGATTTTTTAAAGTGGGAAACACAATTGTTTTACCAAGATAAGCACAATATACAGTATCACACCCTTCCTTCCAAGAGGAAGGTATTCTTCTCACTCAACAGTCTAGACAGGAAAGTTGCACACTTTCAAAGACAACCTTATTCACATTGTAAGAGCAGTCCGATTTGGTTAAAAATAAGATTTATCATATGCCTTTACTGAACTTCGTTCGTCCATCATAACTCAGCATCCATTGGCTAATTTCACTTAAACACAACAGGTACTGAAGGTAGCAAGTGAATAAAAATAGCTGGGCGAAAACCTGAATTTGAGGAAAACATCTCAATAAATGAACCAAACTGACATCTCCAAAGTCTAAACAAAACAAAACACATGTTATGTTCTCCGATGTTACCATCACCATAGTAACAGATAAATATTTCCTCTGTCAAACAAACCCTTGTACCAATGTAAAAAAAAAATAAAAATCTACAAAGTTGCCCATGTCATAGCACGACAAGGAAATCAGTGTTGATTTCCAGCACTATAAAGAAATAACATATTCTTAAAGAATAACTATATGATTTTTGTACTAACCATAAAATCTTTTTCTTGATGTCTTAAGGAGGACATAAGAATTCAGCAATTTTTTAACATTTGGGTTATACGGCTGCCTTCAGGAGTTTGGAACACTAGTAAACAATAACAAATTTTAAACCAGCCTTTATAAGGATCAGCACCTAAATAAAGGACAAAGCAAAAAAGGAACTGTCACAACCAAGGGGAGGGCAATAAGGATCAACCTGGAGCTACAGACCAGGGCAGGTAGATATGCCTGTAGAATCATGGGCCTCAATAGCAATGTAGAGGACAACCAATCATCCACCATAATAAAAAAAACAAAAAAAACAGAAGGAGCAACAAACTATATCAACAGAAGAAATTGAATCAAATATTTAGTGGGACCTCTTGATCTGGAGTACATACAAAGTGCATTGCACAAAAAGAGAATCAAAAAAGACTAAGGGGCAGCATGAGATTGGGGATGATGAGAAAAGGAGAAGCCCAACAATCCCACAAACCCTTAAGAGGTAAATGGAAAATAGCTGCTATACTCAAGGAGTGTAGAAAATTGGTCTCTCAGTTCAGCATAAACTACAAAAGATCTAGGACACAAACTTTTTCAGTGAGGGTCTCCTGATCATCTCACAATGGGCATGCCAGGAAAAGGTACTAGGGTCAACATAAGTCTGTGCAATGGGTAGGGTCTAAAAATACTGGAGTACACAGAAAAGTCATGGTCTGACAAGGTACAGAAATGGTAGGAACTGATCCCTGTTGATCTTGAAAGTCACAAGATCCTTCAGCGAGGGACAGGGTTGAAGAGAGTCAAACACTGCAAGTGGTGCAACAAACCATGATAGAAATAGACTCCATAGTGTGGAATCCAGTGGGTTACCATTCCCAAGGATAAATTCTTACCAGAGTAGGAATCAGGGATCTAGGTATGTAAGGAATCCGAACAAACCTAAAAAGATGCACAATGGAGTGCAGTAATACCAGGAGGCCACCAATAAACAAACTGTTTTAAAGCAAAACATGACTTCATACTTGGTGGAGAAACCCTTGTTAGCAAGCACAGAGGTAAGAGGTTTCTTGTAGTTGGTTGCCCGGTTTGCACACATCTCAGGAGGGATTTTGGTCCACTCTTCTTTACAGATCTTCTTGGCTGTTGCTTGGCAACTCGAAGTTTCAGCTCCCTCTATAAATTTGTTCTATAGGATTCGGGTCTGGAGACTGGCTAGGCCTTTCCATGACCTTAATGTGCTTCTTCTTGAGCCACTCCTTTCTTGCCTTGGTGGTATGTTTTGGGTCACTGTCATATTGGAAAATGCAACCAAGAAGACCCATCTTCAGTGTTCTGGCTGAGGGAAGAAGGTTCTCATCCAAGATTTTACAATACATGGCCCCATCCACTTACCCCTAATGGGGCAAAGTCGGCCTGTACCTTTAGCAGAGAAACAGCCTCAAAGCATAATGTTTCCCTCTCTGTGCTCGACTGTAGGGATTGTGTTCTTAGGGTCATAGTCAGTATTTTTCTTCCTACAAACACGGCGAGCCAAGTTAATGCCAAAGAGCTAAATTTTGGTCTCATCTGACCACAGCACTTTCTCTCAATCCTTCTCTGAATCATTTAGATGCTCATTGGCAAACTTTAGAGACCAAAATTTAGCTCCTTGGCATTACCTCGAAAAGGACCACTTGTGCAGTGTTATGAGCTATGTGCCTGTTTTTTAACCACCCTTAACCATTTTTATTTTTTTTTAAAGTTCCTAAAAGCTACACTCAGAAGGTGCTTGCATTTTCTCCTAGTAAATAGTGCTGATTGCTGATCATTCCACGGGCCTATGAGGTGAGTAAGATCACACTGGCCAGGCTGGTACTTTATGGGGAAAGAAAAAGGACATTTTTTATGGGCCTAATGCTATGGGGAAAATGGGCTAGTATCATCAAGGTGGAATGCTGGAATGTTCACATCATTCATGTATCGCCAACTTCAGAGATTTCAGATCATATAGCTGGATTGCTCGGCTACTATTTCTTATGCTTTTAATTACCAAATAGACAAAACATGTTATAGGCAGAACTGTTTTTGTAAATTGCATGAGCAGTGTTGATAATTGAACTAGTATATCCATTGAAAATAAATTGCTACTAGCCTAAATTGGTGGAGGAAAAAAAAAACACTTTGGAATTAAAAAGGGGAAACTGGTTAAGGTTTTGAAAATAGATTTTGTAATAATAATAAATACTAATTATAATAATAATAATAATAATAATGTTAATCTGTTATGTTCCAAGTAAGAATGGGTTTAGAAGGCCAAAAAGTAGAAAACGTGGTTAAAGCGGAGTTCCAGCCTCAAAATCGATTTTGGGCCATTCGCTTGCTGAGGGTCACCTGAAAAAGAAATGGAAGCTCCCGAGTTTTTTTTTTGTTCACTTACCTTGTTTTTGAAGAAAATATACTCACCTTCATTCCACTTCCTCCCTCTGCGGCCATGCCGTCATTTCCGGCTTGCGATGACTCCTGGGAGCTGAACGTCATCGCTCCCAGGAGTCAATGCACCTGCACCGGCCCCGCTCGTCACTTCCGGGGCAGGCATGGCATTCCCTGCTAAACAGCTTCTGGGCATGCCAGAAGCTGTGCAGGGATGCCGTGCCTGCACGAGAAGTGACGAGCGGGGCCGGTGCAGGGCATTCTGGGACTCCGACATCACAGAAGAGGAGGCAGAAGAGGACGGGCTGGCTTCAGCTGCCCACACCTGAGATGGCAGAGCTGGAGAAGAAATTTTAAAGGTAAGTATTTCTTCTAAAAGGTAAGTGCGACCCAGGACAGTACAGAGGCTATCCATTATGGAATGCACTAGCCCTGACTGTCCCGGGGGTATTTTTATCTAAAATTCACCCCCGAGGCCAGAACTCTGCTTTAAGTACTGATAAAGATTATATAAAGACATTCTATCTTGTTGCTTGAACCCTCTTCAGCAGGCCTAGTAAGGAGCTACATATAAAATGCATGTTTAATATGGGAATTTAGCTTTACATAGATTTTAACTTGGTAGAAACCAATATATTTGTGCCATACTAGACACAGGAATCAATCAGGTTTCTATTGTGTTAAGTAATAAATTTACATTGAGCATAGCTTGAAATATTTTTTTTAGCCTCGGTTCACATTTGTGCATTACAGGAATGCATGGAAAAAAATTTGCACACATTCTTGCAATGCACAACATTGTGCCTCCCTTTATTTAGCGGCACCCCAATGCACCTTGCTAACACGCACATCTTCACACATGCCAAAATTTATAGTAACAAAGTACCATGCGTTTTGGTGTGGAATAATCTAAAAAAAAAAACATCATCCACTTTTTGATGCCCCTGTGGGGCACTGAAATATACAGGCTTCCTCAAACGCGACGCATTAAATCATACAAAAACACATAATACCTTTGCATCTGCATAGGGGTGTACAGAATCCTAGAAATCCGAATGATAAGATTTTACTTTTTTTGACCTGGAAGTGTGTACGTGCAGATGTGACCAGTGAGTCACATCTGTACATACACACTTGGAAGGGTTTTCCACTTACACAGAAAAAAAAATGAGACAATCATACTTGTCAGCTGCTTTAGATTCAAAGCTTGTCAGCAGGAAAGGTAAACTCTTCATCACCTTATCAAGACAAACACCTTTCCCAATCAATAGCAAAGAAGCAAGAGTAAACATTTTTTAAGCATGAATTTACACATTCACTTTCTGTGTAGTACATATCCTTACATGCTTGCAGAGGAACACACACACATACTCTGCAGCTAACTTTGTCCAATTAAAACTTGTGTGTTTAAAAAACACGTAAAAAAAAATAAAAAAAACGACAATTTAAAAGAAAATTGACTCAAAATCCCAGTTTTCTCAAGAAAGAGGAGTTATTTTTCAATATTCAGTTCACTGTAAGTATGCAAAGTATACTAAAAGTATACTGTATAATCTGGAGTATCATTTGTTGAAAAAAATGCATTTAACACAGCGTTTCACCATAATTTTTTGAGTCCTGCCTATCACCCTAAGAGCCGGTTCACACTACCGCGACCAGAAAGTCGCCCCATGAAGGAGTGACTTTTTAGCGCTAAGTCTTTAAAGAGACTTGCAAGAGACTTGTAAGAGACTTAAATGATAGGCGAATTTGTCTATAGGGAATGCCTGGCTAATCTTTATCTTCTTCCTGGAAAGTCTGATCACAGTCGCTTAAAAATAGATAAGGATCCGACTTAGAGGCGACTCCCATTGAAGTCTATGTACACAAGTCAGATAGAGGTCGCCTTGAAGTAGTACAGGAACCTTTTCTGAAGTCGGAGTGACTTCAGTAGTACATATTAAGACGGCTCTCATTCATTTACATTGAATTTGTAATGACAAGAGACTTGGTGCGACTGAGGGCACACAAGTCGCGTCCCAAGTCGGAGTAGTGTGAACCGGCTCTAAACCAGTGTTGACATTTTATGAGTTCCCAAAGAGTTGTGATACTTCCTGAAAAAGTTACAATACCTTACTGTTTGCAATATAAAGATCAAAATCTTGTTTACAAAAAGTAATTTGGGCCTACAATTTTGAGCACTGCCCTGGGGCCACTCCTGCCAGCAGATTTGTCTCTGGCATCAATGTATACGTTTTATCAGTGACCTTATAAAAACAGATACACACCAGCAAATATCTAGTAAATATTGGCAATTATAAAAAGGATACATAATATAACAAAAAATATTTTTTTATTTTCAAAGCTTAAAGTGATTGTAACAACCCATTCAGTTTAAATGAAAGCAAAACGTGTGTGTATAGATATACAAAACATTATAGATACCTTTCCCCCCCCCCCTTTTTTTATAAGTGATCACATTCACTCAGTTCTCAGCTGCAAAAGAGCTGCAAAAGAGCTGGGGGAGGAGAAGGGGCAGCACACTGAACTTCACAGTGAAAGGCTGTGCAGGGGGAGGGGGGGTGTCAGGACAAGTCTGATTCATGAAGGAGAGCAGTCTGAGTTCCAAGCATAGCTAGAGGTCTGACCATGATGTGTTCTCCTGTTTAGTATGGTTATTTTTTATTAGGAAACAGAGGGACTGGTGGGAACACTAGGAATATCACACAAAGAAAGCAATACAAAGAGAACAGGTAACTTTCTAATACAAGTACATGAAACAGCAGGCACATATCAGGAATATGAAATATGTTAGGTTTACATATTCTTTAAGCAATGCTTGCTGTATGTTTTGATTCATTATTTCCACCATAACTTGCATGAAAATATCAACTGTATGCTATTATCTCTACTGCTCATGAAAAAAAGACCAAACCCTGCAGGAATAATACAAGTCCGTACTATTCATGACATTCCATATCCAAGACGAAACTGTACTAACTGCCTACTGACCTGCAGTGCGATATCATGATACACAGATTTTTGTGGGTTAAAGCTGTTAACAAATTATCATTTAATAAACCTGTCCAAGGATAATTAAGTGCTTAGTGATGGCTGACATTAGCCGTATGTCAAGGACCTCTGACTTTGGGAGTAATTACCAGTAATTAAACCTATTCTCCTCAGTCCTTGCCTGTGTTATACTGTACATGGCCAAGTCTCTCTGAGCAAGGTACCTAATTAGGGCATGACTTGTAACAATCTGGCAATGATCAAGCTGTGAAGGCACTCCCTAAAAAGCGATAGCAAGTTTTCCCAAGACATATCATCCCATAAAGAAATTTGTTAACATCTCAAAGAAAAAGAAATGCCTATTTAACCACACATGCACTGCACTCACCATCTGGCTGAGTTGGAGAAAGGATCAATGCGAGTGCTGAATGGCTTGTTCAAGAGGATGATGATGATGATTAGATGTTTGACTAACAGTTGTTCTCAATTAACTGTCTCTATTGTTGTCCACAGCAACAAAAAAGGCCAGGTTCACATCTATTCATGTCTGCTTTTGTCTATGTTTTAGTACATTTTTTGGCGTGCGTTGTAGAGCGTTTACACACACTTTCATCATTCTATTAGGTATCACAGCACATGAAAATGCACAGAAAAACAGACATGCCCAATTTACCATATCGCAGCACAACTAATAGCAGGGATCTAAACATTCTCATTAAATACCTGTATTTCTTATGATACATGCATTGTTTTGCTTTACAATGCACGCAATAAAACCCAAATGTGAGAACAGGGACTTGATAGAGCTCTATTAGAAGTTATGTTATTGGATGGAAGGTTTACCCTAAAATCCCAAGAAATACACAGTATACCCTGCTGGATTTCAATTCTTTATTATTTCCTCATTTAAAAAGATTGAATACTTAAGTAGTTATGTGCTTTATAACCTGTGTTCACTGCAAAAAACAATTTTATTGAGGGCAATAAAAATTAACAGGCACAAACGTGGGCATTTGGAGTAAATGTGATTTAGGTAAAAATTATCCCTTAATAAATCAGTCCAATGGTGTCAACTTTTACCTTTGTATTGTTCCTCAAGGATTAATAAAATTCCTAAGAAGTGCAGGCATCACCAAAAGGCTACTAGAACTAGGGCTTGTGTTCACAGACATCAGACTATTTAAAAGTAATGCCTCGTACACACGTACTGATCGTCGGCCGACCGATCGGTCGTCTTTTGTCCAGGGCTGTCCTGTCCGCTGAAAAGTGCAAAAGACTGCACAAGAATTTTGTCCGCCGACTGCAGAAGTGATGTCATGTGATGGTTAACTTTCCCTGTGTTTTTTCTTCTCTGAGCATGCCCAGTCTTGCTAATCTGCTGATTGTCGGCCGAATTCTGTACTGACTGGCAAACAATCGGCCGTTCTGGTGTTGGCCAACAAAAATTTTAATGCCTGCACGACAGATTCTGTTCGGCCGAAAATGTGCTGTCGGCTGTCGGAAGCATCATACTAACAAGTCTACAAACGGCCGATCGATCGTCGGGCGAATATTTACGGCCGACAATCGGTACGTGTGTACGAGGCTTAACTGCAGCCTGCTTTGAGGTGCTTTGTGGAAAAAAAAAACTTGTGTCAGACTGCCTTGTATGGGGATAAACACAGCAGTATAGCAGACATTGCATTTAACAAAACCTAAAGCAAGGCAAAGAACATTTAGCAATAAAACAAAAGAGAACAATGCTTTAACTACATCCCATCCGCGCTACAGCCTATATACGGCTGCAGCGCGGACTCAAATTTTCGGGAGGCCGTTTTTAAATGGCCTCCCAGAAGCAGGCTCCCCGCGCGCTCCCGCGAGTGCGCATCGGGGAGAATCTGTGTCGGCCGTGTCCCTTGGACACGGCCGATCACAGATCGTGGTGAATGGCCAATCACAGCGGCCATTCACCACGTGATCGGACCATCCAATGAGAGATGATCTCATATGTAAACATATGAGATCATCTCTCATCGCCGGCGCTCCTTCCTCACACGGAGCCTGCAGTGTGAGGAAGGAGGGGGAGCCTCACAGCGCTGGGGACACAGAGACATGTAATCAGGGCACTGATCACCAGTGCCCTGATTACTGCAAGGTAAAAAAACATACACACATTGCCCCCAACAGTGCCCACAGTGCCCGCCATCAGTGTCCCCCATCAGTGCCCACAATCAGTGCCCATAGTGCTGCCAGTCAGTGCCCATCAGTGCCTGCTCATCTAGGCACTGATGAGCACTGACTGGCAGCACTATGGGCACTGAGTGTGGGCACTGATGGTGCTGCCCACCAGTGCTCATCAGTGCCGCCCATCAGTGCTCATCAGTGCCACCTGTCAGTGTCCATCAGTGCCATCCGCCAGTGCCCATCAGTGCCGCCTCTCAGTGCCCATCAGTGACGCCCGTCAGTGGCGCCTCTCAGTGCCCAGCAGTGCCGCCTCTCAGTGCCCAGCGTGCCACCTCTCAGTGCCACCTCTCAGTGCCCAGCAGTGCCGCCTATCAGTGCTCATCAGTGCCGCCTATCAGTGCCGCCTATCAGTGCCGCCTATCAGTGCTCATCAGTGCGGCATATTAGTACCTCCTCATCAGTGCCCATAAGTGCCACCTCATCAGTGCCCATAAGTGCCACCTCATCAGTGCCCATAAGTGCCACCTCATCAGTGCCCATCAGTGCCACCTCATCAGTGCCCATCAGTGCCGCCTCATCAGCGCACATCAGTGAAGGAGAAAAATTTATTTTCAAAATTTACTCGCAGAAAATAAGAAAAACTTTTTTTTTTTTTCAAAATTTTTTGTCTTTATTCTTTTTTTTTGTAAAAAATAAAAAACCCAGAGATGATTAAATACCACCAAAAGAAAGCTCTATTTGTGTGAAAAAAATGATAAAAATTTCATATGGGTACAGTGTAGCATGACCGCGCAATTGTCAGTCAAAGTGTGACAGCGCTGAAAGCTGAAAATTGGCCTGGATGGGAAGGGTGTTTAAGTGCACAGAAGGCAAGTGGTTAAATCAGTAGTCTACATTTCAAATCCTTCCAAACTGCTCAAAGTGTTGAAGAATACAAAAACACAAGCCTTTATGTCTCAATAGACCAGGCTGATCCTCACTGGCAGATGTTACAAGGTAACAGAATAATATCTACTGGATTAGAATATCTAAGTTTATACAATACAAATTATATGTTGATAAAACGTTAAAACTACGTAATAAGTAGTAAATAAAAAAAATGAAAATACTTTTATGCCCACCAATCTTCGAAGGCAATCTATAATTGTTTGTCAACTTAATTTTAGGTTTTTATTTATTTTAATTGTCTTAAAACAAATAATTTATATCTTCTTTTGATTACATAAAATCTTTGTTGAGCAAATCAATATTTAATACATTGAAAAAGAATTCCCAAAGCACTATGAGCTAGCTAAATAGAAATCAAAACAAAGAAAGTTTTCTGTGCAGTTCCATCTATCCATTCAAAGTAAGCTCTATAAAAAAAACATCTTCATTCAACAGAGATAAAAGTTAAAGAAATTGAATACATGAAAAGAGACTAAAGCTTAGACTGCTGGCTAAAAAGAAAAACTTAAGTTAAATAAAGTCTTTGTAGGCCATAAAACCCTTTTAACAATGACATCATCACTGTACTGCACATGGAGTAATCAGAGAGCAGCGCTTAGGGAGGGACAATAAAAATTAACTGGCACAGACGTGGGAAATTGTAGTAAATGTGGATCAGGCCCTTTCACTACAGACTGCCTGCAGATGACTACAGGAGGAGGAAGATATAAGGGCCAGTCACTCTGCACAAAGAGAGACCACTACAGTGACCGGTCTTTATTACGGGAAGCTCCTGCACAGGCAAAGGTTCATGTTAGATTATTGCACAGATCTGGAAAAAATACACAAACGCACCAAGATTTGGTAAGAATACATTTGTCTTTTGCAATTAGGCAATATCTGCTTATCCCAGAGTTCAGATTTAATATGTAATAATCCATATTATTCTGATGTTAAAAAAAAGAAAAAAACTATTTTAAATGTATGTATTTTTTAGTCCCGATATTAATAAATGCAGAAAATATGTACAAACACAAACCATTTGCATCGGGAGCGTACATCTATACGCATGCAGGTGCTTTTCACAACCGCTGGCGCATAATCGCATACAGATGCATCTCCTCCAGTTCATCTTAATGCGTGGCTGTAATTGGCAACCTACGGGTCCCAGAAAAGTGACTGTGCAAGTTCTGCATGCTTTGCAGTCCTTGTAGAGCTGTGTGCATGAAGCTTTACTGCACAGGATTCAAAACAGTTACAAACTAATGCTCCACATATATGTGAAAAGGAAGTGCTAGTTGCACTTAATATGGTCACTAGGGATGATCGAACGGTTCGGGTCGACCATCGGTTCGGCCCGAACATTGGGTGTTCGAGGTCCGGCCGAATTTAGAACTTTTTGCCCAAAAAGTTCGGAATTCGGCAACCAGAACCGCCCAAAATGCAATGCTTCAGGAAATGGGCTTTAAAAGCCCGTGATTGGACCAGAACCATTAGCAAAAGCCAATTGAGGGGGCAGGAGAATGCTAGGAATGTGATTGGAGTGACTAGGGGGTCCCTAGACCAATCATTAGTGAATACGCCCCCCAGTATATAAGCTCGCCCCCGCCATATTCCTAGCATTGTTATACTGGACATGGAAGAGAGTGGAAGCAGTTCTGTTAATTTTACTTTAAAAGTGTCATTTAGCTATTTTTAGTGTGAGGAAAGGGATATCTAGTGTAGTTAGAGTGCTCCTTTACACTTAAGTTAGCTTCAAAAATTGAGTTTCTGTAGGGAAAGTGTTAAGTGTAAAGGGACCGTAGTGTAGTGTAGGGTTAACTGGCAGTGACTGCTATGGAAGGGTGACAAAACCCTTCCATAGCAGGGTGACCGCTATAGAGAAAAGATAATTTCTCTGAATAGCTTCGGCACACCCATATGGCTTCTCACCAGCCAAGCATTTTTTATGCTGCAGGGGCTGCCACTGCCAGTGCTTTTTTGAGGACATGTTTGATGTCAGACGTGACATCTGAACATGTGTATAGGGGGTATATATAGACATATATGTCTCAATATATAACCCTAGACATATATAGGTGTGATAGTAGCAGAAATAAATGCTTGCGCTAATGAAATCATTTACAGTAATATATTTCTGCTACTATCACACCTATATATGTCTAGGGGTATATATTCAGACATATATGTGTATATATACCCCCTATACACATATTCAGATGTTTTGCCTGCCTCAAAAGAACCCAAAAAAATGCCAAAAAAACGCTAGCGTCAAAAAAAAAATGCCCAGGTGTGTTTTTGCTGGCATTTTTTGGGGGTTTTGGAGGCAGGCAAAACATCTGAACTTGTGTATAGTGGTGTATATACACACATCCATATATTTATATACACACCTAGACATATATAGGTGTGATAGTAGCAGAAATATATGCTTGCGCTAATGAAATCATTTACAGTAATATATTTCTGCTACTATCACACCTATATATGTCTAGGTGTGTATATAAATATATGTATGTGTGTATATATACCACTATACACAAGTTCAGATGTTTTGCCTGCCTCAAAAGAACCCAAAAAAATGCCAAAAAAACGCTAGCGTCAAAAAAAAAATGCCCAGGTGTGTTTTTGCTGGCATTTTTTGGGGGGTTTTGGAGGCAGGCAAAGCATGTGAACTTGTGCACAGTACCACTATACACAAGTTCAGATGTTTTTCCTGACTGCAAAGAACCCAAAAAAATGCCTGCTTTGAAACCGGCAAGGTGTGGAGAGAAGCTAACCCCCTGAGCTGAAAGTTTTCTAATACATACAATCCTTTTTTTTTCTGGTTCTGGACATGCTACAGAGCTGAAACTTCACAGGTACACCTTTTAGACCCCCCAGACACAAAATCACACAAAAAAAAGTTCTTAAAAATTGTCATTTTTGATAAAAAAGCCAATTATTGAAAGAATTAAAAAAAAAAAGAGATTTTTTGATTTTTACTTTGGATTTCAGATCTGGGGGGTCTAAAAAGTGTACATGTGAAGTTTCAGCTCTGTAGCATGCCCAGAACCATAAAAAAAAAGATTGTTTGTATTAGAAAACTTTCTGACAGGGGTTTGGCTTCGCTGCTGTAACACCTTGCCAGTTTAATAGAAGGCATTTTTTTGAGTTCTTTGCAGTCAGGAAAAACATCTGAACTTGTGTATAGTGGTACTGTGTATATAAATATATGTATGTGTGTATATATACCACTATACACAAGTTCAGATGTTTTGCCTGCTTCAAAAGAACCCAAAAAAATGCCAAAAAAACGCTAGCGTCAAAAAAAAAATGCCCAGGTGTGTTTTTGCTGGCATTTTTTGGGGGGTTTTGGAGGCAGGCAAAGCATCTGAACTTGTGCACAGTACCACTATACACAAGTTCAGATGTTTTTCCTGACTGCAAAGAACCCAAAAAAATGCCTGCTTTGAAACCGGCAAGGTGTGGAGAGAAGCTAACCCCCTGAGCTGAAAGTTTTCTAATACATACAATCCTTTTTTTTTCTGGTTCTGGACATGCTACAGAGCTGAAACTTCACAGGTACACCTTTTAGACCCCCCCCCCAGACACAAAATCACACAAAAAAAGTTCTTAAAAATTGTCATTTTTGATAAAAAAGCCAATTATTGAAAACATTTTAAAAAAAAAGAGATTTTTTGATTTTTACTTTGGATTTCAGATCTGGGGGGTCTAAAAGGTGTACATGTGAAGTTTCAGCTCTGTAGCATGTCCAGAACCATAAAAAAAAGATAGTTTGTATTAGAAAACTTTCTGACAGGGGGTTGGCTTCGCTGCTGTAACACCTTGCCGGTTTAATAGAAGGCATTTTTTTGAGTTCTTTGCAGTCAGGAAAAACATCTGAACTTGTGTATAGTGGTACTGTGCACAAGTTCTGATGTTTTGCCTGCCTCCAAAAACCCCCAAAAAATGCCAGCAAAAACACACCTGGGCATTTTTTTTTTTTTTTGACGCTAGCGTTTTTTGGGCATTTTTTGGGGTTCTTTTGAGGCAGGCAAAACATCTGAACTTGTGTATAGTGGTATATATACACACATACATATATTTATATACACACCTAGACATATATAGGTGTGATAGTAGCAGAAATATATTACTGTAAATGATTTAATTAGCGCAAGCATATATTTCTATTAAAGAGAGAGAGAGATTAAACCGGCAAGGTGTTACAGCAGCGAAGCCAACCCCCTGTCAGAAAGTTTTCTAATACAAACAATCTTTTTTTTTATGGTTCTGGACATGCTACAGAGCTGAAACTTCACATGTACACCTTTTAGACCCCCCAGATCTGAAATCCAAAGTAAAAATCAAAAAATCATTTTTTTTTAATTTTTTCAATAATTGTTTTTTTTATCAAAAATGACAATTTTTAAGAACTTTTTTGTGTGTGATTTTGTGTCTGGGGGGGGGGGGGGTCTAAAAGGTGTACCTGTGAAGTTTCAGCTCTGTAGCATGTCCAGAACCAGAAAAAAAAAGGATTGTATGTATTAGAAAACTTTCAGCTCAGTGGGTTAGCTTCTCTCCACACCTTGCCGGTTTCAAAGCAGGCATTTTTTTGGGTTCTTTGCAGTCAGGAAAAACATCTGAACTTGTGTATAGTGGCACTGTGCACAGGTTCAGATGTTTTGCCTGCCTCCAAAACCCCCCAAAAATGCCAGCAAAAACACACCTGGGCATTTTTTTTTTTTGACGGTAGCGTTTTTTTGGCATTTTTTTGGGTTCTTTTGAGGCAGGCAAAACATCTGAACTTGTGTATAGTGGTATATATACACACATACATATATTTATATACACACCTAGACATATATAGGTGTGATAGTAGCAGAAATATATTACTGTAAATGATTTCATTAGCGCAAGCATATATTTCTGCTACTATCACACCTATATATGTCTAGGTGTGTATATAAATATATGGATGTGTGTATATACACCACTATACACAAGTTCAGATGTTTTGCCTGCCTCAAAAGAACCCCAAAAAATGCCAAAAAAACGCTAGCGTCAAAAAAAAAATGCCCAGGTGTGTTTTTGCTGGCATTTTTTGGGGTTTTTTGGAGGCAGGCAAAACATCAGAACTTGTGCACAGTACCACTATACACAAGTTCAGATGTTTTTCCTGACTGCAAAGAACTCAAAAAAATGCCTTCTATTAAACCGGCAAGGTGTTACAGCAGCGAAGCCAACCCCCTGTCAGAAAGTTTTCTAATACAAACAATCTTTTTTTTTTTTATGGTTCTGGACATGCTACAGAGCTGAAACTTCACATGTACACTTTTTAGACCCCCCAGATTCTGAAATCCGAACCGAACTGGGAAATTCGGGTGTTCTGGTCGAACCGAACTTTTCAAAAGTTCGATCATCCTTAATGGTCACCATATGTCCCCAATGCCATTTGGGGTTTTGAGGTCATGCATGTAAATTTTGTATAAAAGTTAAAAACTGTGGCTGAACATAAATGCTGAGTTATGTTATGTCAGAAAAAAAAATCCTTAACTCTCTTGAAGTAATAGGACATTTCCTATTGTGTGGTGGTCTTAAAGTTCTCAAGGTGTCACCTCCTGCATAAAAAATGTGTTGGAACAATTTTATGATTTCAGTAGCTCCTCGTCTAAAAACGATATCCCGATTTTTTTAGCATTAGAGCAGAATTACTCTTTCAAAAATAAGAGGAAGCTGGGACAAAAAAAAAAAAAAGCTGACAGATTGTGGTGTTTAGTGTCTTGAGCACACAATGAGTAATGATTATCATTTATATTCTGTAAAGGCCTTTTATTTTTATGAACACTTCTTCCTCAGCTTATCACTTAGAAAAGAACGAAGTTATCACCTAAAGCACCTTTTCTCTGTCAACAACATCCTAAGCTCCTGGCGCTGCATTCCCAATGTTTACACAAACTGTTATTGCCTGGGTGACTGAGATTGATCACTGAATAACGAGTTTGTGCTACCCCAGGCTGTCTGGATGCTGTGCTGGGTGCCTGCTCTCCTGTAGCTTGTTCTAGATACTCTCAGGATAAGACAGCAACGTTTTTACATTTTTGCCCTGCTGCTGTTTTGTTTCAAGTTCTGCTCTACACATTATCCTAAGTATGCAAGGCTCGAAAAATGTTCAGCCTCAGCCTTAAGGAGGTACTGTATAAATACATAAATAAACACGCAACTTGTTTATCGCATGTACTGTACTGTACTGTCAGAACTGCTTAGTTATATAAACTCTAAACGGAAATTAAAAGCCGGTATTTTGTTTCTGTCTTCCTAAAACTGGCAGACAGGAGTTTTGGTAAAAGAGTTCATCACCAATACCTTGAGCATCTTTTATCATCAATAAGTATATTGATGGACACTTAGTACATTTGTTACTTTGTTGCACATTTATCACACACACTAAAATAAAAATTAAAAAAAAAAGAGTTTAAAGTGGAACTTTAGTCAGAAAATGAAGTCCTGCTAGATCACATCATGCTGGCCTCTTTTGCAGGTATAGTGATGTAAAATATTAAAACTAAGTGGCTATAATGTTTACAATTGAGTAATACAAAGTCTCACCCTGCTCTGCACATGCTCAGTTGCTCTTCATTTTTAGACATTTATAGGCACTGCCAATCTGCTGACAGCCTTAAAATGGAAATAAATAAACCCTTCTATCCTTTACAGCCAATGAAGCTGCTTCTGTTTGATCTGAAACTGTCATTTTGCCGCAAATGTAATCATTTCTGATTAAAGCCATTTGATGGTTTGACAGTGTGGCTGAGGGACACAAGCAATTGTGACAGTTAGCAATCCCAGCATTCCTCGAATGTAACTGTTTTTTGAAACTGTTAAATCAATGGGTTTAGTTCCACTTCATGATTTACTGCTGTTCAGGGGCTTTGGACTTCAGGAAAATGACAATGTCCAGCAAGAAGAAAAAGGAGCAATGCTGGAGGCAATTTACAGCACACACTAATTTTAGTAGCATAATTGGTAATGTGGAACCATTATAATAAATATAATATATATAATAAAGAATATAATAAAGAACATTATTTTTTTTTTATATAAGTTGTTATGGGTAAAGAACCGCTATAAATCTAACTTTAAAAACCAATTGTTAAAGTGTAACTCCACTTTTATTCAGAAAAAAAAAAAAACATTCCCCTCTGGGTGATCTATGTACATTACAAGGATTTTAACAAACTTTGTTGCAGATTTCTACCTTTTGTTATTCTGAAGAAATCATTGTTTGTGCCTCTGTGCTGAGTGGGTCTAATGGGAGTGGTTTCATAATTATCTATCAGCTGTGGCAGCTGCAGGGCTCTAATGAGGAACGTTGCTGGGCCTGCATCCCTTTAGACGTGTTCCTATTGAGAGTATCTCACCAAAAATTAAATTTTTGCTGCAGGGGGTGCCAGAAATCTGACTTGCATTGGCAGACTTCTGGGAAAATTGGTGAGCCAATCACACAAGCAGGAAATTACGTTTCTGGGGTGTGGTCAGTACAAATTCTGTGTACAGAACACCTCCAGGTAGCCATACTGCATTGCATTTTCAGAAAATGACAACAGCTGCAGATTGAAAAGGAAAGGTCATTTTTAATACCATTCAATTACAATATGATTTGTGTCACAATTCTATATGCTATATTGTTTTTTCTTTATTTGCTATTTTTTTTTTCCCAGCGAAAGTGGAGTTACCCTTCAGGCCAATTTTTACATTTTTCACATACATGTTAAAATCAGCATTTTTTTGCAAGAGAATTACATAGAATCCCCAAACATTAACTATTTTCACAAAGTAGAGACCCTGGAGAATAATATAGTGGTTGTTGCAATTTTTTTATATCACACAATATTTGCACAGCCATTTATCAAATACAATTTGTCAGGAAAAATACCCTAAAATGCCTTTTAGTGCACACAAACACAATACAATACCCAATTTATTGGAAAATATAAAAGATGATGGTGGGCCAAATAAACACAGGTGCATCTCATAAAACTAGAGTATCATCATAAAGTTAATTTATTTCAGTAATTCAAATCAAAAAGTGAAATTCATGTATTTTATATAAATGCGTTACACACAGAGTGATATATTTAAAGCATTTCTTTCTTTTAATTTTCATGATTAAGGCTTACTGCTGGTGAAAACCCAAAATTCAGAATTTCATAAAATATGATTATTACATAAGACCAATAAAAAAAAAAAATTTATAACAGGAATGTTGGCTTACTGAAAAGTATGTTCATCTACAGTATAGTATGCACTCAATACTTGATCGGGGCTCCTTTTGCATAAATTATTGCATCAATGCAGCGTGGCATGAAGGCGATCCGCCTGTGGCACTGCTGGGGTGGAAGCCCAGGGTGCTTTGATAGCAGCCTACAGCTTGTCTGTTTGTTGGGTCTGGAGTCTCTCATCTTCCTCTTGACAATACCCCACAGATTTTCTATGAGGTTTAGGTCAGATGAGTTTGTTGGCCATTCAAGCACAGTGATACCATGATTATTAAAATAAAAGTATTGGTACTTTTGGCAGTGTGGGCAGATGCCAAGTCGTGCTGGAAAATTAAATCAGCATCTCCATAAAGCTGGTCATCAGAGGGAAGCATGAAGTACTCTAAAATTTCCTGTGCTGACTTTGGACTTAATAAAACACTGTGGACCAAGACCAGCAGGTGACATGACATGACAGATGTGCATACTATATTGTACATGGACTTACTTTTCAGCAAACCAACATTTGTCTATTAAAAATCCTTTTGTTCATTGGTCTTATATAATATTTTTCACTTTTTAAATTGAATTACTGAAATAAATTAACTTTTTGACGATATCCTAAATTTTATGAGATGCACCAGTAGATGCCAATCATGTAACGATTTAAAACTGCACATGCCTGTTAAATGATGGCAAACTATAGCACCTAAAATTATCCATAGGCGAAGCTTTAAAAGCCTTCGCAGGTTACCAGTTTAGAGGTAAAAGGGAGCTTTGGCACTAGAATTATTGCTCTTACTCTGACGTTCGCTCCGATACCTCACATATGTGGTGTATTTTCCGTTTACATATGCATGTGGGATCTACATGATCCTTTGTATTTGCACAAAAGAACAGGGAGGAGGTGGGGGTACTTGGACAGTGACAAGTCCTTCTTATGGAGAGATCTGGGGTCTATTAGACCCCTGTTCCCTCCTCTGCCCTCCAAGGCAGCCAATCAAACACAGATCTGCTTAATTGGCTGCTTAAATGATCATTACCGGACAGGGAAACACAGGAGCGAAAATGGAAGTGGCAAAATACTCATCGCTTCTGCAGATGGGGAAGGGATGTGTTAAGCTGGCTCAATCACTTGCAGCTGTACCTGGTAGAACAGGAGAGTCAGAGAATGGCAGCGGGTGGGCAGCGGCGGGAAGGGGGTGCTCCCATCCAAGCCCTGTAAAAAGGATTGGATGGCTGTAGAGATGCTCAGATCACTCTTACCTAAATGTTGCTTCTCGTCCACGATGTTTATATTTGTACACTGGACTGGAAGCGTTTAAGGTGAAATAATGAGGTGTGCCAGCGCTGACCAATCAGCATCGTTCTTATCTGTACTGGAAGCACTGCAGAAATATGATGGAGCAGAGTAGGGATTTTACCAGCTGCATGGGTATTAATATCTTATCACCCACAGAGGTAAGTACACACCAGGGGGCAGGGAGGGTGTAGAGCAAGGGTCTTAAACTGGCGGCCCTCCAGCTGTTGCTGAACTACAAGTCCCATCATGCCTCTGCCTGTGGGAGTCATGCTTGTAACTGTCATCCTTGCAATGCCTCATGAGACTTGTAGTTTTGCAACAGCTGGAGGGCTGCCAGTTTTGACACCTGTGGTGTAGGGTGTTAGATCACCTTTCCATTTGTTTTTCTGAAAAAAAGGTGAATTTGCACTTTAAAATAGATCTAACTACAATCATAACAATCTTGTAAACTTGTTAAATGACATGTTCATTTCATTTGAAAAGTTGTTTTCACTCTTTTTAAATCTGCAGCTTACCTTAACAAGATACCTCCCACGAAGGCCCTTGTAATGGCACTCCCTCTAATAGAGGGGCCATGAGCGTGTGCACAGGGTGTGCCAGGTGTGCCTGGGCACATCCTAATCACCCCATGTACATTACCATTATCACTTTTTGTGCTGGTAGGAAGATGGGAAAAATCTCTCTCTTACTGGCTCTGCCTTAAGAGAAGTCTTTAGGCACTTGCCTTTCAATGTGTTGGCAGGGAGATAAATGTTCTGGGGTCATATATATGTAGACACACACAAACACGTGTGTTTGAGCTTTGGAGTTTCACACCTTAATTTAATAGGATGCGCACGCATGAAGAGAGGGGCGCCAATTGTTGTGTCACCTTGCCATATGCATCCCTGGTTGAGAATACAAGCGGCTGTATTGACACACATTGCATAGGCATGGTCCACCGCTATTACTATCAAGAAGATGATCCTGAGCAATGACATGCAGCCAACACTGGAACAAGTGCATGTAGGCATGCAAACAAAGGATGACAAAGGGTAAAAACAGTATTTTATGACTTTTTTTTTTTTTTTTTAAATGAGAATGGTTTATGATGCACGGGGCTTTTGCAAATTAACTTTAAAATGCCCCACCATACTGCTGCCTAGAAAAACGTAACTATAGGAGCACTTAAATACTAATCTGCCTGGGGCAGTTTTACACAAAGTGCAAACAACCTGCCTTTCTGACACATCCAGCTATAATCTGTGTCCAGGGCAGGTTCTGTTTCAAAAAGAGGCATCAATCAAATAGCAGTCAATCTGTCAGTGGATAACACAGAACATCCCCCCTATATAGCTGTAGATGTCAAAAAAGGGCCAGTTTGGTCAAACTTTCAGACTTGGAGGTGGCCTGTTCCAGCTAATATAGATATTCAGAGGCTTTTTCACTGATAAATTTGTATGGAAAGGGAAAGAGAATGTTCTTAGCATGTAAGCACTGAACTTCTCTTTCATGAGTTTTGGTTTCATCCCTCAATCTAAAAGTTGGCAGTATTAGCTCCAACCTCTGTGTGTGTGTTTGTATGAGGACATCGTACTATAAGATGGGCTCATGCAAATGATTGTGTAATCTATTACAAGTATATTGGTGTTATAGTTATGTAAGTAGGGAATTGAATTGGTCTGATCATCAACTCTATGCCACATGCAAAAATTGAAGCAGTAAGTAAGAAAGTAAAGTTAGAACATCTAAGGAAATGGCTGTTTAATACAGAACGTATTTTCATTTACATTTGTAAATAAATCTTTTGTGTTACAAAACATATATTATTTTCCTCTAATGCGAACAGGTATTTGAAAGAAAATGTTAACACCGCTTGTCACCTCAAGTGCCCCAGGAGTCCCCAAATACTAACAAACTAACATATGTGGACTCTGACCAAAAGAGAGGTATCAGAACAAGGAGCAGGCTCTCTAAAATTATGTTGTAATCTACATACTAACAACAAACTCTGCAGATTAGTCAAGGCCTTGGAAGTACTGTATGTGCAGGCACCACCAAGAGTCTGCAGCTAATGTAAAAATTCCAGTCTACACAGTAACAGATAACAATGCTTAGCTTCCAGCTGTCTCTCATTTAAACACACTATCCCCACACTATCCCCCAAAAATTGTCACACTGCCTGGCAGAAGGACTGCCTCTTATTTATTAGAATAAAAAATTGATTTTTAACCACTAAAGCCCCGGAAGATTTTACCCCCTTCCTGACCAGGGCCTATTTTGCAATTCGGCACTGCGTGACTTTAAGAGACAATTGCGCGTGTACCCAAACGAAATTGACGTCCTTTTTTTACCACAAACAGAGCTTTCTTTTGGCGATATTTGATCACCTGTGCGATTTTTTGATCATGCGCTATAAACAAAAAAAGAGCGTCAATTTAGCAAAAATATTTTTCACATTTTTTTATATAAAATTGCCCCCAAAAAAATGTAAAAATCATAATTTTTTAACATGTTCGGCCAATTTGTTCTATGCTACATATGTTTGGTAAAAAAAAAATTGCAAAAAGCGTATTTTGATTGGTTTGCGCAAAAGTTATCGCGTTTACTAACAAAGCGAAAGATTTTTGTCATTTTTTTAATGCGTAATGGTGGCGATCTGCGATTTTTTTGCGGTTCTGCGACATTGCGGCAGACAGATCGGACCCTTGACTGACATTTTTGACACTTTTGGGGTTACCAGTGACATTTCTACAGTAATCAGTGCTATACATATGCACTGTTACTGTAAAATTACACTGGCAGCGAAGGGGTTAACTTTTTTTGAGAGGGAGGGGTTATGTGTGTCCCTAGGGGCGTGATTCTAACTGTGATTGACTGTGGCTTGAGGTGTAGGAACAGTGATCAACGGTCCTACATAGTAGAACCGTATGATCACTGTTTCTACACAGGGCAGAATGACAGGCGGCTTGTTTACATCAGCCGCCTGCCTTTCTTTCTCTGCACCGACGATCGCCGAGTGACCGGCGGACATCGGGTCTGCCGGTCACACGCGCGGGGGGGGGTCCGTGACCGTGCGGGAGCGCGCCTCCGGGGGCGCGTGCTCGCTCCCTAGACCCTCACAGGCTAGCGACGTAGATTAGCATGCATGGAGTTCAATAGGGCTTTTTTTTTGTCACCTGATTAGAGCCAGAGGCTCTAATAGGCTTCAGCAAAGGGTGGACCCGGGGCGCAGAGCAGTGCGTCCCGAGCCCACCCATTGTGTGACAATAGCGAATGAAAATTTGCTATTGTCACACGGATCCTCCTCCTGGCCAATCAGCCATGCCATTGGTCGAGGAGGAGGCGGGAGGACTGAGGACTCTAGTAGACGCCGGGGGACTGAAGAGAAGCCGCCGCTACAGTTAAGTGTACCGGTCTCAGGGGGGCTTGGCACGCTGTTCACTCTGCATTGAAAGGGGGCACGCTGGCATCTCTGCATTGAAAGGGGGCACGCTGGCATCTTTGCATTGAAAGGGGGCACGCTGGCATCTCTGTATTGAAAGGGGACACGCTGGTCACTCTGCATTGAAAGGGGGCTCGATGATCTCTGCATTGAAGGGGGCACGCTGGTATCTCTGCATTGAAAGGGGGCACAATGGCATCTCTGCATTGAAAGGGGGCACGATGATCTCTGCATTTAATGGGGGCACACTGGGATCTCTGCATTGAAAGGGGGCACGTTGGTCACTCTGCATTGAAAGGAGGCACGATGATCTCTGCATTGAAGGGGGCACGCTGGTATCTCTGCATTGAAAGGGGGCACGCTGGCATCTCTGCATTGAAAGGGGCACGCTGGTCCCTGTGCATTGAAAGGGGGCACGCTGGTCCCTGTGCATTGAAAGGGGGCACTCTGGTCTCTGTGCTTTGAAAGGGGGCACGCTATGCCTTAATTACTTAAGGCCTCTTTCACACTTTTGTGACCTCAAAGTCACGCAATTTTTTACAGTGTATTTTGCTGCAAAGCAATGCCTATTACAATGCCCCCCCCCCCCCAAAAAAAAAAAAAAAAAAAATTTGAGCACCAGCCGCCACTGGTATGTAGTTCTCTCAGAGCGCATGTGCCAGTGACGTCACCGGCTGCATCTAAAGTAAATATCTCCTAAACAGTGCAGGTTTAGGAGATATTTAGTGTACCTATGGGTAAGCCTTTTATAGGCTTATGCATAGGTAAACATCATACATTGGAGTTTACTTCCACTTTAAAGCACAAAATGTTTTATAGGAAAATGAGACTTGCCAAGTCAAACAGGCTTAAAACTCCATGTACTCCATGCCAAATACAGCTGGTTTGGTGACTCGCATTATTCAAATTTTTTTGTGGGGAACTGCGCACTTGTATCTTGTTGCTGCATATCTGCTTTGCATGTTATTCGTTACTTTAGGGACTAGGTAATATGGGTTAAGTCCCAGTTCACATATATGCAATGACAGACATCGCATATGATTCGGAGCGCACAGCTCTGCAAATCACATGCGATGTCCGTGCGATGCAAATTCAGCCATGCAGATTGTATGGCTGAATTTGCATCGCATTCGGAAACAACTCGCACAGGACCCTTTTTTTGGGTGCGCACCAGAATCGGATGGCATGGGTGTTCACACCTATGCAATTCGATTCATATCCGAACTGACAGTTCCCACTGCGATATGCAAACTGATCTGGGAGTGTGGTTAACTCTGTATTGACACCCCCAGCGATTCGCATATGGCAGTGTGAACTGCCTGCGAGTTGAATGCGATGCGGGAACTAGCAGTGGATTTGCAGGGTTCCCGCATCACATATGTGTGAACCGGGACTTAATGTCCTATCTATAGATTTTTTTTTGCTTACTTTATCATTACAGATATTTTTATCAAGATTCCCAAAACAACTTTAATTTCTCATTCTCAATTTCAATTTTCAAAATTAATTTTTACAAAAAAAGTGGCTGCTGTTAGGTAATGTAGTAAACATTATATGCTTAAAACATTGAACAAAAACAGCTTGGAATAAATGTTGATTAAATTAAAAGAAGGTGTTTTGCTGTCACAAGCTTTTGCCTGAAAAGCATTATTTTTTTTTTTTTTTTTTTACACCACAGTCATACCTAAAATCCTATAGTTGATTTTCTTTAGAAAGCAGCCAAAGCATAGTAGAAAAGCATATCCCCTGTCAGAGGGCTGTACAGAAGGACTGTTGCTCCCTGTGTGGAAGCAGTGGGCTCTCTGCAGAGGTCTGACCTGCCCTCTGTTGAATCAGACCTATAACTGACCTATAGCTCTGCAGTGAGAAAGTTTATGGCCCCTGCTGAATGCTAGTTACTTCATCAACATTCTGGCTGTTGCATTTTCTGTTCTCTCAACATAAACATATAATATTCATTATATATTACTGAATTGCCTCTTATTTTCTAGTCTTTTTTTTGTGCTGATATAATTCAGATCTAACACACACTTCAGATATCTACTACTTTCTCCCTATTGGTTTGATAAATAAACTTTAACCACTTCAGCTCCACAAGATTTTACCCTCTTCATGACAAGGGCATTTTTTGCTATTCAGCCAATTTACCTGCCAATTGCACAGTCATGCAATGCTGTACTCAAACAAAATGTATATAATTTTTTCCTACAAATAGAGCTTTATTTTGGTGGTACTTGATCCCCTCTGAGTTTTTTATATAAACGGAAAAAAAAAATGAATATTTTAAAAACAAACAATATATTTTACTTTCTGATGTAAAACATATTAAAAAAAAAATAAAAAAAGTCTAATTATTTCATAAAGTTAGGCCGAAATGTATTCTGCTACACGTCTTAAAAAAAAAAAAAAAAAAAAAAAACAATAAGTGTATATTGTTTGGTTTGTGTGAAAGTTATAGTGTCTCCAAACGATGATATACAAACTAAAATTTGTGTTTATTTTTTTTATACTAGTAATGATGGTGATCAGTGATTTATAATGGGACTGCGATAATGTGGCGGACAATCTGGCATTAACTGACGCTGGGGAGGAACTGACACTGATATCACTAGTGACACTAATACAGTGATCAGTGCTAATAATATACACTGTCACTGTATTAATGTCACTTTCTGGGAAAGGGTTAACATTTAGGGGCAATCAAGGGGTAACTGTGTGCCTAACAATGTTTAGTGTGTGTACTATTTTACTAAGCGATGTGTTGTTTTTTACTTCTTGCTTTGCAAGGCACATCACTGCTGTCTGTAGAGAGCCCTATGTTGTTTACCAACACAGGGCTCTCTTTTGTCATTAGCTTAGCCAATCAGCAGGTTCCAGCCATATATCATTGGCTGGGACCCACTTATCGGTTTGTGCTGTAGTGAATGACAGCACAGCCAGGGCGGTGGGCGTGAGTACACCCCCTATCAGGAAATGCATATCACATATACACTATATTAACAAAAGTATTTGGGCGCTTGCTTTTATACGCAGATGCACTTTAATGGCATCCCAGTCTTAGTCCATAAGGTTCAATATTGAGTTGGCTCACCCTTTGCAGCTATAACAGCTTCCCTCTGGGAAGGCGTACATGGTTTAGAATTGCGTCTATGGGAATGTTTGACCATTTTTCCAGAAGAGCATTTGTGAGGGCAGACACTGAAGTTGGATGAGAAGGCCTGGCTCGCAATCTCTGCTCTAATTCATTGCAAAGGTGTTTTATTGGGTTGAGGTCAGGACTCTGTGCAGGCCAGTCAAGTTCCTCCACCCCAAATTTGCTCATCCATGTCTTTATGGACCTTGCTTTGTGCACTAGTCCAAACCATTTGGTGGAGGGGGGATTATGGTGTGGGGTTGTTTTTAAGGGGTTGGGCTTGGCCCCTTAGTTCCAGTGAAGGGAACTATTAAGGCGTCAGCATACCAAGACATTTTGGACAATTTAATGCTCCCAACTTTGTGGGAACGGTTTGGGGATGGCCCCTTCCTTTTGCAACATGACTGCGCACCAGTGCACAAAGACATGAGTGAGAGAGTTTGGGATGGAGGAACTTGACTGGCCTGCACAGAGTCCTGACCTCAACCCGGTAGGACACCTTTGGAATGAATCAGAACAGACACTGCGAGCCAGGCCTTTTTTTCCACATTAGTGCCTGATCTCACAAATGCGCTTCTAGAATAGGCAAACATTCCCAGCTGTTATATCTGCAAAGGGTGGGCCAACTTAATATTGAACACTACAGACTTAAGACTGGGATGCCATTAAAGTTCATGTGTGTGAAAAAGGAAGGCGTCACAATACTTTTTGTAATATAGTGTATTTACATAATTACACAGCCGAGCCTCCCTGTAGCAGTAGAGCTACAGGAGGCGGTAGGGAAGAAATCTTGTAAAACTTATAACATGTGCTCTCTGCCTGTGCTGCATTCCAATCAGTTATATTGTACCCAGGTCTCTCTGTGAACTACAGAAAGCCTTCCTTTATAATATAGAGAAGATGATAAGTTATGGTCTTAATAAACTTCCTGTTATACTGTGACAGCGCTGCTCCTCCATAGAAACAATATGGTGAGTGTCACTCTAGGACAGGAAGTAGGTTACTGGCAGGATCACCAGGCAAAAATTAAGGAAAAATTAAAATGAATGCAGCCACATGTCAAATCGCATGTCAAATCTAAGCCAATTGTCGGCAAATTCGGGGGGCCGATTTCCATAGACATCTGTGCAGGAACCCGCACAGATGTCTGCAAAATCGCCCCTGAAGTCGGACTGAAATGCCGGCCTGAAATTGTGTCAGCTGAACTCGCACAATTTTAAAACATCCTCAGGGTGAACTTAGGCTTAAGCAGGAAAATTAGGGTGTTATTAACAAGTGTAATATGCAGTAAAAGCACTTTAAAATAAGCCCTAATTTTCTCATTAGCTATGGGCATTGTGAATAAACAAATCTTCAAAATTCACCTTCTGCTCCTTTGCGGAATTTTTTAGAGACTATAATCTCCCTACCACTGCTTATTTTCGATATCTCCAACTACGACATACTGCTGCAGCACAGTTCGGTCTCCATGACATCCCTATCCAAGTCTCCCCCTTAGAACAACTGTTAACTGAGTCACCCCTCTCAAACTAATATCTACATATTATACGTCTCTGTTACATTCCTCAACTGACAGACTTAATCGCACAGAACTTAAATGGCGCTCAGATATACCAGATCTAACAGAGGAAATTTGGCAGGAAATCCTCCTGATTAAGGTCCCTGCAGTTATTTCAGTTAGCTATAAGGTTATATAGACTAAATTTTTATATGGATCTTACTATACCCTAAGTGTGTTCTAGATGTTCCTTAGCAGAGGGCACATTCTATCATATGATGTGGGAATGTCAGCCAGTAAGAGCCTTTTGGTCGGAATTCGCTGCTTTCATTAGCTCTGTTACCCAAGTACCCAATATCTGTAACCCTTTAAGATGTCTCTTTGGATATATTGACGATGAATCTCTTTCTAAAAACACACAACTCCTTATACGTTTAGTTATGTTTTATGCTAAAAAATCCATTATTATGCAATGGAAATCTACAGCCCCCCCCCACTATAACCTTCTGGCTTACTCTTATTAATCAAGCTCTTCCATTATACAAATTAACGTACAAGGCTAGAGGCTGCCCCCGTAAATTCCATAAATTCCATAAAATTTGGAATTCATGGGTGAGCTCGGACTGCACTAGATAAAACTCCAGAGCACGCTGGAGAAGGTTTTCATCAAGGATGTCTCTGTAAATTGCTGCATTCATCTTTCCCTCGATCCTGACTAGTCTCCTAGTTCCTGCCGCTGAAAAACATCCCAATAGCATGATGCTGCCCCCACCATGTTTCACTGTAGGGATCTATTGGCCAGGTGATGAGCAGTGCCTGGTTTCCACCAGACACGACGCTTGCCATTTAGGCCAAATAGTTCAATCTTTGTTTCATCAGACCAGGGAATTTTGTTTCTCATGGTTTGAGAGCCCTTCAGGTTCCTTTTGGCAAACTCCAGGTGGGCTGTCATGGGCCTTTTACTGAGGAGTGGCTTCTGTCTGGCAACTCTACTATACAGGCCTGATTGGTGGAGTGCTGCAAAGATGGTTGTTCTTCTGTAAGGTTCTCCTCTTTCCACAGAGAAACGCTTGCGCTCTGTCAGAGTGACCATCAGATTCTTGGTCACAAAAATGCGGAAAACGTGAAGCACTGTGAATAGTGTCCAGATGCACTGTAAATGTTTAGTACTTTCTTACTGACCAATTTACATTGAATAGACATAAAGTATAATACACACTGTGATATTTGAGTGTTGTTTGCTCTATTTCCCTTTGTTTATGTTATTTTGTACATTTTACTTTATGCGCAATAAAGTTACCCTTTAAAAAAAATCTTCAAAATTCACAAATGAGGCATTGAAATATCAACTTCTTCCTGTGAAAGCAGAAGCTTCTGGCCTTCTAGGGTAGGGCAATGGGTGTCTATGCCTTTCTAGCCTTCACTTGTCTGATAGTCTCATTGTGTGTACCAGGTTTTAGTGACAAGGACACTACATATATGGCAAGATCAACAAGTACTTTTTGTGTCTACTCAAAATAGTCTTAACCTAAAAAGTGAAAATAAATGCAGCCAATACATCTAAGCATTGGAAAGCTGCAAAAACATTACTTTTTTCGGTTTGGGGCTTTGGCTACATTTTGATGTACATAATCTAGGCACAGGTGCACTTTAAAGGGATGTATACTGGCATTTGGTCCAGGCATCTAGACATAATTAATAATTTTTCTTTAAAGGATTAGGTGTGTGCCAGACAGACCCAAAACCTGGGGCAGTCTGTTATGCAAACACATATTCTCTACCATACTATTGCAAGCAAAGTTAATTGAAACAATGGGGCCGCATAATGATAATACGTGATAGTGAATGCTAATGGCATTTTTGAGACTGTTACAAGAAGACTCTGTCTAGCAGAGACAGGAAAACCAGTATCACAAGGGAAGATCTTTCCACTGAAGTCCCCAAATGTTATGAGAAGCTGGTGGAGGATTTTGTTATCAGGTTTGGTGAACTTCATCTAAATGTTCCCCATATATGAGTTTATATTTTCACATTTGGATCAGAGCTGAATTGAGAATGCAACTAAATAACTAAAGCTGGTTTCCAACATTTTTAGTTACTTTACTATTTATGAGAAGCTTATGCTCCCTACCTCCTTAAAATGCCTGCCACCTGGTAAAGAGCACAGTCATTTGTCTAAGATAAAGATACATTTTCCTCATAGTTCATCTGTTTTGCTTTTTATCCTGTAATTATACATAATTGTCTGGATTTATTTCCAAGAGTTCTGTGAATGACACATAGCCAACAAAATAAAGTATACAAAATATTAATATCCTCTAAGAATGCCATTTCTACCTAATTAAAACAATAAAATGACAGGCATTTTAGAGATCAAAGCCCCTTTTTGACAAAGACAAAACGCCCTTTTTGCATGGCTTACAATAGAAGGCATAACATTTATATACTTTTTGTTATTTTCCTTTATAAATGTGCTTCATTCTCCCATCGCTTAACATGCACCATCCTTTATGCAAGCCTATTTTTTCTTTTACATCTAACTGGTACAGAAGAAAAATGAGACGAAACCTGCATTTATTCTTCCTGATCAGATTTATGCTAGTAATCACTCCAGCGCCCCTCAGCCCCAGTCATTTATTTTTAATTTCCTCTCTATGAATAAAAGCACATCCTCATGCCGCTCAGGTTTTTCCCTCGCTTCCCCCTGAGCATCCTAAGCAGATAATCAGAGCGTGCAGTCATTCAACAGTAATCAATTAGCACCTACTTTGGTCTAAATTGAGAATATGCAAATTGGATCCCTCATCAGATAGCACAGTCAACATTTCACAGGAACGGGAAAACTTCTTATCATCAGCATCGTAGCAGGACTTGTGTAAATTTCTGTCAAAAACACGTTGGACTGCTTCAACAACTTTAAACATTTTTTTTTTTTATATTTGTTCTATGGGTCCCTTATCTTCACTTCTCTATTTTGGGCTTCACATCATAGATCCTGTGTTTCATTTCAGATTTGTTTAAAATTTATAATCCCACAAGACGCACAGTGATTTAGGAACTGTAGAAAGCAGCAGAAGGGATGTGACCTACCCAGCTTCTATAAATTTCTCTGCAAGACAACTGTGCATAACAAGTGCTGGACCATTTCGATTTGTGAATGCATAAATGCTATATATTTTAATAAGTCATATAGACTGCTGTGTGCTCGAATTTGGCCAGTAATCTAAAAAGGAACGGGCCTAATAAACCATAAATCAGAATGGTCTCAATGCGCTGTTTTGAAATAAAACATTGCCACTCGTGTATCCCAATTTCCTTTCTTAGGGCAATTTGACAATTAAGTATGCAGGAGTTTTAAGCAAGAGCCTATTCACGGACGACAGACTGAAACCATTAGATGGATTCAGCTGGTACAATGCCAACACTGCTGTTGATGGGTTGGAAAGTCTAGTCTACTAGATACTCCATGCAGTATTCTTATGTATAGCCTTGCCCTTTATAGATACAGTATATACTGTAAAATTATCAATTGTAAAAACAGAAAAATATATAAAATCCTGCTTTTGGTTTTATCCCCAAGCGCTTTCTCGAAAGGGATGCTCTAGGCCCTTTTCGGATAGTACCTTCCTTTAACTATTTAGGTGTGATTATTACACTCTTTCTAAGAAGCCGTTAAAGTTATTTTGGACCCCCTTCTCAAAGTGATTAAAACGAAGTTTAATATATGGGCTAAACTCCCTCTGTCGGTAGCAGGCAGAATCAACCTGATAAAGATGATTCTTTTACCGAAGTGTCTCTATGTAACATCCCATATGCTGGTCATAGTCACAAAATCATTCTTTTAAACTTTAGACGCATTATTTACCTCGTTTGTATGGGCAAATAAAAGGCGAAAGTTGAAATTCTCTATTTTGCAGTGACCAAAAACTGAAGCCGATATGGCACTACCTAATATGTATTTTTATTATCTTGCTGGGCAACTTTCCCATTTGACTGATTAGTTGGTACCTGTTTACGCTGGCTGTAGTGGAGTCACGTTTAGCTCATGTTCTCAAGATAGATCACCTATTAATAGCTTTAGAGGCACCTTTGGCTACTCTCGGTAGGGAACGTCTGCCGATTTTGACTTTAGCTCGTACAGTACGCAGGGAGGCCAAAAGAATAATTGAGTTTAGTGATACTAATTTGGAACTTCCGCTTTGGCACAATCCTATGTTCCCTCACCTGCAGGAATTTACAGATCGATCCTTCTGGAAACGTAAGGGCCTCATTACTTTAGATGATGTATACACTAATAATGTATTGTCCTAATTTTAAGAATTACAAAGAAAGTATGAGCTTTCACGCACTTTTATAGGTCTTTTATAGGTATTTACAGTTTAGACATGCTTTGCACAATCAGTTTGGTTCTAGGAGGTCTGATCTCCGATGTATATTCCCATTTGCTGAATGCTATGCTTAATAAAACTCCATTGGCGAAACTTTCAAAATGGCAACAATTTATTTCTGAACACTCAGATGAGGATTGGGAGGAAGCATGCTCATCTCACTTACATGTATCCCTGGTTGTTAACAATAAACTTATACATATTTATATGTTACATCAATCCTACTTAACCCTGGTCAGGTTTCACTCAATGAACCAAATACCTACTCCGAACTGTACTAGATGTGATGGCGCGCGAGCTGGTTTTGCGCATGTCATCTGGCTAGGTCCTGTTTTTATTGGCAACAGGTGGTTATTATTCTGTCCACTATACTATCTGCCCCTGTGCCATGTGCCCCAAAAGTATGCTTATTGGGTATCCTGGATGAGAAACAATGGCCGAGATATGTCAGAATTATGTTAAGGGAAACACTATTTTTAGCTTGAAAAGCTATAGCACTCAAATTGATTCAATCTTCTCCCCCTTCTTTGCGCAAACGGGTGCAACTGCTTAACCAAATATTACCATACAAAAAGCTTATCTTTGAACATAGGGATTGCCCCAAGAAATACAATAAAGTGTGGGATGCCTGGTGTTCCTCCTCCCTTACAATAACCAGTACTTAAAGGACTTGTAAAGACAAAAGGTTTTTTATCTTAATGAATTCTGTGGCTCGGTTGCCCCCATAGCAAGACAAAAGGTTTTTTATCTTAATGAATTCTGTGGCTCGGTTGCCCCCATAGCAAGCCACTTGCTGTGGGGGCACTCAACTGAAGAGAGGAGCCAGGAGCAGCAAAAAGGGACCCAAGAAGAGGAGGATTCGGGCTGCCCTGGGCAAAACCAACTGCATAGAGGAAGTATAACATTTTTGTTTTTTGTTTTTGTTTTTTTAAAACAAGACTTTGCATTTACTTTAAGTATCATCTTCTTTACTATTGGGTCTTAAACCTGGGAATTTGCAGTCTTGATTTCATGCTTGTAGTTCACTACCTACTTGTTTGAATTTAGAGATATTTTAGGAAGGTAATTATCACTGACCTTAATTGTGATCGTCATGCTATATTATGTATATACACTTATTTTCTTGCTTTCGTGTCTGTAAACTGAAATTTGTATTTCAGTCTGCTCATGTTGAGTATTATGTTTATTGTACATTTGTTTTGTATCTTTCTGCAAAAAAAAAAACAAAAAAAAAAAAAGCAGGGAAAACTTTCCAGAGCCCATTCACACTGCCGCGACTTGTCAGGCAACTTGTCAGCCTGACAAGTCGCGGTCAGTCACGGTCCATTGAGTAGTACAGGACCCATTCTAATAGGAGCGACACAAGTCGCTCAGACTTAGAAAAAGGGTCCTCTACTACTTCGGGGCGACCTCGGAGCGACTTGCATAGACTTCCATTATGTGAAGTCCCTGCAAGTCGCGCCGAAGTCGTGGTGCACAGCGGTGCACGCGACTTCACAGGTCGCCCCCCGAAGTCGTGTCGCCTCAGTGTGAACCGGCTCTTAAGGATGATTATTATAAATGTTTCATTCAATATCCATATTATAAAAGCACATAATATATACATTTAAAAATGCTTGGCCAAGTAACATTAAAAACAACAACACACAGACCGGCACTCTCCTTCAAACAATTAATGCTTATTTCCCTAACCACAAAAGAACAAGTAAACCTTTCAACAGTCAGGGTGGATTATTTCCCATGTGGATCCTAAAAATAGCAGCACATACTACTATGCAATGCACTCCAATATGTTGAAAATGATGACGGACAGTATGATATATACAAAAAGAGGATTGCCAAAGCGGGACTTTATATGAGGTGGACCCAATAGTCATGAGACTCAATGTTGAAATATATCTGGTTTATTGTGTAGAACCAATATACAAAGTAATACAACATGAATGTTTGACATACACAAAACAGAACATAGTCATAAAGATATTAAAATGTCTCGTAACAGTAACAATATGCACATCAATACATATATCTTGGTAACTCGACGCACGTTTCGTGGGTCACATTGCCCACTCTTCAGGAGTGTAAGTGTGCAGGCTGGTCTGGAAAGAAATTATGGATGAATGGATGCCTGTGTTTATCGCAGGTGTCCATATATGGCTTCACATGCTGTATGGCAGGCAATTGTCTGCAATCAAAACACCTGAGACATGACGTTGGGGGCGGGACCTATGATGCTTTGCAAGACATTTAAGGTGAGGATGAGTGATCACAGACAGTCCAATCTTTCAACACAGGGTGGATACCAAACAACAGCATTCATTTCTTTATGGTAAGCACACAGCCACTTTGTTTCACAGCATTTTCTATTCACTTTCCACTTCTTTTTCTTCTCTTTCCTCCGCTTCTCTTTTCCTTCTCATGTCTTTATTGCATCACTTCACATGTGCACGTTATGGTGATTTATTTTTATTGGTTTTACTCAGTTTTATTACCAATCTTTTCATCCTTATTCACTTGGGTTACTTTTATCTACCTGGGCACCTGTCTTCACCCTTTGGTTATTTCTTTTCATTCCCTGGTCTATACTCCAGTCTCTGATGCATTCAATATATATGACCATTATCATTTGTTCGCTGCTATCCTACAGGAAGCAACTGTTTACTTATCCACATGTATACTTTTCCATTTAGAGACTGGCCAGGTGTTTGATACATTTACAACACATTTTCATCACTCTCCTTGAGTCGATTGCAATGCCTCTGGATCCTGCCCCCTCAGCTCCCATGTTGGACTATTTGGCCGCCACTGTATGGAAGCACTGGTTTTAAGCACAATGACGAGGTTATATTTGTGAGTATGTTGTCTCCCCACATGGGTTCTATTTTTTGAGTATTCATATTCCAATAGCCACCAACCCTGCATGTTTATAACAATAAAAATTTCTTTCCAGACCTGCCTGCACACTTACACTCCTGACGAGTGGGCAATGTGACCCACGAAACGTGCGTCGAGTTACCAAGATATATGTATTGATGTGCATATTGTTACTGTTACGAGACATTTTAATATCTTTATGACTATGTTCTGTTTTGTGTATGTCAAACATTCATGTTGTATTACTTTGTATATTGGTTCTACACAATAAACCAGATATATTTCAACATTGAGTGTCATGACTATTGGGTCCACCTCATATAAAGTCCCGCTGGGCAATTCTCTTTTTGTATGCTTTTAATTGGGATGGAGGTGTACCCCAATGTGAAATGGCATTGCAGGTCCAATATAAATTTTTTCCTGACAGTATGATATATACCAGTCCCATGTAATCCACGCCAGTGACAAAAATTGACTACCATATGCAGTACCGGTCACTTTATTAGGAACACCTTGATAGTACCGGGTTGGGCCCCCTTTTGCCTTGGGATCTGCCTTAATTCTTTGTGGCATTGATTCAACAAGGTGTTGAAAACATTACTCAGAGATTTTGGTCCATATTGACATGATAGCACCCCACAGTTCCTGCAGATTTCACAGCTGCACATCCATGATGCGAATCTCCCGTTCCACCACATCTCAAATCTTCTATTGTTAAATTTTGGTGAGCCTGTGCGAATTGTAGCCTCAGTTTCCTGTTCTTAGCTTATAGGGGCAATAATTGGATTTTTGTCTTATTGTAAAATCCTTTTCTCTTAAGTTTGAAGGACTAAGTCTCTGATCTTCATATCAGTAGGGTTATACTGCCCCCTACAGGAGTAGGACACTAGGCAGAAAAAAGTTCTGGCTATGCCTATGTGTAGTCCCAGGGGGTTTACCCTCTCTCCCTGCTATAAGATGTCAGTTTGTTATCAAAGCAGTGTCAGAGAAAATAATACCAACCCAGAGGGGCGGGTACTGCGTCCGTCAATGAACTTAAGAGAAAAGGTTTTTTACGGTAAGACAAAAATCCAATTTTCTCTATCGTTCATTGACGGACGCAGTCTCTGATCTTCATATCAGTAGGGGCGTCCCAAAGCAGTGCCATAAAATGAGGGGTGGGAACAGCAGAAAAATAAGTCCCCAAGGCTAAACCATAGCCAACCAGGCAACATAGGACTCATCAGAACAACAAGATGAGACCCACCTGAAAAAAACACCCTCAAGGGAGACTAAAAAACCCCCTAAACAGCAGCCTGCAAAATTTTGAGGCCAAAAGAGGTATCTGCAGATGCCAGCACATCCACCTTTTAAAACTTTGTGAAAGTGTGAACAGACGACCAAACCTGCAAACCTGAAGCACAGATGCCTGATGGCGAAAAGCCCAGGAAGCACTAAGCGCCCGAGTAGAATGCACCTTAACAGGGAAAGGTGGAACCTGACCCCTTATTGAATAAGCCTGCACCACTGTCTGTCTGATCCATCTAGAAATAGTCGCAGCAGATGCAGGCAGCCCTTTCTTTGGGCCATCCGTGAGCACAAAGAGTGAATCTGACTTTCGAAATGACTCAGTAGCCGCCAAGTACACCCTGATTGCCTGGACCACATCCAAGGTATGTAATGCAATTTCCCTAGGATGCTTTGGCCTAGGACACAAAGAGGGAAACACGATGCCCTCATTCAAGTGAAAGCTGGAAACCACCTTCGGAAGGAAGGACTGATCCGGACGAAGTACCACCCTGTGAACCACCAGATAGGGAGAACGACAGGACAACACCACCAATTCCGACACCCTGTGCGCAGAAGTAATAGCCATCAAAAAGGCCCCCTTCTGGGACAAAGAAAGCAGGGGAATCTCCTGAATACTTTTAAAAGGAGGTTTCTGGAGAACCGACAGCACCAAATTAAGGTCCCAAGGTGGCAACGGAGGTCGCACCCGAGGTGCCAAGTGTTGCACCCCCTGGATAAAGTTACGTACCAGGGAATGGGAGGCTAATGGCCTTTGGAAGAAAATTGCCGTGGGCAAGACCTGACCCTTGATAGTACTCAAGGCCAATTTCTGATCAACTCCCCGTTGCAGGAAGACCAAGATCCTAGCCACCGAGTAAGAGCCAGGGAGAACCCCAAGGGACTCACACCACGCAATAATTTGGAAAAACTGGAGATCAAACGCATGTATGCCGATAAGAGGTTTGATGCTGGGTTAAAATCTCTGCAGTCCAGAGATGATCTGGTGGTTAGACCAGCAGATAAGGGACGGGGGATTGTGGTCTTGGATAAGACAGCTTATCTGACAGAGATGTCTAAAATCCTGTCGGATCGGGACACTTATTCACTTCTAAGATCCAATCCCACCCGTAAATATAAGAAAGAGCTTACGACACTAGTAGAGAAGGCTTTTGAGGACAATATCCTCAATAAAAAAGAGAAACTGTTTTTGATCCCTATGGCTCCAAGGGTACCCGTCATGTACTACCTCCCTAAGGTCCACAAGAATCCGGTTAACCCGCCGGGCCGCCCCATCATCAGCAGGATAGATTCTGTGACCTCGAGGGTCGGTAAGTACATTGACGGGTACCTACAGCCATTGGTGGTTTCCACCCCCACGTTTCTGAGGGACTCGACACAGGTGATCTGGCTCTTGGATGGGATACAGTGGAGGGAGGGCTATCTGCTGGCCACCGCAGATGTTGCCTCCCTCTACACTATCATTTCCCACGAGCACGGACACCAGGCAGTTTCTTCCTTCCTACAGAGGGACTCACTGCTCATCCCAGCACAAAGGGAATTGGTCCTAAATCTCCTCTCCTTTGCCATGACCCACAACTACTTCTGGTTTGGGGGTACTTATTACCTCCAGACCAGGGGAGTTGCCATGGGTGCCAAGTTCGCCCCTAGCATGGCGAACTTGTTCATGGCAAAGTGGGAGGAGGATTTCATCTTTAGGGACCAACGTAATGAGCTAGTGATGTGGAAAAGGTACATCGACGATGTGCTTCTCATTTGGAATGGCACCGTCGAGTCCCTTTCCCAGTTTTTTGAGGATTTGAACACTAATATCTTTGGGATACGCCTACAACATGAGGCGAGTTCATCCAATATTCATTTCCTCGACCTCAATATTACAGTTAAAGGTAGCGAATTGGTGACTACAACTTTTTTTAAAGCCACGGATCGTAATGGCTACATTGGGACCGACAGTTACCATCACCCCTCGTGGCTTAAGTCGGTGCCCAAAAGCCAGTTTACAAGGATCCGTAGGAATTGCACCCTAATCGAAGACTACTTCCAGCAAGCACGAGTCCTTAAAGGGAGGTTCCTAGATAAAGGGTACTCTAACTCTGAACTGGATTTAGCGATTCAAGAAGTGGCTGGCCTAGATAGAACAAGCATGCTAGCAGGTTCTAGGGCTAACAGGGAGCCTAATGCAGCATTCACCACCGCTTTTGTGACCCCATACACTCACCAATTTCGGGATATCAGGAAAATCTTCAACCGACATTGGAATGTATTGAAAAATGATAGAGTGTTGGCTCCTGTTGTTGGAGAAAGGCCCACAGTGGTGTTTAAGGGCGCTCCGCCCTTGAGACTTAGGGTGGCACCAAATATTGTGGACCCTCCTGCTAGGACCACTCACCTCTTTCCTGAAATAAAAGGGTTCTTCCCCTGCAGGCGATGTGTGGTTTGCAAAACTAATGCCATAAAGGAACAAAAGGTTCTATCATTTCGGTCCAAAGCAACACAGAAAAGTTACCCTATTGACACGTTCATCACATGTACAACAGAGAACGTAGTCTATATGCTGGAATGCCCGTGCGGGTACCAGTACGTGGGCAGGACCACCCGAGCCATGAAAACCAGAGTGAATGAACATCTTGGTAATATCCGTCGAGGTTTTCCGAAACATTCTGTTTCGAGACATTACCTGGAATGTCACCATAAAAAAGCTGCTGGGACCAGGATTATAGGCATTGACAAATTTACCCCACACTGGAGGGGGAGCAATGTGAGGAGGGAGATCTCACGACTTGAGACCAGGTGGATTTTTGACCTGAAGTGTTACACCCCCTTTGGTCTCAACGTGTATTGGGATGTCAACTGCTTTATCAACAACAGCTGATTGGCAGATTGACTCCCTAGATCCTCTTCCACTTGTTGTCTATTGTCTTTTTCTTTAGTGTCCCAGTACCCCCGGCATTGCACCCGCATCCAAGTACAACAACTTGAGTGCACTGCTTGGGAACTTTTTTCTGTACCCCTAGGAGTAAGATCGTTAAGGAAGTACTAACTTTCTACTGCCAATTCGCTTATCCCATTTTTCCTTCTCTTACTTTGAACAGTTTTGGAGGGTTTGCTGTCCCAGCGGATATATAGTTACCACTGGGCAATGTACTAGATTGAGTACTATAGTATCTCATATATACTATGTGACCTTCAATGTATTCAACTTCAAGTTATTGCATGCAGATGGGTTTAAAATTTATCATAAATTTTATCATCGGTTATGGTTTGTAACTTATTTAATTTGGTTTTATATATAATGCACTTGTTTTTATGTGTGTTTTTTGCATTTAACCTGGTTGCAAATTTATCTGTTTTATTATGTAATTATATATTGCATATTAGATCGTTTGGAATGTGGCTGGACCATAATTTCCAATTTGCTGGCTGGATGTTGGTTTATGTTTTGGGGGGACGGTTTGCGAGGTGATGGTTCTTTTCCGGCTGGCCTTGGGCGGTCGGATGACCTCCATCCTCCATTGCTGACTGTCTTCTCTGCCTCTTTCTTGAGCTTCCTACGCCAGGCTTCTGTAAGTTCAGCACCGCCTCACAGCGATGCTGATCGGTAAACCGGAAGTGCGTCATCACGCACGCCGCGACCGGAAGTGCGTCATCACGCACCGGAAGCGGAAGTGCGTCATCGCGCACCGGAAGCGGAAGTGCGTCATCACGCACTGGAAGTGACAACATGGCCGCATTCCAAACGATCCGGGGCACCCTATAAAAGCGTGTTGCATGTGGGGGGCTTTTGCCTTTGAAAACGCCTTTGCAGGACGAAACGCGTCAGTACGCTAGCCCCCATGCAGTCACGCTGTTCCAGCCGCGGCCAATCAATCGATTAACATGCCTGTATCAAGCAGTTACATGTGAGTTTTTTACCTTCTTTTATTAATAAAATCCGTACATACTTCACCATGTGCGCCCCCATTTGTATTATTGGAGGTCATCCCCTATGTACACCTGGAGTCCATTGAGGTCTACCGGTTCCATGGTCCTATCCGGATGTTCTGTGGCTGTTCGGAGAGGAATTGGGTTGTCTATTCGTTTCTGGTGACTGATTTCGCACGCCTGTTTGACCTTCCTTAACAGGGGGTCCAACTGTCTGGTAAGGGTACATCCTTTTTTTGTGTGATCTCAGCCAAGAAACTCCCTTTGCAATAATTTTGTTGGATCTATGGCTACATTTTCAGCATTTGAATCTTTTTCCTCTACATGGACTTATGGACATTGGTTCACCTCCTTTTCTTTAGTTAGTTATTCTATTTAGTGGCGCTGTACCATCTTTACATTGTCTTTTTGGTTTGATATACTTTGTACTAGCAGCCTTTTTAGCTCATTGTTCTTTGTGCGCAGCTTTCCTTCCATTATTATTCCACGTATGATGACAGATCTTTCTAGAAGTTACTTTTCTCGCTTTAAGCAGAGTGGGAATCACTGAAGTAGACAATCCCCTGTCCTTCAGCACCTGGCTTTCAACAGCCAAGACGTCAAAGCCAGCGACTGTAAAGCAGGATGGAATATTGGCCCTTGAGACAGTAAATCCTCCCTGAGAGGAAGTCTCCAAGGAGCGTCTGCGACTAGCCTGACCAGGTTGGCGTACCAACCTCAGCAAGGCCAGTCCGGAGCCCCAAGAATGACCGGAATCCCTTCCGCCTCGATCCTGCGAAGAAGTCTTGGCAGCAACTTGAGAGGAGGAAAGGCATACATCAAGTGATACTGACCTCACGGGGCCACCAGCGCATCTGCGCCGTCTGCCAGAGGGTCCTGGCAGCGGGCCACAAACCTCTGCACTTTTCTGTTAACCGAGACACCAATAGATCTACATCTGGAGTGCCCCAACGAAAGCACAACTGCTGGAACACCTCCGGATGGAGGGACCATTCACCTGCATCCAAGGCCATTCGATTGAGGTAATCCGCCTGCCAATTTTCCACTCCTGGAATGTGAACAGCGGAGAGAGCTGGAACAAAGTGTTCCGCCCAGGATGCCTGCCACCTTCAAGGCTGCAAGGACACTTTTGGTGCCCCCTTGGTAATGGACATAAGCCACGGCCGTGGTATTGTCTGATTGAATGCGCACTGGACAACCCTGCAGGTGCTCAGTCCAGTGGACTGGGCAAAGCCTGATTGTTCTCAGCTCCAGAACATTGATCATGGTAACGGAACCGCCGACACACACTGTACTTGTGGACTTCCAACAGTATACGGCTTCCTTGCAGTCATGAACATGTATACCAGATTTTCCCAGCCGCCCTCATACAAAGCTAGCCAACAACTTGGCTTGTACATGTTTTGCAACCTTCTCCTTTATTGAACAGTTTCACACTCAATTTATACACACATGAGCACATCCCCCTCCTGATCAAATTACTACACACAGGTCAGGGGTTGCCTGATTACATTATACTATGCAGATAAAATTGTATACAGAAACAGAATTAACTTGAACTAATTATCTGGCCATCTGGACAGAACAATATGAGGTCATTACCATTTAACAATGGGACAGGCAGACTTAACACAATCCACAGCCCAGCTCAATAGACAGACAATAGGACAAGACTGCCAATGACAGTCTGTCCGTCTACTACATTCAAACACATGGAAAACACATCTAGGTGTCACAGACTCCATGGCAACAAGCCACTGGTCTCCCAGTGCAAAGTGGGATCAAATCTCCACATTTCTCGAGAGACACCATTGACAAATATCACTCTCCCATCTGAAGCCATCCAAACCATTCTCTTAGCATCCCCCAAGTATCTGTCCCTCACTCCAAGTGATGGTGAACACCGTCACAATCATTAACCTTGACTTCTTCCAGGGACCATACTCCTTGAGCAGACAACCTGCCGAGAACCCCTCCCCACCCGGACAGACAATTGTCCAATATTTAGGGAGGAAGGATTTTCCCTTCTTGAGCATCGGGGACCAAAGCTCAGTCACCTGACTCAGCTGGATCTGATTGTCCAAGTAATTTGGATTCTTGTTCCATTTAAGAAGGATTTCCTTCTGGAGGATCCTCGTGTGGAATTGAGCGAAGGGAACCGCCTCGAAGGACGACACCATCAGTCCCAGAACTCTCATGCAGGTCCAAAGGGATAACCATTTTCTGGACAGCAACAGCTGAAACACAGTCTGGAGTTTTTGGAGTTTTTCCGGAGGAAGAAACACCCTGGCTGAGGACGAGTCCAAAGTCAGGCCCAGATAGTCCAGTCTCGTGGAAGGAACCAGTGACGACTTCTGAAGGTTCAGAATCCACCCAAACTCCTCCAGAGCTCTCATGGTGATCTCCAAATTTGTCTCCAGCACCGTGGGAGACGCCGCAGATCATCCAGGTAACCCAGGACCGATATCCCCCGCTGCCGTAACAGCGCAAGGACCGGAGCCAACACCTTTGTGAAGACCCAAGGAGCAGAGGCGAGACCAAAGGGTAACACCACAAACTGACAGTGATCCTCTCCCACTGCAAAACAGAGAAACAGTTGCTGTCCTGCCCAGATTGGGATGAGAAGGTAGGCATCGTTGATGTCTATGGAGGCCAGGAAATCACCATGATGTAGGGAAGCCACCATGTGAACAAATTCCATCTTGAACTCGCACAGAGCAATTCAGTGCTTTCAGGTCCAGGATTGTATGCACCTTGCCTTCCTTCTTGGGGACTGTGAACAGGTTTGAAAAAAAGCCCTGAAAACGTTACGCACACAGAACCGGAACTATTACTCCCTGCTGTACCAGGCCTTGTATTTCAAATAAAGGATAAGTCCACCCTAAAACTAAAATCCCTGCATCTATAGACCCCCACGAACACTAACCTATCTAGCCCTGTAAAGAAGAAATCAGTATACATACCTTTTTTGAAGCCAATCTGACCCAGCCTCCAGCAGCGGAAGCTTTGCAGAGGACACGGCCAACAACGGCTGTGAAATGAATGGGAAGTGATGACACCCATAGACTTACTTTGGCGCTTCCATTGTCGGCTATGTCCTCTGCATCCGCCTAGATAGTGAAGCCGCAGCTGACAGCTCATGGTGGGATTGGGTCGGATCGGCTTAAAAAAAGATAAGTATACTGATTTCTACTTTACAGGGCTAGATAGATTAGTGTTAGATTTTGGCGGTCTATAGCTGCAGGGATTTTAGTGTTAGGGTGGACTTATCCTTTAACATCTTCTGCATTAGATGGTGAAAAACCTGATTTTTCATGCGTTGCTCAGTCAATCAGGAGCTCAATTTTTCTTTTATCCCCTGAAGCGTTTTGGTTTATGGAATTCACCTATTATTTTCAAAGCTGGTTTTCCCCTTTCTCCTATTGATTATAAAGAGTATTCACCCATCACAATTACATAATTCAGTTGCACACTCCATAATAAAGAAATTCAAATGTAGCACCCTACAAGGTAGGTGCTATTTAAAAGCATAATGGGCCTTGGCTGCCTAACAGCAGGGCCATGATTTTTAGCTGGGCTGTCATGTCTCCCAGGTGTGACTGCTGAGAGGGGAGTCTCCCCACTGGCTCCATGAGAGGATTCTCACACTTGGGTTTTCAACTTAAATGTGTTGGAAGTGTTACCGGTAATGATGGCAGAACCATATCAAGCCCAATGCCGGGAAATATTGCTACACAAATAACAAATCAAGATTTACTCATCGACAGCTGCATTGCACATAGGGTCAAGTCTCTTTTCTATATAGGTCAAATTGGCAAAATCTTGGTAAACCTTATGGATGAATACTTTTTGGAACTGATGCGCTCATTCCATAAAACTAAGACAGATAATTGTTCAGCAAACAAACACTCCCAGAGTAAACTGCAGAAAGAATCCTATAAAAATAGAGTGAACATGGCACTCTTTCTTCAATGGCAATCTTCAATCTTTTTTTTTTTTTAAATCAGAAAAGTTTTTATTGAACATAGAAAAAAAAGCAAACACACTTTCCAATGTACAGACATGACATTAGCCTACATCAAACAATGAAAAATACAGTCATCCCAGTGTCCCCATCATCTGGCAAAACAGTCTGAACCCTATATCACAGGTCCTACATCCCACATCCACCCTCCAACAGTGCTGATAAAGATGTGCATTGACCAGACAGTAAAAACAGTGAATGGCCTACCCCTCCCGAAGCTGCTGCAGTAGTCTAGACATTACAAGTTCCCCGGGACATATCTATGTTGATAGATATACCTTTCCATAATTAAAGTGTTTCCCATATAAGAAATCCAAGAGGCCACTGAGGGTGGCGTGGAGGATTTCCAACCCAGGAGGAGGAGCTTACGAGCTTGAAACAGAGCCCTAGAGAATGGCACACGAGTCAGTTCTTCCAGGACAACATCCTCCAGAGCTCCCAGTATACAGTAAATTGGATCAAGCGGAACAGTAGTCTGGAGCACCCTCATGTAACACAAAGTAATAAAAGCAGTAACAATATATATATATATATATATATATATATATATATATATATATATAAATGTCCAAAAAATTGTGGAATTAAAAAATCTCTAAGAAAGTATCCAAATATATAATCGGTAAAAGTGATAAAGTGCTCCAGTGCAGATCAAACACACGTGCTTCAAGTGGTGGTGACCCCTCCAGGACCCCTATTAACCAGAACATGTGGACCCTGTGAGGGTCTAATGAGCTTGTGGACACTTAAATGTAAAAGACACCAGGGCTTCTCCTCAGGAATCAGGGGCTGGATGGACCTTCCCAACCATGAGTAATCCTCCTTGCTGCAGTGCTTCAATCTTGCTTCTTTTCACACCAAAAATATGTAGGAGAAAACAAATTGGCCTAAAATGATAAAAAAATTTGATTTTTACATTTTTTTTGGGGGGGGGGGGAATTTCATATAAAAAAAATGTGAAAAATATTATTTTTTCAAAATTGTCGCTCTTTTTTTGTTTATAGCGCAAAAAGTAAAAAATCGCACAGGTGATCAAATACCACCAAAAGAAAGCTCTGTTTGTGGGAAAAAAAGGACGTAAATTTTGTTTGGGTACAGCGTCGCACGACCGCGCAATTGTCCGTTAAAGTCATGCAGTGCCGAATCGCAAAAAGTGGCCCAGACGTAAGACAGCAAAATCCTCCGGTGGTAAAGTGGTTAAATTAGGTAGCATGTGATAATTAAGATGTGGTTAAATCAGAACTGTTGTATTGAAAGCAGAGCAAAGAAAACTGCAGTAACAGTTGGGATGGTAGGGTAGACAGAAAGCCCTTTTCTGTATGTAACTATCACCAGTGGTTCAATGTCAGCACACAGTGGACCAGCAGACACGGTAAATCAATCAGTTTGCCCCTGCAAATCTCAGCTTTACGAGGAAGGGTCAAACACCAGGACAAGGCAGTCACGCATCTTTAATGAACAGAGGCGAGTACAAAACACAAGATTCAATTAGCCGCAATGTAATTTGTGATGCTGGGAATCAATCAAACACTTAACTTCCTTACAAAGGCTGTCACTGTACTTAAACTGATTTATTTGAATTTCTTAGACAATAAGAATCAGGTGGACATTAAAGACTTGTACAACACGGTCAGTGGTGCCCATGGTTTAAAAAATGCACAGAACATGCAGGTTTTCTTTCCATATAACCAATTATGAAGATTTTCACATGGTTTACATGCTACCAAAAAAAAAAAAAATCATTAGCCTAAAGGTGCCTAAAGACAGAAAAATGTCAACTGTGCAGGCACAATCCTCAGACAACTATGACAGCTGGCTCTGGTATAAACACAAATATTTGGATGGTTCAGGGCTGCCAACCATCCATAAATTTACAGACTGTCTGGCAGGCAGGCTGATTGAAGCTTACCATAAAGCCAGTGAAAAAAAAGTCTAAAATGTATTCATTGATTTTCTGTATTAATGGCTCACTCACACAGGCAGCAGCCCTTGTCGTCCCTCTGAAAAGAGATCCACTGTGAATCACTTTTTAGAGGGTAGATGACAGGCAGCTGGGAGACATTATGTTAGCTGCTTACTGCCTGGTTTAACCCTGAAAAGCCATCCCCATTGTGCTGCAACTGCATACATTAAACGTGTGGCAGAGGTAATGCCTGCTGAACGTGACAGGGATATAATCTGAGCTACCACTGTGAAACAAATAATTATGGCCACAACATGTGTACAGTTGCTGCATGTTCTCCTTTAGGTGGGTGGAAAAAGTGAGAATCCAAAGGCTTTAAAGTATAAGTCCAGTTTTTTTCATATGTACATTTATAGTACCTCACAAAAGTGAGTACACCACTAAGTGAAAATGTCACATAAAAAGGTATAATAAAATATTTACAAAAAAGTGAGGGGTGTACTCACTTTTGTGAGATACTGTGTATATATATATATATATATATATATATATATATACACATACATACATACATACACACATACATACATACATACACACATATATACGGTAGGAAAAATAATTATTTGATCCCCTGCTGCCCTGCAGATTTTGTACGTTTGCCCAATTACAAAGAAATGAAGGGTCTATATGTTTTATCATATGTGTATTTTTAAATGATAGAGACAGAATATCATCCAGAAAAGATACATGATACAAATGTTAAAAAATGTAGTTGCAGTTCAGTGAGCAAAATAAGTATTTGATCCCCTACCAACCAACAATAATTCTAGCTCCCACAGACTGGCTACAGTATGTGCTCATTTGGTACACAGATTAGTCCTGTCAATTTAAGAAGGTGCTCCTGATGACAACTCGTTATGTGTGTAAAAGACACCTGTCCACAGAATCTATCTTTATTCCATTCAAACCGCACCATTATGGGCAAGACCAAAGAGCTGCAAATGGACATCAGGGACAAGATTGTAGACCTGCACAAGGTTGGAATGGGCTACAAGATCATCAGCAAGAAACTTGGTGAGAAGGAGACAACTGTTGGAGTGATTATTCGCAAATGGAAGAAACACAAAATAACCATTAATCGCCCTCCGCCTGGAGTTCCATGCCAGATTTTGCCTCATGGGGTAAGGATGATCATGAGAAAAGTGAAATTCCCCTATAGTGGGACTTTTAAGGCACTTGGCATATATCACAAATGTATCTTATAAAATAATTTATCATGTTTTATGTCCTACCAAAAATCCATAAAAATGCCTCCAATCCACCTGGTAGACCCATCAAATCTGGCAGAGAAGCATTAAATGAAAATGCAAACTGGTTGATGAACATCTTAGACCACATGTAATATGTCTACCATCTTATGTTAGAGAAACAATTAATTTCCTTCAAATTATAGACAATCTATACATTCCTGTTAATGCATACTTAGTTACGATAGATGTCGAAGCGCTCTCTAGCTCTATTCCCCATGAGAAAGGGTTAGCGGCCATAAAACACATCTTACTTCAGTGAGGCGAACAGGAGTGGGCATACAATGAATTTATTCTATCCTTGTTGGACTTCATCCTCTCCCACTACCTCCAGGAGCAGGGAGATCCCACTACCTCCAGGTGCAGCGGGTTGCGATGGGGACATGTTATCTCCCATCACATGCCAACCTGTACCTGGGGGAGTGGGAACAAATGTTTCTTACTGATGGGGCTATTGATGTACACGGACCACCTTATGGCACCGGTACATCGACAATATATTTGTTAAATGGGATGGACCATCAGACCTATTAATGCAATGTGCGGAGAGGATGAATAAAAATGAATTTGGTCTTTCATTCACCATGTCATTTGACTTTAATAACGTAGCATTTTTGGATGTAGAGGGTTATACAGGGAAAGACAGTGCCCTCTGCAGTAGCCTATATAGGAAATCAACAGCTGGCAATACTATACTGAATGCCTCCTGCTTCCATCCCCAACCTTTAGTTAATTTGATTCCCTAAAGCCAATATTGTAGAATCAGACGAAATTGCTCAGATGACAGCACATATAAGATTGAAGCCAATAAACTCTGTGATAGGCTACTACAGAGGGGATATTCTTACACGCCTTACAGGCATACAGATGCGCATTATCACAGACAAGACATTATCTCTTAAACTCAACTAAATCGAAGGAGGAAGACAATTCATTTAGAATAATTTGGCATATCCTAACCATGGATCAATCCCTTGGCCATTTTATCTCAGAAACTCCACAATTCACCTTCAAAAAAGCAACCTCTATTAGAGATAGACTTGTAAAAAGCATATTTAAAGGAGAGTCCTGCAAAGATCAATGTAAATAAAGGGGTAAGTTTATGTGTGGATCTTGCAAACACTGCAAGTACAGTATCTCACAAAAGTGAGTACACCCCTCACATTTTTGTAAATATTTTATTATATCTTTTCATGTGACAACACTGAAGAAATGACACTTTGCTACAATGTAAAGTAGTGAGTGCACAGCTTGTACAACAGTGTAAATTTGCTGTCCCCTCAAAATAACTCAACACACAGCCATTAATGTCTAAACCGCTGGCAACAAAAGTGAGTACACCCCCAAGTGACAATATCCAAATTGGGCCCAAAGTGTCAATATTTTGTGTGGCCACCATTATTTTCCAGCACTGCCTTAACCCTCTTGGGCATGGAGTTCACCAGAGCTTCACAGGTTGCCACTGAAGTACTTTTCCACTCCTCCATGATGACATCTCGGAGCTGGTGGGTGGAAGAGACCTTGCACTCTTCCACCTTCTGTTTGAGGATGCCCCACAGATGCTCAAAAGGGTTTAGGTCTGGAGACATGCTTGGCCAGTCCATCACCTTTACCCTCAGCTTTTTTAGCAAGGCAGTGGTTGTCTTGGAGGTGTGTTTGGGGTCGTTATATTGGAATACTGCCCTGCGGCTCAGTCTTCGAAGGGAGGGGATCATGCTCTGCTTCAGTATGCCACAGTACATTTTGGAATTCATGGTTCCCACAATGAACTGTAGTTTCCCAGTGGTGGCAGCACTCATGCAGCTCCAGACCATGACACTCCAACCACCATGCTTGACTGTAGGCAAGACACACTTTTATTTGTACTCCTGACCTGGTTGCCGCCACACATGCTTGACACCATCTGAACCAAATAAGTTTATCTTGGTCTCATCAGACCACAGGACATGGTTCCAGTAATCCATGTCCTTAGTCTGCTTGTCTTCAGCAAACTGTTTGCGGGCTTTTTTGTGCATCATCTTTAGAAGAGGCTTCCTGGGACAACAGTCACGCAGAACAATTTGATGCAGTGTGCGGCGTATGGTTTGAGCACTGACAGGCTGACACCCCCCCCACCCCACCCCTTCAACCTCTGCAGCAATGCTGGCAGCACTCATACGTCTCATATTGTCCCAAAGACAACCTCTGGATATGATGCTGAGCAGGTGCACTCAACTTCTTTGGTCGACCATGGCAAGGCTTGTTCTGAGTGGAACCTGTCCTGTTAAACCGCAGTATGGTCTTGGCCACCCTGCTGCAGTTCAGTTTCAGGGTCTTGGCAATCTTCTTATAGCCTAGGCCATCTTTATGTAGAGCAACAATTCTTTTTTTCAGATCCTCAGAGAGTTCTTTGCCATGAGGTGCCGTGTTGAACTTCCAGTGACTAGTATGAGAGAGTGAGAGCGATAACACAAAATTTAACACACCTGCTCCCCATTCACACCTGAGACCTTGTAACACTAACCAATCACATGACACCAGGGAGGGAAAATGGCTAATTGGGCCCAATTTGGACATTTTCACTTAGGGGTGTACTCACTTTTGTTGCCAGCGGTTTAGACATTAATGGCTGTGTTAGATATATATGTTGGCGTTAATCTCCAGCAGTACCTGCGCAAATGGCAAACTTAAATGAAGTGACTAAAAATAAATGAAATGTGTGCCGTGTAAATTCTATGCAGAATTAATAAATCATAAAGTGCAACATATAGGCGTGAACCATATAAAAGAGCTGCAGCTGAATCGTATACAACGTGAAAGTGGTTTAAATACACCTATGGAGGTGTACAGAGCCGCGCTCATCTAAAGTGCACTAAGTGTAGTGTTTCAATATAATGAACCATTAAAAGGTAATAGTGCATACAGATATTAAAATTATTAGAATAAATCACTGATGTCGCTTAATAGATATAAATATAAAGTGCATTAACAATGGTCAATATAAAGTGCAACAATGTTAAGTGAAATAAATCACATATAAAGTCCCATGCACAGTGAAATAAATATAAAGTGCAGCAGCAGTAAGTGAAAGAATCACGTATAGAGTCCCATGCACCAACAAACTTCAGTGCAGTCTCTAAAAGATTCTTCCACACACAACCAGATCTTCAATCCCTTTACCACATGGACACCCAATGTGAAAAGGCTTCTCAGAAATCACCGACCCCTTAGTTATAGGGGGTCAGTGTGAGTAGAATGATATTCATCAAAAAAGCCAATATTCCAGAGTAGATTAGAGCCCTCCTGGAGGATCCACCTTGCAATCGCCAATATATTATTCAACTTCAGAATCCTTAGCCAGCTCCACGTTCCTCAGCAGTATAAAGTAAAGGAATGGCCAATATAGTGAAGTACGTACAGGCAATATTTATTTAAATAAGGTAGATACACTTACATTTAGCAGGAAAAAAACAGGCATTGGATCAAACAAATACTGGGGATATAATTTGAAGCCCCACCCGATATCCCCAGTATTTGTTTGATCCAATGCCTGTTTTTTTCTGCTAAAGGTAAGTTAAATAAATATTGCCTGTACGTACTTCACTATATTGGCCATTCCTTTACTTTATACTGCTGAGGAACGTGGGGCTGGCTAAGGATTCTGAAGTTGAATAGTATATTGGTGATTGCAAGGTGGATCCTCCAGGAGGGCTCTAATCTACTCTGGAATATTGGCTTTTTTGATGAATATCATTCTGCTCACACTGACCCCCTATAACTAAGGGGTTGGTGATTTCTGGTAAGCCTTTTCACACATTGGGTGTCCATGTGGTGAAGGGATTGAAGATCTGGTTGTGTGTGGAAGAATCTTCTGGAGACTGCACTGAAGTTTGTTGGTGCATGGGACTCTATATGTGATTCTTTCACTTACTGCTGCTGCACTTTATATTTATTTCACTTTGCATGGGACTTTATATGTGATTTATTTCATTTAACATTGTTGCACTTTATATTCACCATTGTTATTGCACTTTATATTTATATTTATATCTATTTAGCGACATCAGTGATTTATTCTAATAATTTTTATATTTATATGCACTATTACCTTTTAATGGTTCATTATATTGAAACACTACACTTAGTGCACTTTAGATGAGCGTGGCTCTGTACACCTCCATAGGTGTATTTAAACCATTAATGGCTGTGTGTTGAGTTATTTTGAGGGGACAGAAAATTAACACTGTTATACAAGCTGTACACTCACTACTTTACATTGTAGCAAAGTGATATTTCTTAAGTGTTGTCACATGAAAAGATATAATAAAATATTTACAAAAATGTGAGGGGTGTACTCACTTTTGTGAGATCCTATCAAACCTAAAAAAGGAAGGAATACACTCCATTTAATGTTACTGCACACAAACACAAATTTTTGTAAAGTGCAAAATATGAGATTGTGTTGCGTGCATAGATACCAAACATGTCAAGCCACATGTGACTATGAATTAGAAAAATACAATTCCCAAAATTGGGGAAATCTATGGGGAATCTAGTTCCTCAGTTTAAAATTAACTGCATAATAAATTCTAATGGCTCTAGAATTATTCTCCCTATCCCACGGTAAGGAGAATGTTTTGTATGTGTTGCTTATGCATGCCTTACCTGCAAGTTTTCATTTATAACTGTGTGCAGATGTTTATTCATTTGGTTTATCATACTGCATTTTAATTTTTTTAAATGTTTTCTATTTTTTCCACTAACTTTATTGTTATTGCAAGGGGCCTGACAAGCCCTCTATTTGATAGCATAGACTGTATGGAGTGATAGGTACTTTTCATGGAGGCATGAGAGGTATTTTAATCCCATAATACCTCCTCTCCTTTAAAGCTAAATACTTGATCTCCTTGTTTTCCTGAGAAGAGCTGGTGGGTTCTGACCGCTCTGAACCCAGAAGTGCTCAGAGTTGTGCACCCCCAGATTTTCCTCCATCCTCTCCCACTTACCATTCTAAGAGTGTCTGTTGCTGTCTTGGGCTCATGGAAGGAACAGCAAAGTACTGGAACCATGTGGAGGTGGGGGGGGGGGGGGTAGGGAGCACATACCAAACCAAACAAAAGTGTTGATGCAGCTATACAGCTGCTCAGATCACTTTTACCAAAAACCTGAAGCCTGCAAAATAAACCAAAACAACATCACAGCCATGAGATTGTTTTAGCCATTTAAATACAATGACATATAGGAAACATCACTGACAGCCAAAGGGTCAAAATCTCTATTTTAATACAATAACACAAATAAGGAACAGCAAGCTTGTAGAATGGTGAAAAGCACTTAAAACATAATTTGGTGTAGACATTGTATTAATAATGTAAATACACTGTGCTTTCACTTTAAGGAGCACATCAATAAGGATCTGCAGTAAATATGCACACAATTTTAAAAATGGTGTCTATGCCTGGGGTGTGCACTAATCTTTTGTTGTGTCAGACTATAAAAGAAGGGGAGCCTACTCTACTTTTTGCATGCAGTGCAATTTTACAGCACAAGACCGTTACAAGTAACGAGATTCCGTGAACTGCAGTGTTGGATACACGCCATACATATTAAACAATGCATCATTTTAAGCAGAGTCGTTTTAGGAAAGCTGCCATTCTCAACTAAAGGAAAGGGGAAAAAAAGCATCTGCCTGGAGAAACAGCACCTCAGGGAGCCATTGATCAGCAGTATTTTGAAATTACATGCCATGGAAGGAATTAGACAGCTTCACAATGAATGAACTTGAGAATGTGAATACTTTCATTACATGCAAGCCAGTCAGACTTATTTAAAAAGGAAGTGCAAAGAGCAATGATGATACGTGCTGTATAGTAACCTATACCAATCAATCAGTTGAGTTCAGAGTTCACCCTTTACCAGCTTAGATTTGCCAGTTGTTGTGGAAGTTTTATTAGGACTATTGTGGACATTTTTCAGGATGTGTTTTATTTAGCTTGTCATTATGGCTCCTGTTGTCAGTTTACTTGCAATACGCTCATTAGAGCATGTACAGGCAAGTCGGGAATTGAGGAAAGACTACTGGCAGTGAAAACCTGCCTTTAGATGTGTAGATAAGTTCGCTCTACATAGACATCTCAACCGGCGAACATTTCACGTGCAGGTCTGTTTGCCGGTAGAGGTCTATGTGTATTGCAGTGCGGAGTTCAAGGATCAATCAGCAAGGATATGACCAGCAGCGGGAGCCCCTGTATAATGTGCAGATTTGTTTGCTCAGCAGGGATATGTTTGCTCTGTGAAGTCAATATTCTTTTGATATCTATCTGCCTTTATGAAGGGATACACGCTCATTTCTTTCTACTGTGCCTGATCATCATAGTGGAAACAGCATGGCTCTTTCCCTGCAGATAGCCTCACATTTATAGGAACAGTAGTAGGCATTGTTTACTGAGCCTTGCTGAGTGGGATTCACGCTAGTAGTAGTGGCGGTAATGCATGCATGAGTTTGATCAGAGCAGCATTCACTCGTGTAGTGTTAGGCGCCAATTCCGCTACACGTGGGTTTCATTGTAAACTACGGTGTGCAGATTTCCACACACCAAAGGGGGGAAGCCGTGCACGCTGTTCTGCTCATTCACGATCGTGTACACCCCCTCTCTATTGTATATTTGAATGTATACAGGTGTGTCATTGGCTGATTCTATGTGAGTAACTTGTGCCATGTGACTGTACATTTGGAACTGATTGGATGATGTATAGCCATCACTTCCTGCTGTTATCCATCGTGTACACCCCCTCTCTATTGTATATTTGAATGTATACAGGTGTGTCATTGGCTGATTCTATGTGAGTAACTTGTGCCATGTGACTGTACATTTGGAACTGATTGGATGATGTATAGCCATCACTTCCTGCTGTTATCCCTGTGTTGTCCCATAAATAAACAGAGCTTAATGCTTTAGGCAGGACATTCTATAGAACATCCAATGCGTTAACAGCCTGTGTGTCGGCATTAATTGCGCTTGGCGTATATTAATTTCTAAAAGTGCACTTATTAGCTCAGCGGAGTTACCTGCGCATCAAGCATACATTAAGATCCAGGACACAGTCTAATGGGACTAACTGCTCAATGGTTGCTCTGGTTATGGCCTGATTTAGAATTGCTTTGCTTTAGAAAACGCAATCTGCTTTTGAATCACATTTCAGACAGCAATAGACAGATGGTGAGGAGGCATTGTATTGCTTCCTCACCACCTGCTTTACCCCCTAATACCTGGACAGCTGCATCACAACCGCATACGTTGTTCATGGTTGCGGTGTGGTTGCAACATGGCTCCATTCACTTGAATAGGCCATGCTTGGCGAGCAAGACAGTGGGTATATTTCCTGCTACAGCCCCGCCGTGTGTACACCCTCGGCTGCTGCCTCACCAGCAACACGGAGTGGTTGAGGGGAGATAAAAAGGTAGTTTTACTACCCCTAAATCGCAAGTGTTAACCACTTCAATATAGGCCACTTATACCCCCTTCCTGCCCAGACCAATTTTTAGGTTTCAGCACTTTTACACTTATAATTGTGTTGATAATTACTCAGTCATGCAACACTGTACCCAAACAAATTTTTATCATTTTTTTTTTCACACAAATAGAGCTTTATTTTGGTGGTGTTTAATCACCACTGAGTTTTTTATTTTTTGCAATATAAGTGAAAAAAGCAAAAGATTTAAAAAAAAAAAAAAAAACACTTGTTTTTAGTTTTTATTAAAAATTGTGCAAAAAAAAAAAAAAAGTAATTTGTGTTCATAAATTTGGGGCATGCTACACTGCTACATATCTTTGGTAAAAATAACCCAAAATAGTGAATATTTTAGTCTGTGTGAAGGTTATAGAGTCTACAAGCTTTGGTGCAAATCATTAAAAACTGATCACACCTGATGTTCTGATGGCCTATCTCATTTCTTGTGACATTAACAAGCCAGGACAGTACAAATATCCCCCAAATTACCCATTTTTGGAAAATAGACATCCCAGTGTATTTGGTCACAGGCATGGTGAGTTTTTTGGACTTTTTTCCCACAATTTTTGGGAGAATGAAGAAATGTATTTATTTTTTTATTTTTTTTTATTTTTACACAAAATTGTCATAATAAAAAGTTATTTCTCACACACAGCATATACATACTTATAATTACACCCCAAAACACATTCTGCTAGTCCTCCTGAGTAGGGATGAGCTTCGAGTTTGAGTCAAACGGAAGTTTGACTCGAACATTGGCTGTTCGCTCGTTCGTCGAATGACGAACAAATGGTCTTCTTCTCGTTCCCGCATTATCATGGACTCTGACCTCTGAATTCCAATAAATCACCTGCTGGCCAGGGGATTCGAACCCACAAGCCCTCACATTGCAAGCCTGTTATTCTACCACCTATGCCACCGTTAAGCCTGCTTAAGCTGAACACACTGTGTAGTTTGAGATAGGAGTTAGTTAGTTAGGCAGGGAAAGTGTGCTCAACCTAAGCATGCTTGATGGTGGCGTAGCTGGTAGAATACCAGGCCTGCTAATTGCGAGGTTGTGGGTTTGAATCCCTTGGCCAGCGGGTGATTTATAAGTGGAATTCTATAGTTAATAACACATTTCCGGCAGGGAGAGGGATTTTTGCTTTTACAGTTTGTCGAGATCAGAGTATACCACAAAGTTTAATATATATATATATATATATATATATATGCACTTCAGTTTATATCAGTTTATGTCAGTATTGCTGAAAAAAACAGCACCACAATTTAAAAAAAAAAACACGGCGTGGGGCTCCCCCTAATATCCATACCAGACCCTTTTTCCGAGCACACAGCCTGGCTGGCCAGGATGGGGGTGGGGGCAAGCGAGCACCCCCCCCCCCTCCTGAACCATACTAGGCCACATGCCCTCAACACGGGTGACCAATCATCATGGGATACAATTTTTTTATTTTTTAATAAAAGACTTTTCCAAAACTGGCTTTTGTCTATTTTTTTTGTACACTTTTTTGGTGAATGGGTAGGGGTACGATGTACCCGATATCCATTCACATGGGGGGCAGGATCTGGGGGTCCCCTTGTTAAAGGGGGCTTCCAGATTTCGATAAGCCTCCCCCCCACAGACCCCCACAACCAAAGCCCACGGTTGTCGGGAAGAGACCCCTGTCCCCACCCCCCCCCATGTTGAGGGCATGTGGGCTGGTATGGTTCAGGAGGGGAGGCACTCGCTCGCCCCCACCCCCATCCTGGCCAGCCAGGCTGTGTGCTCAGATAAGGGTCTGGTATGGATTTTAGGGGGAACCCCACGCCGTTTTTTTTTTTTATTTTGGCGCAGGTTTCCGGTTAAACCCATACCAGAGCCCAGGGGTCTGGTATGGATTTTGGGGGGCACCCAATGCCGTTTATTTTTTTCATTCTTTTTATCTTTATTGCCGGGAGCCGACAATACATTACAGCTGCGAGCAAGTTTAAATGACATTTTTCTTTTAGAAATGTCAGTATTGCTGCAGCAGGCTAGAAACATCGCACAAATGCGCCACTTTACAGGCACATTAAGGGGGCCCCCCAGGCATGATATTTAAAGTAATTTTTCATTTTAATTGTTTCACTTTAAGCATTATTAAAATCACTGCTCCTGTAAAAAGTATTGTTTTAAATAAAAATGTATGCATTGATTCATGTCCCCCAGGGCACTACCCAGGTCCCCGTACACTTTATTGGGCCAATAACTTGCATTTCAGCCTTTAAAATTAGGACTTTTGATTTTTAATGTTGGTGTCCCATAGACTTTAATGGAGTTTGCATGTTCCCAAGAACATTTCCCCTGTTCGAGATGTTCTGGTGCGAGCCAAACAGGGGGGTGTTCGGCTCATCACTACTCCTGAGTATTGCAATACCACATGTGTGAGACTTTTACATAATCTGGCCACATACAGAGGCCCAACATGCAGGGAGCAACATCAGGTGTTCTAGGAGCATAAATTACATTATCTAATTTCCTGATGACCTATCACATCTTTGAAGGCCCTGGAGCACCAGGACAATGGAAATGCCCACAAAATTATCTCATTTTGGAAAGCAAAAACCCCAATGTATATTCTATGAGGCATGGGCTGTAGACTGGTACCCGGGTATTCTGATGGTCTGCAGATAGGTACTCAGATACACTGGGCTGGAGACCAGTACTAAGGTACTCTGATGGGCTGGAAACAGGTACTCGGGTACTCTGGGCTGGAAACAGGTACTCTGATGGGCTGCAGATAGGTACTCAGGTAATCTCGGCTGGAGTTGGGTATTCAGGTACTCTGGGCTGGAGACAGGTACTCTGGGCTGGAGACAGGTACTTGGGTACTCCGGGCTGGAGATAGGTACTCAGATACTCTGGCCTGGAGACAAGTACTCAGGTACTCTGGGCTAAAGACAGGTACTCGGGTACTCTGATGGGCTGCAGATAGGTGCTCAGGTACACTGATGGGCTGAAGATAGGTACTCGGGTACTCTGGGCTGGAGACAGGTACTCGGGTACTCTGATGGGCTGGAAATAGGTACTCAGGTACTCTGATGGGCTGGAGATAGGTACTGTACGTGGATACTCTGGGCCGGAGATAGGCACTTGGGTACTCTGATGGGCTGGAGATAAGTACTTGGGTACTCTGATGGGCTGGTGACAGGTACTTGGTTACTCTGATGGGCTGGTGACAGGTCCTCGTTATTTGGGGGGCAATCGGGGTGCATTACTGTATTGCTGCAACACTTTTTTTTCCAGGTCTCCTCACACACTGAGGAGGGGAACCCAGTAACGACACTACAGCCCCTTGATGACATTTGTGACCAGCTGTGATTGGACACAGCTGGTCCCGTGGTAAAGAGCCATTTTCATTGGCTTTTTTACCCTGTTAGGAGATGGCCTGTGTCCCGAGGGATGCGCCTCATCCCCGATCGCCACACTGCGCACCCCCAGGGGCGCACAGGAGCAGTGAGAACGGGCAGACGTCATATGATACCCGCTCAGAAGGGGGGGGGGTGTTCCTGTCCGCGTCATATCACTATACGTTGGTTGGGTACTCTTTAACAAGCCCTTATAGTATTTTCTCTAATAATTAAACCACGCAGTGTACCTAAATATCATTTCTGAAAACTGCAGTCCTATGTGTACAGAAATAGTAATCACATCAAAAACAACTTCCATAATACTATCCACACTACCAGTGTAGTCAGGATGTTTTACATATATACACAGATATGGTAGCATATTTCTCTACATTTCAAATTGCAAACATAATATGTTTTTCCATGCAAAATAATGTAAAATCTAACTAAAACCAACACTAAAAAAAACACATTAGCATACAGCTCTGCAAGCTGATATGAAATCACCTAACCTTCATTGGTTCAAAAATTTTTGTTTTGCTTTTACTTACAATTAATGTTTTTTCCACTTTCTGGTTGAGTGAAGACTGAGCATGCTCCAGTTTCAGTTCACTTCTAAGCTGTTCATTTCCTAATTTTTCTGATCTGTGCAGCCCACATTACTATAAAGTCACACATGTGGGCATATACACACTGGTAAATGACAGCCCTCTCCCTCCCTCCTCCCCCATGCCCACTAAACAGCTAAACACAAGGGGGGCGGGATAATACATGATGATTGATGAAGGATTTACCTCACTTATATTTGGAAGACGATTTAAAATATTTATTCAATATTAAAGAGATTGTAAAGGGTATTTTTTTTAAAATGAATAAACATGTTATACTTACCTGGTCTGTGGAAAGGTTTTGCACAGAGCAGCCCCGATCCACCTCTTCTAAGGTCTCCCGTCGGCGCTCCTGGCTCTCTCCTCCTCTTCTCGGTGTGCCACCATGGGAAGCAGTTTCCTATTGTGGTACATCTGCAGGCTCAATCCAAAGCCAACATGTTGCCTGTGTCCATAACCTGCCTTGTCACAGGATTTGATTGACAGCAGCAAGAGCCAATGGCTCCCCCTGCTATCAATCTGCCTTGTGATGAGGGAGAGAGAGACGCTACCCTTTGGCACAGTGTAGGATCAAGATCAGGCTAAGGAAAGTATAAGCGGAGAATTCTGGAGGGAGTTGCACACAGAAGATTTTTTAACTTAATGCAAAGAATGCATTAGGGTAAAAAAAAAGAACCACTTTAATTACGTATTTCTCCCAAGGCTGTTTTTGTTTTTTTTCTTAACGTGTGACCAGCAGCAGATAACTAGAAGCTTCTCCTATTGGCGTCTCTCTGCAGATGGGGTGGTAAAGAGCTGGGTCACACGTCCTAACACAGGGAATTATTATTATTTTATTTTTTTTTAAATGAAAGAAATACAGTGTCATCCTACATACAGAAAGAGAAGGGATACTGTAAATTAAATACTGTGTGTTTAGAATCACTCTAACCCTGACCTCACAGCTGCATCCTGGGAAGTTACTGTCACATATTTCAGGAGGCAGGTCAAAAGCCTGTAAAGTGGTTTTAAAGCCTTACATATACCCAGTGAAGTGACTGGCCTCAGATGACACAGAGAAGAAACAAATCCACCTACATACAGGCGCACCTTAAAAAAAAATTAATATCATCAAAAAGTTGCTTTTGTTTCAGTAATTCAATTCAAAAAGTGAAACTCATATATTATATAGATTCATTACACACAGCATGATATATTACAAGCATTTCTTTCTTTTAATTTTGATCATTATGGCTTACAGGTAGTGAAAACCCAAAATTCAGTATTTCAGAAAATTTGAATTTTGTGAAAAAGTTAAATATTGTAGATTTACGGTGTCACGCTCTAATCAGATAATTATCTCAAAACACCTGTAATAGTTTCCTGAGCCTTTAACCACTTCTGGACCGAGCCCATTTCTGACACATGTTATTTACAAGTTAAAATCAGTATCTTTTGCTAGAAAATTACTTAGAACCCCAAACATTATATATATATATATATATATATATTTTTTTTTTTTTTTTAGCAAAGACTCTGTCAAGTGGTATTTGTGCAATGGTCTTTCAAAGACCATTTTTGTGGAAAAAATACATTTCACTTCATTTAAAAAAAACTAAACAGTAAAGTTAGCCAATTTTCTTTGGATATTGTGAAAGATGGTATGGTTTAGAACTGTGCACACCCGTGGAATGGCGACAAACTACGGTCAATAAAAATCTCCATGAGCGGTTTAATGGTTACCAGTTTAGAGTTACAGAGTAGCTCTTTTTGTAAATGTTGACTCTCTCCCTTGGAGATCACGGCAATACCTCACATGTGTGGTTTGAACAGCGCTTTCATTTGCAGGTGCGACTTCCGTATACGTTTCCTTTCGTGCGTGAGCTCACATCGACGGGGGCACTTTAAAATTATTTTTTTTCCTATTTATTTTATTACATTTTTGAATTTTAGCACAGGTTTTTAAAAAAAATAAATAAATAAATCTGATCACTTTTATTGCTGTCACGAGCAATGTAAACATCCCTTGTGACAGCAATAGGCGAAAACTGCATTCTTGAATACTGTCCCTTTTTTAATTTTGGCACCTTTAGCCTCCGAGTAACCCGGATGTGACGTTATGGACGCCGCTTCTGGGTTACATCATCGGAGACCCGATCTAAGCCAAATCCGGCTTCGTTCGGGACTCCAACCAGACAGGGGAGGAGCTGACTGGTTGCTCAGGTCTCCCGGTGGGACGGGAGACCCGGGCAGAGTCGCGGAAGGAGGGGGGGTGTCCCCTCCTGCTTGCTGGGGTAACGACCGAGCGGCTCCAGAGCTGCATCGGCCATTACCACCTGAAAGCTGACCGCCGGCTCTAAATAATGGTACCGGGATGATGCCTCTAGCTGCAGTCATCACCCCGGTACAACCACTTCTTGCAGCCGAGGTACAGTTTGCGGGAAGTGGTTAATTGGTCTCTCATTTTGGTTCAGTAGGTTACACAATCATGGGGAAGACTGCTGACTTGACAGTCATTGACACTCTCACCTTTTGTGACAAGGACAGTAAGTCACAAAAGGTCATTGCTAAAGAAGCTGCCTGTTCACGGAGTGATGTATCCAAGCATATTAATGGAGATTTGAGTGGAAGGAAAAAGTGTGGTAGAAAAAGGTGCACAAGCAACAGGGGCAACTGTAGCCTTGAGAGGATTGTGAAGCAAAGGCCATTCAAGAATTTGGGGGAGATTAACAAGGAGTGGACTAAGGCTGGTGTCAGTGCTTCAAGAGCCACCACACACAGACGAATCTAGAACATGGGCTACAACTATTGCATTCCTTGAGCCACTGTCAAGCCACTCCTGAACCAGAGACAACATCAGAAGTGTCTTACCTGGGCTAAGGAGTAAAATGACTTGACTGTTGCTCAGTGGTCCAAAGTCCTCTTTTTGGATGAAAGTACATTTTGAATTTCATTAGGAAATCAAGGTCCCAGAGTCTGGAGGAAGAGTGGAGAGGAACAGAATCCAAGTTGCATGAGGACCAGTGTGAAGTTTCCACAGTCAGTGATGATTTGTGGAGCCATGTTTTCTGCCGGTGTTGGTCCACTGTGTTTTATCACGTCCAAAGTCAGTGCAGCCTGCTATCAGGAAATTCTAGTGCACTTCATGCTTCTCTCTGCTGACCAGCTTCATGGAGATGCTGATTTCATTTTCCAACAGGACTTGGCACCTGCCCACACTGCCAAAAGTACCACTATCTGGTTTAATGATCATGGTATCACTGTGCTTGATTTGCCAGCAATCTCACCTGACCCAAACCCCATAGAGAATCTGTGGGATATTGTCAAGAGGAAGATAGACACCAGACCCAACAATGCAGATGAGCTAAAGGCCACTATCAAAGCAACCTGGGCTTCCAAAACACCTTAGAAGTGCTACAGGCTGATTGCCTCCATGCCATGCTGCTTTGATGCAGTAATTCATGCAAAAGGAGCCCTGACCAAGTATTGAATGCATACTATACTGTATATGGACATACCTTTCAGTAAGCCAACATTTCTGTATTAGAAATCCTTTGTTTATTGGTCTTATGCAATATTCTAATATTTTGAGATATTGAATTGTGGGTTTTCACTAACTGTAAGCCATAATCATCAAAATTAAAATAAATAAATGCTTGAAATATATCACTCTGTGTGTAATTAATCTATATAATATATGAGTTTTACTTTTTTAATTGAATTACTGAAACAAATTAACTTTTTGATATTAATTTTTTTTTTAGATGCACATATAAGTTGTACTTGGTAATATATAGCCATTTGTCTTGTACTTCCTTCTACAACACAGAGATTAACACAGCATCTGGCAGCATCTCCAGTGAATTGGCACCTTTTATGAAGAATAGAACCCTGATGAAGGAATAATTTTGTAGCCCCTCCAAACATGTTGGCTTTCCTCTGCTAACTGCTAAATCTAATACAGGCCATTCTAGACACCTTTTTTAAACAAAAAATGGCTTTGGGTAAAAACAGGAAAAGAATAACAGTTTTTTTCCCCCCAATTTTTCAGTTTTTTTTCCAGGCCATTCCATCTGTAGTCCCTACTGGGGTGATAGGATAGAAAAGTTCAGATGACAAATAAGGCCTGGTTCAAACCTATGCATTTTTTGTGCATTTTCAGTTTTGCAGAGACACACTACAGTCCATTTAACACGGTTTCCTATGGGTCACGTTCACATCTGTGCATTTTTATGTAGAGGGCCAGGGGTCAGAAGGGTTATGTTTTTGGTTCCATAGACTTCAATGGATCCAAAACGTGTATTGAATAAACAGAGTTCACCAGGAGTATGCATCAACTGCAAACTGCATAGGTGTGAACCAGGCCTAAGAGAATATTTTCCTCCATATGGATAATTTCCTCTAATCTTGTTTTGTGTTTTAGGGACTAGAAGCCATTGAGGCATAGAGGGCAATAAAAGTACTAGCGTTAGGCTAAGTCCACACCGATGCATTTTGCAGTACGTTTGCAGATTTGCAGAGATGCACTACAGTCCATTTAACATTAGTTCCTATGGGTCATGTTCACATCTATGCAGTTTCCACCAGTGAATTTTTTGGAAAGGTGCAGGAACTTTTTTTTTACCCACAGTACGCTGCTTTTTGGCTCCATAGTCTTCAATTGAATTGCATGAAAAATGCACGTACATGTGTTTTTGGACAACAGACACCTCTTCCTAGCAACATTAACACATGCCAAAAATGCAAAACGCATTAAAAATGTGTCAAAAACACACATAAAAATAATGCAAAATATGCTGGAAAATAGGCCTCAAAAAAAGCATCAACAGAACATGCATAAATGTGAACTTAACCTTAGACATACTTTAGCCCAAAATAAATTTACAAATAAGAAGGTGGGAAAGAATTATATTTAGATTTTCTGTAATAAAAAAGTTATCAATAGAACTAGGTTCAATGAAAAGCTAATATTTAATTGGGGATTGTGTGAACTTCGAGTACACTAAACTATGGTATATGGTAATTGATTAGAATTAGCAGTGGCTCATCAAATAAGAATTAAAAATATGGCCTAATTGCCAGAAAGGGCCAGCTACATTTTATTAATTTACCCAAATTTTTTGCAAGATATTTGAAACGTTTTTTTTTTTATTTTTATTTATTTTTTATGTAATTTTCTGAAGGGAAAGGAGCCATAGCTGACTTTCTTCACATTTCTGGAAATGCATACCTCACAAATGCACTCATACATGGCTACCATGTTTCTATAATGATGGCTTCACTCTAGGTCATGTAATCTTACACATAGCCATTGTTCATTATTTCACGCTGTCTTCCTTTTGCCTCCAATTTTTTTTAAATTTGTTATTGCCACACACAGGTACAAGACATGTCCTACTGTATGCAAAAAGATTGCAGAATGGAAGACTGTGTGGTTGTATGGCAACCTAAGGTAGTCCACTTTCAGTTAATTTGTTTCAGGAGTATATCTAATAACTAACATTTATCGTTATTGTTATTCCTAGTGACCAAGTGTCAGAGAACATACCAGTGGATCCATACTATGGATCGACCGATATCGTTTTTTCATTGCCAATACCGATATTTTGATCATCGCGTATCGGTAGCGGCCGAAATAGGCCGATATTTTCGTACATTTAAAAAAAAATGTTTTTTCAAAAACTTCACAGGTACTCTTTTGGAGGGATCTGGGGGGTCTAAAAGACCCCAAACCCCTCCTCAGCACTTAAAAGCATTCAAAACGCCAAGATTGGCTGTTTTGGATGCTATCATTTTTTTTAATCTGGCACCAGTACCCGGAAGTAATGTCATGACATCACTTCAGGGTTTTTGCATGGAGACCCGATCAGAGCCGAATGCGGCTTTGATCGGATCTTCGGTGGCCATGCAGGCTGGTAGCCTGGGTCTCCCGGTGGGACGGGAGGCCCGGTCAAGCCGTGGAAGGTGGCAGGAGGGGGGACATCCCCTCATGCTCCTTTTAATGACAGCCGAGCAGCTTCTTAGCCACATCGGTTGTCATTACAAGACAGCCGACCGTAAGCTTCGGACGCCGGTATCGTGCTGATGCCTCTAGCTGCTGGCATCACTCTGGTACAAGCACTTTCCGAAATATCGGTAATATCGGCCACCTTGGTGGCTGATTCCGTTATATCGGGGTAAGTGCATAGCGGCCCTCGATAAATTTTGGCTTTGCCGATAATCAGTTGATCCCTAATCCATACTAGTGTTTGTTCCTAATGCATTTTATTATTAGAAACAATGGTTTCTATTAAATTTACAATAGACAGAAACTTGCTCGTTCTGGCTTTGCTTCGAAACATATAAATTAATCAAACACTTGACTGTCTGAGTATGTACAGAAAATCACTGATTTTTAAATAGAGCCAAGAATAAACCCATGCACACAGAGCTTCACTCTTGTCCATAAACTTCCTATTGTAGTACACTTCTTATAAATTCAGAAGCCATACATGGGAAATGAAGGCTGTATCTCATTTATGGTTTTGCCTTTTCCTCTGGCAGATGCAGGTGAGAAATTTGCAAGGCACAAGCATAATTATTTGCATTTCCTGGAAATACAGCTTTGATGAATAAGGCGGTGCTGTGGATGACATTGAATGATTTTTGTGAGGCACATAGAAAAATAAATTGCTTAGGTAATATCATGCAGGAAATATCCAATCCCTGCATGGTTGTGACGAAAGGAACATTGTGAATGCAAAACACATCCTGCTCACCCAAAGAAATCACATATGTACGTGTACAGCTTATTTACAGTATAATATACTAAAAAAAAAAATAATTCAAAGCTGTGTAAAACAGAGGTTCAAAACAGAACTTGTACTATAAGGAATTCATATAACAAACCAAGATAATGAACATAAACACATCTCTTTAGATACTACATAACATAAAACTGCAGCACATTAAGTGCAGTAACAGAATACTATTTTCTAAGTGCATTCTGTTGAAGTTATGCATATTGGTCTACAGTATTCGTCAGATTTTAAAATTGGAAAATGTAACTAAAACAGCTGGCTCAAATAAGAAGTTTCCCTTTAAATCACTATCTATGTCATACTACACTGTTATAAATCAAAAAAAATGTACTAAAACTGCCATTTTGTAATCTGTATTTTATTAATCACTTTAGGACTGCTCACGTTGCTGCTACTGCAGCAACGTGTCAGCCCTGTGTCCAGCAACGTAGACTTACGCCGCCGGATTCCTCCCTGTCTCAGCGGCGCGAGTGCACCGCCGGAGGCTCGCTCCCGCTGTGTTTAGACACAGCGGGAGCCGAGCCGGAGGAGGAGAGATGGCGATCACTGTCTCTCTTCCCCGATCGTCGGGGAAAGACTGAGAAAATCCGCCCGCTTGTGTAAACAAAGCAGGCAGATCTTCTCTGTGACAGACAGGGACAGATCACAGGATTCAGCTTAGCTGAACCTGAGGTCTGTGTCACAGAACCCCCTCCCCCCACACATGTCAATAAGCATGAGGCACACATTTAACCCCTTGATCACCAACAGTGTTAACCCCTTCCCTGCCAGTGTCATTATTACAGTAACAGTGCATATTTTTAGCACTGATTACTTTAGTAATGTCACTGGTCCCCCCAAAAGTGTCAAAAATGTCAGTTAGGGGTCCGATCCGTCCGCCGCAATGTTGCAGTCCCGCAAAAAATCACAGATCACTGACATTACTAGTAGTTAGTAAATTTTGCGCAAACCTATCAAAATATGCTTATTGCGTTTTTTTTTTACCAATTATATGTAGCAGAAAACAAATTGGCCTAAAATCTTAAAAAATTTTGATTTGTAAAAAATTTTTGGGCAATGTTATATATCAGAATGTGAAAAAAAAATAGTATTATTTTTTTTCAAAATTGTCGCTGTTTTTTAAAAAAAATTAAAATCGCACAGGTGATAAAATATGACCAAAAGAAAGCTCTATTTGTGGGGGGAAAAAAAGGATGTAAATTTTATTTGGGTACAGCGTCGCACGACCGCGCAATTGTCCGTTAAAGTAACGCAGTGCGAATCGCAAAATACGGCCTGGTCAGGAAGGGGGTAAAATCTTCTGGTCTTAAAGTGGTTAAAAATACGCTCATTGAGAATTTATTTGTCAAAGACATGTAGCTAAATACATTTTGGCCTAAATATATGACAAAAATTGAATATATTGGATATTTTTTAACTGTCAAAGTAGAAAATTTAAATTTTTCGCAAAATTTTCGCTCTTATTTTATTAATACCGCAAAAAATAAAAAGCGCAGAGGTGATCAAATACCACTAAAAGAAAGCTCTGTTTGTGGAAAAAAAAGGACATAAATTTAATTTGGGTATAGCATTGCATGACCGCGCAATTGTCAGTTAAAATCACGCAGTGGCAAGTTGAAAAAAGTGGCCTGGTCATTAAGCAGGAAAATCCTCTGGTCTTAAAGTGGTTAAAGCAACTGTGTGTTGTCAATACAGGTAATAAACTAACAGTACAGCTTGGTAGCAACCACCATGTGAATTCTCTTAATAGGGCACAGATCCGTTACTGTCCTTGCAGCACTTATAAAAGCCCAAGCAAATACCGTCTTTCTATAAGTCAATATTTGCATATGCTTAGGCACACCCCCAAGTAACAACAGTTGGGGCTAGAAGACTGGTCTCAACTACAAAAACTGGATTCTAGTAAAAATATGAATAAAAATACTCGTGGGAATTTGCAAACTTTGACAAGGTATACATTATGTGGGCTGGTCTTGTATATGTCACAACTGTTTTTTTTTTTTTTGGATCATTGCTAGAACTTGAGACTAGCCTGAAATATATTTTTTGCAAGTACTCAATGGTAAAAGAAAAGGAACCACATTCAATTCTCATCCCCAATAGGGATGGGCCGAACTACCTCCTGTTCGGTTTGCACCAGAACCTTCGAATATCGCGAAAGTTTGGAACCGAATTACGAACCCCATTGAAGTCTATGGGATCAGAACTGGAAAAATCAAAAGTGCACCATGTAAAGGCTTATATGCAAGTAATTGGGCATACAATGATTATGGCGATCCGGGTACTTCCCTGGGGGACATGTATCAATGAAAAAAAAAGTTTGTAAAAAACATCATTTTTAAATGAGAAATAAAAATAAAAATGAAAAATTCCTTTCAATATATTGCCTCGGGGGGTCTGCCTGTAAAGTGGCACATCTGTACCGTGTATAGAAGCTGCTGCAGCAATAATGATATTTATAAAGCCAAAAAAATGACATTTTCCCTGCAAGCTCTCTTTATTTTGGAAATAACGGTTTGGGGAGCCAGTCTGTCTGATGAGGCCACAATATAGAGCACTGGGAACAAGATTAGAGATTTTTGGATAAATCCTGGTGTCTCTTTCGCAAACTTGGATAGAAGTAACAGGTGTGGAAAAATTGGTCTTTGGGTGTTGGTGGTGCCTTCACACTGTAACCCCTATAAAGGTATATTGATGAATCAAGTAATGGCAGTGCATTGTCAAGGAGCAAGTGGCTGACGCTGTGTTCAAATAACTCATCTGACTCCTCCATGCCCAATACTGGGGCTATGACCAGAATAGCTGTGGACAAAGAGGCAGAAAAAGCCACTCTGGCAGCTGCAGTGGACTGCGCAGTAGTCTCTGCTTGGGTGAAGGAGGATGAGGATGTTTTAGTAAGCCGGTCCATCACCTTCTCTGCAAGCTGTGGCTGGATAGCACAGGCAACATCACTAAACAGATGAAATGATGCCCTGCCTGAGGACTGACCACATTCACCTTTGCCTGTGGACACATACGCTGCTGGTACCCTCACAGTGCCATGGCAACGTCTGCCTCTCCATGTTGGCCTCCCAGACATGATGAGGGATGATGACAAAATGTAATAAAGACGTGTAAATGTGTACATGGATGAACTAAATAATAGAAAGTGGTGTTTGGTGCACTTTAACCTGAGTACTCACTACACAGGCACACTCCACTGACACTACATTATACTGCAGCAAAACTGCACTGATGCACTGCAATGTACTGCGTTAAATGTGCAGTATCACACAGAAATATACTGCGTTAAATGTGCAGTAATGCACAGAAATATACTGCGTTAAATGTGCACTAATGCACTGAAATATACTGCATTAAACGTGCAGCAATGTACAGAAATATACTGCGTTAAACGCACACTAACACACTGAAATATACTGTGTTAGATGAGCACTAGCGCACTGCAATATACTGCGTTGAACGGCACGCAACGCACAGAAATATACTACGTTAAATCTGCAGTAACGCACAGAAATATACTTTGTTAAATGTGCACTAATGCACTGAACTATAATGCAGTAAACCTGCCCTGATAAAATAAACTAACACTAAAGTAAAAATGAATGGTCGCACTACACTCACACTGACTGAACTATCACTAGATTCACACTAAACTGATATTCTACACTGACAATAGAATCAGATAAGCACACTAAATCTCTAGTAGCACTGAACAGAGCCCTGTTCTATCTCTCTTCACGCCGATATCATACTACAAATGGCAGCTATTGAGAGAATACTTTTATAGTGTGGGGTGGGACAAGAGAAATGAGCCATGATAGGATAGAGTTATCATTACATTTTCCAATCATGGCTCTGACCGTGCTCTGTGCCCTGATTGGGCAAAGCTTTCATTGCTTCAGCCAATCAGAGCTTCCAATGCACTGTGCGGCGCAGTGCATTGTGGTCATTGTCGAACACCGGGATAATTCAGGAGTTCATCGAATGAGCGTTCCTCCCAAACTCATGCTCGGGCCGATCCTAATCCCCAGTATGGTCTGCAAAGTGAATCTATAATTGTATACAAACACATATACAAACATAGCGTGTATGATGTTGCAACTCTACCTTTACTTCCAAAAACTTCTACATATACATACATAGTAAGCCGGAAAAGGAATTATTAAGCATATGAAAGCCTATTTTTTATTCCATAAAATCACACAGTGATGGATGCTTTATTTTGGTGGTTCAGCATTTCAAAGAGGTAGATTGATTACTTAACTGCTGCATGCTTTAAACTACCAGCTGTTCTGCCATTTTAAACCACAAAATATATCTTCTAGAAGGAAGGAGGGATGTTTTTTTTTTTTTTTTAAACAAACAAAACACTGATTTTACTGAAACTCCTATTAAAAAAAGCTCCAAGAATCGCAAATGGTTTATAAGGGGATGAGCCCAAAGAGGTGTATGTCATCTTGTGGACTTTTCTATTATTTTTTTTTTACTATTTACACCTTTAATGAGTGCCAGGAGTACTGTTATCACTATACTCCTGATGCTGTCACAGAAAAAAGGCCCTTTACTACACAGAAACTGTTTTTTGGCATTCATTCCCATTCAGTTTATCTTCAGCAGACATACCGTTATAGTTCTAGTGGTGGCCAAATGGAAACTGACTTGTGTCTGTTTACATCAGACTACCTCTATCTATGGGAAAACGGAAGAGGACACAGTCCTTTTCTATCGTCTGTTCCAGAACTGGACAGACTCAGAGGTGGGCACTAGGCAGGTGTAAACTGACACAAATTAATTTATATTAGCCTGCCCAAAGACCTACATGGAGCTTCCAAATAGGTAATAGACAATGTCCACTTAATCAAAGTGATCAAAAAGGTGCTAGTGATGTTTATCCCGTGATAAGAGAGTATTGCACTTTCCGGGTATATACTATATAAAGTCCACTTTTTAGTGATATAGCAATAAATCCAATGGTGTCCTCATAGTGAAATTGTGCCTTCACTGCCACACCCTATGTGCCTGGGTCCTCACCTCAATTCCTGCGACCTAGCAGTTAAGCATAGGCCTAACAGCGCAGTATGCCCTTAGGGCCACCTTTCCCAGAGTCACGGATGGTAAATTAGCCCCTCAGAAGAGCGCCACCCACTGGACAACTTCCCTCCAGATAATTGGTTGGTTTGACATAGAAAAAAGGTAGGACTCCAATAGTGCTTATTTCTCTTTAAATGTTTTATGTAAGAAAAAAGAACTGGTACTCACATTTAAAAAGGTGCTAGAGTGCACCAAGCTTGTAACAACCTCTAGTAAGCATGTGTGATGGTAACTGGTCAAGAGTGGGGAATCTGCATAAGCTGCTCCTTTGCTTCCTGGTTTCAGCAGAGCGCACAGGGTCACGTGTCTTTCTCAGGGAGAAGATGTGTCTTCCCATTGAGGAAGACAAGTGATCCTGTGTCGCCACGCGTAGGGGAGGGACTGCTGATATTCCCCCTGAGGAAGACACATGACCGTCATCACTGTTTATGATTATATGCCGTTTGGAGGGTCTTTCAAAAACTCTGAAAGCTCTAAGGGAAAAATAATAAAGTGGCAAAATTGTAAAAATGGTCTGGCCACCTTTGTTTTCAAGTGGAGCGCAAGGCCTGACATTGATAAGGTTAAAAGGGAACTTTTTTTTTTGACAGAAATATGTGAACAGCCACTGTTAACTTTTTTGAGAAGCAGCATGTTTTTTCAAAGTTTTTCCACTGCTCCACAATTTAAAAGCTGCTGAACGATTATTAGTTTTGCTGCTCTATCTTCTCTAGTTGCCTACTAGTTATATGTAACTGGCTCATGAAACACTGTAGCCATGGCAAGATGCCAAGGCATGGTTAAAACATGTAAGAAAGGGCAGCTGCCAGATTTTCATTATGAGTGGCTCCCTTTCAAAAACAACATAATTGGGGAAGCACAGTGGCCTAGTGGTCACCACTGAAAAACTGGGGTTCTTGGTTCAAATAAAAGCCATGACACCATCTGCATGGAGTTTGTATGTTTTCCTAAGGCCCCTTTCACACATACGGTCCGTTCAGTTCATCACTTCAGTCACGTCAAAATTTATCAGTTTTCCATCCGTTTTTCATCCATTTTTCGTCAGTTGTGATCCGTTTTTCGTCAGTTGTTATCCGTTTTTCATCTGTTTTTCATCAATTGTTATCTGTTTTTCATCCGTTGTCATCTGTTTTTCATCCGTTGTCATCCGTTTTTCATCCGATCCGTTTTTTTGACGGATGAAAAATGGGGCATTCATCCGTTCAAAAAACGGACATTGACGGAAGCGGATGAAAACGGATGTTAACTGATGATCATCTGTTGTCATCCATTTTTACATAGATATACATTGATGTCCGTTTTTCATCCGTCAACGGATGGATGAAAAACGGACAAACGGACAGCATGTGTAAAAATGGAAAATTGTATCATACTTACCGTAATTTTCCTTTCCTGGTGCCTATCCATGGCAGCATACCTGTGATAGAGCTCCGCCTCTACTCCGTCTTCAGGACTAGTGAATAGCATAAAAGAAAGACGCCCCCTATTCCCAGCATTCTCCTGTAATATAGAATACCGAGGGAGGGAGCGTATGCTGCCATGGATAGGCACCAGGAAAGGAAAATTACGGTAAGTATGATACAATTTTCCATTTTCCTGGTGCCTCCATGGCAGCATACCTGTGATAAATAACTAGCATAACAAGGGTGGGTAATGCCAAATAAGTAAATTTTTAATTGGAAAAAGACATTGCTGATTGAATTGCTCTTCTTCCAAACTCAACGGTTGTGAGTGACCCAGGGTCGATACGGTAGTGTCTGAAGAACGTGTGTTGAGAAGACCATGAGGCGGCCCTGCAAACCGTCTCCAAAGACACATTAGCCCTCGCCGCCCAAGAAGCTGAAACTGCCCTGGTAGAATGAGCCCTCACTCGAGAAGGAGGATCCAAGCCCTTGATTTTGTAGACCTTTTGGATTAGCTTGATTATCCAAGATGACAGAGTCCTGCTGGTAGCTTCCTTGCCTCTGTTCTTTCCGTAGGGAACAATGAACAACCTTTCTGAAGATCTGAAAGATTCTGTTGCTCCTAAGTAGGCCCGAATAACTCTGGAGATGTCCAGGTTATGATGCGTGTTTGACTCTGGATCCAACAGAACAGGTAGTGCCCATGGTTCAAGAAGATGGCTTGAGGACGATACCTTAGGGATGAAGCTTCGTAATGGACGAAGCTCAACTCTATCAGGGAAAAAGGTGATATGCTCTTCACCTATCCCTAAGGCATGCAGTTCAGAAACTCGTTTTCCAGAGGTGATGGCTACAAGAAATACCGTTTGTAGAGTCACATTCCACAAGGTTGCTTGCTCCACAGGGGCAAAGGGGGTTCCGGATAGAGCTTCCAAAATTAAAGAAAGATCCCACTGAGGAAAAGGGTGTCTAGTGGGGGGGCGAATTCTTCGTACCCCTTTAAAGAAAGTGATCACCAAAGGATCTAATGCCCATCTTATATTGGTTGCTGCTGAGATCGCTGCGACCTGTACTTTTAGAGAGCTTAGACCTAACCCCAAATCCAATCCTGATTGAAGAAAGGATAGTAAATTGGAGGAAGAGGGACTGATCGGGTTGAATTCTTGTTCTGTCGCAAATTGCAGAAATTTATTCCAAATCCTGGAATAGATTGCATTTGTAGAGGGTTTTTTAGCCTTCAAGAGTGTAGAAATGACTCCGGGAGTACATCCTAAAGACTGAAACCTCCTCCTTTCAGCCTCCACACATGAAGGTCCAGCCTCTGCGGGTCCGGGTGGCATAGACCCCTCTGAGAGAGCAGATCTGGAAAGGGAGGAATCTTGACAGGAGGTCCCAGACTGAGTTGTACTGCCAGAGGGAACCATGGTCTCTTCGGCCAGAACGGAAGAACTGCTAAGATTTGAACTGGTTCTCTGAGGAGTCTCCTGAGAAATTTCAGAATTAACGGACGTGGAGGAAAGGCATAAGCCATGGAAAAGTTCCAAGGGCACGTCAGGGCATCTACCGCCTCCGCCTGAGGGTGGGGGAGACGAGAGAAAAACCTGGGAAGTCTTGAGTTCTCCGGGGTAGCGAACATATCCAGTTGTGGGGGAAACCAGAGGTTGGAGATCTGCAGGAAAATGTGTGGATGGAGACACCATTCGTTGTTGTCCAGAAAATTCCTGGACAGGGAGTCTGCTATGGTGTTGAGCTTGCCTGGAAGGTAGACCGCTCTCAGATCCATCAGGTTCCTCTCCGCCCAGAGCATTATGGGTTCGACCTCCAACAGGAGGGATCTGCTGCGTGTTCCCCCCTGTTTCTGTAGGTAGGATACTGCTGCTTTGTTGTCCATCCTGAGAAGAACTCTGTGTCCTTGGAGGAGTGGTGTTAAGGATGTTAGGGCTAAGAAGGCCGCTCTTAACTCCAGCACATTGGATACTATTCCCCTGGTTGAACAGGACCATCTTCCTTGAAGATTTGTATCTCCGCAATGGGCGCCCCAACCGTATCCGCTCGCGTCTGACGTAACAATGGTCCATGAAAACGAACCTAGATAGTGAGGCTTCTCGAGGTTCTTCCTCTTTGTCCACCAGTGTAAGCTCCTGCGCATCACTGAGGTTATTTTGATCCTCTGGCAAAGATGTTCCTTCTTCCACTGCGCTAGGAAGCCTGTTTGGAAGAAACGTAGATGCCAATGGGCCCATGGCACCATGGGGATGCAAGATGACATCGTACCCACTAGGCTCAGGCACTGGGAGGCCGTCAGATGAGTACTTTCGATGACCTTGTACATTCTCTGGATGACAATGTCTCTCTTCTCGGGAGGTAAGGATACCGTTCCCTGTCGAGTATTGAAGAATGCCCCGAGATAAACCATCTGTTGTGTTGGTGAAAGATGACTCTTCTTCAGATTTACCAGCCATCCGAAATCTTCCAGGGACTGAAGAAGAATCTCCCTGTGGGACATTAGCTGTACTGGATTGTCTGCAAGGAGAAGGATGTCGTCCAAATAATGGAACACTCTTAAACCCCTCTCCCGGAGGGGGGCGATAACAGCTATCAGAACCTTGGTAAATACCCGAGGTGAGGTACAGAGGCCGAACGGAAGGGCCTTGAATTGTAAATGTATTCCCCCTACTGTAAACCTCAGAAACTTCTGGAAGGATGGAAGGATGGGAATGTGTAGATAGGCATCCTGGAGGTCGAGTGATATCATCCAGTCTCCTGGCTGGATTACCTGGATGATTGTATTTAGTGATTCCATCTTGAAGCTTTCGAGTGTTATATAACGATTTAGCTTCTTGAGATCTATCACAGGTCTCCATCCTCCTGTCTTTTTTCTGACCAGAAAGAGCGGGGAATAGAAGCCTGTATAGTGTTCTGCCGATGGGACTGGAACAACTGCTCCCTGGAGCTGAAGTTCTGTCAGAAATTGTAGTAGTGCCGAAGCTTTTTCCCGAGAAGCTGGGATTCTTGTTTTCTGAAAGACTTGAGGTGGTGAATGGGAGAACTCCCAATGATGCCCTAACTTGATCGTGGACAAGACCCAAGGGTCCTGGCAGCGGGCAGCCCAGACCGGGTAGAAAAGTTGCAGTCTTGCTCCGACTGGGAGGGACTGCAGACCCCTGGCGTCAAAAAGACTTTGTGGATTCTTGGGGAGCTGTAAGGGACTTATTTTTGCGTGCCCCCAAAAAAGAGGCCTGCGTGCCCCTCCAGGGTCTTCTGTTCTCCCCTTGTTGTCTTGGCTGCCTGTAGTCTCTGTATCTTGATGGGCGAAATCTTGAAGAAACCACTCTGGATCTCTTGGGTTTTCTGTCCTGGGGGAGTAATCCGGACTTCCCTCCTGAGACTCTGGAGATAGCTTCATCCAATCTCTTCCCAAAGAGAGCCTTTCCATCAAAGGGTATCCTACACCAATTTTGTTTGGATGATAGATCCGCCGTCCAAGATTTTAACCAAAGGGCCCTTTTCGCCATTACTGCGTGAAGCATTGACCTTGCTGAACAGCGGATTGTATCGATTGCGGCTTCTCCGACAAAGTCTGCTGATATCTTGAGTTCTTCAAGCGCCTTGATGATGTCTTTTCGGGGAACATCCTGACGCAAGGCTGTCTCCACATTATCTGTCCAGACTCTGATGGCGTTGGACACCGATGTAAGTGCAATGGCCGGTTTACAGGCAGCGCCTGAGGCCAAGTAGCTTCTCTTTAGGTCAAAATCGATTTTGCGGTCTAGAGGATCCCTAAAGGAAGTCGAATCCTCCATGGGAAGAGTCACATTCTTTGCAAGGCGTGCCACTGCTGCATCAACTACCGGCATAGAGTTTAAGGATTGTGCATCCGATTCGGCCAGTGGGTAAAGTTTATTGAGGCGACCCAGAGAAAACTTCTTATCGGTTTTCTTCCATTCTTCCTCTATAATCTCTCTGATCTCACCCATTAGTGGGAAAAAAACCTGCTTCCTTTTAAGGAAGGGGAAGTAAGTCTTGGATTTTGCCGGGGGATCCTCTGTGTCTTCCCAGGCAATGGCTGTCTTCACTGCCTGGATGAATGGCTGCACCAAGGTATAACTGAAGCCTGATGGATCTGCTTCGTCTGAGGACTCCTCTGAGAGTGAATCCGCGGAATCGTCTCTGGCCGGTGGGTCTGAGGACGGCCGAGAGGTGTTGGGGCCTGAAGGACCTGGTGCATCAGGATCTGTGCTTTGCGCTAATGCCCTAGAAGGGGCTGTCTGCGCGGGAATCAGGGTTGTCAACTCTGCGAGGGAGTCCTTCATAGTTTGTTTGAGCATATCTACCACCTGGATATTTTCTGCTTCCCGATTGGAGGCATACTCGCGGAAGCAGTCTTTGCAAACCAGCTTGCGTGGCAAGGGTATTGCTCCACAGGCCCAACATTTTTTGGAGGAGCGAGGTGGTGCAGAGGGCGAGCGTTGCCTTGATCTTGATCTTTCTGAAGATCTATGGCGGGATCTGCGATCCGGGCTGTCATCTTCGCGGTGTCCTGAAGATCTTCCTGATCTTCTAGAATGAGTAGGGCTGAAATAAAGTACCCTTGTCAGCCAATTATGCACTCTTTTTTTAGTACCTAAACATACTCACGATAAGGTGGTCCTATACCTATTGTGAGGATCTTGTGCACGGGATGAGTGGCTCATTGCAGGGCGTTACGGGAGGACCGACTAAAAAGAAAAACGTAGAATAGATCAAAAAGATGGCAAGACGATGAGCACAAAAGGTGATTAGAAATAGGGTGGGCATAGGGTCTTCAATAAAAGGGGGCCGGGGAAAAACGGAAGAAAAAACGTAAAGAAAAGCGATACCCCCATTTTTTTTTTTTTTTTAAAAACATATACACATATATATATATATATATATACATACATACATACATGTAAACACACATATACTATCATACGCACCGTTCCCTCACCCCTCTTTTTTTTTTTTTTTACCAATTTTAAGAAAAAAATTTTTTTTTTTTTTTACTATATAAATAAAGTTTTTTTTTTTTTTTTTAACCATATAAATAAAGTTTTTTTTTTTTTTTTTTTTTATATAAATAAAATCCTTCATTGCCCTGCAGAGAGCAATAACTTACCTGGGGCTTTTTGCATAGAATAATGCAGGAACCATCAGCCTGGATAACTACCAGGCTAATGATTCCTTTAATACTAATAGGAGGAGGGCGGGAGCTCAAAATCCCTCCTCCTCCATTAATTGGAATGTTAAGGGAAACTGTGGGCAAAAGCCCTACCTGTTTCCCTTAACCAAGATGGCCGCCCGCGCTTCGATCGTACTGCGCATGCGCCCGCGCATGCGCACACGCCCTAGCTACCCGACCGCCGGAATCCCCGCCTCCCCACACTGGAACGCCAGCGAATAGGATAAGGAGGGGAGGAGCGGAGCGGCCGAAGGCTGCACACCCTACACAGCCCCAGAACGCCGTACGCCGATGAGGCAGGAGCCCGGAGCGGGACAAACAAGCCAAAGAACAGGTATTTAAAAAGGACGGTATAAAACATATAAGGGGCTTATCATTATATGAACCTGGTAGAAAAGGGAAATGAGAGAAAATATAGGAAGGGGAGAGCAAAGATATGACCTATCTGTGACAGGAAAGGGGGAAGGAAAAAATACAAGAGAAAAGAAACTACTTTAAGGTAGTGGGTCCTCCTGCAAAACCCTGCGGTCAAATCATCATAAAACTGTTCCATTGCAGGCAGAATGCGTTCCTATGAGGAAACTCTGCGCCTTACCCCAAGATCCACAGAAGGGGTTCCCAGTCTTATCAGTGCTTTGAGCGACCCAAGAAGCAGGGACTGCGCACGGGAGAGGCTTAACCCGGCGGAAGCTGCCAGATGGTCAGCAGGTAAGGACATACTGCTACTCTTCACCAGTCAAGAAGGTATGAGGAAAAAAAGGAGAATGCTGGGAATAGGGGGCGTCTTTCTTTTATGCTATTCACTAGTCCTGAAGACGGAGTAGAGGCGGAGCTCTATCACAGGTATGCTGCCATGGAGGCACCAGGAAAGGGGCCTTATGCTTGTTTGGGTTTCTTTTGGGTACTCTGATTTCCTCCCACACTACATTCCAAAGACACGCTGATAAATGAATTGGCTCCTGTCTAAATTAGTTCTAGTCTGGGTGTGCACATAAGATAAGGACCTCAGATTGTGATCCCCTTGAGGAGAGGGGCTGATTTGGTTGTAAAGAGCTGTGTAAATTGATGGAACTGTATAATTACATATAATAATAATAATAATAATAATAAATTCAAAAATGTTCACAATAATCATCTTGCTTCCGGAGGCTATTCAATCCTGAAGTAGTCTATATTAGCTTTCATGATCCATCCGCATTGAGCACATGTACTGTTCTGAACACAGGGTCTAAGCACATGGACCCTTTATTTTTTAAGAGCAGACTCATTCTTTCCCATCTGGCAAATGCACATGATGCTAATGGAGCTGCACAGTGAGGGAGCTGGAAACACTGCGCTAGCCTTGGGCAGACAAGGAAGTGAATAGGATGAATTATGTAAGATAGCAGTACTGCGTACTATTGGCTTTTTTCTGCAATTGCTGGGGGGAACATTATGTCTTTGTGTAAGTCCTGTGACAATTTCCCGCCTGTTAGTTCTTGGAGCAAATACGACACACAGATAATAGGTCCAACTGACATAATTATCTCCAAAGCTGTTTTACTATGCCGAGAGAAACCAGCATAGAAAATCTGCTGGGAATGGATTTAAGTTTAAATTGCCAAAAATAAAAAACAAAAAGTAAGAAAGTAAAAATCTCAGATTCGGTCTGTGAATGCTTCTAGCAGCTAAACATTTTCTACAGGCACATACAGTATAAACAAAGAGTGTTTAAGGAGTCATTAGTGATAGGTCATACGGGGTCTCAACTGATTGGAGGCTGTTCGTCACAAAAAAGGCATAGTCTGCATCAAAATAAGGATTATGAAACACAGAGAAAATCATTTTTGTAAAACCATAAAAAAGCATGGGTTAAAGAAAGCCAGTCTTGCTAATGCATGCATTGTTTTCTAGTGCAAGAACCAGCCAGCACTGTCTATTTAAACCCAGCTGGGAGAAAATGTGGATTTCCCTGCATTAAATGAGCACTAAGCCACCCGCATTGTTATTGTGCTCCTAACCTCTTGCTGGAGCCGTTCACTGCACAAAAAGCTCCGTATGTCATCTGAGAGCAGTGGGGCTTTCAGGGGAATGCAATAATCTTACCGGAGCTATTGAATTGAGTCCTGCAATTAAACCACAAAATACCCAATTTTAAAAGAATTACTCCTAGTTTAGACTCGACTTCCCATTTTATTAGATTTGTTTTTCTTAGCAATTATGCATTCTCTTGTGCTTGCTGTAGCTTGTAATGACGGGTCAAACTGGAGTACACTACTTGAATGCCTTATAATTACCATTACTGTAAAATACATTTTTAGAGCACCAAGTTGCTGAAGGAGAAATTTAGGAAAGGTGCATACTAAAATGTGCATTCAGATAAATGAAAATGAATTTGGAAAAATAATATATTATTTCAGCTTTAACCACTTAAGCCCCGGAAGATTTTACCCCCTTCCTGACCAGGGCCTATTTTGCGATTCGGCACTGCGTGATTTTAACAGACAATTGCGCAGTCGTGAGACTCTGTACCCAAATAAAATTGACGTCCTTTTTTTCCCCACAAACAGAGCTTTCTTTTGGTGGTATTTGATCACCTGTGCGATTTTTTTTATCATGCGCTATAAACAAAAAAAGAGCGTCAATTTTGAAAAAATAACAATATTTTTCAAATTTTTTCACATGAAATTCCCCCCCCCCCCAAAAAATGCAAAAATCTAAATTTTTTAACATTTTAGGCCAATTTGTTTTCTGCTACAAATGTTTGGTAAAAAAAAATCGCAATAAGCGTATTTTGATTGGTTTGCGCAAAAGTTATTGCGTTTACTAACTAAGGGAAAGATTTTTGTCATTTTTATTTTTTTTAACGAGTAATGACGGCGATCTGCAAATTTTTTTGCAGGACTGCGACTTTGCGGCGGACAGATTGGACCCTTGACTGACATTTTTGACACTTTTGGGGGTACCAGTGACATTACTACAGTAATCAGTGCTATACATATGCACTGTTACTGTAAAAATGACACTGGCAGAGAAGGGGTTAACTTTATTGGAGGAGGGGTTAAGTGTGTCCCTAGGGGCGTGCTTCTAACTATAAAGGGGCGTGGCTTTTCATGTAACAGCAGAGATCTACGGTCCTACATAGCAGGACTGTATGATCTCTGCTGTTACACAAGGGAAAAGGACAGGCGGCTTTGTTTACATTAGCCGCCTGCCATTCTCCCTATGTAGCCGATGATCGCGAGTGACCGGCGGACATCGGATCCGCCGGTCACATGCGCGGGGATCCCAGTGAGCGAGCGGTGGGGGGGAGCGCGCCTCCGGCGACGCGCGCTCGCCCCCTATTGGCTCGCAGGCGAGTGACGTACCGGTACGTCACTTTGCCTGCACGGGGCTGACGCCGCAGTATATGTACTTGCGGCGGTCGGCAAGTGGTTAAAGCAAGATAATAGACTATTAACCACTTCAAGTCTAGTTACTTTAACCCCTTTCCAGTCAAGGCCATTTTTTTTTTTAGCTCTCAGCACTGTCACACTTTGAAAAACAATTACTCGGTCATGCAACACTGTACCCAAATTAAATTATAAATACAAAAAATACTGAAAATTAAAAAAAAAAAAATTTTCTTAGTTTCTGTTATAAAATGTTGCAAATAAATATTCTTTCTTCATAAATTTAGGTCAACATGTATTCTGCTACATTTCTTTGGTAAAAATAACCCAAATCAGTGTATATTATTTAGGCTGTGAGAAAGTTATAGCCTCTACAAAGTATTATATATATATATATATATATATATATATATATATATATTTTTTTTTTTTTTTTTTTTTTTTTTAATTGATCAGTCCTGATGTAATAACTGCTTGTGGGGCAAATAATTTGTTGATCCCCTGCAGATTTTGTAAGTTTGTCCACTTACAAAGAAATTAAGGGTCTATCATTTTTATCATAGGTTTATTTTAAATGATAGAGACTGAATATCAACCAAAAATCCAGAAAAAAACATTTTACAAACATTTTTGACTTACAGTTCAGTGAGTAAAATACAGTGCCTTGCGAAAATATTTGGCCCCCTTGAACTTTTCGACCTTTTGCCACATTTCAGGCTTCAAACATAAAGATATAAAACTGTAATTTTTGGTGAAGAATCAACAAGTGGGACACAATCATGAAGTGGAACGAAATGTATACGATATTTCAAACTTTTTTAACAAATAAAAAACTGAAAAATTGGGCGTGCAAAATTATTCAGCCCCCTTAAGTTAACACTTTGTAGCGCCACCTTTTGCTCCGATTACAGCTGTAAGTCACTTGGGGTATGTCTCTATAAGTTTTGCACATTGAGAGCCTGAAATTTTTGCCCATTCCTCCTTGCAAAACAGCTCGAGCTCAGTGAGGTTGGATGGAGAGCGTTTGTGAACAGCAGTTTTCAGTTCTTTCCACAGATTCTCGATTGGATTCAAGTCTGGACTTTGACTTGGCCATTCTAGCACCTGGATATGTTTATTTGTGAACCATTCCATTGTAGATTTTGCTTTATGTTTTGGATCATTGTCTTGTTGGAAGACAAATCTCTGTCCCAGTCTGAGGTCTTTTGCAGACTCCATCAGGTTTTCTTCCAGAATGGTCCTGTATTTGGCTCCATCCATCTTCCCATCAATTTTAACCATCTTCCATGTCCCTGCTGAAGAAAAGCAGGCCCAAACCATGATGCTGCCACCACCATGTTTGACAGTGGGGATGGTGTGTTCAGGGTGATGAGCTGTGTTGCTTTTACGCCAAACATGACGTTTTGCATTGTTGCCAAAAAGTTTGATTTTGGTTTCATCTGACCAGAGCACCTTCTTCCACATGTTTGGTGTGTCTCCCAGGTGGCTTGTGGCAAACTTTAAATGACACTTTTTATGGATATCTTTAAGAAATGGCTTTCTTCTTGCCACTCTTCCATAAAGGCCAGATTTGTGCATAGAGAACCTAAAATTTGCCGTTCGCTAACGGCAAACGCGAACCTCCGCAAATGTTCGCGAACGGGCGAACCGCCATAGACTTCAATAGGCAGGCGAATTTTAAAACCCACAGGGACTCTTTCCGGCAGGCAACTGCAATTATGACAGAGGAAAAAAAAAATTATTTTTTAAAATGCAAGGTACTGTGCCACCCGATATGAGTGTGGTGTGCACACAGTACAGTCTGTGGTGGGTCTGTGGCCTATCACACAGGCAAAAGTGCAAACCCCTCACATTTTTGTAAATATTTTATGATACCTTTTCATGTGACAACAATGAAGAAATTACACTTTGCTACAATGTAAAGTAGTGAGTGTACAGCTTGTAGAACAGTGTACATTTGTTGTCCCCCTCAAAATAACTCAACACACAGCCATTAATGTTTAAACTGCTGGCAACAAAAGTGAGTACACCCCTAAATATAAAATTTCCAAATTAGGCCAAATTAGCCATTTTCCCTACCCGGTGTAATCTGACTCATTTATGTTACAAGGTCTCAGGTGTGAATGGGGAGCAGGTGTGGTAAATTTGGGGTTATTGCTCTCACTCTCTCATACTGGTCACTGAAAGCTACCCATGGCACCTCATGGCAAAGAACTCTCTGAGGATCTAAAATTTACATCACAGCCCTTCTCCTTTACTTAAATGTTCTCTGTACCACTTCATATCACAGCACCCCCACCTTACATCAGCTACCAACACCCTTTACGTCAGGCCCCCCTTCCTTGCTCCTCAGTCCTCTTCACAGCCCCTCTTCCTTGCACCACAGTCCCCTTTGCAGCCCCCTCTAACTTGCATCTCAGTCTCATCCTCAGTCCCTTTTGCAGCACCCCCCCCTTACTTGCGTCCCAGTCCCCTTCACAGATCCCCTTCCCTGCACCCCAGTCCATATCATAGCCCCCCTTCCTTGCACCTCACTCCTCAGTCCCCTTCACAGCCCCCTTTAGTTGCATCTCCGTCCCCCCTTACTTGCATCTCAATCCCCTTCACAGCCCCCCTCCTTGTATCCCAGCTCCCTTCACAACCCCCTTCTAGCACCCCAGTCCCCTTTAAAGCCCCCCTTAACTTGCATCTCAGCCCCCCCCCTTACTTGCATCTCAGTCTCCTCCTTTTATCTCAGTCCCCTCCACAGCCCCCCTCCTTGTATCCCAGTCCCCTTCTTAGCCCCCCTCTTAGCACCCAGTCCTCTTCACAGCATCTTACTTTCATCTCACTCTCCCCCCCAAACTTGTATACAAGTCCCCTTCACAGATCCCCTTCCCTGGAACCCCAGTCCATATCATAGCCCCCCTTCCTTTTTTTATATACTGGTCCCCTTTACAGCTACTCTTCTGTCTCTGTAATCCTCCTCCTACCTTACACAGCAGATAGAAGGCAGAAGGCGCGGCATGTCAAGACAAGAGGGCAGGACATGCTTTTCATATTAACAGGCAGGGGATTGGTTGCTAGGACTGCCCCGAATCCTAGCAATAATTCCCAGGCTTGTTAACTTAAAAAGGATGTCCCGCCCTCTGCCCGGACATGCCGTGCCTTCTGCATTCTACGGACAAATACTGTGGCAGCGGCGGGAGAAGGAAGCTGTCAGCTGGGAGAGGATACCCAGGCTGCTAAGTGGCAGAGCCACGGTCCGGTTAGAATTGCTTTGTGGTCTGCCATTTAGTGATGCCTGGTTTATCACGTTAAATTCCAAAAAAACACATTTACGTTTTTGGCTGTAACATGACAAAATGTGGAAAAATTCAAGGGGTATGAATATTTTTTCAAGGCACTTTATACAAGTGGTCAGGGAACATAGCCTTGTGTAGTGTCACCTGTAGTAGTCTCAGTTCTATAAGCCAAGCAAGCCTAGCCCACTGGTACATGGCTTCCCCCAGGAAAGCCATGTTCACTGACCAGGAAGGGTAGTAGGCTGAAGAAAGGAAGAAAAAAGAGTTCATGTGGCTGCAGGAGTGCAGTTGTCCACAGGGGATTGCTAGGACTTAAGTCTCACAGCAACCTGCAGAGTAGGCAGAGACATGGTCAGCAAACAGGCAAATGATAGGTGTAGGCAGCAAACAGGAATATGGTCAATAAACAGGCCAGGAATTTTCAAGATAAATACATTTCTAAGGAAATATTGACATGAAATTTTCATCATGTCGACAGCAACCCATGCAATCCATACCATACATATAAAGAAACCAAAACAAATAAGTTCAGAAATTAAGTTGTGTGTAATAAAATGGAATGACACAGGGAAAAAGTATTGAATACGCTAACTGAAATGGATTTAATACACATGGGCTGAGTATTGGCCAGTTCAACAGAAACTGATATTCAGCCAGTTTGTACAGCAGCCTGTTCAACAGAAGCCAGCCTCATGTGGAAGACCAGTAGCTGATCGGCATCCAATCAGTGCTTGCAGCCAATGGCTGCGAGCGCAGTTCAGTGTGTGTTCTGGTAGGGGGGGGGGGGGTGCAGTCCCCCTGTCATAACAACAAAATAGCTCAACAGGGAGATAAATATATATACACACACACATATATACACATCGCATAGTTAGTATAGCGAGCTCCTCAGTTTTTTTTTTTTTCATTCAGCCCACTGGGTTGAACAAAAGAAAAAACTACCTGTGTGCATCAGGCTTTAGGAGGTATTTCACTTGCCTTCAATATTCATCATTATCATCATGATCATCAGTAGCTATGGCTCAAGGCACCTGTACTGTGTGCCTATCATGATGATAATGATAATGATCACATTTCCCTGCATCAAAGGCAACAGCAAGGGCATGGGGGCAAGGTGTGTGCGTGTACTGTACATTTTCTGGGACTTCTCTGCAGTATCCCTTTTTGTGCTGACTGCTGTGTCTGTGCGTCACAGATGAAGAGGTGGATGGACAGACATGCTGCATCTTCTCTGCCTGCTGCACTGATCACTGCCAGTCTGCCACCATTCTTCTGCAGCTGATTTCCTCAGCTGGAGCCCGCTCTCTCCTCATCACTTACTTGCTGAAGGGGGCAGGCAGTGAGAAAGTAGCAGCAGCAGGAACTGGAAGCCAGCGCTGGTTGTTGGGTAAGTCCGCCGGAAAAAGAAAAAAAAAAAAAGACTCTTTATCTACAGTCTCTCCTGGGCCCCTCTGGAAGAACTGCATGCTTCCCCCCTGCCCAGGGAATATAACAGTATCGTACAGTACTACAAGCAGCTTGAAGCTGCTGCTTATCAGTGGCCCTACCCGAAAGATAAACAGCGCCCCCGACTGATGTGCACTCTAGGCTGGCGCCTACCTTGCCTATAGGTAGCGGCTGACCCTGTGTGTGATTGGCTTACTGATTTTCCCAGAAGTTTGCACCAAGATACAATTCAGATTTTTGGCATCCCCTGCACCAAAATGTAATTTCTGGTGAGATACTCCCAGTAGGAAATCACATCTAAAGGGATGCAGACCCAGCAGTTTTCCTCATTAGTGGCCTGCAGGTGCCACAGCTAAATGATAATTATGAAACCACTCCCATTAGACTCATTTTCCCACATGGGACACAGGGAAACACACAGGGATTTCTTTAGAAAAACAAAAAGGTAGGAATCTGCAACAAAGTTTGTTACAATCCCTGCAATGCAAACAACATACAGCAGGTAAAATACATATTGAACATGTCACCAATTTTCAAGATAAATACATTTCTAAGGAAATATTGACATGAAATTTTCATCACGTCGGTAGCAATCCATACATATAAAGAAACCAAAACAAATAAGTTCAGAAATTAAGTTGTGTATAATAAAATGGAATGACACAGGGAAAAAGTATTGAATACGCTAACTGAAATGGATTTAATACTTTATCCAAAATTCTTTGTTGATAATGACAACTTTAAGACGCCTCCTGTTTGGAGAAACTAGTTGCATTCATTTTGGCCCATTCTTCCACACAGTCTTCAAATCTTGAAGGTTCCATGGGTCTCTTCTGTAAATTTTGATCTTTAGTTATTTCCACAGATCTATTGGATTCAAGTCAGGTGATTGATTTTAGCAGTTTTTTTCTTTCCTTGAAACCAATTTAGAGTTTCCTTGGCTATTTGTTTGAGATCATTGTCTTACTGAAATGTCTACCCTTGTTTCATCTTCATCATCCTGGTAAATGGCAGCAGATTTTTTATCAAGAATGTCATGGTACATTTTTCCATTCATCCTTCCTTTAATGATATGTTTGCCAGAACCGTATATGCTGAAAAACAGCCTCACACCATGATATCCCCCCCTCCAAACCTCACTGTTGGTATGGTGTTTTTGGGGTGATGTGCAGTGCCATTTGACCTCTGAACATGGTGTGTATTATGGCATCCAAAGAGTTAAATTTTGGTCTCATCTGACCAGACTTTATTCTTCCAGTATTTCACAGGCTTGTCTAAATGTTATGCAGCAAGCTTTAAATTAGCTTCAACATGCTTTTTCTTCAGCAATGGAATTTTGCATGGTGAGCGTGCTTACAAGCCATAGCAATTGAGTGCATTACTTAATGTTTTCTTTGAAACACTTTTACCTGCTAATTCTAGGTCTTTCTAAAGCTCTCCACAAGTGGTCCTTGGCTCCTTGACATTTTAACACTTCTGATAATTGTTTTCAGTCCTCTGTCAGAAATCTTGCAAGGAGCACCTGGTTCGTGGCCGGTTTAGGGTGATGTTCTTTACACTTTCGGAAAATATAGCCCAAACAGTGCTCACCGGAACATTTAGAAGTTTAGAAATCCTTTTGTAACCAATGTCATCAGTATGTTTTGCAAAAATAAGGTTGCGTAGGCCTTGAGAAAGCGCTTTCTTTTACCCATCATGAGATGTTTCTTGTGTGACTCCTTGGTAATGAGACACCTTTTTTAGGCCATCAGTTGAGGCTGAACCAGCTGATATTAACCACTTTAATACAGGGCACTTCCCTCCCTTCCCGCCCAGGCCAATTTTCCCCTTTTAGCGCTGTTGCATTTTGAATGACAATTGCGCGGTCATGCAACACTGTACCTTCACCAAATTTATGTCATTTTCCCCCCACAAATAGAGCTTTCTTTTGGTGGTATTTGATCACCTCTGCGATTTTTACTTTTTGCTAAACAAATAAAAAAAGACCGAAAAGTTTAAAAAAAAAAAAAAAAAATTTTGTTTATGTTATACAATTTTGTAAATAAATAATTTTTTTCCTGCACTGATGAGCACTGATGAGACTGCACTGACAGGCACTGATGAGGAGGCACTGATGGGGTGGCACTGATGGGGTGGCACTGATAGGTGGCACTGATAGGCGGCACTGATATGCGGCACTGATAGGCACTGATATGTGGCACTGATAGGTAGCACAGATATGCAGCATTGGTGGGCACTGATAGGCGGCACTGCTGGGCACTGATAGGCGGCATTGATGGACACTGATAGGTGGCACTGACGGGCATTGATAGGTGGCACTGACGGGCACTAATGGGCACTGATAGGCGGCACTGGTGGGCACTGATGGGCACTGATGGGCGGCACTGATCGGCACTGACAGGCGGCACTGATGGGCACTAATGGGCACTGATAGGCGGCACTGGTGGGCAATAATGGGCACTGGTGGGCGACACTAAAGGATGGCAGTGATGGGCACTTGTGGGCAGCACTGATAGGGAGGACACTGGTGGGCATCACTGATGGGGAGGGCAATGGGGGGCTCCCTGAGCCCTGATTGCCATCCCTGGTGGCCATAGTGGGCATCCCTGGGGTCATAGTGGGCATCCCTGGGGTCATAGTGGGCATCCCTGGTGGATCTAGTGGCATCCCCCCCCCCGAGGGTCTGCACTGGTAATCAATGATCTGATTACCAGTGCCGACCCCCCCCCCTGTCAGGGGAGCCGCCGATCGGCGCTCCTTTACTCGTGCCTGTCAGGCACGAACTAAGGAAAGCCGATCAACGGCTGTTCCTATTTACTATGTGACCAGCCGTGATTGGACACGGCTGATCACATGGTAAAGAGCCTCCGTCAGAGGCTCTTTACCGAGATCGGAGATGCAGGGTGTCAGACTGACACCTCGCATCACCGATCGCTGCTCTGCGCGCCCCCGGGGGGCGCCCAGAGCGGAGTTATCCTGCCGCCGTCATATGACGTCCGGTCAGGATAACTCAACCACATTCCCGCCGTCAATCTGTAATAGGGCGGGCGGGAAGTGGTTAATTTGCACTGACAAGGCGCAGGATTGCTTTCTAAATACAGATAGTTTTCAGTTGGTGTCTTGGCTTTCCATGCCTTTTTGCACCTTCTTTTCTTCATGTGTTCAATACTTTTTCCCTGTGTCATTCCATTTTTTTACACATAACTTAATTTCTGAACTTATTTGTTTTGGTTTCTTTGTATGTATGGATTGCATGGGTTGTTACTGACATGTGGTGATCATTTATTGTCAGTAGCACCTTTAGAAATATATTTACCTAAAAAAATGGTGACATGTTCAATACTTATTTTACCCGCTGTAGTTAGACTGTACAATCTCGTTTAAATTTACCAAACTTTGTATTATCAGGACAAACCTGAACAAATCGACTATCTATCAAGTCAAGTATGCCTTTCCATCATATAGATGACAAGATTGGAGATAGTACAATCAAATTGCATAGTGTATGGTCAAATTTCACCTCTTCATTATTTTATATTTAAAGTTTAGAGGAAAAATTACAGAAAAGTATAACTTGACTGTAAAGTATGCATTTGCATTGTGTACTTTTACTGAAGACAAGATCTGTTTGTAGCAGCATGACTATGTTTTCATCATACTTTACAGTGAACAAACTGCTCATGGTCACCACTAGAGAGTACTGTCGGGCTGAATGAGCTTTTGAGAAAAGTTTTTTTTTAGATCATAGTAGGCTGTATACTAAGAGTTAGCAGACTGCAGGCCGTGCTGCTGGAATAAAGACTTCTTCAGGTAAGATAACCTACAATAGTAGCATTTGCAAGGGGACAAGTACGCCTTTATACAGTATATACTGCATACAGAAAGTGCACTTTTACTTTGAAATCAATATTTTATCACAACCAGAATACCCTCATTTTTAATTTTACCAGTTGAGCTTTAGAGCAAATAATGGGATTTTTGACTTACCGTAAAATCCCTTTGACTGATGATTGACAGATACAGCTCCTGATGTTCTTAACCATTGGGTTATACTGTGCTCCATACAGGAGTAGGACACTAGGCAGAAAAAAAGTCTGGCTATGCCTATGGGCAGTCCCAAGAGTATACTCCCTCTCTCTGCTATAGGTACTCAGTTTTGTTACAAGCAGTGTCAGAAGAATTACAACTCCAGAGGGGTGGGTGCTGTGACCAATGCACATCAGAGAAATGAATTTTAAGGGAAGTCAAAAATCCAATTTTCTCTTTCGCTCATTAACCACTTACCGCATACTAACGTAGATCTACGTCGGCAGACTTTGCGGTAGTATACCGGGATGATGCCTCTAGCTAGAGGCACCATCCCGGTACCATGGTTTAGAGCCGACGGTCGGCTTTCCGTCGGTAACGACCGATGCGGCTCGGGAGCCGCTCGATCGTTGCCCGGGTGAGCGGGAGGGGAAGTCCCCCCCCCTCCCGCCACCTTCCGTGACTTTGCTCGAGGAGCCCCGAGCACCCAGCCGGCACGTCCACCGGCTTTGATCGGGTCTCTGATGACGTAATACGGAGGCGACATCCATGATGTCATTTCTGGGTTACTCTGCTGCAAAAGGCGGTAAATGTAAAAAACGGCAATATGCAAAAACGCCATTTTCGGCGTTTTGCATACATGGAAGTGTAGTGGAGGGGTCTAGGGTCTTTTAGACCCTCGATCACTCCATAAAGAGTACCTGTCACTGCATATTGGTGTCACAAGGGATGTTTACATTGCTTGTGACAGCAATAAAAGTGATCAGATTTTTATTTTTTTTTAAAAACCTGTAATAAAGTTAAAAAAAATAAAATAAATAGGGAAAAAAATTTTTTTTAGCCGCCCCCGTCACCATTAGCTCGCGCACAAAAAAAACGTATACGGAAGTCGAGCCGCGAATGAAATCGCTGTTCAAACCACACATGTGAGGTATCACCGCGATCGCCAGAGCGTGGGCAATAATAAAAAAAAAAGAGCTACACTCTAACTCTAAACTGGTAACCGGTAAATAAATTTAAAGCGTCGCCTATCGAGATCTCTATTGACCGTAGTTTGTCGCCATCCCACGGGGGGGGGGGGGCGCAATTTTAAACCGTAACATGTTGGGTATCTATTTACTCGGCGTGACATCATCTTTCACAATACACAAAAAAATGGGCTAACTTTACTATTTAGTATTTTTTAAATGCAGTGAAATGTGATTTTTCAAAATTTTTCCAAAAAAATAGCGTTTTAAAAACCGCTGCGCAAATACCGCGTGACAAAAAATATTGCAATGACCGACATTTTATTCTCCAGAGTCTTTGCTAAAAAAAAAATTATATATATATATATATATATATATATATATATATATATATATATATATAATGTTTGGGGGTTTTAAGTAGTTTTCTAGGAAAAAATACTGGTTTTAACTTGTAAACAAAAAGTGTCCAAAATAGGGCTGGGGCTTAAGTGGTTAATGGACACAGCTCCTGATCTTTTTAACCATTGGGATGTCCCAAAGCAGTGTTAAACATGAGGGGTGGGAACAGCGAAAAATAACCTCCCAAGGCTAAACTATAGCCAACGAGGCAAACAGGAGCGCAATCAAAACAACTGGAGCTCACCAAAAAAAACAATACACCCACAAAGAGGATCAGGTCCTCTAAACAGCAGCCTGCAAAACCTTGCGGCCAAAGGAAGCATCTGCAGATGCCAACACATCCACTTTATAGAACTTTGTGAAAGTGTGCCCCGATGACCAGGTGGCTACCTTACAAACCTACGTCACTGATGCCTGATGATGGAAGACCCAGGAGGCCGTGAGCACCTGAGTAGGGCGCGCCTTGATAGGGAAAGGAGGAACCTGACCCTTGATGGAATAGGCCTGAATCACTGTCTGTCTGATCCATCTGGAAATGGTCGCAGAGAAAGCGGACAACCCTTTCCGAGGCCCATCTGTAAGCACAAATAGTGAGTCTGATTTCCTAAAAGACTCCGTAGCTGCCAGGTACACCCTAATCACCTGGGCCACATCCAAGGCATGCAAAGCAATTTCCTTCAGATGCTTTGGACTGGGACACAGGGAAGGCAACACAATGTCTTCATTCAAATGAAAATCAGAGACAACCTTTGGAAGGAAGGATGGACAGGGGTGAAGAACCACCTTATCACTGTGAACAACAGGGTAAAGCCGCCAATTCCGACACCTTGCACGCAGAGGTGAAAGCCACCAAAAAGGCCACCTTCTGGGACAGCATAAGCAGGGGAATCTCCCGAAGATTCTCAAAAGGAGGCTTCTGGAGGACTGAGAGCACCAAATTGAGGTCCCAAGGCGGCAACAGAGACCGCACTGGAGGGGGTCAAGTGCCCAACTCCCTAAAGAAAAGTACACACCAAGGAGTATGTGGCCAAGGGCCGTTGAAAGAAGACCGTTAAGGCCGACACCTGACCCTTGATAGTACTCAAGACCAGTTTCTGCTCAACCCCCCGCTGAAGGAAGGTCAAGGTCAGAGCCACTGAATAAAGAGCGAGGATGAACCCCAAAAGACTCACACCACACGATGTACGTCTTCTTTTTATATATATATATATATATATATATATATATTTCTTTATTGAAAGTTTTCGACATACAAAATTTTAATACATACCATTTCATTATAAAAAGAAAAATAATTTTTTATCCAATAACAACCCTACCTTTCTTCCCACCCCCCTTTTCTTGAATCAGTAAATAGCCCCTTGTTTCTTTAAAATCTTGCCATATCTCCCATATCTCTACCCTGCTCTTATATTCCTCTTCTCCCCGTGCTCTTAAAGATTCTAACTTTCTATTTTTTTCCACCCGTAAAAACCACTCTTTATATGATGGGGGTTCTTTTTTTTTCCAATTTAAGGGGATTAAACTTTTTGCTGAATTTAACAGATGGGGAATCAATGTTTTTTTGTATTGTTTTATCGACATAGACATGCCCATGGGTCTTCATTAATATCTATGTTGGTGATTTTTTGAATTAAGGATAGTACTTCCTTCCAGTATTTTTTAATTTTTGGGCATTCCCACCAGATGTGTGCTATTGTACCCGTTACCTTACACCCCCTCCAACAATATTTTGAACTCTCCAGTTGGTAGCTCCCCACTTTATCTGGGGTATTATACCATCTGGAGATAAGTTTGTAGTTCATTTCTGCCGTGCTCATATCAATCGCGGAATTGTGTGCTAATTTTATACTTTTTTTCCCATTGAAATCCCTCACTTCGGGCACCCAATTCACTTTCCCATTTTTCTACGAGTGGGGGCACTGTCTTCTTCTCTCCTGCATTCAGGATTTTGTAGATGTTTGAACTACTATTCATTATTTTCTCCGACATACACATTTGTTCATATGGTAATAAATCATTTGTTTCTCTTATTGGCTGAGGTAGAGAGGCAACAAAGTGCCTCAGCTGACAGCACCTCCACTCGGTTAGATTCCAATTTGCTTTCTTTTTTTTTAGATCCAATAACGTGATACTTTTTCCCTTCTTCATTATATCTTTTAACCTTACATCCTCCTCTCCCATCCATTTACCACATTCTCTTCCCTCCCCTGGTGCAAAAAATGTTGTGTCTTGCAGTGGTATCAGTGGTGAATTGTATTTCCATTTTTCTCTAGAGTGTATTATATCCCACATTTTTAATGCTTGTCGTGTAATTATATGTGTATTACTATTCAGCTTTCTATATTTTGGTGGGTTTCAAATAATTTTGCCTAAATATGTGTCACTCGTTGCATTTTCTATTTTGACCTAATTTTTTTCACTCTCTTTTTTCCCCCATTCCATCAACTGTGTAAGAATTATGAACCGATCTTTACTTAGCTCTCTAATTTTGGCATGTTCAAGATAAATCCTTTCTCACGATGTACTTGACTTTTCGTTATTTGTCAAATACCTTTCCTCTTGACAATATGTTTAGGTTGACTTGTTATCCATTCTTGGTTATAAGATTATTGTATTCTCCTTGTTCAATGCAATAATTTATGTTCACCAAATGCCTTGCCAGTCTTGCTGTATGACTTTTTCAATTTCATTTAATAAAAATATTTTGGAAAAAAAAACTGTGTAAGAATTGATGCTTGGTAATATTTTTTAAAGTCCGGTAGTGCTAGCCCCCCATCTCTTTTACTTTTGCTTAATGTTGTGTATTTTATCGTTGTTTTTTTATTTTTCCATACAAACTTAGTTATCAGTGATTTTAATGTCTTAAAGAAGGCATGTGGGATCTGTATTGGTACCATTTGGGATTTATACGATATTTTTGGAAGGATTGCCATCTTTATGATATTAATTCTTCCCATCCATGACATAGCTCTTGATATTAATCTATTTATTTCTGTTTTTATTTCATTTAATAGTGGAAGGAAATTTGCTTTATATAACTTTTCTGGGGTTGGTGTTAATTTAATTCCTAGGTATTTTAACTCATCTCTTCTCCATACAAAGGGAAATTCACTTTTTATCCTATTTCTCTCCTGTGTACTCATTTTAATACTTAGTATCTCATATTTTGTTTGGTTAATTTTTAGGTTTGAGAGTTCTCCATATTGCTTTAGAATTTTAATTATGTTTGGCAAGGAGATCCTTGGGTTGGAGACGTAGAGCAACACGTCGTCGGCAAACGCCGCAACTTTATACTCTGCAAGCAAGGGTTCTAAACAAATGACAAACATCATTGGGGACAGGGGGTATCCCTGTCTCGTTCCATTGTACATTTCAAATGGTTCAGACAGTGTCCCATTAATTTTTATTTTTGCTGAAGGTCGGCTATACAGTGTACTAATCCATGCCATCATTCTGGGTCCTATTCCCAGTTCCTCTAAAGTTCTTATCATGAAATCCCAGTTGGCCCTGTCAAATGCTTTCTCAGCATCTATTGACAGTATCACACTTGGTGTCTTGTTTTAAACATTTGTTTCATCAAGAGGATCGTTCTAATCCCGTTGTCTCTACCTTGCCTACCAGGTATAAAACCTACCTGGTCATTATGGATCCACTCATTCATCAACCCTTCATTCTTGTTGCTAATATTTTTGTAAATAGCTTAGTATCTGCCTTTAGGAGCCAAATAGGTCTATAGCTAGAGCACAGCGTTGGGTCTTTCTCTTCTTTTAAAATGACTGTGATCGATGCTAAGAGGGCTTCTTTACTTATATTAAACTGGGTGCCTAGTCCATTCATGTACCTTTTCAGCCTCCTTATATTGTTTATAATAACTAATAGTGAACCCACCAGGGCCTGGGCTTTTTCCTGCAGTGGTATCTTTTATAGCTCTTACTATCTCCTGTTCTGTAACTGGTGCCTCTAGGAGTATTAGTTTTTCCTTTTCTATTTTTTTCATTTTTGCCTTTTCCAAATATGCTTTGATCTTCTCACCTCTGTCAAAATTATTTTCTTGTTTACCCTCTCCTCTTACACCATATAAATTACCATAATATTTTTGAAATTCCCTTGCTATCTCGGTAGTTGAGTGAACTAATTTCCCATTTTTATTTTTGATCTTATCTATGAAATTCATTGCTTTTTTTTTTTTTTTTTTTTGAGGATCCTTGCCAAGTTTTTCCCAATTTTGTTACCCTCCACATATTTCTGTCTCTCTTGCCACCCTATTAAATTCCTGTCTAGTTTCCTGTTCTAATAGGTCCTTTAATTCCTCTTTTTTCCTTTCTAATAGGGGAGTCAGTTCTTCCTTTATTGTTTTTTATGTTTTTGTTCCAAATCATATACCTCTCTCATCAGTCTATCTTTATTTTTAGTTCTTTCTTTTTTCCTTTGTGCTCCTTTTGCGAATAAGATACCCCGCATATAGGCTTTTTGTGCTTCCCATATGATATTTTTGGGTGTCTCCTCTATATCATTATTTTGGAAATAGAATTCCAATTCTTTCTCTATTTCCCTTCCCCATTTTTTATCCTTAATCAGTTCTTCATTGATTTCCCATGTGGTCATTTTAGATTGTTCTCTACCCATTTTCATTTTCACTGTAATGGTGGAGTGATCTGACCAGGTCCTTATCCCAACCCTCGCCTCTGATACTTTTTCGATCCATCGATGTTCTAAGAAGAAGTAATCAATTCTTGAATATGTCCCATATATATTTGAATAACAAGTGTAGTCCCTTTCTTTTGGATGGAGTATTCTCCATATATCCGCCAATTGACTTTGATATAACTTTTTTCTAATCTCCTTGATCTGATGGTTCGAAAACCTTTGGTACCGCGATGTATTATCCATTTTTGGATCGAGGCTCAGGTTGAGGTCCCCCGCCAGAATCACCTCTCCTTTTTTTAAATTTATTAGTTTCCCCAAAATCTTCCCCAAGAAGGCCACCTGCCCTTCATTAGGACTATATATATTTATTAATGTAACTTCTTCCTCATTTAACTTCCCTTTAAGAAAGAGGAATCTTCCCTCCCGGTCCACCAGCCTATCTTGTAAAACAAATCTCACTCCTCTAGCGAGTCCAATAGCCACACCACTAGATTTTTTCTTAAGTGAGTCTGCGTAATACCATATAGGGTGGTTTCGGGAATATAGCCTGGTATTGGATGCATACGTAATATGGGTCTCCTGTAGAAATATTACATCCGCATTTAAATATTTGACTTCCCCCCAGAATTTTTGTCTCTTCACTGGTGAGTTCATCCCTCGTACATTGTAAGACATGAAATTCACTACTACCATCTATTTGTTTTGGTTTTTTCCTGGTTTTGGTTTTACTCGTTTTTTTTTTTCCTTTACCACTCATAGAATTATTAGGCTGGTGTCTCCGGGAGTCTGATCCCTCACTGAAAGATAAGGATTTTTGCTTGTTATGTGGGCGGGATACTCTTTTACTGTTATTTTTCCCTTTTCTTCCCTCCCTCCCTGCTCCCCCCCTCCCTCCCAGACCCCCTCCCTCTTCCTAATGGGTACCTAGCTTTCCCCCTTCCCTTAGCTAGGATAGTCGATTTACTTCCTCCCCACTTTAATCAACATTTTCCCAGGGTTGAGCTCTGTCTTTGCTCGCCCACTCCTCCCTTCTTCCCTATAATTGGGTCGTTGGTTGGTGCATGCTTCTGCCCTCATGGAGCCGTCCTGTCCATAGCTTTTTTCTACTTTAACCTCATACCTCCTCCCCTCCCTAGCAGCCCACCCCCCCCCCCCTTTTCCCCCCACCCTAATTTCCCCCATATCCATTCCTTAATTTCTTAATCACTGCTTTAATGTCTGACTCTTCTGAGATCGTCCTTGACACTGTTCTCCTTGCTCCGTTTCCCCTTCTGGGGCCTCCTGGTCTGTCCACCCAGGTATTTCCATTACTGGGATTTTTAAGGTGTCACAAAAAACTTGAATGTCTTCTGGGAATTTTAGCAACACAGTTTTCCCCTCTGTCCAAATCCCTAATCCCGTTGGGTGGCTCCAAAAATACTGTATGTTTTGCTTCTTTAATACTTCCACTACTGGTCTCAGAATGCGTTTTCTATTGATTGTTTCCTGTGAGAGATCCGGGAACACCTGTATATCTGCTCCTTCATATCTTAGTGTAGGCCTATCTCTCATTTTTTCCCATATCTGAGTTTCGTATCTATGGAACCTTACTATAACGTCCCTTGTCTTCTCTCTTGGTATATTTGGTGGTTTTCGTATTCTATGGATCCTTTCAATTTCTATTTTTCTGTGATTGCTTTTCCCAGTAGGGGATTAAACACACTTTCCAGTATTTCTTCTAGCTTTTCTTCTTTTCCTTTTTTCTGGCAAACCTCTGATCCTCAAGTTCTTCCTTCTATTTCTGTTCTCTTGGTCTTCCAATTTATATAACATATTCCTCTGTTCTAATTGTATTTTCTTCATTTGATCTTTTAATTTTTTTAACTCTCTTCCATGGGTGTCTGTCCTCTTTTCTGTTTCTTCTACTCTGGTCAGGATATGTCCCAGATCTCCGTGGAGGGTAGCCATTTCAGTTTTAATTGATCTCTCTAGATTAGCAAACATTTCCATCATCTCTAATTTTGTGGGTAGTTGGTCCTTGGTCCTTAGTTCCTCCTCTCTTCCTAGTTCACTGTCCCCCATTATCTGTGAATTTTCACACGCCAGTTTCGAGCTATCCTCCTCGCTCACTCCTGTGGATTTTTGCTTTTTAGTTTTTTTATTTCCCTCTGTATTTTGTTTTGGTTTTACAACCGGTTGTTTTTTAGGGATCGAGTTTTGCCCTTTTCCTTCTGGGGTCATATACATTTTAATTGTCCCTGAGCTGGCAGTTACTTTTGTTTTTTTCCCCGCTCCTTCTTTTGTCTGTTTGTTCTTCATCTTTATCTTTATCTTAGGGGTTCTTTTCAAGCACGTGGGGTCTTATTATTTTATCTCCACCTCAGTTTGCTTTCCCAGCCTTTCCCTAGGGTTTTGACCGGACCCTCAGCTTCCTTTAGCTTTGCTTATGGCCAAGTCCAACACCGTTCAGGGATTCCTTCCAGATAGGGCTCTATCAAATACCCCCCCCTTGGGTCTGAACACAAAGAAAAACAGGAGGTTCTTTATCAAGCCCAGCAATTTTCTAATACTCTTTCCAGAGGAGATTTATGGCAGTCTCCTCTTTTTTTTTTTTTTTTTTTTAAATAAGGGAGTCCCACAGATTTCCCGTAGCTTTTAGTTGATTTTCCCAAAGAAAAACTGTGCAGATGTCCCCTTTTAGATCAGAAAGTGAAAAGGGTCAAGAAGATTCCCCTTTAATCAAGTCCAGTCACTTTCAAATAACCTTTCAGGATGTGATTATGGCCACACTTTTTAATCAATGATATATTGGAAGTCCAGAAAATTACTTGTCTCATTAAATCCAGTATATTTTAAGAGTCTCTTCCAAAAAAAAAATGTATAACCAGAACCCCCTTTCGGTGTGGAGAGAGAAAGCCAGGGGGATCCTTATCAGTTTAATCTCATAGAAATCAGGTACTCTTTCCAGGCCAGTTATAACAAACGCCCTTCTTCTTTCTGCACTAGATTTTCCTACAACTTATCTGAGGCTAAATATAAGTATAGAATCCTAACTGTAGAGAGTTCTTTGATATATTGCAGTCCATCATGTAATTGCAGAGACATAGTGAGAAAAGTTCAAAGGGATAAAACTGATACTCTGTAGCTATGCAATATAATGTAATAGAAGGGGGGGCTTTCACCCTCTCACCGCTCCAGTGCTGACAGATCAACCACAGATCCCTGTGTCCTCTACCGCTGTGCCTGCGGCTCCTCTCCCGACATACAGGATCGCTTTGCTCCCATTGCGCTGGCCGTCCATAGCCACACTACCGACCGAGCATCCCAGAGCCCCAGCGGCATCTCACTCCCCAGGCTGCCTAGCACACGCTGCTCTTCTGCACTCAGCAGTGTCTCCGCCCCCTTCGGCTCAGGGGCTCGGCTCCCCTGCTGTCTTCCAGCAGCAGCTTCGGCGGTATCAGGTATGGGTTCCAGAGACGGTGGCTCCACGGGAGGCTTTCCTAGGTGGTGGTGATCGCATGAGGGGGTCTCGGATGAGCGGGTTAGCTGTTCAAGGGCAATGGAGGGTTGAGTGTTCCTAGAGTCCTCTCGCTGGACGGCGTTCCACAGTGCCTCAGCCTGCACACAAAGTTGGCGCCATTGGATGTACGTCTTCTATGTACGATGGTAGATCTTCCTAGAAGTAGATTTTCTAGCTTTTAACATCGTTGGAATCACTGACTCCTCTGTCCATCAGCACCTGGCATTCAACAGCCAAACCGTTAAAGCCAGCGACTGTAAAGCAGGATGGAAGATTGGTCCTTGGGACAGCAGATCCTCCTGAGAGGACGCTTCCAACGAATGTCGGTGACCAGCCGCACCAGATTGGCATGCCAAGCCCGGTGAGGCCAGTCCAGGGCCAATAGGATGACCTGGAATCCCTTCTGGCTCGATCCTGTGGAGAAGTCTTGGCAGAAGCTTGAGAGGAAGGAAGGCGTAAATCAGATGATACTGAGCCCACATGGCCAACAGCGCATCCGTGGCATCTGCCAGAGGATCCCGTGACTGAGACACAAACCTCTGCACCTTTCTGTTGAGCCGGGACGCCAACAGATCCACATCAGTGATGCCCCACCAGAAACACAACTGATAAAACCTCTGGATGAAGGGACCATTCCGGTGGTCCAACGCCTGCCAACTGAGGTAATCCGCCTGCCAATTTTCCACCCCTGGAATGTGTACGGTGGAAAGGGCTGGAACGAAATGTTCTGTAAAAATTTTACTTTTTTGCCTAAAAGCAAAACATAATGTGAGGTCGAAAACTAACACTGCACATCACCCTAAACACACCATCCTCACCTTGAAACATGGTGGTAGCAGCATCATGTGTTTGGGATTGTGAGTCCTTGATAAATTAATAAAAAGTCCAAATAATCGTGCCAATCCAAAATAAGTGAAATACGGATGTGAAGAACTACAAGTCCCAGCACATCTGCATCACTATGTTTGCTAGGAGAGAAATAATCTAGGGTATGTTCCAAAGGCTGCTTACCAGATGAAAATGGTCATCCAATTTAATGGATAGACCTAGGTTCGCTTAATTGACCAGGTGTGATTCAATACAATATGCAGTAGAGGGTATTCAATGGCAGAAGCTCAAAGACCATCCGCACTAAAACACGCACGTGACCCTTTTTTTTATCCGCAGCAAAATCGGATCGCATAGTGGTTCACACTAGTGCGATCCGATTCTGTGCGAACTTGCAGATCGCACTGCGATATGTGATCGCAACTGGGGGTGTCGTTCACTTTTAATTGACACTCCCTGCGTATCGCATATGGCAGTGTGAACTGCCAGGGGTGCGGATGCGATGCAGGATCACGCTGCATATTCGCAGCGTTCCCGCATCGCACAAATGTGAACGGGGACTAAACATACAGCCAGAGCTAAAATGGAATGGTTTAGATCAAAGCATATTCATGTGTTAGAATGGCCCAGTCAAAGTCCACACCTAAGTCCAATTGAGAATCTGTGGCAAGACTTGAAAATGGCTGTTCACAGACACTCTCCATCCAATCTAACAGAGCTTGAGCTATTTTGCAAAGACGAATGGGCAAACATTTCACTGTCTAGATGTGCAAAGCTGGTAGAGACATCCCCAAAAAGACTTGCAGCTGTAATTGCAGTGAAAGGTGGTTCTACAAAGCATTGACTCAGGGGGGTTAAATACAAATGCACGCCACACTTTTTTTTTTTCTTGATATTTATTTGTAAATAAAATTAAAAACCATTATCATTTTCCTTCCACTTCATAATTATGTGCCACTTTGTGTTTTTCTATCACATAAAATCCCAATAAAATATCTTTACGTTTTCAGGTGTAACATGACAAAATTTGGAAAAAAAGGGGTATGAATTATTTTTCAAGGCACAGAAGTTTTCAATCAACAACTTTGGGCTATGTGCAGGCCAGCTGCCAGCGTCCTAAAAGCCCCCAATATCATTAGATGATAACGAGGACATCAGGAACTTGCACAGCATCCTTGTTTGATTCCCCCACTTTTCTCTGTCAGCAGTGGGGCTACATTAGCTGCATGGAGGAGGGAAATGCTGGAACACTAGTCAGTACCAGTGTGAAAAGCTTTCCTCCTGGCAGCAGTCTTTTTGCAAAAAAATAAAATAAAAATGATTGACACCTGTAAACGCATGTAATGCATTTAGGTGTGTAAAGTACTTGGGAGTTAATTAATTTTATTGGCCAGAAAAATAATTATTTTGGCCAGTGAAACTAATTAGCGCTCAAGCTCTAAACGCGCCTAGCGTTAACGTGTGTTTAGATGTGTTTACACGCATAAAGCATTTTTTCTGCCAAAACACTGCAGCTCCTGGACACGCAGGCACTGGGGTTTTTTTCTGCCTCTGAATGCCCCTGCCTCTAAATGCCTATGTTTGCATGGACACATAGATTAATCACTTTAGTGATCCATAGATATCCTCCCAGAACCTCGCCCCCCTGCGGTGCGCATCGGAAGTGCTCTGTAAATGCTGTGTCCTTAGGATCCAGCCGATCACAGGTCGGGGTAAAGGGTCAATAGCAGCAGCCCTTTACCATGTAATCAGCTTTGTCCAGTATCCCGATGATCAGTGCAGCCCCAACAGTGCCAATCAGTGCAGCTTATCAGTACCAGTCAGTGCCCATCAGTGCAGCCTCATCAGTGCTCATCAGTGCAGCCTCATCAGCACCCATCAGTGCAGCCTCATCAGCGCACATCAGTGAAGAAAAAAAAATTACTTATTTGCAAAATTTTACATCGGAATCTAACAAAAACATTTTCTTTTCCAAAATGTTCTGACTTTTTTTGTTTACTTAGCAAAAATAAAAACCCAGTGTTATCTAAATAACACCAGAAGAAAGCTCTATCTGTCTAAAAAGAATTCAGATACGTATAGTGTTGCATGACCGCGCAATTGTCATTCAAAATGGGACAGCACTGAAAGCGAAAAATTTGCCTGGGCAGGAAGAGGGTGAAAGTGCCCAGTATTGAAGTGGTTATAATGCGGGGGTGTTTAGAGGCAGCACTGCGCCACCAGCTTTGTTAAAGTGATCGGTGGCTATGGAGCTGTCGTATCACTTTCAAGCCAGGAGCCAGCTGAACAAAAACCACACAAGCTGATGGCTGCTATGGCACCTTTATTATTGTATCTTACATCAAGACATCTTACAGCAGTGCAGAAGGGATGCATATAGTATAATCAGATGGCAAAGATCTATATAACCATAATTGTATACGGTATATGGTTTTCCACCTTATATTTTATGTGTATAAATTCATACATGGCAGCATTACAGTACTATTACAATACTTGACACAGTAAGAGCCGTGTAAATGCAGTGGACAGTATCTACTGTAGTACTGCTACTCCACTCATCCTGCGCTGCTCTCAATGATGAAAGGAACTGGAACTATACAGGAAACATCAACTATACAGGAAGCATCAAGTATTGATGCGCTCCAGTGGTACGCAGTGTCAGCACAAATTGAAAACAACATTGGACTCTTCTGCAGAACCCTAGGGTTCTGTGGAACACCCGTTGGGAAACCCTGCTCTAGAATCTACTTTTACCTCTATATGGGAATACATTTTATATTTATAAGGATGATACTGATTTAAAGATGGTTGGCTGGTTTTCTCTATGATAATTTTGTATTTCAAAACGGTTTGCAGTTGTATCTTCATCACATCTATATTTCACAGCTATAAATTTGTTTCAGCAGCAGGACTAAAATTAGGAATGCTAATTTATGTACATTTCTAGCTCCTCCAGAAACAGCTTGAGACAAGTGACCTTTGATTGGTCTCAGTCATGCATAACCGCATATTTAAAGCTGACCACTAAAGACTGTTTATGACCAGGACAAAATTTGAAGTACTACTTAAGACATTTAAGGCAGAATGACATAAGATTTATACAGGTGCATATTACCAATGGTCTAAAAGCAGTTAGGGCACAGACATTAAATTAATCTTGGTGTCTGGTGTTTATGTACCCAACTAATCTGCTTATCAACCCTGCCGACTTCAAAAACTGTGATGGAATTACTAAATTATATATAGAGTTTCAAAAACTCTGTTATATGAAAAGCTTTAGGAAAAATGAAAAAAAATAAAAAAATAAAAATAAAAAAAATATATATATACTGTATATATACACATATATACACACACAGTATCTCACAGAAGTGGAATACGCCCCTCACATTTTTGTAAATATTTTATTATATCTTTTTTTGTGACAACACTGAAGAAATTACACTTTACTACAATGTAAAGTAGTGAGTGTACAGTTTGTATAACAGTGTAAATTTGCTGTCCCCTCAAAATAACTCAACACACAGCCATTAACCACCTCCCACCCGGCCATTGTACATATACGGCCGGGTGGGAGTCTCGTCCTTCTGAATGGACGTTCCGGAACGTCCATTCAGCGGCGCAATCTCGATGTGCCTGTGTCCCTCGGACACAGCGCAACAAGATGCGTCAGGAGGGCCCTGTGATTGGCCCTCCTGATCACATGACGGCTGTGTCCAATCACAGCCGTCATGCAATGTAAATACAGCCGTTGTAACGGCTTCGATCTCTTCTCCTCCCTGACAGATCCTGTCAGGGAGGAGAACAAGAGGATCGATACTGGAGCTGGGGTGATCAGTGAGTATATCTAAGTACTCACTGATCACAGGGGGGGTCTGTGCTGGTAATCAGAACATTGATTACCAGTGCAGCCCTGGGGGGGGGGGGGGTGCCACTAGAGCCACCAGGGATGCCCACCCATGACCACCAGGGATGCCCACCATGGCCACCAGGGATGGCAAACAGCCTGCCAGTGGTGCCCTCCTATCAGTGCTGCCCACCAATGCCATATATCAGTGCTGCCCACCAGTGCCCGTTATTGCCATCCACCAGTGCCGCCCACCAGTGCCCATTATTGCCCACCAGTGCTGCCTATCAGTGCCCCCATCAGTGCCCCCATCAGTGCCAATCAGTGCCGCCCATCAGTGCCGATCAGTGCCACCTATCAGTGCCCATCAGTGCCGCCGATCAGTGCCCATCAGTGCTGCCTATCAGTGCCCATCAGCGCTGCCTATCAGTGCCCACCAATGCTACATATCAGTGCTATCTATCAGTGCCACATATCAGTGCCCATCAGTGCTGCATATCAGTGCCCATCAGTGCTGCATATCAGTGCCACACCATCAGTGCCACCCAATCAGTGTCTCCTCATCAGTGCCTGTCAGTGCGGCATCATCAGTGCTCATCAGTGCAGGAAAAAACTTATCTATTCACAAAATTTTAGAACCTAAAGAATCTAGAACCTAAACCTAAAAAAATTTTAGAACCTAGAACCTAAACAAAAAAACTTTTTTTTTTTTTTTCAAACTTTTTTTTATTTGTCTTTTTTTATTTGTGCAAAAAAAAGAAAAAACCTGGCAGTGCTCAAATACCACCAAAAGAAAGCTCTATTTGTGGGGAAAAAATTACACAAATTTGGTTTAGGTACAATGTTGCATGACCGTGCAATTGTCATTCAAAATGCAACAGCGCTAAAAGATGAAAATTGGTCTGGGAAGGAAGGGGGTTTAAGTGCCCAGTATTGAGGTAGTTAAAGTCTAAACCGCTGGCAACAAAAGTAAGTACACCCCTAAGTGAGAAATGGCCAAATTGGGTCCAAAGTGTCAATATTTTGTGTGGCCACCATTATTTTCCGGCACTGCTTTAACCTTCTTGGGCATGGAGTTCACCAGAGCTTCACAGGTTGCCACTGGAGTACTCTTCCACTCCTCCATGATGACATCACGTAGCTGGTGGATGTTAGAGACCGTGCACTCCTCCACATTCCGTTTGAGGATGCCCCACAGATGCTTAATAGGCTGGTAGGTTAATTGGATCCTGTATAAAAAATTGGCCCTACTATGTATGTATGAATGTGAGTTAGGGACCTTAGATTGTAAGCTCCTTGAGGGCAGGGACTGATGTGAATGTGCAATGTATATGTAAAGCGCAGCGTAAATTGACAGCGCTATATAAGAACCTGAAATAAATAAATAAATAATAGGGTTTAGGTCTGGAGACATGCTTGGCCAGTCCATCACCTTTACCCCTCAGCTTCTTTTGCAAGGCAGTGGTCGTCTTGGAGGTGTGTTTGGGGTCAGTATCATGTTGGAATACTGCCCTACGGCCCAGTCTCCGAAAGGGAGGAGAACATGCTCTGCTTCAGTATGTCACAGTACACGTTGGCATTCATGGTTCCCTTTAAAGAACTGTAGCTCCTCAGTGCTGGCAGCACTCATGCAGCCCCAGACCATGACACTCCCACCACCATGCTTGACTGTAGGAAAACACTTGTCTTTGTAGTCACCTGGTTGCCCCCACACACACTTGACACCATCTGAACCAAATAAGTTTATCTTGGTCTCATCAGACCACAGGACATGGTTCCGGTAATCCATGTCCTTAGTCTGCTTGTCTTCAGTAAACTGTTTGTGGGCTTACTTGTGCATCATCTTTAGAAGAGGCTTCCTTTTGGGACAACAGCCATGCAGACCAATTTGATGCAGTGTGCAGCATATGGTCTTATTACTGACAGGCTGACCCCCCACCCCTTCAACCTCTGCAGCAATGCTGGCAGCACTCATACATCTATTTCCCAAAGACAACCTCTGGATAGGATGCTGAGCATGTGCACTCAACTTCTTTGGTCAACCATGGTGAGGCCTGCTCTGAGTGGAATCTGTCCTGTTAAACCGCTGTATGGTCTTGACCATGGGGGCTGCAGCTCAGTTTCAGGGTCTTGGCAATCTTCTTATAGCCTAAGCCACCTTTATGTAGAGCAACAATTCTTTTTTCAGATCCTCAGAGAGTTCTTTGCCATGAGGTGACATGTTGAACTTCCAGTGACCAGTATGGGAGAGTGAAAGCGATAACGCCAAATTTAACACACCTGCTCCCCATTCACACCTGAGACCTTGTAACACAGACGAGTCACATGACACCATAGAGGGAAAATGACTAATTGGGCCCAATTTGGACGTTTTCATTTAGGGGTGTACTCACTTTTGTTGCCAGCGGTTTAGACATTAATAGCTGTGTGTTAAGTTATTTTGAGGGGACAGCAAATTTACACTGTTATATTGTAACGTTCATGCGTTTTTGTTAGTGGATGGATTTACAGCTGCAGAATTATTACACTCAGTAGCCTTGTAGAGAATCTGTTGAACAAACATATCCAACTCTCAGGACTTCATCACCGTGTACAGCCTGTTATATACCATATATATATTAATAGATGTTTAATGGAGGGATAGAATATATGAGGATGTATAGATGAGAGACAGGCTATTGTATGGTGAGCACTAGAAGTAGTATTAGGAGAGTTGCAGGTGATGGTAAAGCAGATAGGTTCTGATGTCAAGTATAGTGCAGATGGTAAGAGGACACAGATGGAGTATACTTAGACAGAGTAACCTAGTGCAAGGATAGTTGAAGGTAGTCCCAAGAGCTAACAGTCTATGCAGATGATAGTGGATAGATACAGATAGTCTTGGTAATTGCAGTAGATGACAGCAGGAGATTGGTTAGTAAGAATCCCCTGTGGGGTACTTATCACTTAGATAGGTTAGTAGTAACAGTGTCCATTGGAGAGAGGTGATCCCGTAGCGAGATACGGATCACCAGCGAGGTTTCCGGCTTCAGTTCAGCAAGGGAGAATGTCAGCAGCTCCGACTTCACAGGAGTAGGTGCGGTGAACATGTGGTTTGAACGAGCGATGAGTGAGAGCAAACCGGCGATTGAAATAGCCGCTCATAGCGGCGCTCGGCAATGATGTCATCCGGTCTTAAAGGTATATGCGTCCCTTGTTACACAAGATGGGATGCAATTAGCAGAGGAGAAATATGGAGACAAGGGTACCAGAGGTACCAGAACATTACAGTACCCCCCCCCCCTTAAGGCCGGCTCCGGAAGGCCTCTAGAACTGGTTTTTCCGGATATTTCGAGTGGAAATTGCGAATCAGTCTAGGGGCATGTATATCGGAGGTATCCAGCCAGGTGTCATCTTGGGGCCCATAGTTCTTCCATCGTACAAGATACTGGAGTCTTCTTCTATTGAAACGGGAATCCAAAATTTCTTTTATCTCAAATTCTTCTCCACCTTCCACTTGTACAGGAGGTGGAGGTGAGATAGTAGGCCTTATTCCTTGGTTAGGAACATGGGGCTTCAGTAGAGACACATGGAAGACAGGATGTATCTTGAGGTCTACTGGCAATGTGAGTTGTACTGCAGCTTTTCCAATAAGCTTCTCTATTGGAAAAGGTCCCAGAAATAGAGGTCCAAGTTTTTTACTAGGGATTTTTAGTCTCAGATTTTTTGTAGAAAGCCAAACAAGATCGCCAATGGCATATTGGGGAGAGGGTTTCCTACGTAGGTCGTAGTACTTCTTTTGTTGGCTATGAGCATGGGATATGGCATTGTTGAGTAATCCCAGAGAATCCTTTATCTGGGCAAGATAATCAGATGCCACTGGATTACTTGATGGCAAGATACGTGGAGGAAGGAGTGTGGGATGAAACCCATAATTCAGGTAAAACGGACTTTGCTTAGTAGTGCTATGAGTAGCGTTGTTATAGGCGAATTCCGCCAGCGGGAGGAGATCTGCCCAATCGTCCTGTAGATACGAAGTATAGCAACGCAGGTACTGTTCAATGCACTGGTTAACTCTCTCTGTCTGTCCGTTGGTCTGAGGGTGGTAGGGAGAAGTAAGGTTACGCTCTATTCGCAGTATCTGACATAGAGCTAGCCAAAACTTTGAGATGAATTGTGAACCACGGTCAGACAGCAGTGTTTTTGGAATACCATGTAACTTAAAGACATGTTTCACAAGTAATTCCGCTGTTTGTTTGGATGAAGGTAGTTTTCGGATAGGAGTGAAATGTGCCATCTTGGTCAGATGGTCCACTGACACCAAGATGGTGTTGAATCCTTTGGAAGGTGGTAGTTCCACTATGAAGTCTAAGGATACCACTTCCCACGGAACCTGGGGTATCGGTAAACTACAAAGTAACCCCGATGGTTTCGTGTTGTCAATTTTAGACCTTGCACAGATATCACAAGATGAAACAAACTTTTTGACGGTTGTCTTCATGTCTGGCCACCAAAATTGCCTAGTGAGTAGATTGAGAGTTTTAGTCATACCCATATGTCCTGCCATAGGTACATCATGCGACAATTCTAAGATCTTGGTTCGCATAGTAGGGGGTATGTATAATTTATCGTTGTAGTAGAGGAAGCCTTCTGCGTCAGTAGTTAGTTGTGGTGGAGGTGAGTCCAATCCTATGCTGTGCAAAATCTCCTCCTTCAGGGAGCGAACGACTCCGATAATACGTTCAAGTGGTATTATAGGAACTGAGGGAACCTCAGTACAATCTTTCTCGGCTAGTCGTGAGAGTGCATCCACTTTTTTATTTTTGTCTGCGGGCGTGTAAGTCACTAAAATATTAAATCTCAGAAAGAATAACGACCACCGTACCTGCCGGTGGGAAAGAGTTCTATTAGTTTGAAGGTATTGAAGGTTTTTGTGATCAGTATATATCAGAATTGGCAATTGAGTGCCCTCAAGTAGATGTCGCCAATTCTCTAACGCCAGTTTTATGGCTAATAACTCCTTCTCACCTACTGGGTAGTTCACCTCGGGGCTACTTAATGACTTTGAGAAGAAAGCAACTGGGTGAAGAGGTGAGGTGTTTGTTGGTCGTTGTGAGAGAACTGCTCCTACTGCCATATTAGACGCATCTACCTCCAAGATGTATTGAAGGGATGGGTCTGGATGGCATAGTATGGGGGCAGTAGTAAAGCTTGATTTCAGCAGAGAGAATGCTCCATTTGCTTCTTTTGACCAATTAAATGGTTTCTTCGTGCTTGTAAGTTGTGTGAGAGGTTTCACAATCGCAGAGAAGTTCTTAATGAATTTCCTATAGTAGTTAGAGAATCCTAGGAACCTTTGTAATGCTTTGCGAGTGGTTGGCACAGGCCAATCCAGAATGCAGGATATTTTGCTCATGTCCATTTTGATTCCACTTTTAGATATAATATATCCTAGGAATAGTACTTCCTCTTTATGAAACAAACATTTCTTTGATTTAACATATAAGTTATGTGCAAGTAGTCTTGACAACACAAGTCTCACATGTTTTATGTGCTCAGGTAAGGAATGAGAATAGATAAGTATATCGTCCAAATATACTACCACACAAACATCAAGCAAGTCTCGGAATATCTCATTTATAAACCGTTGGAAGGCTGCGGGAGCATTACATAGCCCAAATGGCATTACAAGGTACTCAAACAGTCCGTATCTGGTTCTGAATGCCGTCTTCCATTCATCCCCTTTACGGATTCGAATTAAATTGTATGCCCCTTTTAGGTCCAATTTTGAAAAGAAAGAAGCCCCACGCACCTGTTCGATAAGTTCAGGAATAAGAGGTAAAACGGAAAATTTATATCAATACTTACCGTAATTTTCCTTTCCTGATGGACTCCATGGCAGCACACGTATGGGTAGGCTCCGCCTCCTCTCCTACCCTATAGGACCCCACTCCCATAAATCTTTGCTCCATACCAGGAGCCGTGTTCCATAACTAGAACTACTCCAGCAGATGGGAGGGGACTCCTGCTGCCATGGAGTCCATCAGGAAAGGAAAATTACGGTAAGTATTGATATAAATTTTCCGTTTTCCTGACAGACTCCATGGCAGCACACGTATGGGAAATAACTAGCCATACACACCCGGGCGGGTAACTGCTGGTTTAACAGAAAAAGGTTTAATTTGCACCGTCAACAGACAAGACTTTTAAACCAAAGTTGACCGAAGATAAAGAAGCCGGTTCAACACAGTAATGCGACATAAAGGTATGAATTGATGACCAAGAAGCCGCTCTGCAAATCACGTCAGGAGCTACATGAAGAGAAGCTGCCCACGACGTAGAGATCCCTCTAGTGGAATGAGCTGTCACCACCTCTGGAGGAGCCAGTCCCTTGGCTTTATATGCCCACTGGATGGTCTGAACTATCCAACTTGCTATAGATCTTGAGGAAGCTTGTTTGCCCTTGTTTTTTCCACAGATGAGGACAAAAAGATGGTCTGACTGGCGGAAAGGAGCTGTAGTCTCCAGATATAGCCGAAGAGTTTCCCCCACGTCCAAAGGATGGACAGAATTTTCATCTTGAGATTTGAACGTGGGTAGGACAATTTCCTGGTTGACATGGAATACCGACATTACTTTCGGATTGGAGCCAAGCATCGGAACCAATACTACTCGATCAGGGAAAAACGTAAGGAATGGTTCCTTGTAACCCAAGGCACCGAGTTCAGAAACCCGTTTGGCCGAAGTAATAGCCACCAGAAAGGCTGTTTTCATGGAGATGTTTTTAAGGAAAAATGGATCCTTCTGATTCAAGGTAAGTGAGGAAAGAAACTCCAAGACCGTAGGAAGATCCCACTTAGGGAACCTGGGCTTTCTAGGAGGTCTTAACCTAGTAGCGCCTCTGAAGAACTGGCGAACCAGGGAGTGTTTCGCCCATGCAGTCCCAGTGAAGGCCGAAATGGCTGAAATTTGGACCCGAAGGGAGCTTACTGCCAATGACAGGTCCAGACCGGACTGGAGGAAGCCCAAAATATCCTGGATTCCTGGGTCAGAGACAGAGCTAGATCTGCTATCCACATAATCCTTAAACTTGGACCAGATTTTTTCATAGACCTTGTTCGTGCCGGGTCTTCTGGCACTCATCATTGTAGCGATTGCCTCGTTTGGACAACCGAGCGCTTTCAATCTTTCCCTCTCAACAGCCATGCCATGAGATGAAGCTGTGCTGGGCAGGGGTGAAGAATAGGCCCTTGGGACAGAAGGTCCGGCCTGACTGGCAGAGGTATCGGGTCCCGACAGCTCAGCTGGAGCAACAGAGGAAACCACGGTCTCTTTGGCCAGAAGGGAAGAATCGCTATGATCTGCACTCTCTCTGTCCTGAGTCTGTGAAGAAACTTGAAGATGACTGGCACTGGAGGAAACGCATAGGCCGTTTGAAAATTCCAATGATCCGTCAGGGCGTCTACCCCGTGTAGAATCTCTCCAGTTTGGCATTGCTTGGAGATGCGAACAGATCTACCTCTGGATGGTAACCTAGAGACATGATCCATATGAAGGTCTCTGGATGGAGTGACCACTCGTTGTCCAGAGCAGACCTCGAGAGGAAGTCTGCCTGGACGTTCTGGGCACCCGGAAGATAGGCGGCTGACAAGTTGGACAGATGTCTTTGAGCCCAATCCATAATAGGTTTCACTTCTTTCAGAAGAGAAGGACTGCGGGTGCCCCCTTGTCTCTTGATGTAGGCGACGGCTGTCGTATTGTCCAGTCTTAGGAGGACCGAGGCATCGGTCGCCAGATGCTGAAAGGCCTGGAGAGCACAGAACGCTGCCCGAAGCTCCAGCACATTCGAGACCACCCCGTATGTAGGGAAGTCCCATCTGCCCTGGGCCACCTCCGACAGGCAATGCGCTCCCCATACCGTCCTGCTGGCGTCCGAGGTCATGACCAACCAGGACGCTGCAACGATTGAATGGCAGTTTAAAAGATTCTTTCGCTGAAGCCACCAGGTTAAGCTGTCCTTCATGGACGTAGTTATCCGAATGAGGACTTCTGGATTCTCGAAATTCCATTGTTGGAGGAATCCCATCTGAAAGGGCCTCATCTTCCACTGAGCCCACTTCACCATGGGAGCCGTGGAAACCATGGTCCCAATTATCTTCATGCACTGGGACGCCCGGAGATGAGAGGCTGATAATGCCGGACGAATCCTGTTGCGAATTGTCGGAATCTTCTCTAATGGAAGGGAGATAGTGCCTCTGGAAGTGTTGAAGAGGGCCCCTAGGAAGACCAACGACTTCGTGGGTTCCAGATGACTTTTTTCCAAATTCAGGAGCCACCCGAACTCTTGAAGGGTGGAAATTACTTGAGATCTGTGAAGCAGAATTTGATCCTGATGTTCTGACAGAAGGAGCAAGTCGTCCAAGTAATGGTAAAGACGAATCCCTTTTGCTCTGATCAGGGCTACTACAGCCAGTAAGATTTTGGAAAAGATTCGAGGTGATGTGGTAAGCCCGAAAGGGAGACAGGTAAATTGAAGATGCACCTGACCCACTGCAAATCGGAGAAATTTTTGCATTTCTGCTGCGACTGGGACGTGAAAGTAGGCATCTTTCAAGTCTATGGATATCATCCAATCCTCTGGCTGTACCACTTGCCGAATTGTAAAAAGTGTTTCCATCCTGAACCTCTCTTTCTTGATGAAGGTGTTTAGGTGTGTTAGGTCTATAACCGGCCTCCAAGAGCCGCTTTTCTTCAAGACCATGAAGAGCGGAGAGTAGATGCCTTGGAACCGTTCCTCGGTTGGGACAGGCACTGCCGCACCCTGGGCAACCAGGGATTCTACATATGTAAGAAGAGTTGACTTCTTCTCTTCTGAACGGGGTAAGGCCGTAGGAATGAAGCGAAGAATGGGGCTTCTGTCGAAAATCCACACATGTCCGTGTGATACGGTTCTGACGGCCCATTGATCTTCGATCGAGGCTGCCCAGACGTGCGCAAACTGAAGCAAGCGTGCGCCTACCCGCACCGTCTGGACAGGTTCGATGTCAAAAAGACTTCGTCGCCTCTCGGCTTGCTGAAGATTTTCCTTTGGAGAACTTCTGCCCTGTAGACTGAGGGCGCTTCCAGTTCTTCCTGAACTCACGACCGGGCCTGTAAAAACGGGCCTCTCTGGCACGATCAGGATTTTGTCTGTTTTGAGGTCTTCTCTGATCTATCAACCGGCGATCCTGGGGAAGGAAACCAGATTTACCACCAGTGGCACGGGTAATAGCACTGTCCAGTTTATTACCAAAGAGGGAGGAACCCTCAAAGGGAATTTTGCACCAGGCCTGCTTAGAGGCAGGGTCGGCCAACCAGGGGCGCAACCACAAGGCGCGTTTGGCCGTGACAGAGGACAGCATGACCCGCGCCGCCAAGCGGATTATATCAATGGATGCCTCACCCAAGAAAGCCGTTGCCAGTCTCAACTCCTGAATGGCTGAACTCCTGGCCACCTCTTCGGAGACAGTCTGAAGTGTAGCCTCCACGCTGTCTACCCAGGCTTCCATTGCCTTGGATGTGGCTGCCAAAGCCAGAGCCGGCTTACACGCCATACCTGCGGAGAGATAAATCTTCTTAAGATCTGTGTCAATCCGCCTGTCAAGAGCGTCTTTGAATGAGACTGAGTCTTCCAATGGTAAGGTTACGTGTTTCACCAACCTCATCAAGGCCGCATCCACCGTGGGAGCGGAGTCTAGATGTTTCACCTTATCATCCTTAAAGGGATACATTCTGGAGACCTTAGATGACAAAGAGTTTCTCTTTTCAACTCCCTGCCACTCGTCTGTAATAATTTCTCCCAATTCCCCTAGGAGGGGAAAATGGGAACGCTCTTTTTTGAGATGTTTGAAGTATTTCTTCTGTTTAGCTGGGGACTCAGCTGGATCTTCCCATTTTAATGCCTCCTTAACCGCCTTAACTAGCGGTGGGACCATAGCAAGTTCAAAACCTACATTCTGGTCTACCAAATCATCTTCACTGTCTGTAGAATCTTCTGACAGACGACTTGGTTGGGAAGTACCTGGCTCCACTTCATCCCTTGGGAGGAAACCAGGAGCCTCTGAAGAGTGACCCGAAAGCCTGCTCGAATCCCAATCTCTAAGGGATTCTTTTACAATCCGCCTGACCATAGCCTCCACTGGTTGTGCAGTGTCTTGCTTTTCCCTCAAAACCCTGGAATAACAGGTATCACATAGGGATCTATCCTCAGGGATATGGGCTCGACAGCCCCAGCATGATTTCCCTGAACTGCGGTCAGAATGGCGGGATTGCCGCGGAGCGACTGAACTGGAAGTGTGCTCATGTCGTTTAGACCTGGAGCTAGACCTATGACCAGACTTTGATGAAGAATGCCGATGGGCTGAAGGAGAACGATCCTTTGATCCAGAAATAGGGCGTTGGTCAGACCTAAAAGGGCTAAATAGGGAAAGAAAAACACACTTAGGCTCCATTCCACCAGCCAACGCAAGCAGGTAAGGGTTAAGAAAAACTAGCTCACCTGTTGCGCAGGGACTGGCCACCGGGGGGTGGTGAAGCATCCATTTGCAGATAGAAGCAAAAGCCTGCACAGGAAGAAAGTAAGCATACATGTACTGACTTTCGTCTCCACACCAACCTTTTACCCCAAATGGCACCTGGATCAAAGCATGACTCACCGCTGAAGAGCAGAGAAACAGCACGGGGAAGCCACCGCAACGCCCGCAGACATCCCATTGTAAACAGGAATGACAGCTGCTTAAATCTCCCGGGCGCCGCAAAGCCACGCCCGAAACGACGCAATATCGTCATAGGAGATCGGGAGCGATGCGCGCGCATGCGCAGACGATACCAGGGCCAAGCCTCATCCTGGACAACCAATTGAAGGTCCAGCGAGGCAGGGGGAGGAGCCTAAGCGACGATCTGGAACGCAGGAGCGCTCCACCGCACAAACAGGAAATGCAATGAAACCAAAAGAAAGTTTTATACTTTACCACCATGACGATAAACGAACAGTCTCAGGCCTGGATGAATTCATGCGTGTGTGACAGGGCACCAGGGCCTATCCGCTCAATAGCAAGGACGTATTGGCCATCAATGCAGCCCACCTCTCATTCAGGATTTACGGCATCTTCAGCATTTTAAAATAATATTGCCCGGGTCCACCCGATAAATATCGAGATTGCTGGACATAAAACAGGAGGCATCCGACATCAACAAGGTCCACACGCCACCAGCTCGCCTGAAACCGATAGACGTCCTATAAGGTAAGACTTCCTTCTCGCAGGAGGAGGACGAAAAAGGAACACGGCTCCTGGTATGGAGCAAAGATTTATGGGAGTGGGGTCCTATAGGGTAGGAGAGGAGGCGGAGCCTACCCATACGTGTGCTGCCATGGAGTCTGTCAGGAAAGGATAACGATCCTTTATTGTGATGGCATTTAATTGTCTGAAATCAATGATAGGCCTAAGGCTAGAGTCCTTATTGCGGACGAAGAAGAGCCCAGCAGCAGTGGAGGAAGTAGAAGGTCGGATGAATCCTTTTGCCAAGTTCTCATCCAGATACTCCTTAAGATGAGAGAGTTCATCCTGTGAGAGAGGATAAACATGTCCGAAAGGCAACTTGCTATTAGGGAGTAGATCGATACAACAATCATAGTCCCTATGGGGAGGTAGCATTTGAGCGTTTTTCTCAAGGAAAACCTCCGATAAATCCTGATAACACTGGGGAATAATGTCATCCGGCAGTACAGACAGGATCCTATCATGTGTGGGGAGGTTACACGTTGTCTCACAATAGTGAGAAGAGAAGGCTAACGTTCTTGTTTTCCAATCGATGATTGGTTGATGTATGTGTAACCAGGGAAGTCCCAAAATGATTGGAAAATGTGGTGAAGTTAATACATCAAAGGTGGTGGTCTCCACATGAGACTCGTCAGCAGTTACAAGAAGTGCCTGTGTCTGACTGGTGATAGGACCAGAGGATAAAGGGGTACCGTTAATAAAACTAACGGAGACAGGTTTGGGTTTTGAAACAATAGGTATTTTATTAAGGGAGACAAAACAAATGTCAATGTAGTTTCCACAAGATCCGGTGTCAATCATAGCCTTGGTGGTGATCCTAGTTTGGTCCCACTGCAATGTTAATTGAACAAAAAGGTAAGGATTAGAAAAGGAAGTTGTGAGTCCCTCTAGCAAGACATTTGAACACTCACCCTCTTTTCTGCGGACAAGAGGACAGCCGTTTACCAAATGATTCGGGGATGCGCAGTACATGCAAAGATGTTCGGTTTTCCTCCTGGCACGTTCAGAAAGGGTCAGAGGTGGGCGTATCATTCCTACTTCCATAGGAGTAGGGTCAGCAGGCAACATCCGAGAAGGACTGGAAAATGGTGAGCCCATCTTCTCAGCCTTTCTTTCTCGTAGTCGTCTGTCAATATTGATACTGGTCTGTATCAGTCCCTCTAGAGTGCCAGGTAAATCCGCTCGGGCGAGCTCGTCTTTAACGGCCTCAGATAGGCCGAGTCTAAACTGCGTTCGCAAAGATGTGTCGTTCCACCCTGAATCAGGGGACCATCTTTTAAAATTCGCCACGAAATCTTCAACAGGTCTCCTTCCTTGTTTTAAGGCCCGTAATTGGGTATCAGCGGTACTCTGCTTGTTGGGGTCTTCATATAAACTAGCAAGTTGTGCTAGAAATAAGGGATAAGAATTAAGGAGTGGATCATCCTTTTCAAAGAGAGCATCTGCCCAGGCCCGGGGTTCACCCGTTAAATAGGAGATGATGGTACAAACCTTAATTTGGTCAGTGGTGTAGGTTAGAGGTTTTAACATAAAAAACAATCGACATGCGTTTTTAAATTCACGGAATTTGCTCCGATCACCAGAAAACACTATAGGAGGGTTTATCTTAGGCTCACGGGGCTGAGCAGCAGGAGGCTGTGTGAGACGGCCAAGCTGCTGTCTCAAGGTCTGATTTTCATTTTGTACCTCTGTAAGCGCAAGGATCAATGCATCTACTTGCCGTTTTAATTGTAGTACATGAGTGGATAATTCTGCTGAATCCATATTTTTTTTAAAGGCTCGTTCAATCTGTAACGTTCATGCGTTTTTGTTAGTGGATGGATTTACAGCTGCAGAATTATTACACTCAGTAGCCTTGTAGAGAATCTGTTGAACAAACATATCCAACTCTCAGGACTTCATCACCGTGTACAGCCTGTTATATACCATATATATATTAATAGATGTTTAATGGAGGGATAGAATATATGAGGATGTATAGATGAGAGACAGGCTATTGTATGGTGAGCACTAGAAGTAGTATTAGGAGAGTTGCAGGTGATGGTAAAGCAGATAGGTTCTGATGTCAAGTATAGTGCAGATGGTAAGAGGACACAGATGGAGTATACTTAGACAGAGTAACCTAGTGCAAGGATAGTTGAAGGTAGTCCCAAGAGCTAACAGTCTATGCAGATGATAGTGGATAGATACAGATAGTCTTGGTAATTGCAGTAGATGACAGTAGGAGATTGGTTAGTAAGAATCCCCTGTGGGGTACTTATCACTTAGATAGGTTAGTAGTAACAGTGTCCATTGGAGAGAGGTGATCCCGTAGCGAGATACGGATCACCAGCGAGGTTTTCGGCTTCAGTTCAGCAAGGGAGAATGTCAGCAGCTCCGACTTCACAGGAGTAGGTGCGGTGAGCATGTGGTTTGAACGAGCGATGAGTGAGAGCAAACCGGCGATTGAAATAGCCGCTCATAGCAGCGCTCGGCAATGATGTCATCCGGTCTTAAAGGTATATGCGTCCCTTGTTACACAAGATGGGACGCAATTAGCAGAGGAGAAATATGGAGACAAGGGTACCAGAGGTACCAGAACATTACATATATAAGCTGTACACTAACTACTTTAAATTGTAGCAAAGTGTAATTTCTTCAGTGTTGTCACATGAAAAAATATAATAAAATATTTACAAAAATGTGAGGAGTGTACTTACTTTTGTGAAATACTGTGTGTGTGTGTGTGTGTGTGTGTGTGTGTGTGTGTGTATATATATATATATATATATATATATATACATATACATATACACACACACGTTATCTCACAAAAGTGAGTACACCCCTCAGATGTTTTCAAATATTTTAATATACCTTTAAATCTATGTCCTTGAGAAAGAGAAAGGGAAAGGAGGAATCTGACCCTTGCTGGAATAGGCCTGAATCGCTATCCATCTGATCCATCTGGAAATGGTCGCAGAGGAAGCGGACAACCCTTTCTGAGGCCCATCAGTGAGCACAAATAGTGAGTCTGATTTCCTAAAAGACTCTGTATCTGCCAGGTACACCCTAATCGCCCGGACCACATCCAAGGCATGCAAAGCAATTTCCTTCGGATGTTTTGGCCTTGGACACAGGGCAGGCAACACAAAATCTTCATTCAAATTAAAATCAGACAAACTTTGGAAGGAAGATGGACAGGGGCGAAGAACCACCTTATCTCTGTGAACAACTAAGTATGGTGAACGACAGGATAACGCTGCCAAGTCCAACACCCTGCACCTATCAGAGGTCATAGGCACCAAAAAGGCCACCTTCTGGGACAGCGTAAGCAGGGGAATCTCCCAAAGATTCTCAAAAGTAGGTTCCTGGAGGACTGAGAGCACCAAATTGAGGTCCCAAGGCGGGAACAAGGACCGCACTGGAGGAGCCAAGTGCTGAACTACCTAAAGAAAAGTACGCACCAGTGAGTGTGTTGCCAAGGGCTGTTGAAAGAAGACCGCTAAAACCGACATCTGAGCCTTGGAAATACTCAATGCCAGTTTCTGCTCAACCCCTCCTTAAAGGAAGGTCAAGATCCGAGCCACTGAAAAAGAGCGAGGATGAACCCCAGGAGACTCACACCACATACGATGGTAGATCTTCGTAGAAGTAGATTTCCTAGCTTTTAACAGGCTGGAATCACCGACTCAGATAAATCTTCAGCACCTGGCGTTCAACAGCCAGGCCATCAAAGTCAATGGAAGATTGGTCCTTGGGACAGCAGATCTTCCCTGAGAGGAAGCTTCCAAGGAACATCGGTGACCAGCCGCCCAAGATCAGCGTACCAAGCCCAGCGAGGCCAGTCCAGAGTCACTTAGATGACCGGAATCCCTTCTGCCGTGATCCTGTGTAGAAGTCTTGGCAGGAGCTTGAGGGGAGAGAAGGAGTAAATCCGATAATACTGACCCCACGGGGCCACCAGTGCGTCTGTGGTGTCCACCAGAGGATCCCTTGACCGAGCCACAAACCTCTGCAACTTTCTGTTGATCCGAGACGCCTCGGTGGGGGGGCCCCACCAGAGACACAGTTGATGAAACACCTCCGGATGAAGGGACCACTCCCTTTGGTCCGACTGAGGTAATCTGCCTGCCATCTTTCCATCCCAGGAATGTGTACGGTGTGGCTGCTCTCAGGAATGCCATGTTCCCTGGCCAAGAGGTTTACCAAGGGTGAATAAAAGAGTTCCTGTGGTTCCACTAGATGCAGTCTACAGAGGAAGGCTGGGACTGGCGTCTCTCAGAAATGTAGTCAGCGGGGATGAGCAGATGGGTCAATTCATGTGACAGAAAGAGACATGGTCAATAAACAGGCAAAGGTTCGGTCCAGACAGCGGGCAGAAACGTGGTAAAAAAAATAAACCGGCCAGAGGCAGTACAGGCGGCAGACAGAGGCAACATTGCACTGGTGTAGCAGTGATCAGGAACGCTGCTGCTAGCTGCACTAGTGATGCTGTATTGATGTAGTGGAGAACAGGGACACTGTTAATGGCTGTACTAGCTCTTGTGACTGTGACACTGGTGTGGTGGTGATAAGGAACATCGTTGCTGGCTACACTGGTCTGATGACACTGTTACTAATGTAATGATCATCGGGGACACTGTGACTAGATGGTCAATGTCTGTGTTTAGGGCCTTGCTACTGCATCCACACACATGTAAGATTGGGAGCAGCAGCTGTACCCCTGCAGCTGCTATGTCCCAATACACTCTACGCTGGGCAAAACCACTGCATGGAGCAGGTAAGTAGAACATGTTTGTTAGTTGGTTATTTAAAAAAATAGAGTTTACAATCTTATTCTTTTTTGCTATCCAGCTATTAGGCACCCCACTGTCACCCGGTCCTCCCATGGCATTGATCTTTCAACACTGCAGGGATTAGTCACTGTGAGTGTAAAAAAAGATGCCCTGATCAACTGTCCCTTTCTTCTGCCTCCTCTGTTCTTAGAACTCATACTATCCCTTTCCAGCAACTCTTTCACACTCACTGGCTGATGTTAACCCTCACAGCACCAAAAGATCAGCTTTGTAGTGAGTACCAGGCAGCAGTGGGGAGAACATTTCTATGTTATGCTGTAGCCAGCTGGATATGAAACACATTTCATTATGTTCCTGGTGCTGTAGAAAAAAAACCTTCAGCTTTGAATGATTGATAAGGTTGTCTCACTAGTTATACCAAAGTTGGGCAAAAATAGAAACTTACCAAAGTATGTTAGCCACCATGCTTGGAAATTGCACAAAGCACCATCGGGTAAAACCTCACCCTACAAGAGAAAGCAAATAGTCACATTTTTTTAGTATTTTTAAATGCAATTAAAGTGGACCTGAAATAAAAAAGTAAAGCTTTTGTATTGTTTTTTTTTTTTTTTTTAGGGAATATTTAAAAATGTAAATTGTGCCTAACAAGTAAACTGTAAATTTTTATTGGGTCTTGAATTCTACATTAAAAATAGCAGTTTAATTCCCGTGTCTTCAGCCTCATAGCTGCATATCTGAAGTGTGAGATCTCAGACACTGCACTTCTCAATGCAAGCCTCATGAGATTTGGTGTAAGATTGGATGATGTCCCGACAGTGCTGCTCACTGTTCTTCTGAGGGCTTGCTGGAGAGGAAGCTGTACCTGAAAACCTGCAGTGTGTGAATCTTCCTTCATGTGGATTGATGGTTCCTAGACATTTGCTGCTGCTTTATTATTCCTCCATCAGTAATGAGATCAGACATCAGAGTGGCAGCTCTGACTGTGTCAGTACTGTATATAATCCATTTAATTAAAATGGTGGAGATAATGCCTTTGTAAGTACTATTTGTATGGAAGGCTTAAATAGTTATCCACCTAAAAGGTATTATAACTAGAGATCGACCAATTATCAGCAACACCGATATATCGGGGGTCAATATGCACTTTCCCCGATATATCGGAATTGGCCCCGGCGGTTACCGATATTGCCGTGACGTTATCGCGTATATTGTGCCACGCGCCTCTGCGCACTGGGAGTCTGGGACAGCTTCTGCGCCCATTTTAGGCCGCCTCCCTCAGCCTCGTTTGGAGTCTCACATGTGCGCACACAGTGTGTTTTACACCCGCCGCGGAGTCTCTGCATGCAGTGCACAGTCAGGACAGTGAGTGATTTCTTAAGTTCTTATCAAATCACAGTACAGTGACCAGGGTGCCAGCCAGCCCCCAGAGGTTGCCAACTAGCCGCCAAAGGGTGCCAGCCAGCCACCCACCAAAGGGTGTCAGCCACCCACCAAAGGGTGTCAGCCAGCCACCCACCCACCACAGGGTGCCAGCCACTCACAGGGTGCCAGCCAGCCATTTTTTTAAGCTTATATATTTTTTATAAGTTTCAATGGAGATAGAAAATTTAAAAGTGTGGTCTGGGACAATTTCTCTTCTCCATCTCCAGGAAAATCAGCAGCACTGTGCAACACTTGCAAAAACAATGTAAGCATGGGATCAATAACTGCAAAAACCAAAGATACGTCTAATCTTTGAGCCCATCTAAGAGTTCATCATGTTGAATTGTATCATGCAGCACAGAATTCACGCACTCATTAGTGTTACAAGGTCTCTGGTGTGAATGGGAGCAGGTGTGTTAAATTTGGTGTTATCACTCTCACTCTCTCATACTGGTCACTGGAAGTTCAACATGGCACCTCGTGGAAAAGAACTGTCTAAAAAAGAATTGTTGCTCTACATAAGGATTGCCTAGGCTATAAGAAGATTGCCAAGACTCAAACTGAGCTGCAGTACGGTGGCCAAGACCATACAGCGGTTTAACAGGACAGGTTCCACTCAGAACTTGCCTCGCCGTGGTCTACCAGAGAAAATGAGTGCATGTGCTCAGTGTCATATCCAGAGGTTGTCTTTGGGATATAGATGTATGAGTGCTGCCAGCATTGCTGCAGAGGTTCAAGGGGTGGGGGGGTCAGCCTGTCAGTGCTCAGACCATACACTGCACACTGCATCAAATTGGTCTGCATGGCTGTCATCCCAGAAGGATGCCTCTTCTAAAGATGATGCAGAAGAAAGCCTACAAACAGTTTGCTGATACAAGCAGACTAAGGACATGGATTACTGGAACCATGTCCTGTGGTCTGATGAGACCAAGGCAAAACTTATTTGGTTCAGATGGTGTCAAGCATGTGTGGCAGCAACCAGGTGAGGAGTACAAAGACAAGTGTGTCTTGCCTACAGTCAGGTGGGAGTGTCATGGTCTGGGGCTGCATGAGTGCTGCCAGCACTGGGGAGCTACAGTTCATTGAGGGAACCATGAATGCCAACATGTACTGTGACCTTCTGAAGCATTGCATGATCCCCTCTGGGCCACAGGGCAGTATTCCAACATGATAACGACCCCAAACACACTTCCAAGACGAACACTGCCTTGCTAAAGAAGCTGAGGGTAAAGGTGATGGACTGGCCAAGCATGTCTCCAGACCTAAACCCTATTGAGCATCTGTGGGGCATCCTCAAAAGGAAGGAGGAGGAGCGCACAGTCTCCAACATCCACCAGCTCCATGATGTCGTCATGGAGAAGTGTAAGAGGACTTTAGTGGCTACCTGTGAAGCTCTGGTGAATTCCATGCCTAAAAGGGTTAGGGGAATGCTGGAAAATAATGGTGGCCACACAAAATATTGACACTTTAGGCCCAATTTGGACATTTTCACTTAGGGGTGTCCTCACTTTTGTTGCCAGTGGTTTAGACATTAATGGCTGTGTTGTGTTATTTTGGGGGGACAGGCTGTACATTCACTACTTTACATTGTAGCAGTATCTCACTTCTGTGAGATACTATATATGTGTATATATATATATATATATATATATATATATATATATATATAGCTGCAAAATGTTTGGGTGGATGACAATTTAAGCCTTTTTTTAACTTTCCCTCCAAAAACCTCTCTAAACATATATAAAAACATAAATGCAATGTATTGTTGTTTGACCGTTCCTAGAATAGATGGCTGCATTAAGTAGCCTTTTTAGGCTTTTTTTTCCCTTTATTCTCGTCCTACACTTCCTGTCCTTGGGTGGCTACCAGGGATGAGCTCAGGCATGTTTAGACTCACCTGAGTGACACCACCAAACAGCTGTCGTCTGTACTGTTCCAGCCATAAGCAAGACATTCCTCGCCCAGTATCTGCACATATACAAAGGCTGTGTATACATGGGGCTGCTGGGCAGCAAATGCGCAGCCACTTATAATTAGCTAAGTAAATGGACAACCTCCTGGTGGGATTACTCTAGTTCGGACAAGGATTTGAACATGCCTGAGCTTATCCCTAGTGGCTATACATACTCCTCCCCTGTATCTATGTAGGGAGCAATGGCTGCCATGAAAGGCTGAGCTATAAGCATGTTTATCTTTGTTTAGCTGCTCCATTACTATATATGGGGGCTGAAAGGATACAGAATGAAGATAACACTCACAGGTCAGTTCACAGGAAGAGTTACGAAGAAGATTAAGAAAAACTTTTCTCCACTTACTCAAAATGTACTTCATCTGAAAAAAGCCAACACAACCATCACATCTAATGCTGGCCATACACGTATAGATTTTTGGACGGGAATATTCGTAGAACATTCGTACGAAAATTCTTTGCATAGACGAATGTCGTTCGAAAATTGTCTTTTGCTTTTAACATATAATTTTAAAATGAATGTAATTTCTGAACGATAACCACATATACTGCCCGAAAATTCGTTGATCGAGAAAAGTTTTCCCTTCTGCCCCTACGAATTTTCCCGTCGCTGCAGTCGAAAAGGGACATCGATTTAACCCCACTAACGATTAGAAAATCAAACGAATTTTCTTGAAACGAAAATTTCCGGATGAAAATCTATACGTGTATGGCCAGCATGAGAACTGAAAAGATGCACCAGATCACTTTTTTTTTGTTTATAGTTATACTTTAAAGTGGTTGTACACCGCTGGAAGTTTTTTTTGTTGTTGTTGTTTTACCCTGCAAGGTAAAGTCATAATGTGCTAGTATGCATCACATACTAGCACATTATGTTAAACTTCCCTTAAAACTAAGCCCTCCCACGCCGAAAGGTCAGTGCTGTAGGCGCTCCAATTTTCACCTGTATTGTTTCCAGGTTCACAGACTCCGGCTCTGTAACTGGCCGGAGCTGCAATGAAGTCACTCCCGCGCATGCGCCTTGCAACCACTGCTCACGGCACAGGGCTCTGAAGGAACAGCATGGGTGCCTTCCCTTTAGGTAAAAGTCATAAAAGTAATCAAAGGAAGTTTACTTCCACTTTAAGAGAGATGTACATGCTGCTGCAGAGGTGTCCTTGGTCCTGAAGGAAAGCAATCAGGAGTTTTTACAAGGAATCTGTCAAAAAACACATCTCTCAGAAGCTTCTGATAAAATATGCTATTATTTGACCACTACACCTTCCATAGCATTTAGTGCACCCCCCCCCCCCCCCTTCCATAGCAGAGACCCAATTCACAATAACTTTGACTAGATTCAGTTTCACTTCCCTAGAAGCAAGTCAGGGGACACAGGCATACATTTATTTTGCTTGTAATAAGATTACCCATAAACAGGATGTGCAGTTAACCATTGCCTTTATACATGTCTATAGTAGTCTCCAGGTAAGATCAGCCCAATAAAGTCAATAAATCTGTACGTGTGGCATTTATTAATTGATCTTGCATAGAAAGGGCACCTTAGCCTGCTTCGGTGCAAAAGTTGGCTACCCACAATAGAAGTCTGCAGCTATATTATTATTAGAGTTATCCTGCTGCACACATACTGTAAAGCATATTGGATAAATGGATCCCCCCTGAACCAATCCGTAAAAAAAGTTACAAAGATCTAATGTTTATAGAAATACTCTAATTTTTTATTGATCCCCAACTAATTCTCACAAAGCAATAATGTCCTTTTTAAATATAAATCTGACTGCAGTAACACTATTGAGATAACAAGTTTCAATAAAACAAGAAAATACACTATCACATTATTTCCAGGTGGCTAGCATCAACCACAATCTCCACTTTAAGAACAATTAATCTTTAAGGGAGACCTTTTCACTGGAATCTACAGCTCCACTGTGTCACATAAAAAGTACAATTAAGTGTTATCTATATAGTTACGAGAACAAGCTGGTTACTTTGCTGTAAATTTCTGAGGCTGCTGTAATTTTGTAAAGGCAGATAAAAACACTGGATTTTTTGCTCTTCTCCTCTACCAAATTAAAATCAGGTGTGTTAAAAAAAAATGATATAAAATGTATATAAAGCACAGACCAAGAAATAGTAATGGCATTCTGGCTAAAATGAAAACATTCAGGTGCATTGCAAAATGCAGTTATGTACAGGGTATGGGGCAAATGTTTATGCATGTAGTAATATGTATATATATGTGTGTATATATATGTATATACATATATGTATATATATATATATACTTGCCTGTGAGTGGAGAAACTGTTAAGTGACACTAAAGTATATCCTAATTTTTAAAAACTAATCCCTACACATCCACTACTTGTGTAATCTATTTTTTATTAAGTCGATTCTTACTGTGTTTTTCTACCTCTCTATAACGTCCTCCATGAGCTCCTGAACCTCTCCTTTTCCCCCCTCACCTCAATTTGTTTTAAAGGAGAGGTGCACATCAGTAGTGATGTCGCGAACATAAAATTCGCCGTTCGCGAACGGCGAACGCGAACATCAGCGAATGTTCGCGAACCGGCGAACATTGCGAACCTCCATAGACTTTAATAGGCAGGCGAATTTTAAAACCCACAGGGACTCTTTCTGGCCACAATAGTAATGGAAAAGTTGTTTCAAGGGGACAAACACCTGGACTGTGGCATGCCGGAGGGGGATCCATGGCAAAACTCCCATGGAAAATTACATAGTTGACGCAGAGTCGGGTTTTATTCCATAAAGGGCATAAATCACCTAAAATTCCTAAATTGTTTAGAATAACGTGCTTTAAAACATCCAGTGTGTGTATACGATCAGGTATGATGTTGTATCGATCAGGTAGTGTAAGAGTTACGCCCGCTTCACAGTGACAAACCAAACTCCCCGTTTAACGCACCGCAAACAGACCAGAACCGACCAAAATGGGACAGGAACTGGGCTTTAAGGGTTAGGGTTAGGGTTAGGTTTAGTGTTAGGGGCTAGGGTTAGGGTTACGGTGAGATACTTAGGGTTAGAGTTAGTAAACCTACCCCTACGCCTCTAACCCTAACCGTCTAACCCTAAGCACTAAAAATAACCCTAACCCTAGCCCTAACCCTAACCCTAGCCCTAACCCTAATTCTAATTTTTTTTCTGGTTCTGGACATGCTACTGAGCTGAAACTTCACAGGTACACTTTTTAGACCCCCAGACACTGAATCACACAAAAAAAAGTTCTTAAAAATGTTAATTTTTTGATAGAGAGCCAATTATTGGAAAAATTAAAAAAAATAAAAATAAAAAATTTCTTTGGATTTAGCATCTGGTGGGTCTAAAAAGTGTACCTGTGAAGTTTCAGCTCTGTAGCATGTCCGGAACCAGAAAAAATTACGAATTAGGGTTAGGGCTAGGGTTAGGCTTAGGGCTAGGGTTAGGGTTTATGGGTAGGCTTAGAGGGTTAGGGTTAAGGTTTGAGGGTTAGGGTTAGGTTTAGTGTTAGGGGCTAGGGTTCGGGTTACGGTGAGATACTTAGGGTTAGAGTTAGTAGCCCTACCCCTACCCCTCTAACTCTAACCCTCTAACCCTAAGCACTAAAAATAACCCTAACCTTAGCCCTGACCCTAACCCTAGCCCTAACCCTAACCCTAACCCTAGCCCTAGCTCTATTTTTTTTCTGGTTCTGGACATGCTACAGAGCTGAAACTTCACAGGTACACTTTTTAGACCCCCCAGACAATAAATTCAAAGAAATGTTTTTTTTATTAAGTTTTTTTTTTTTTTTTTAATTTTTCCAATAATTGGCTCTCTATCAAAATTGACATTTTTTAAGAACTTTTTTTGTGTGATTTAGTGTCTAGGGGGTCTAAAAAGTGTACCTGTGAAGTTTCAGCTCTGTAGCATGTCCAGAACCAGAAAAAAAGATAATTTTTCAGTAGAGCAGGGATGGTGGGAACCCCTTTTACACCTATATGATCTTTTTTTCTGGTTCTGGACATGCTACAGAGCTGAAACTTGACAGGTACGCTTTTTAGACCCCCCCCCCCCAGACACTAATCCAAAAAATGTCATGCCTGCCACCGTATATATCAGTGGTGGGTGGGCAGTGGCACTGCAGTGGGCACAGTACACTCTGTGGACCTGACAGTCACTGGCACCCAGGCAACTGCAATTATAAAAAAAATATATATATATTTTTACTTTGCAAGCTGCTGTGCCACCATATATATATCAGTGGTGGGTGGGCACGCAGTGGCACTACAGTGGACACAGTACACTCTGTGGACCTGACAGTCACTGGCAGCCCAGGCAACTGCAATAATAAAAAATATATATTTTTTTTTCAATTTGCAACAAGATGCTGTGCCACCGTATATATATCAGTGGTGGGCAGTGCACTGCAGTGGGTACAGTGCACTCTGTGGACCTGAAACAGCACTCACTGCAATTATGACAGAGGAAAAAAAAAATATTTTTTAAAATGCACATTACTGTGCCTGTGCCACCCGAAATGAGTGTGGTGTGCACACAGTACAGTCTGTGGTGGGTCTGTGGCCTCTCACACACAGCGGGCAGGCAACTGCAGTGTACAATAGATATATATATATATATATATATATATATATAAAAAGAAAAAAACTCAATTACCAGCCCTTAAAAGGGCTTTTGGGGACACTAGATATATATATATATATATATATATATATAAAAAATCCTCAATTACCAGCCCTTAAAAGGGCTTTTGGGGACACTAGATATATATATATATATATATATATAAAAAGAAAAAACTCAATTACCAGCCCTTAAAAGGGCTTTTGGGGGACACTAGATATATATATATATATATATATATATATATATATATATATATATATATATATATAAAAATTACACAAATACCAGCCCTTAGAAGGGCTTTTGGGGTGCTGTCAGGATGCTGTCCTTACAGCAGTAGTGGACCAAGAACACTGACTAGCAAGACCAGGAACACTGACTAACAACTGTCCCTAGCTTAACAGCAGCAGCAGCAGCTCTCCCTGCTCTCACTAACACACACTGCTTCAGAATGATCTAAGATGGATGCTGTCCTTGCTTATTTATAGGAGGTGGGAGGGTGTGGGAGGGAGGTATGCTGATTGGCTGGAAATGTGCCTGCTGACTGTGAAGTTCAGGGTCAAAGTTTGCCTCAATGATGTATTATAGGGGGCGGACCGAACATCGCATATGTTCGCCCGCAGCGGCGAACGCGAACATGCTAAGTTCGCCGGGAACTGTCGGCCGGCGAACAGTTCGGTACACCTCTACACATCAGTTGGGGTTGTATGAACTGATCTATGTACACTACACATCTCATAGTCTATAGACCTATGTCCCTAGTCCATCTTGGGAATGAGAAAGAGGGTGGTTATGCTCTTACTGACAGTGGGCCCATGGAAAACCCTGGGACACAGGCTACTAGACCCCCAACCCCCCCCCCCCCCCCCGTTTGGCCTGCCTGGCACACTTACTTTGGAGGAGCCTGACCCCCGTATTGGACTATTTATTCACTTTGGAGTAAGCTGTCTTTTGTTTGGCTGTGATTAAAATAAAGTAACTGTTTTGCTTTTACCAAAACTGGCTGGCGGTCATTTCAGAGCTATCCCAGGTTACAATATATATATATATATATATATACTGTATATATATTAATTATTCTTCATTACACTTATACTATGACTTTTTCTGTACTATATTCTTTCTTTATACAACCCAGCTCAACAATTCATTTGCTCAGCTGTATTTTAACTTTCTACCTTCTACCCCTATTTACAATGCATTTTTCTTAATGTTCTGTATTTTTTTTTTAAAAGAATACATACTTGAATAAAATATACTTTTTAAACAGAGCTTCTTTATTGTACATCAAGGGACACAGAGCAGGCTATAAATCATAGAAAAATTGGTACGTGGTCCGTGGATTGCCCCACTCCCTCCATACTGTCCCGAAAAGGGGATGCCAAGTAGGGTAGGCAGCTACAAAGGAGTCCACTGAGGGACTATCGGGACTTTTTATGGTACCATATCGCATATCGTTATGACAATATAGGTAAAAAAGGAGGGGGCGTGGCCGCCGCGCGGAAGATGGACGCGCTCTGATCCAGCTCCGCTGAGCCACCCGGGACACACCGCAACTACAGGAGCTTCGGGACCCGCTGAACCCCGCCAACTACCTCCTGACATCCCACTCGCTGCTGCCACCATGACTCGCCGCAAGAAGGGACCGGAGCAGATGAATAAACTGTCCGGATTCCTCATCTCACAGAGCTCCAGGCTCCAGCAAAATGGCGGCGGCCCGGGAACTCGAGGCGGACAGGGTGCTGCACAGCTGCACAAACTGAATCCACTACCATCGGCTCCTCAGGTGCGCAGGATGATCGCAAACCCTGACAGTGGACAATCCTCTGGCTCTCCCTCGCCTCCATCTCCCTCATCCAGGAGCCCAGCCAAGAGTAGACTCCCCGCAGAGGCCCACATATATCCAGGTATGAAAATCAGCCTCCCTTCACAGGCCATCACTACCTCTCCCTCTAATACTGCTGATCCATTTACCTCATTCCCCTCTGGGACTAATCCTATCTCCGAGGGGGTTATGAAAGACATGATGTACACGCTACGCACTACTATGCAGGCAGATATGCTTTCATGCATGCACCAACTCAGATCTGACATGGGATCCCTGGGCTCTCAGGTCGATACCATTGAGCGAACAGCGGATACACATGCTTCCACGATTAACTCAATCATTACCACAATCAATGCACAAACGGATGAGATTCAGTGGCTCAAGGGTAAAGTGGCGTATTTGGAAGACCGATCCAGGCGGAACATAAAAATCAGGGGTATCCCCGAAACAGTCCCGCCCACCCAGCTCCTATCACATGTCACTGCACTGTTTCGTGCACTAGTCCCATCTGTACCTGTCTCAGATCTGGTTGTGGATAGAATACATAGACTGCCAAAACCATCGTTCCTTTCGGGAGATATCCCCTGGGACGTACTCCTCAGGGTCGATTTCTACCACGTGAAAGAACAGTTCATGCTTGCCTCCCGGCAGGCCGCAACTCTCCCTGAGGGGTACTGCAACCTCCAACTACTCGCGGCACACGCTACAGGCCAGGCGGAACTTGGCTACCATAATGAAAGTCCTGCGGAATCATAATGTGCCACACAAGTGGAAATACCCGGCGACCCTCTCCGTCACCCATGGTGGATCTACTGTGTTGATTAAGTCACTGGATGAGGGAATTCAGGCCCTGAGGAGATGGAATATCCTACCACAGAAACAAGATGACCCTCCTGTATCACCACCTCTTAGGCCTCTGGAAGCAGACTGGCAAGTGGTCTCCCGCAAATGATCCTCCAAAGCTGACTCTAATCTCCCAAGCTCTAATATGTAACCACAACATCCCTCGCAAGTGTCCCTGGCCATAGGAGCAGTTTCCCTTTTGGCCCCTGTTGCTTTGCATCGTATATGTCCGATCCCGGACTGCAGAGACGGTCCTGTTCTTATCTTTGTCTCTGGTTCTACTTGTTCTTTTTTGTTTTTTCTCATCTTCAAGTTTTCCTACATGGCATTATCACTACCTGTTCTGACGTACTGCAATTGACTCAGATGGTACCCTCTAGTTCTCTGGTCGAATCCTCTCTCCTGTTGTGTACAGTAACATACCGTCAGCATCTCAATTCACCTCTCATCCCAATATATGACCATTAAGTTCTTTTCTATCAATGCAAATGTATTGAACCATCCTGTCAAAAGGCGTACTCTATGGAAAGAAGCATTGACTCATAGGGCAGATGTATTAGCGGTCCAAGAGACCCATTTCAGGGAAGGAGCTCATCCACCTTGCAATCACAAGGACTTCTCTCAGATCCTTCTTACTTCGGCTGCTGACAAGAAAAGAGGAGTCCTACTGGCTTTTCGGACTTCGCTGTCTGTTAAAATCATTGACTCGGTTCTGGACCCACAAGGCAGATTCGTTATTGCAGTCTGCGGACTGAATGACTCACTCTTCATTATAGTGAACCTCTATGCACCAAATTCCCACAAACTTTGGTTCTTGAGGCGCCTGCTCAAGCAAGTATACAAAATTAAACAGGGTCGATTGTTGCTTTGTGGAGACTTTAATATTGTTGCAGACCCCGGGTTGGACGCTTCTTCGTCCCCCCGGGGCCGGCAACAATCGTTGGGAGGGCTTTTACACTCTGAAAAATTGTACGATGTGTGGAGGTGCCAGCATGCTACTGAGGGGGGATTATTCATATTTTTCCTCTAGACACCGATCATATTCTCAATTGGACATGTTCGTGATTGATATGGATCTCCTTTCAAAGGCGTTCTCCTTGACAATCCAGGATATAACCTGGTCTGATCACGCTGCGGTGGAACTGGTCATCGAGGAAAACGCTTGAATCGCTCCGTCTCGTGTGTGGAGATGTGACATGCGTATGCTGCAAGACTCGGGTTGCTCTACCCGGATCTCGAACAGTATACAGGAATTATTTTCCATTAAGATCCTGGGTGTTGTGGGGTGCACACAAGGCCTTCGTTAGGGGGGTGTGCATCCAGCAGCAGGCTAGGAGGAAAAGATTGCGGAATGAGAGACTGTCTTATTTGTTAAGTGATATTCATGTTTTAGAAGAAAGCAACAAACGGAACCCCACTGCTACCTTATCTACACAACTGACCCACCTTAGACAAGACTTGCGCCTTCTTCTCCTAGAGCAATCTGATAAACACTTAAACTTTTTAAAACAAACATCCTACTCCCAGGCGAACAAAGCCGGAAAATTTCTGGCAGCTAGAGTCAAATGCAGACAGGCCAAATCTTGAATCCCGTTCCTGCTAGACCCCCTCACCAAACACAAAATCTCCCACCCACAGGCCATAGCCGATGCCTTTGCATCTTTTTATAGTTCCCTATACAACCTGAAGGAAGACCCCTCAGAACACCAACCATCCGCAGAAGACCTAAAGCAATTTCTAAACGCCATCAACCTACCGTCATTATCCAAATCCCAACTAGATACCCTTAATTTGCCTATATCGATAGATGAGGTCAGGATTAGCATTAAAACACTACCGAAAGGGAAATCCCCGGGTCCCGACGGTCTCTCCAATGAATTTTATCAGCTATTTCTCCCACACATAGGTCCCAAAAAGAACAAAAAAGGGCGCACCGACCTAGCGCATTATCCTCAATAAAAGGCTTTATTTAAATAACATAAAAAATGGCTACTCACAGACGTAGATAAAAGTAAAGCATATCAAGCTGGATTGCTCGAAAGTCCGTGTTTTAGTCCATATGGTTGTCCATGATGAGATGACTGACGCGTTTCGAGGCCTAACCTCTTCCTCAGAGCCACTGTGTCATGACTACCTCTCTGGTTTAAATAGTAATGTGGTGAAGTAGCGATCCAGCCACCACCCCCAAGTGGGAGTGCCTCCTCCCCCAGGGGGGTGCGGCTAGAGCACCACCCACCTTCTCTTGTGACATTAATAGTAGTATGCAGTGGCATACATCAATCATGAACGTACAATACAAGTGCTAAAATAATACCATTATATACGTGAAATAGACACATGTCCATAAAAACAGTACAACAAAATCTAGATTAAAAACCACCATGGGCTAATGTTAAAAACAAATAAATAAATAAAATTGCTTTCACAGTGCACTTAAAATCAATGTAGATGCTCCCTGGATTGACAGTAGAGAGCAACCAATATCAGTTTTGTTAGGTAATTACCCCACAATTTTCCTATTATATGTACCTTCTGCTGTACCTGATCTAGGCTAGAAATTCCTCTATTCATAGTGGTGGTGTTCCTCCCTCTCCATGTTTTCCATCCTGTTGGGGGGGGTTTTACACTGAAAAGAGGGATCAAAGGGGGGTAGAGGGCCGATAGTGTACTCAGTGCCCCTAACCTGCTTCGTTAGACTAATGGGGCACAGACCGTAATAGACCGTGGAGCCGATCGGTCATGTTGCACCGATCACCGGCTCCGTGGAACGCACGCCGCTGCCCTACTTCCGGGTTATTGCGTCATACGTTCCACCCATCGTCACTTCCGCCGATGTCACATCCGCCGACGTCACTTCCTGTATCGACGAAAACAGTGTACAGCGGGGCGGTCCGTCTCCAGGGCAACTCTCTCTATCCCGGCATTGGCCCGACAGATACCGCCCACCATGTACAGCCTCCTATTCCACTACACTCTACATAGGCGTTCCTATTGCAGTGTTCGGGTATTGATAGTGCTGCTATCTCCACTTGCAAAGCCTCTACCCCTCTATGTGTTCAATTGGGGACCATTTTGGGCCACTATATATTTAATGAAATCAAAGAACCAACATTTATATTCATATTCATCCCTGTGCACATCCTGCTTGTTTATACTGTTAGTGACGGTGCAGCCCTGTTGCATACACGTGTGAGCGCACATACACAACCACATATACAGCCCACAGGAAGCTTGCAGGCAAATGCACATACGCGCGCACACATGTATGCAACATTGCTACTGTACACCATCCACATAGATTTAAAAGGAACCCTCATCTGATTTAACGTGTGAGTCCAAACAAGAACTATATATATATATATATATATATATGTATGTGTATCGCACCATGTATCTACATAGATACTTCATGTGGTCACAATGTAGAGAACAATTAAAATCAATATAAATAAAGGCTGATAACCCAAAGCATATATAGGTGTACAAATACACCTTCTTTTAGAAATTGACCCAAAGGAGGACTATTTTAGAGAAGACATGTCCTCCAGGCTAGGTGAACTGATGTCATCGTTCACTTACGGCTCATTGCAAACTGAATGGGACCATAATTTTAGATATAGTTCTAAAACCCAGGAACCACGTCCATAGACGTCGTTTCGGAAATTTGAACCATATAGGAATGTGTATATAAAAAAGTATGTGTTGAGAAATTATTATCAAATTAATATAAAAAAAAAAAAAAAAAAGAAAAAAGGAAACAGAGATGGAACAGACCGAATGTGCGGTGGTCATGGCATATACGAGCCATACAGCACCCGCATCTGGCCTGAAATGTGAAGGATGCATGAGGATCTGGGGAGCTGACCAAATGGTGAGCCCCATAGGCCTTATAGAACCCCATGAATCTCTAGATCCTCATTTATGCCCCCTGGTGCTAAAGACCCCAGGGTGAATATCCAATAGGATTCTCTTTTGCAGAGTTTCTGGAATCTCATCCCATCGTCTTGATCTTTACCGATGGCTTCGATTCCAAAAACCCTTAACCCCGTAGGGTCTCCATCGTGGGACTGGCAGAAATGGCGAGGTACCGAGTAGTTGTTGTTACGGTCTCTCGGTCCTTCCTTAGTCTTTTTGTTAATTATACTGCACTTATGCTCCCCGAATCTTACCCTCAGGGGTCGTGTAGTGCGTCCGATATATAATAGACCACATGGGCAAATTAGGGCATATACAAGGTAGCTGGTGCCACAATTAATAAACTGTTTAATCTCGTGGCTTCGCCCATCTGTACCAGCTACTTCCTTCTTCCGATGCCACATAAAGGTACAGGCTCCACAATTTTTAATACTAATACTCACTTCAAGCCGAGTGGGGGCAATGCCTACCTTCATGCAACCAGCAACCACCATCCCAGATGGATACGAAATATCCCTTTTGGGCAGTTCTGTAGATTGCACAGGACCTGCACAAAAAGGTCCGATTATGAAGAACAAAGTGCTATCCTCAAAGAAAGATTTGTGGAAAAGGGCTACAAAGTTGAACATATTGAGGAGGCATACGCTAAATATCTGTCGATGTATGAGAGTGACATCCTTGTCGAACATTCCTCTTCAACGTACAACCCCCAGTACACTAGCTTTTCCAAGAAAAAGTCCCCTAAAGCTGGGAATACTGGGTCAGTCAGGTTCAGCACTGTTTACAGTAACAAAGCCTTTGATATCCAACGCGTGATCCAGCGCAATTGGAAAATTCTCAAACAGGATCCTGTCTTGGGAAGGATATTGCCACCAAGACCAGAAATAGTGTTCAGAAAGCCAAAGGATTTGAGAAGCCAAATTGCTCCCAGCAGGGTCCGTAAACCCAAAGTCTCTCGAGGGGTATCAACATCCATCCCTTGGTTCTCAGCTTTTGACCAGAAAGGTAACTTCAGGTGTGGGGTTAAAAATTGTGGAGCCTGTACCTTTATGTGGCATCGGAAGAAGGAAGTAGCTGGTACAGATGGGCGAAGCCACGAGATTAAACAGTTTATTAATTGTGGCACCAGCTACCTTGTATATGCCCTAATTTGCCCATGTGGTCTATTATATATCGGACGCACTACACGACCCCTGAGGGTAAGATTCGGGGAGCATAAGTGCAGTATAATTAACAAAAAGCCTAAGGAAGGACCGAGAGACCGTAACAACAACTACTCTGTACCTCGCCATTTCTGCCAGTCCCACGATGGAGACCCTACGGGGTTAAGGGTTTTTGGAATCGAAGCCATCGGTAAAGATCAAGACGATGGGATGAGATTCCAGAAACTCTGCAAAAGAGAATCCTATTGGATATTCACCCTGGGGTCTTTAGCACCAGGGGGCATAAATGAGGATCTAGAGATTCATGGGGTTCTATAAGGCCTATGGGGCTCACCATTTGGTCAGCTCCCCAGATCCTCATGCATCCTTCACATTTCAGGCCAGATGCGGGTGCTGTATGGCTCGTATATGCCATGACCACCGCACATTCGGTCTGTTCCATCTCTGTTTCCTTTTTTCTTTTTTTTTTTTTTTTTATATTAATTTGATAATAATTTCTCAACACATACTTTTTTATATACACATTCCTATATGGTTCAAATTTCCGAAACGACGTCTATGGACGTGGTTCCTGGGTTTTAGAACTATATCTAAAATTATGGTCCCATTCAGTTTGCAATGAGCCGTAAGTGAACGATGACATCAGTTCACCTAGCCTGGAGGACATGTCTTCTCTAAAATAGTCCTCCTTTGGGTCAATTTCTAAAAGAAGGTGTATTTGTACACCTATATATGCTTTGGGTTATCAGCCTTTATTTATATTGATTTTAATTGTTCTCTACATTGTGACCACATGAAGTATCTATGTAGATACATGGTGCGATACACATACATATATATATATATATATATAGTTCTTGTTTGGACTCACACGTTAAATCAGATGAGGGTTCCTTTTAAATCTATGTGGATGGTGTACAGTAGCAATGTTGCATACATGTGTGCGCGCGTATGTGCATTTGCCTGCAAGCTTCCTGTGGGCTGTATATGTGGTTGTGTATGTGCGCTCACACGTGTATGCAACAGGGCTGCACCGTCACTAACAGTATAAACAAGCAGGATGTGCACAGGGATGAATATGAATATAAATGTTGGTTCTTTGATTTCATTAAATATATAGTGGCCCAAAATGGTCCCCAATTGAACACATAGAGGGGTAGAGGCTTTGCAAGTGGAGATAGCAGCACTATCAATACCCGAACACTGCAATAGGAGCGCCTATGTAGAGTGTAGTGGAATAGGATGCTGTACATGGTGGGCAGTATCTGTCGGGCCAATGCCGGGATAGAGAGAGTTGCCCTGGAGACGGACCGCCCCGCTGTACACTGTTTTCGTCGATACAGGAAGTGACGTCGGCGGATGTGACATCGGCGGAAGTGACGATGGGTGGAACGCATGACGCAATAACCCGGAAGTAGGGCAGCGGCGTGCGTTCCACGGAGCCGGTGATCGGTGCAACATGACCGATCGGCTCCACGGTCTATTACGGTCTGTGCCCCATTAGTCTAACGAAGCAGGTTAGGGGCACTGAGTACACTATCGGCCCGCTACCCCCCTTTGATCCCTCTTTTCAGTGTAAAACCCCCCCCCAACAGGATGGAAAACATGGAGAGGGAGGAACACCACCACTATGAATAGAGGAATTTCTAGCCTAGATCAGGTACAGCAGAAGGTACATATAATAGGAAAATTGTGGGGTAATTACCTAACAAAACTGATATTGGTTGCTCTCTACTGTCAATCCAGGGAGCATCTACATTGATTTTAAGTGCACTGTGAAAGCAATTTTATTTATTTATTTGTTTTTAACATTAGCCCATGGTGGTTTTTAATCTAGATTTTGTTGTACTGTTTTTATGGACATGTGTCTATTTCACGTATATAATGGTATTATTTTAGCACTTGTATTGTACGTTCATGATTGATGTACGCCACTGCATACTACTATTAATGTCACAAGAGAAGGTGGGTGGTGCTCTAGCCGCACCCCCCTGGGGGAGGAGGCACTCCCACTTGGGGGTGGTGGCTGGATCGCTACTTCACCACATTACTATTTAAACCAGAGAGGTAGTCATGACACAGTGGCTCTGAGGAAGAGGTTAGGCCTCGAAACGCGTCAGTCATCTCATCATGGACAACCATATGGACTAAAACACGGACTTTCGAGCAATCCAGCTTGATATGCTTTACTTTTATCTACGTCTGTGAGTAGCCATTTTTTATGTTATTTAAATAAAGCCTTTTATTGAGGATAATGCGCTAGGTCGGTGCGCCCTTTTTTGTTCTTTTTGCTTCTAGTATTGGTGGACTACCCCAGTCCGACAAGGGCAGCAAGATCCTAGCCATCTGAGAAGCCAGTTGTCAGTCCCGTGAAGTGTGTGGCCAAGGGGCCTGGATACCAAGCGCAGGAGAAGGGTGGTTACACCTTATTGTTTTTTGGAACACATAGGTCCCACCCTGACAGCCGTCTATAACAAAGCAATGAACGAGTCTGCCCTCCCTCCAGACATATTAGGTGCACATGTAGTCACTCTGCCAAAACCAGGTAAAGACGCCACTACCCCAGCAAATTTTCATCCGATCTCCCTGCTAAATTCTGACGCCAAAATTTATGCGAGGATCATTTCCAAAAGACTGCAACACTTCCTACCTGACTTGATTGCTAAGGATCAAATGGGCTTCACCCCCGGACACCAGACGTCCGATGCCACCAGAAGAATGATAAATGTTCTACATTTAGCTCATAGACACAAGACCCCCACAGTTCTACTGACCCTCGACGCCGAAAAGGCTTTTGATAGGGTACACTGGGGATATATGACTGCCACATTAAGTAAATTCGGCTTCTCAGGCCCTATTCTTTCGGCTATTCAAGCCCTTTACTCTTCGCCATCCGCCCATGTGTACACCTCTGGTATAGTTTCCAAGCAGTGTCTCATCACCAATGGCACAAGACAGGGTGGTCCCCTCTCTCCCATGATCTTTAATTTACTGATAGAGCCCCTTGCAGAGACTATTCAATCCCATCCCCAGATTACTGGCTTTACCTTTCCCCACTCTCACCACAAAATCACCCTATTTGCGGATGACATTATCTTAATGCTCACGAACCCATCTATATCCCTTCCTGCTGCCTATGAAGTTCTGCAGCACTTTTATCGCATTTCCGATTACAAACGAAATGCGTCCAAGTCCACGGTTCTTAATCTGGGAGTTAGTACCTCCGCCCAAGCCAAGCTTAAAGCCGCCATACCCATTCCATGGTCCTCTGATCAAATCCACTACTTGGGCATCGACCTCCCCGCAGATCCCACTAAATTGTTAACAGTTAATCTTGCCAGACTTCTCCCTAAATTAGATGCGGAAGCTACGCGCATGAGGACCCTGCAATTAACCTGCCATGGCAGGGTGACCGAGTATAAAATGTTTATATTGCCACAAATCTTGTACTTATTTAGGGCTCTCCCTATACATTATCCTGCTACGAGCCTGGCCAAGTTCTCTACACATATGAAAGATTTATCTGAGATGGGAAAAAAGCTTGCTGCGCCCCATCCACTCTTACTACCAAAAGGTGCTTCGGTGGAGTCGCGGTGCCTGATATTCAGGGGTATTACTGGGCCACCATTTTAGCTCAAACGCGCAAATGGGTTAACACCCTGGACGCTCCTCTCTGGGTGGATCTGGAAGCACATATAGCCCCTACCAAGAACCTCCGGGACATGCTTCTGGGGGATACATGGATCCCGTGGACTCTCACTGCCCTCTCCCCCACCATGCAAGCTTCGCTTAGAGCCTGGCGTAAAGTCACTGGGTCGAATAAAGATTGCGACATAACTCAAACTAATCCAATTCCGTCTTCGGTATTACACGACCACATACCTGACATCCCCTCATACCTCACTACAACGGGGAATATTACTACCTTACAGCATCTGTATGAGAACAATCTCTTACTGACACCCGCTACGATACCGGCCAGGTACCATATACCGCAATCGGGTCTTTTCCACGTCCTCAGCATACACCATTTTATGCTACAACATCCCTTACACTGTACCACGGTGGATGGCAGGATATGGGACTTGTATGTAACAACCTTAACGACCCCTCCGAAGCTTTCTGACTACTACCATATGCTTTTAGGCGACAATGTATTCTTTAAAACCTTGACCATGTTTAAGTGGGACCGAGATCTCAGAGAGAGCTTCTCTGTATCTCAATGGCAACGGGCAATTTAAGAAGTCAATCGTCATACTCACTGCGCTAACCATTGGGAGATGACCCTTAAACTTACACATAGATGGTATTATACCCCATACAGGTTAGCGGGATTTTCCAACAAATATTCTCAACTATGTTGGAGGGACTGCTCCAGTGAACATTATTACATATCATGTGGTCCTGTCCATCCCTCACCAGTCTCTGGAACCAGGTGTTTGGCTTTATTGCGAAACACATGGGGTGTATAATTGAACCTAATCCAGCCCTAGCTATCCTGCACTTAGGTATAGAACATCCCCCCCCCACAGTATAGGCCGTGGACCTCACATGTTCTGTTGGCCACTAGAACACTCATTTTAAGGAAGTGGAGAACTTCAGACACACTGAATCTGTCAGAAGTAATTTCATTGTTACGTACGAACTACCAGTTTGAAAAATCCTTGGCGATTAACAACCTACATCTTAACAAATTTCACAAATTCTGGGACTTCTGGTCAACCAATTGACTCAACCTTGTTGTCTATGTTTCCTGTTTCATTAGTTTGCTGTAACCGTTTATCAGTACCTGACAATTGTGATTGCCATGTAATTTGTTGTATCGAAAGGATACTCGTTTTCATTTCTTTGTTTCTTATATTTTCGAACTCAATAAAAAATATTTTCAAAAAAAAAAAAATCTGCTATTTTGGTAATCGTGGGTACACTGCCTAGGAAGCCTTAAATCCTTATGCATGTTCTTAACTATCACACTGTGAACAGAAATCTGTATGCTTTGTAATTATTGTAAGCGTCTTTTGCTATGGTGTTTTGTATGACCATTTTTTTTAATCTGTCTTATTGTAAATCTATGAAATACATTTTGAGATTTTTTTACCTATATTGTCTTAACAATATGTGATATGGTACAATAAAAAGTCCTAATAGTCCCTCAGTGGTTTCTGTAGCTGCCTACCCTACTTGGCATCCCCTTTTCGGGACAGTAGGGAGTGGGGTAATCCACGGACCACGTACCAATTTTTCTATGAATTTCTGATCGGGATGTAGGTACCAGATTTTTTGTCTATTATCATTAGACACGGCCACACACACTTATTTACAGGCTATAAATCATGATTACTTGGGTTATGCGCCACCTATAGGTGAATGGACCCTGGCAGCAACAAACACACCCCATACAGGATGTACAGTACATGTGTTTTTTCACCAGTGTCTTGAAGGTGATGGTCACTGAAGTACAACTCTCTCTATATGCACAGTTTCCTTCCAGGCCGTTCTAGAGAAATATCTGAACAGGAGGCAGGATGGATCATCTCTTAAAGCTGTACGCAGAGATTGATGGCACTCGGCCCCTCTACGATGGAGATGAAGGTTCTGCGTGGATAGCCTGTAATGAGGCATTTTCAGTACTGGACCCTGCAAACATGGAACCCTGTGCAGTTTGTACTGACCAAGGTGCTTCTGGCAGGGTGTGGTACAGGTCCAGTGCAGTGGACATCAGTGTTTCTATAGTGCAGATAGGTGGGTGACATGGATTACTGGGGTGCTGTTGGTATTTCAAGTTCTTCTGACTGTGCCCCTCTGTGCCATGCTCTTTTTTTCCTTTTCGGCCATAATAATAATATGGCAGGCATGCATACCAGAGGTGCGTCACAGGGGCCGAGCCAGTGGTCATACTGTGTATGTAAGAAGTTGGGATTTGCTTTTCCGAAGATTCTGGAGGTGGTGATGGCTTCTGACGTTTGGTGCAGGGCACAGAGCAGACTTTTCATCTCTCCCTGGATGACAAAGAGGGGCACATGACTACACAATGGGAGGAAAGGACGCTGGCAGCGGAATGGTCCCCCTAGAGTTCAGTTTTGCGGTTTGGTCATTCTCTGAGCTGGGATGCTAGCTTGCTGGCACAGCATGTAGTTTACCAGTGCACTTAGGAAGGATATCTTTTAAAAAATGGAGAGGAGGAGCACAGCTGGGAAGGGAGCAGGAGTGCTGCCATCAGGTTTTGAGGACTCTAGTCTGGTCATACTGTGTTTGCATTTCCCAACAGACCAAAGATGAGAGGTGCATCAGAGGTGCTACGTCTGTCTGGTATTGTGGCCTCAGGATGTCACTAAGGATGACCTGGCAGCAGTGTTGGAAGACCTGGAAGGCAAAATTGCTGGTATGATTGAGTCTATGGCACAGGGCGGTAAAAAGTGAGAGAGGACCCTTTCACCAGATCCCCTTCCAGTGGTGGAGGAGGAATGGGTGGACATTAAGGAGGAGGTGGTCAGCGAAGAACTTGAGGAAGGTCAATTTGCTCTGAGGACTCTGAGCCCGAAGAGGCTCAGGAACTCTCTGTGTCTAAAATTCAGAGGTTGTTGATGCAAACCCTCTCTCCCTCTGAGGAGATTTTTCCTCTAACTTTAGGCTGTCTCCAGCTGAAACATAATTTGCTAAGTACTTTTCCTTGGAATCTCTGCACCCTCTTTTAGAGATGTTGCATGCAGAATGGGATCACCCAGATAGGGTGTTTGTGCCACCAAAAAAAATGTTCTTCTCTATCCAATGGATAAGACATTCTTAAAAAAAAGTGGAGTATGTCAGCAGAGGCTAAAGCAGTTTAATGCCTCAGTGAGAAATTGACTTGCCCGGTGGATAATGTCCAGGTCTTCAAGGACTTGACTAACAAGAGACTGGAACCTAGCTGAAAGCTTTCTTTGCCTTGGCCGACTCTGCTAGTCAACCATTGGCATGTGGAAGTGGACATTAGTGAGGGATTCACCGAATTGCTTCAGGCCATGTGTAATGTGGTAGATGCCCTAAAGGGCATTATCCAATAGATTTATTTTTGGCTCTGGTGTCTGGGGAAGATGGTTGTCACATTTGAGGCCGTTCCAAATGCAGTTTCATTCCAGGCTGTTACAGAGAAATATCGGCATGGAGCAGGAGGATGCAGTCTTTGGACTGCCGAATGTCCCTAGTTCCCAGAATGCCTAGGGAATTAAACTGGAGGATGTTTCCTCAAAATCTGGAGAAAATGTAAAGGGGTTAGGAAAGCAGTGACTACAGATGTTGGTCTGTCAGGATGGGGATTTATTCTGGGGTCCCTTTCAGTGCAGAAGATGTGGTCTCCTCATAAAACGGTTTTGTCCATCTACATTCTGGAGCTTCGAACAGTTCGACAAGCACTGGTTTACTAGACCGTTCAAATGTGGGGGCTTCCATTTAGAGTTTAGATTGGTAATTTCATGCCAGTGGCATATATCAATAATTAGGGCGGCACAGGGAGTCGGGTCAATTCATGGCCCTGTCTGCACTACATATCTCAGGGGTGAAAAACTGGCAGGTAGACTTTCTCAGTCTCCAGTGATTGGTTCCAAGGGAGTGGTCCCTACACAATGGACAAGTGCAATTTGTCAATCTTGGGGCACACCAAATGTGGATTTTCTCATTTCCAGGTTCAAGACAAAGTTGGACAGGTTTTTCTTTAGGAAAAGAGATCTGCAGGCAATAGGGTTGGACACCCTAGTAACACTGTGGTACCAGTTCTCTCTAATCTATGCTTTCCCTCCAGTTCAGCTTCTACCGTGTCTGTTCTGCAGCATCTCAGAGGAGAAAATACTTGTAGTTTTAGTCGCACCAGCTTGTCCCAGAAAGGCATGGTACACCCACATTATGCAGTGGATGGTATTTGGGCACTTCCGATCCTGCCAGACCTCCTGTTTCAGGAGCCAATATTGCATCCTGCTTTACAGTCGCTGAGTTTAATGGCCTGGCTATTGAAACCCAGTGTCATGGGTTTGCTACCTAAGGTTAACTTAGTGCAGAGTCTGCAGACTAATTGCAGTGATTGGCAACAGGTTGCCTTATTTAAACTCCTCAGCAGCATTATGTCTTTGCTGTCTGATCTGCAGCTTCCTGTGACCCCTGCTCCTGTTTACCTGCTTCTGTGATTGATCTCCTGTACAACCCAGCTTGACTTTTGGACTCCACTTGCTTTCTGCCTGCACCTGACCTCGGCTCCCTCTTGAGCTTGAACCTGCATGCTCCTTTGGATTCCACGCCGCCCGCCTGTTGTTGACCCGGCCTGTGAACTGATCCGTTTGCCTTTGAGCCCCCAGAGTGAGTGTGGACTCTGGCATTCCATCCTTCAGCCTGTCTGCTGTTTGGATCCTCCTACCTGCTGGTTGTCTCCTTTTAAAGAATCTGGGACCTTGGAGCTGCCTGTCCAACAGCTGACCCGCCAGGCCCGCATACCATTCTGCTCTCCGGTGCCACCTGTCTGCTCTACCAGGGGTCGCGAGTCAGATACGTAAGAAGGGAGGCCTTCCTCTGCACTATCGGGCTAATCAGTCAGGTACGTGAGAAGTTGACACCCAGGTGCTGAAGGATCAAGGAGTTTCTGGTGCAATCATATTTACATTTCTGAAGGCTAGGAAACCTTCCTCTAAAAAAATTTGATAGGACTTGGAGGTCTTTTGTCCAGGTGTAAAGTAAGGAAGTTGGATCTTGATCACATTTTGGCTTTTGTTCCCATTGGGGTGGAAATTAATTTGGCCTTAAGTACCCTTAAAGGCCAGATATCAGCTCTGTCAGTATTTTTCCAGAGGCCAATTGCTTCTCATTCATTAATACATACTTTTGTTCAGGGGGTAACCCATATGGCACTGCCAGTTAAGTCTTCCGTGTCCATGGGACTTGAATTTGGTCTTGCCTGTCCTGCAGAAACCACCTTTTGAACCAGTTTGTGAGATTTTGTTAGTCCTATTGACTTTTTTATTTTGTGGCATTCACTTCCACGGGGAAATCGTCTGAATTAATGGCTCTTTCCTGGAAGGAGTCGTTTTAAGCTCCTCATCAGGAAAATATGGTTCTGTGTCCTCATCTGTCTTTCTTGCCAAAGGTGTTTTCAAGTTTGCATTTGAATCCGGACATTGTTTTACCTTTGCTGTTTCCTAATCCTCAGTCATCGGGAGAGAAAGCTCTGCACACATTGGATGTGGTTCGGTCTATCAAGGTTTATTTGAAGATGTCTGCAGCTGTCAGGCAGTCCAAAACATTATTTATCCTGCCTAGGTGGGGTCAGGCAGTTTCTAAATGAGTAACTACACAGTGGATTTGTTAGCTTATTACCCAAGCCTATGTTTTCAAGGGTTCGAACTGCCTTTTCAAGTGAAGGCTCACTCTATTAGGAGTGTTGGGGCATCTTGCACTATCCATCATCAGGTGTCAGTGGTTCTGGCCTTCAAGGCTGCAACCTGATCTTCGCTACATGCCTTTATGAGGTTTTACCAGGAGGATGTAAGAGCTTATGAGGATACTGCTTTTGGCCACAGTGTATTGTGGGCTGCAGAGTAGTTTCCTTAAGCCTGACAGTGGCTTGATTTTTGTATTTACCTGTAAAATGTATTTCCTGGAGTACATCACAGGTCACAGAGATCCAGCCCCTCTTTCCTGAGGTTCATTGCTTGTTACAAAAATGAGGTACTTCCTGTTTGGGAGGGGTTATATAGGGATGGACTTCCTGTCTGTTTTTGCCAGTGTCTATTCACCTATAGATGGCATATATATATATATTTTTTTTGTTTATTTATAGAAAAATTATGATTCTTCCACTTATATACGTATATGGTTATATATATGGCATATAAACCAGGTAGTCATGAGTTAGAGCCCGCACTGTCTAGTGATGTAATCCAATGTAGCACTGCCCCCTTGAGGGCTGCTGAATTTCTCACCTTTGCGGGTCCCCCTGAGTTACCGGTAGCAACTGCATGCAGAAACGTTACACATTACTTTCAAGCTCAGTCAATGAACAGTCTAGGGGTTGTTGTTTTAGTTTTATTTTATATGGGGATGGGAGAAGGGATAGAGTTGGATACTCCAGAACTTGAACTATTCACAATGCTGAGGACTTCTATCTGAGGATGCGACTAGGCCGCAGTTTCACCTTGCCACTAGATGAATCTGAGGTAAAGTTCCTGAATAGACAGCTTGCTTAGTACTTATCTTCAGGGTACTCTCCTAGCACCCCCTTACACTCCACCAGCTGACACCCGTCCTCTGAATACTCTACTCCGGGGTGGCCCCCTTCCAGGTCAGACCCTTAGACACAATCCCCTGTACTCAGAATACTGTTTTTCCAGGTTCTCCAGTGTCTCAACCCCTCTAGTCAGCTCTCCTGGACCTCTGGGTTCAGCTCCTTCCTTCTGGCTCTCCAGGCCGACTGCCTGTGACCATACACCAACTGCTGCAGAAGAGGAGGCAGCCGCCACCCTCCTTCCAGGACTCTGCTCACCAGCCAAAGACCCCTGAGTACATGTGCTCCTGGTTTTTATACCCCACCCCACAATGCACCGAGACAGCAGTCTGTGCCCATTGGTCAGGTTTTCTCCACTGTCCAATATGCCTCCCTATTGGACCAGTGTGAAACACTCCCCTAGACCAGATGAATCACACACTGAGCAGACCTAACTCTCAGATCCTGCTCTCTGTTAAGCACAGAGAAATATAGAATTTACCTGCTGCTCCTCTGATAGGCAGACAGAGCAAAAACGATACTAGCTCTCTAGCACCTACCTAGGAGGGTGCTACACCAAGAAATAGATTTTACAGGTAAGTACAAAAAATCCTGTTTTTGTGTCGCTTTACATACACTCACACAGAAACAAATAAAAAAAAAACCAAAAAAACTTACCATTGCATATGCAATGCTGTCGAAGAAAGCGGCAACAGCCAGACTGAGTATCATTTTCTATAAAAGAGAGTAAATGTTACATATAGCACAGTCATTACACTATAGAAGTTCTAATACGCACACAGACAAAAGTGACTGCAAAAGTAAAATAACAATGTAGAAGGCATGAGCATAGCTAGTTATCAGACAAAATGGTCTTTTTCAAGCCATATTTCCTATTATAAACTTGAAATTTAAGTCGGTTTTGTTTTATTTATTTAAATAATGCTGCTAATAATAAACATGTATGACTAGTTATTTTTTATTTTTTACACACGCAAAATAGAGAAGGTTTTGCCTTAGTCATTTCATTTCATATCTCTTCAGAGTCCGGGAAAGCACACCAATTAGAGATTGGATGGTTAGTTAATATGCTCATAGTCAAAAATCTGAGCCGCAACATGGGTGATTAACGAGGAACCAGGGATAAAGCAGACTCACTTCATAAATCCAATATATTCAAATTTATGGAAAGGTGGGAGAACACACATGCAATTTCATCCTGCAATTACAACAATGATTACATGTAATCAAATTCATTCCTTTAAGTGATGTATCTTAAATCCCTAGACTTTTGAGGAGGAACTTCCTTTAGCTGGGAAAAATTACGTAAATGACAGTTCCTGAATGGTAATCACAGGCAAACTATATCCTGCTCAATATAAAATGTTGTTCGTCTTACACTATGCAGTTTTTAAACCAACCACAGAAGATCTGAGGAGCGGCAGGCAATCCTTTGAAAACCAAATTGCTAGTGGAGTATAGACTTTGACCCACTCCAACAGATTGGTAGCTGTGCAGATCGAAATGCTCTATTGACTAGAAATCCACAGGAATCGTTTCCTCATAAAATCCAGCCCAATCTTGATAAAATCCTGGTACTGGTGAATCAATCTGTTTTACATTACATTTAAAGCGGTCGCAAAAGTAATTTTTTTTCCCTAAAATAACAAACGTTATACTTACCAGCTGCAACGTTATATTTACCAGCTGTGCAATGGTTTTGCAAAGAGTGGCCCTGAACCTTATTTTCTGGGGTCTCCCATGAGCACTCTTAGCTCCTCCTCTTGCCCTCAAGACAAGTCCTCAAATGACTTGGTATGTATGGGGGCACAAGTGCAGGCTCGCTCCCGAGCCAGGTTATGTGCATCTATGACACACAGCGTGGCTTGCCCCCCCCCCCCATTCTGTCCTTACAGGATTTGATTGACAGCAGCAGTAGCCAATGGCTCCCACTGCTGCCTCTATGTTTTGTGAGAAAAGAGAGAGAGAGACCAATGCAGCTGTAGACAGCCATAGCACTGGATCGAGATAGGACTCAGGTAAGTATAGGGGGGGGGGGTGATACAGATACTGGGACATTTTTTACCTTAATGCAGGGAATGCATTAAGTAATACACTTATTGCCTTTAGAAGTATTGCTAGTAAAAACACATTCTCTGAGCCAGAGATTTGGCAACTACTTTCTACTTACAATAAGGTAATTTTCTTGGAGTTCATCAAGGGACACAAGAAGAGAAGAATTCAGGAACAATCGCTTATACTGCTACCTTTTTCGTGGATTTGGATATCGGCAAACCAAAAAGCCACTGGTCAGCCAAGTATAACCTCTCTCGCTCCAAGTGTTAGGAAGATCATGCACACACAAAGGGGTGGGACCTGTGTCCCTAAATTCCACAATTGACTACAAGTAACATAGAAATGAAAGAATTTAGTAACCATAGAATGTCCCAAAGCACAGTCCAACTCAGGGGAAGGCAAAACAACATTCACAACCCAGAAAAAACACAGGGAAACAAAACACTGGACGTGCATGCAGCTTAAACAGCTGCTTACAGGATCTTGCATCACAGCATGCATCTAAAGACGTGTAAACTTCTTCCTAGTAAAATTTAGAATAGAAAACCAGGTGATGGCCTAAAAATCTTGGAGACAGGTGCATGATGCCAATAAGCCTTTTTTACAAGATAGGGCAGGTAACTCATACACGTCTACAATATCTAGCATTATGAGCTGTTGATGTTAGTCCAGCCTAGAATGTACAAAGGTCAGGAAGAGTATTTCCTGGGAAGAAATCCCCTTGCCTTGCACCAGGCAAAGTAAGCCTTCCATGTAGTGGTAGACTTTATGTGACATGGACTTCCTAGCTTTAATCCTTTCACTGAAACCATAGAACACAGAGGGCGTGTAGGCCTAGCGCATTATGCTCAATACATGTTTTTATTTAATAAAATGGAGGTGAATATTCTCACAAACCAGTACTTCTGTCATATCATTATCATAAAATCATCCACTTAAATCCATATGCGAAAATCCAATTGTAGTCCCATCGGCTAACGTGTTTCAAGGTTTCCCTCTACTTCAGAGCCTACAGAACATGTCCATTTCACATACTTCTATATGGTGTACTGACGCAAATGGCAGTAACCCCCTTATGGGCTAAACTAATCCTTTCATAGTGTCCAATGTGATCAAATGGTGGGCAGATAGGGTAAGTGAAATAAAATAGTAAAAAATATCTAGTATATAGCATATAGTAGCAAATAACGAATTTCTGACCGGTTACATATTGACCGGAATCAAATATAAGTAAACCTTATAATAAATGTCACAATAAAAAGGGTTAAAATGAAAGAATAAAAAGAGAATATATACATTAAAAAAGAATATACATATACACACAAATATAAATGTGCATATATAAAATAAAAGATAAAACATAGATGAGAAACTAAATGCAAAAAATGCATTGTGAGCTATCTTTACATAGTTACATAGTTAGTCTGGTTGAAAAAAGGCACAAGCTCATCTAGTTCAACCAATAGAGCAGGGGTAATTAATTAAAATTCTCGAAGGTCCAGTCATTAAAATTTCTATCCAGCAGAGGTCCGAGTCTCATGTTTGTGCTATGACTCGGTTTCATCACATTACAGCCCCTCCCCATTACATTACAGTTTCCCCTTTTACCTCAGTGTCATCAGTCCTTCCCTTTACATCACATCCGCCCCCTTTACACTACAGCGCCTCATTTACATCGCAGGACCCCCCCCCCCCCCGCTTTACATCACAAAACCCCCCTTTACAATACAGCCCCCATTTACATTGCAGCACCTCTTTACATCAGCGCATCCCACTTTACAATAAGGCACCCCCTTTACATCAGAGCACCCCTTTACAATAAAACCCCTCTTTACAATACAGCGCTTCTACATTAGTGCCTGCTTTACATCACAGCCCCCCTTTGCATCCAAGGCCCCCCATTTTACATCACAGCCCCTCTTTACATCACAGCACTTCCTTTACTTAAATGTTCCCTGTCCCCCTTCACATCACAGCACCCCTACCTTACATCAGAAACCTACACCCTTTACGTCAGCCCCCTTTCCTTGCACCTCAGGCCCCTTCACAGCCCCCCTTCCTTGCACCACAGTCCCCTTCACAGCCCCTCTTCCTTGCACGTCAGCCCCCTTTGCAGCCCCCTCTAACTTGCATCTCAGTCTCTTTCACAGCCACCCTTTCTTGCACCTCAGTCCCCTTTGCAACCCCCCTCTTACTTGCATCCCAGTCCCCTTCACAGACCCCCTTCCTTGCACCCCAGTCCATATCATAGCCCCCTTCCTTGCACCTCACTCTCTTTCACAGCCCCCTCCTTTTATCCCAGTCCCCTTCACAGACCCCCTCCTAGCACCCCAGTCCTCTTTACAGCCCCAGTCCTCTTTACAGCCCCTTACTTTTATCTCAGTTCTTCACAACCCCCCCCCTCCTTCCTTGTATCCAAGTCCCCTTAACAGCACCACCACCCCCCTTTTTTTCTTTTTGTAGCAGTCCCCTTTACAGCCAATCTTCCGTCCCTGTAATCTTCCTCCTATCTTACACAGCAGATAGAAGGCACGGCATGACCAGACAGAGGGCGGGACATGCTTTTCATATTAACTGGCAGGAGATTGGTTGCTAGGACTGCCCCACATCCTAGCAATAAATCACTGGCTTGTTAACTTGAAAAGGATGTCCCGCCCTCTTTTTGGACATGCCGTGCCTTCTGCATGCTATGGATGAATGCTGTGGCAGCGGCGGGAGAAGGAAGCTGTCAGCCGGGAGAGGATACCCAGGCTGCTAAATGGCGGAGCCGCGGTCCGGGTAAAATTGCTTTGCGGTTCGGTTCGCTTTTGGCCCGCAGTCCGCCATTTAGTGATGCCTGCAATATAGGAAAAAAAGAAAGTTATATATATATATATATATATATATATATATATATATATATACACATATACAGTGGATATAAAAAGTATATATACCCCTGTTCAAATTTTAGGTTTCTGTGATGTAAAAGAAATGGGACAAAGATAAATAATTTTAGAGCTTTTTCTACCTTTAACTACTTGCCGCCCATGCTATAGCCGAAAGACGGCTACAGCGTGGATCTTAATTGCCGGAAGGGCCTACATTGACGTCCTCCCATGAACGAGCGAGTAATCAGCGAGTCCCACCCCCTTACCACGTGATCAGCTGTCAGCCAATGACAGCTGATCATGTGAAGTAAACAGCAGCAGGGGATCAGCTGTTTTTTTATCCTCACACTTTCAGTGTGAGGAGAAAAAAAAACACAATCGCCGGCTGCTGTCAGAGGGACATCGGTCCCGAAGAGGAGAGGGCAAATTGTGCCCACCAGTGCCACCTACCAGTGCCTACTAGTGCCCACCAGTGTCACAAACCAGTGCCCACCAGTGCCATCTGCCAGTGCCCACTAGTGCCACCTACCAGTGTCCACCAGTGCCACCTATTAGTGCTTACCAGTGCCACCTATCAGTGGCCCATCATAAGTGTCACCTACCAGTCCCTATCATTGCCCATCAGTGCCACCTATTAGTGCCCATCAGTGCCCATGAGCACCACCTACAAGGGCCCTTCAGTGCCACCTACCAGTGCCGTCAAGTGCTGCCCATCAGTGCCTATCAGTGCTGCCTTATCAGTGCAGCCAATCAGTGCCCAACAGTGCAGCCTATCAGTGCCCATCAGTGCAGCCTATCAGTGCCTATCAGGGCCCATCAGTGATGCCTCATCAGCACACATCAATGAAGGAGAAAAATAACTGTTTGCAAAATTGTATAACAAACTTGTTTTTTTTTTCAAAATTTTCAGCCTTTTTTTTTTTAGCAAAAAATAAAAATCCCAGTAGTGATTAAATACCACCAAAAGAAAGCTCTATTTGTTTAAAAAAATAACAAAAATGTAATTTGGGTACAGTGTTGCATGACCGCGCGCTTGTCATTCAAACTGCAACAGCGCTGAATTGGCCTGGGCAGGAGGGGTGTTTAAGTGCCCTGTAAGCAAGTGGTTCATGTGACCAATAAACTGTAGAAACCAGTTGAACATACTGAAATCTTTTAGGTGGAGGGAAGTAAAAATAAAAAATAAAATATGGTTGCATAAGTTTGAACGCCCTTAAATTAATAATTTGTTGAAGTGCCTTTTGATTTTATTAAAGCGCCTTTTCATTTTATCAGTCTTTTTGGGTATGAGTTCATCAGCATGGCACATTTTGACTTGGCAATATTTGCCCACTTTTCTTTGCAAAAATACTCCAAATCTGTCAGATTGCGAGGGCATCTCCTGTGCACAGCCCTCTTCAAATCACCCCACAGATTTTCAGGTCTGGACTCTGGCTGGGGCATTCCAAAGCTTTAATCTTTTTCTGATGAAGCCATTCTTTTTTTGATTTGGATGTATGCTTTGGGTTGTTGTCCTGCTGAAAGATGAAGTTCCTCTTCATGTTCAGCTTTGTAGCAGAAGCCTGAAGGTTTTGTGCCAATATTGACTGGTATTTGAAACTGTTCATAATTCCCTCTACCTTGACTAAGGCCCCTGTTCCAGCTGAACAGCCCAAGGCATGATGCTGCCACCACCATGCTTCACTGTGGGTATGGTGTTCTTTTGGTGATGTGCAGTGTTGTTCTTGCGCCAAACATCTTTTGGAATTATGGCCAAAAAGTTCAACCTTGGTTTCTTTAGATCATAGCACATTTTCCCACATGCTTTTGGGAGACTTTAGAAGTATTTTTGCAAAATTTAGTCGGGCTTGGATGTTTTTCTTTGTAAGAAAAGGCTTCCGTCTTGCCACTCTACCCCACAGGCCAGGCATATGAAGAATACGGGAGATTGCTGTCATATGTACAGAATAACCAGTACTCGCCAGATATTACTGCAGCTCATTTAATATTGTTGTAGGCCTCTTGGCAGACTCCCTGACCAGTTTTCTTTTTGTTTCATCAAGTTTTGGGGAGACGTCCATTTCTTGGCAATGTCACTGTGGTGCCATATTTTCTCCACTTAATGACTGTCTTCACTGTGTTCCATGGTATATCTAATGCCTTGGAAATTCTTTTGTACACCATCTCCTGACTGATACATTTTAACAATGAGATCCCTCTGATGCTTTGGAAGCTCTCTCTTTTGCTTTAGGATGAGACTAAGAAAATGTCAGGAAAGACCTACTAGAACAGCTTAACTTTATTTGGGGTTAATCAGAGGCACTTTAATTTATGGCAGGTGTGTGCTGACTCCTTTTTAACATGAGTTAGAATACGATTGCTTAATTCTGAACACAGCTATATCCAGAGGCGTAACTAGGGTCTCCAGCACCCTTGGCGAGGAGCTGTATCGGCACCCCTCCCCCCCCCCCGAGAAAGAGAGAGCGCTTGACAGAGGGGGAGGGTTTGACAGAGAGATGGGATGACAGAGAGAGAGGGGGAGTGACAGAGAGAGAGGGGGGAGATAGAGGGGGGAGAGAGGGGATGACAGGGGGAAAGAGAGAGGGGGTGACAGGGAGAGAGAGAGAGAGGGGTATGACAGGGAGAGAGTGGGGGGGTGACAGGGAGAGAGAGAGGCGATGACAGGGGGAGAGAGAGGGGGGTGACAGGGAGAGAGAGACAGGGGGTGACAGAGAGAGAGAGAGAGAGAGAGAGAGATGACAGGGAAAGAGAGAGGGATGACAGGGAGAGAGAGAGGGGGTGACAGGGAGAGAGAGGGGGGTTGACAGGGAAAGAGAGAGGGGGTGACCGGGAGAGGGGGGTGACAGGGAGAGGGGGGTGACAGAGTGAGAGGAGGGTGACTGTCACCTACCTGATCCGAGGCTGAGATGCAGAGAGGGCTCCCCTTGCGGCTGAGTGTGGCACACCCCTGGGGTTGAGACAGAGGGTGTAGCGCCCACAGAAGCACTGGTTGCCGGCAGGGTCCTGATGGTAGACAGGCGGTCTCTAGCAGAGTTCTGAGCAGGAATACATCGGACAGTCCAAGGAGGAACCAGGAACAACCAGGCAGTAGGTGTAAGACCGGCCGGGGGTCCAACACAGGGCTAGGCAGGAAGCTGCAACAGGTGCAAGCCAAAGGTATAGCAGGAAGGCCAGAAGCAGACAAGTCCGTGGGAAAGCCAAGATCAGGTACTGGAGGGCAGGTAGACAGGAAGCAAGTCCGTGAGCCAAGCCGAGATCAGATAACGGGAGAGCCAAACTGGAGCAGGGATGATCAGACGAAGCCGGGGGTCAAAGCCAGGAGAGAGAGCAGACAGGTCAGGAACAAGCCGGGTCAAACTGGAATCCAGGAAGTAGCAATGCTCAGGAAACAGGAAGAGCTGAAGACAATCCAGCAATCTGATGGGCTGAGCAGAGTCTTTTTATAGGCCAGTGAATTAGTCTATGGCCTGAGTCCATTACGGCCATGGGAAGTACTGGCAAAGTTGTCAGTTGCAGCACAGCCATTTCACTGACAATGAGTCTATGGCCTGAGTCCATTGCGGCCATTGGAAGTACTGGCGGAGTTGCCAGTTGCAGCATTGGCGTTTCTCTGACAGTGACAGAGAGAGAGAGGGGAGTGACAGGGAGAGAGAGAGGGGGGTGACAGGGAGAGAGAGATGGGGTGACAGAGAGAGAGGGTGTGACAGGGAGAGAGAGAGAGAGGGTGTGACAGGGAGAGAGAGAGAGAGGGTGTGACAGGGAGAGAGAGAAAGAGGGGGTGACAGGGAGAGAGAGAGAGGGGGGTGACAGGGAGAGAGAGAGAGAGAGGGGGTGACAAGGAGAGAGAGAGAGAGAGAGAGAGGGGGGTGGCAGGGACAGAGGGGGGGGGGTGACAGGGAGAGAGAGAGACAGAGAGAGAGAGGGGTGACAGGGAGAGAGAGAGGGGGTGACAGGGAGAGAGAGAGAGGGGGGGTGACAGGGAGAGATAGAGAGGGGTGACAGAGAGAGAGGGGGTGACAGGGAGAGAGAGAGGGGGGTGACAGGGAGAGAGAGAAAGGGGGTGACAGGGAGAGAGAGAGAGAGGGGGGTGACAGGGAGAAAGAGAGGGGGTGACAGGGAGAGAGGGGGGTGACAGGGAGAAAGAGAGGGGGTGACATGGAGCAAGAGAGGGGTGACAGGGATTGAGAGGGGGTGATAGGGAGTGAGTGGGGGTGACATGGAGAGAGAGAGAGAAAGAGAGGGGGGGTGATAGGGAGAGAGAGAGGGGGGGTGACAAGGAGAGAGAGAGAGGGGGGTGGCAGGGAGAGAGGGGGGTGACAGGGAGAGAGAGGGGGGTAAGGAGAGAGAGAGGGGGGTAAGGAGAGAGAGAGGGGGTGACAGGGAGAGAGAGAGAGGGGGTGACAGGGAGAGAGAGAGAGGGAGAGACAGGGAGAAAGAGAGGGGTGACAGGGAGTGAGAAAGGGTGAAAGGGAGAAAGAGAGGGGGTGACAGGGAGTGAGAGGGGGTGACAGGGAGAGAGAGAGAGAGGGGGGTGACAGGGAGAGGAGAGAGAGGGGGGTGACAGGGAGAGAGAGAGAGAGAGGGGTGACAAGGAGAGAGAGAGGGGTGACAGGGAGAGAGAGAGGGGAAGACAGGGGGAGAGATAGAGGGGAAGACACCCACTGCTGAACTGGAGCTGCCTAGAAGAGCCGACTGATGAGGTCATGTGGGCGGAGGTGGAGCCCTGTGACGAGGGGAGCCGCCTATCCACGGAGCTCCAACACTGAATGTCGCCTCCTGGACACAGACAGAGAGCTGCGGCTTCCGGGATTGGAGTGGGGGGGGGCGCGAGCCGCGGGGGGCGCAGGCTGAAAGGAGGAGCAGTAATTCACTGCGTCTGCTACACTACGCTGCCAGTGTTTTTGCGCCCCCCCCTCAGCCTGCGCCCCTGGCGGGCGCTGTTCTGGCCAGCCCCACAGTACGCCCCTGGCTATATCCCCAGTTATAAGAGGGTATGCATACTTATGCAATCACATTATTTTGTTTTCTTATTTTCACTTCCTTACTTAAAAGATTTATGTTTGTTTTTCAATTGAGTTGTACAGTTTATAGGTCACATTAATGGTAGAACAAGTTCTGAAATTATGTATCCTTGTCTAATTTTTTTTTACATCAAAGAAACCTGACATTTTAACAGGGGTGTGTAGACTTTTTATATTCACTGTACACACACATATACATGTATCACTGCCCCCGTAAGGACTGCGAGGTATTCTCTCTACAGGTCCCCCTGAGTTACTAGCATACAATAATGACAGGTCCAATTTCTTAATTCTTCCACTCGGCTCACTCCAATAATCAGTCCAGGTTTTTTTTGTGCTTTATTGTAAATTGGGGATATGAGAAAGGACTCCTACAGTATCTTCTGATACAGCCAGGCTGTTGATTCACCCTGCCAAGTTTGGATAAATTTGGATTTGAGTCTCTTTCCCTCAGACGACTCGATGAACAAACAATTATCTTCAGGACACTCTCCCCAGTATCCTATTTCTCTTCCTCTGCTGACACTTATCCACTAACTATCCTACAAGCAGGGGTGGCCCCCCTCAGGTCAGGCACCTCGACACGAGTCCCTGTACTCACAATACTGCAGTCCCAGGTTCTCCAGTGTCACCTCTCTCAGTCAGCTCTCCTGGACTTCAGGGTTCAGCTCCTCTCAACCACTCCACTGGTCATCAGGACACCCCTACAGAGGAGGCAGCCACCCCCTCCCTCCGGGACTCTGCTCTCTAGCTAAAGACCCCGCAGACAGGATACAAGAGAGATGGCCGCACACCAAGCAATGGCTCACGATGAAAGGCTTTATTGAACAAGGATGCAAGGTACAGCAAAATGGATGGTAGACATGTTTCACACGACTCACAGCGTGCTTGAGTCTTTTGTATCCCGTTTGCGGTGGCGATCCGAGGTCCTGCACCCATGGCTGGCTGTGAAGTTCCAACTGCCTGAGCAGTGTACATCTCTTTCTCTGTGTAAAGACCCCGCAGCACATGTGCTTCTGGCTTTTATACAGTATCCAGAATGCACCGAGACGACCTGTCCTCTGCCAATCACCAGGACTGCATCAAAAGCCTATGCACCAATTTGTCAGGTTTACTCCCACTGTCCAATATGCCTCCGTATTGGACCAGTGTGAAACACTCTTCAGACTGAATGAATCGCATACTGAGCAGACTTCACTAATAGATCCTGCTCCCTGATAGGCAGAGAGCAATATAGATTTACTTGCAACTCCTCTAGTAAGCAGACAGAGCTCAAAACTATACTCTCTCACTAACACCTACCTAGGAGGGTGCTACACATACAATCCTATATATACACACACAATCTATGCTCACAGTTGATCCAGAGGAGGGCAAAAAAAAAAAAAAAAAAATTGAAAAAAAAAAACATGATCCAATTTGCTCCAGCAGGGGAAAAAATTCCTTCCTAATCCCCCAAGAGGCAATCGGATATTCCCTGGATCAACTTTACCTATAAATATTAGTATCCAGTTATATTATATGTATCTAGGAAAGAAAGCAGGCCTTTCTTAACCACTTCTGGACCGGAAGGTTACCTCCTTAATGACCAGGGCATTTTTTGTGACACGGCACTGCGTTCATTTAACTGACAATTGCGCGGTTATGTGACGCTGTACACAAATAAAATTGATGTCCTTTTTCCCCACAAATAGAGTTTTCGTTTGGTGGTATTTGATCGCCTGTGCAATTTTTATTTTTTGCACTATAAACAAAAAAACAGCGACAATTCTGAAAAAAAAAAAAAAAAATTGAAATCAAATGTTTTCATTATTTTAGGCCAGTGGTATTCAGCTACATATTTTTGGTAAAAAAAATCCCAATAAGTGTATATTGATTCGTTTCACAAAAGTTATCGCATCTACAAACTAGGGGAAATATGTCATTTTTGTTTATTTATTTTTTTTACTAGTAATGGTGGCGATCAGCGATTTTTAGCGGGACTGCAACATTGCGGCGGACAGATCGGACACCTAACCTAACTGACATTTTTGACACTAAATAGGAGGAACACAGGATCCCTGTGTTTATCACTGACAAAACAGCGGTCTGCTGTGTTTACATTGGCAGACTGCCGTTCTGTCTCCACGGGGAGTGATTGCGGGTGCCGCTGATTGTCTCCCCCTGTGGCCAATTGGTGCATGCGGGCACCCCCTACTAGCTGTCTCAAGTAGCGACATACAGGTATGTTGTTTCACGGGACAGAGCCAACCTGTCGAGGTACAAGTACGGCGGCTGGTCAGCAAGTGGTTAAAACAATCTACTGAGCTGGCCAGAACCAGCTCTTGAGGGAGCCTACTCCTCATCTTCACAGCCGTATTTGGAAATTACATTTTCTTTTTTCCTCCATACGTAAAGAGTGTCCCCTTGTCCTCTGTGATGACCTTAAAGTGAATATCCCAACACCAATTCACTATATGGACCACTTATGTATTTATACATGTTTATCATATCCCCCCTTAATCTCCTCCTCTCGAGAGAAAATAAATTCCTCTAATCTTTCCTTTATAGATGAGCTCATCCATGCCTCTTATCAGTTTGGTTGCTCTTCTCTGCACTTTCTCCAGTTCCCTGATATCCTTTTTATCAACTGGTGCCCAAAACTGAACTGCATATAACAGATGAGGTCTTACTAATGATTTGTACAGAAGCAAAATGATATCTCTCTCTCTTTGCAGTCAATGCCTCTTCTAATACAAGAAAGGATTTTGCTTGCTTTGGAAACCGCAGCTTGGCATTGCATGCAATTATTAAGCTTATGATCAACCAGAACACCCAGATCCTTCTCAACCATTGACTCCCCCAGCTGTTCTCCTACTAGTATGTATGATGCATGCATCTTCTTAGCCCCAAAGGGCATAACTTTACATTTATCAACATCTTTATACTCCTTAAAGCCCATACACTAACTGTGCCTATGTACTAATGTGTAGTAGAGGAGGTGTTGATGTCAGAATACCCCGAGAATGGTGATAGTGAAAAGTGATAGGTATAGTACTCCTGCTTGTTGGAATCAGGCTAGTTTCAGTATTGCTATTTGATACCATTCATGCCTTGTTTAGATTTTAGTGTTGACAAGGAACTTTTCAGTCAGGATCAGTGCTTCTCAGTTTAGTACTGCCAATGATGTGTGTCATGCATTGCCAGTAGCAGGGCATTTTACACACACTTCTGGCTGCCTGTAAATCTGACAAGCCAACAATCGGTTGTAAGGTGGAAGTGATCGGGCAGCTGTACAGCCACCTTATTACTTCCATGGATTCCCTGGTAGTGTGGCCCCTATAATCCCTACTAAGGGTGTCGTAGGGTAGAGGTGAAGGAGACCAGCAAACTTCCTATCGGTAAACTTCCCCCCAGCTAGGATGCAAAACAGAAGCAACAAGCATTATATAATTTCTGGATTCAGCTGTCACTCTCCCAAACTTTAATGGAAGGTGGGTGAAGATCAGGGGTTGACTAGATCCTGATGTCCCATTAAAGAGCTCCTATATAAATAAATTGCTATCACAAACAAATTATTTATTTGTTTTGATTAAAAGGATTGTGGGAAGACAATTTTGTTGTTTGCAGCCATCCATTAGATTTATGTTGGATATTGCACACACTGATAGTATAATGTAGTGCGCAATACCACATATCCATTGAAGTCAAACAAATAATGTTCAGTGAAAAAAAAGCATAAAACATGAACAATATACCCCTGCACTGAACCCCCCCTCAAACAAAAAAATTTGAGGGTGTCCAAGTACAAAAACTATACATAGTGTGCAGCGCTAATTAAATAAAAACTTCATAACAAAGTTAAAAGGTCACTAACTATTAAAGTGCATAAGGACACAGTCACAAGCATAGATAAGGTTCCACTGAAAATAGGGATAGGAGAAAGTCACCCAGATGAATCCCCTAAAAAATCAGTCCAATATATGGATGGATGGATGATACCAAATCACCGGTATATAACACTGCATAAGAGAGCCTCCACCAGTCACCCAAAAGTGCAGCAGCTTACCAGAGGATGCAGATCCCCACAACAGAGATTTACATCAGCTCCAATTGATATCCACTGACCCTGGGCATACTCCTACAGCAGGTAATCACCATGCAGATGAATGAATCCTGAGAGAATGTATTCCATGCAAGGCTTGACAATACAGGTATTCACCGCCACCCAATGATCATTCCGAAAAATACAAGGAAACCTCTCATAGTGTAGTAAGCAAGTAATTAAGTAAAAAAATCGAAATGCACTCACAGACTATCCAATGAATACAGCGCAGCTCAGCATAAATTCCCTGAGGGTTCTTCCTTTGTGCGGTTAGTGTGGGTAGCAAGAGCCTGACCTCAGCCTAGATAGGGAGAATATCTGGTAACGCCAGTTCCCCTACCGGTTTCGTCATTGAATGACGTCTTCAGGGGGTGAAACCGGTAGCAGCCAAGAAATCCGGAAAGATAGCATGGGCATTTCCCGTATAGGATATTCGGCCTTTGTTTCGTGCAGCTCTTAGGACTGCTTCTCTATCTCGATAATGCAGCAATTTATTCAGCATTGAGCGAGGGGGTGCGCCTGATGGTAAGAAGCGCAGAGGCACTCTATGGGCGTGTTCAATCGCAAATAGAGGCGAGAAGGTGGAGGCGCCAAAAGTGGTAGTAAGCCATCGCTCCATAAAGGCTTCAGGATTTCTGCCTTCAGAGCGTAAATTGTTATGCCACAAGCAATCTTCCAAATCAGTCACCTGTTATCCACAGTGGATAAACAGGAGTAATGGATGGTTTCTGGCATAGCCCTCCATGATGGGCATGCCCCAAGGAGGTCTTCAGAGACTGGGCTCCCTGGGGCTAACTCTACATGTTGAACTATGTACCAAAGGGAGTGCCCACAGCAGGAGCCTTTGCAAAGCAACAGTTACAAAGCAACAGTCTAGAAACAGTACCCCCAGGCTCCAAGGAGTCAATTAAACTCAGAGCTGTATGAAGAGTGGCTATGGTGCAGCCAATTGAAAGAAGAATTATCTTGGAAATAGACTTATCTAGAGCTATAGAGAGAACACCTCCATAAAATAAGATAAGCTTCCCTAGGAACATATCCGTCACCTAACAACACTATCAAAAACCTAAAGCTATCTGGCAGTGGATGGGGACATATAGGGGGATGTCCTTGCAGCCTTCCTTTTTTTTTTGCCAGTGTCTATTCATCTGAAGGTAGTTGCATGTAACTAGGGACTTGAACACCTGTCAGGTCTTACTGCTGTCTTTACCTCCTTTAGGGAGTCCCATCCCCTGTGTTTGCCCTGCCTACCATTATCAACGAGAGTGGAAGTTAGAGAAAATTTGAGTAGTCACCAGAAAAGGAGCAGAGACACCTTCTAATGGGGACACTAGTTCTGGTGATGCTGGTGACAAGCTGGAATTCCCTCACTTTACACCATAGCTACCTGATTTGGCTATGGATCAGGAAGTTAAGGAAACTCTCCCCCAATGAGACACATATGGCAAAAAATTAAACTGACAGGTGTTATAACCCTCCCTTTCTCTATCCAAAATGACCTTCCCTTTCTCTATCCAAAATGACCTTCCCTTTCTCTATCCAAAATGGAAAAAAAAAGTTTTCCTTTAAGTTCTACTTTAACCGCTTGCCGACCGCTGCACAACTATTTACTGCGGCGGTCAGCCACTCACAGGCAGAGCGACGTAGTACTACGTCGCTGGCCTGTAAGGGTCTAGGGAGCGAGCGCGCGCTCCCGGTCACTCTGCGATCGTCGGTGCAGAGGGAGGTGCAAAGGCAGGCGGGCTGATGTAAACAAGCCGCCTGTCATTCTCCCCTGTGCAGAAACAGTGATCATACGGTTCTACTATGTAGAACCATTGATCACTGTTCCTACACCTCAAGCCACAGCCAATCACAGGTAGAATCACGCCCCTAGGGACACACACCACCCCTCCCTCAAAAAAAAGTTAACCCCTTCACTGCCAGTGTAATTTTACAGTAACAGTGCATATGTATAGCACTGATTACTGTAGAAATGTAACTGGTAACCCCAAAAGTGTTAAAAATGTCAGTCAAGGGTCCGATCTGTCTGCCGCAATGTCACAGTACCGCAAAAAAAAAAAAATTGCAGATTGCCATTACGCGTTAAAAAAAAAACTACAAAAATGACAAAAATCTTTCCCTTTGTTAGTAAAATAACTTTTGTGCAAACCAATCAAAAATACGCTTTTTGCAATGTTAAACAATTTAGATTTTTACATTTTTTTGGGGGGGGGAATTTCATATAAAAAAAAATGTGAAAAAATATTGTTATTTTTGCAAAATTTACGCAAATTTTTTTGTTTATAGCGTATGATCAAAAAATCGCACAGGTGATCAAATACCACCAAAAGAAAGCTCCGTTTGTGGGAAAAAAAGGACGTCAATTTCGTTTAGGTACAGTGGCGCACGACCGCGCAATTGTCCGTTAAAGTCACGCAGTGCCGAATCGCAAAATAGGCCCTGGTCAGGAAGGGGGTAAAATCTTCTGGGGCTTAAGTGGTTAACAGTTTAGAAAGAGTTATACAGTCTTGATCATAGAAACATACAGATTGCTTAAAAATTTTTGAAAAGGCACCCACAGGCACCACAAAGCTCTTGTCTTGCATTAGCCGGTTTTAAGGAACTGATGTGTTGACCTAAAGCTTGGTTTAACAAAATAACAAGAGGTATTATGTGAATCAGGCAGCTCTCACCTAACATTTTGTTTATTTAAACTTGCCTATATAAGGATAACTTGAAGCTACAGTTGAACTCTTTTTAGAGAGCTTCAGGAGAGATATGGGAGATGGGGATCTCTAAATAATTATCACATTTCAGTTCAGAAAACAAAATCACGTGGTACATGGCCATCATCCCCATTCTTCCTGCTTCAAAAGCAGGTATTCTGCTCCAAAGATTTATAATACAATTTGTAGGACACATAAATACACAGTGTACAGTATGTAGAACATTTTATAATATTTCAATATGATTTATTAAACAAAGATTAATTTGTGAAGCAAAATTTTGCAGTGCCTTTTATGCAGCATACTACTAACACAGCCATACCGAGGCTGCAGAAAAAATAATCAGACTATCGTTTGACAAATCAAGCATAATAAACAGATAATATTCATTTCTTTTCACCAGTCTCCAGCTAATGATATGTAAAACAGGGCTGAAAATGCATAATTTTGAAGTCTCCCCATGAAAACATGGTACACCATAAGTAATGATTTACATATAATTACAATTATACAGAATACATGCTTTATTGGTGTTTGAGAGGGAAACCTGGGCTGTGTTTTTCAAAATGGTATCCCAGTGATCCTCAGTTTCTTGTCCCATATTGTGATTCCATTTAGGTCAGTAAACACTCGCGAATGAAGTAGAGTGGTAAAAATGTGGCAACTGACATTTTTTAGTCTACAGCCCCGTACACACGTACTGATCGTCGGCCGAACGATCGGCCGTCTTTTGTCCAGGGCTGTAGTGTCTGTTGAAAACTGCAAAAGACTGCACACGAATTTTGTCGGCCAACAACAGCCGACTGCAGAAGTGATGTCATGTGATGGTTAACTTTCCTTGTCTTTTTTCTTTTCTGAGCATGCCCAGTCTTGCTAATCTGCTGTATGTCGGCCGAAATCTGTACTGACTGGCTAACAATCGGCCGTTCTGGTGATGGCCAACAAATATTTTAAAGTCTGCACGACAGATTCTGTTCGGCCCAAAATGCGCTGTCGGAAGCATCATACTAACAAGCCTACAATCGGCCGATCGGTCGGAGGCCGATTGTAGGCTTGTTAGTTGGGATGTCCCAAAGCAGTGTAGACATGAGGGGTGGGAAAACGTAACCGTCACAAAGGAAACGCAGTACCCAAGTCAGAGAAAGGAACCTTACGTAAACAGAAAGGTATCCTTCTGGGCAACAGAAAAGCTCAACTGAAGCAACCACAAAGGAAAGCAAATAAACAAGGGGGAAATGACCCCAACAGCCAGGGACCCGCAAAACCAGGGTCCCCTTAAGGTACTGCCGCACACAGAACTTTGCGGCCAAAGGAGGCATCTGCTGATGCCAGAACATCAAGTTTGTAGAACTTTGAAAAGGTGTGCACTGACGACCAAGTCGCAGCCTTGCACACCTGGGCCACCAAAGCCTGATGCTGGAAAGCCCAGGACGCACTCACCGCTCTGGTAGAGTGCGCCTTGACAGGGAAGGGTGGTGCCCGTTCCTTAATCGAATAAGCCTGTACAATCGTCTGTGTGATCCATTTTGAAATGGTCGCCGCAGACGCAGCCATACCCTTCCGAGGTCCCTCAGGAAGGACAAAAAGAGAATCCGACTTCCGAAAGGATTCCGTGGCCGACAGGTAAACCCTGATCACCCTGACAACATCCAAGGAATGTAAGGCAAACTCCTTAGGATGTTTAGGATTCGCACAAAGCGAAGGTAAAACAATGTCCTCATTGAGGTGAAAATCAGAAACCACCTTTGGAAGGAAGGACTGGTTGGGTCGAAAGACCACCTTATCCCTATGAACCACCAAGTAAGGGGAGCGGCAAGACAAAGCCGCCAATTCCGTGCTGAAGTGATCGCCACTAGAAAAGCAACCTTTTTTGACAGCAGAGGCAAAGAAATTTCCCTGATGTTTTCAAAGGGTGGACGTTGCAAAATGGATAGAACTAAGTTCAAGTCCCAAGGGGGTTATGGCGCCCTCCGAGGTGGGGCCAAGTGACACACACCTTGAATAAAGGTGCGAATCAAAGAGTTAGACGCCAAGGGGCGCTGAAAAAGGACGGCCAGTGCAGACCGCTGGCCCTTAATCGCGGTCAACGCCAGGAGGATGGAAGATCGGTCCCTGAGACAGTAGATCGTCTCGTAACGGTAGCCGCCATTGGAGGCTCGACGGCCAGTTGAATGATGTCCGCGTACCAGGACCGGCGTGGCCAGTCTGGGGCCACCAGAATCACCAACTTTGGTTTCCGAGACCAACATGCGCAGGAACCTGGACAGGAATCAGGGGAAAGGCATATATCAGATGATACCGGTGCCAAGGTACCACCAGCACATCCGAGGCGTCCGCCAGCAGATCGCGCGTTCTTGCCACGAACCTTCCCACCTTGTTGTTTAGCCGGGAAGTGACCCGCAATGTGAACTGCCGAAATCGCCAGGACGTGAGTCTCGGCCCAAGACAGAATACTGGTCACTTCCTGGGCCGCCCGGGCACTCCTGGTGCCCCCTTGGTGAGTGATGTAAGCCACCGCAGTGGCATTGTCCATCTGCACCCGTACAGGGTGGCCCTGAAGACGATCTGACCAATGGAGCAGGCACAGCCCGATTGCTCGCAATTCCAAGATGTTTATCGGTAGGGAGGATTCCTCCACCGACCAAGTGCCCTGGGCAGACAGGTTGCCCAGAACGCCACCCCAGCCCGACAGGCTGGCATTCGTGGTAATCACTGTCCACAGCAACGGCCGGAAGGATTTCCCCTCCACTACGGCCAGAGACTGGAGCCACCACAGAAGATCCACTCTGGTTTGGCGACTCAGAGACATCCTCAGGTCCAAGGACTGGGGGAGCCTGTCCCATCTGGCCAGTATCTCCGCCTGGAGAGACCGCGTGTGAAACTGTGCAAACGGTATGGCCTCAAAGGCCGACACCATCAACCCCAGGGACCGCATACAGGTCCTGAGTGACGAGGACTCGTTGTCCCTGAGGGACCTCACCTCGTCCAGCAGGGTCCGGAGCTTGTCCTCCGGCAGAAACATCTTCGCTTGGGCGGAGTCCAGGACCATCCCCAGATACGGGAGACGAACAGAAGGAGACAGAGTCGACTTTTGAACGTTTATGGTCCATCCGAACTCCTTGAGCGTCTGAACTGTAGTGGACAGATAGCACAGCAGGCTCTGACTGGCACTCGATCTTAACAGGAGATTGTCCAGATATCTCCAGACCGCAATGCCCTGAGCCCGTAACAGGCCCAAAACAGGAGCCAACAGTTTGGTAAACACCCTTGGAGCCGAAGCGAGACCGAAAGGTAACGCCACAAACTGATAGTGTTCCTCCGCGATAGCGAATCGGAGGTACCTCTGATGACCCTTGAATATGGGGATGTGGAGATACGCATCCTTTAAGTCGATGGAGGCCAGGAAATCTCCCGGACTCAAAGAGGCCACCACCGAGCGGAGCGATTCCATGCGGAACTTTTGAACGCGCACAAATCGGTTCAGAGCTTTTAAGTCCAGAATCGGATGCACCTTGCCCTCCTTTCTGGGCACAGTGAACAGATTGCAATAGAACCCCCGAAATCTGTCCCGATGAGGCACCGGGACGACAACCCCCTGGGCGAGGAGATCCTGCACCGCCTGTTGAAGATCTTGCAACCGGTATGGGGTCAAATGAAGATTTGAGGGAAAGAATCTGTCCACCGATCGCGAAAGGAATTCGATCTTGTAGCCTGATCGAATGATTTCCTGAACCCACCTGTCCGGAATCCGGAGAAGCCAAGGTTGGAGGAAACCGCGCAGACGTTCCCCCACCCCTGAAACGGGTGAGGGCGCCCTTTCAGGCAGTGGCGGACTGAGCCGCCGCACCGGCCTGGGTAGCCTTTGGCTTGCCCACCCAGGGCTGTCTCTGGCCACCCTGGCCCTTGAAGGGTTTCCCCTTGTCCTGCGCCTTGAAGGTACGAAAGGACCCCTGATGTGGTTTAAAGGAAGGGCCCCGCTTACCGCGGAAGAACTTACCCTTAAGATTCTGGGGCAGTAGAGTGCTCTTGCCCCCAGTGATACCTTTAACCAATTCATCCAGGGATTCCCCAAAAAGACGATACAAACGAGTACCGCGACCCCCGATAGGCGAGCCGCCAACGGGGCCTCATCCAAGGCTGCATCACACAGATAACTGACCCCTTGGTAAATCTGGTCCACCATCTCCAAGGTAGTAGGGGGAGCAGAATCAGTCACAAGGGTGCGTTTGAGCACCTTAGCCCAATCAGCCACAGCCTGAGCCACCATGACGGAGACGAAAATAGGTTTTAGCATGGAGCCCGCCACCATATAGGAATGGCGGACAAGAGATTCCAGCCTCCTATCCGTAGGGTCCCGGAAAACCGGGGAATCCTCGGTGGGAACCAGAGTGGCCTTGTTCAATCTGGACACAGTGTGATCCACCTTAGGAGCCACAGTCCAGCGCGAATCCGTAGGAGACGCAAAGGGATAACGGACTTGAAACCATTTAGGCACCACAAAATTGCGCTTCAAATTGCGCCATTGTTCGTTCACAGTTTCATGAAACTCAGCGGGGCAAGGAAACACCTGCGCCGCCTTACGGGATCTGCGGGTACCAAAAGAGGACCGCTTGCCCGGAGGATTGGGCTCATCCTCCAAATGTAGTGCATCTTTAATAGCAGTAATCAGCGCAGCCATAGCTGCGCGATCCTTCGGCCGTCCCAGGGGGGGAATCATCCCCCTCCTCATCCTCCCCCTCCCCATCAGACGGGGAAGAACAAGACCCTTCAAGGGGCACACTGTCTACGGCAACCATATCCGAATCTGATTCAGAAGAAAGAGAAAGCCTAGGCCTCTTCTTAGTATCCCTGTCAGCCATCAACAGATCCACCTTGGACGCTAAAGTCGCAAGTGCAGCAGTCAGAGCAGAAGATCCAGAGGAACATGAATCCTCCACTAAGGCTGGGGGAAATTTGCTGTCCTGGGACACCATCAAGAAAAAAACTTTTTATTTTTATTTTATTTTTTTAAGGTACTGGCCCTTTAACTACCTCAATACTGGGCACTTAAACCCCCTTCCTTCCCAGACCAATTTTCAGCTTTTAGCGCTGTTGCAATTTGAATGACAATTGCGCGGTCATGCAACACTGTACCTAAACCAAATTTGTGTAATTTTTTCCCCACAAATAGAGCTTTCTTTTGGTGGTATTTGATCACCGTCAGGTTTTTTCTTTTTTGGTGCACAAATAAAAAAAGACTGAAAAGTTTGAAAAAAAAAAAAAAGTTTTTTTGTTTAGGTTATAAAATTTTGTAAATAGATATGTTTTTTCCTGCACTGATGAGCACTGATGATGCCGCACTGACAGGCACTGATGAGGAGACACTGATGGGGTGGCACTGATAGGGTGGCACTGATGGGGTGGCACTGATATGCAGCACTGATGGGCACTGATAGGTAGCACTGATATGCAGCACTGATGGGCACTGATATGTGGCACTGATAGATAGCACTGATGTGCAGCATTGGTGGGCACTGATAGGCAGCGCTGATGGGCACTGTTAGGCAGCACTGATGGGCACTGATTGGTGGCACTGATGGGCACTGATAGGGGGCACTGATCGGCACTGATGGGGGGCACTGATGGGCACTGATAGGCGGCACTGGTGGGCAGTAATGGGCACTGGTGGGCGGCACTAATAGATGGAAATAACGGCACTGGTGGGCAGCACTGATAGATGGCATTGGTGGGCAACACTGATAGGGAGGGCACTGGGGGGCTCTCTGAGCCCTGCTTGCCATCCCTGGTGGCCATGGTGGGCATCCCTGGTGGTCATGGGTGGGCATCCCTGGTGGCTTAGTGGCACCCCTCCCCCCCCCCCAAGGCTGTACTGGTAATCAATCATCTGATTACCAGCACAGACCCCCCCCCCTGTGATCAGTGAGTAATTAGAAATACTCACTGATCACCCCAGCAGCAGCACCGATCCTCTTCTCTTCTCCTCACTGACAGGATCTGTCAGGAGGAGAAGAGATCGAAGCCGTTACAACGGCTCTATTTACATTACATGACGGCTGTGATTGGACACAGCCGTCATGTGATCAGGAGGGCCAATCACAGGGCCCTCCTGCCGAATGATGTTGCTCTGTGTCCGAGGGACACAGGCACATCGAGATCGCGCCGCTTCGCGTGCCCACGGCGGCGCGATCTCTCTCCTTCTGAAGGACGTTCCGGAACGTCCATTCAGAAGGACGAGACTCCCACCCGGCCGTATATTTACAATGGCCTGGGTGGGAGGTGGTTAACGATCCCACCACAGTACACCGCTATGAGGACAATGCTAGCAGACCCCACAAGTAGGAATGAACTGACAGCCAGAGATATTCCCCACAAAAAAGACAGCAAGACAGACCACACAAGTGTTACCCACGCCTACCGATCTCCACTGCACAGAAAAGGGAGGTGATGTCACTGCAGGAGGCTGAACTAGGCAAAACAGTCTAAGGAAAAATGGTTGCCCATAGATAGTAATGGGAAGCTCCGGGAAAATGGCCGCCAACATGTGCACAGAGAGAACACATCGCCACACACAAGATGGCGCCGTAAGGTGCCAAAACACACTACATACATTGCTGTAAAAGCGCACACAGTGAAGCCAGCAGCATGCCCACACCTAAAATGGCGGACCCGCGGTTTTTTAACCCCGCAGCGGTCGCCGCACATGTCTGCACCCCCAAACACACACAAATCGTGGCACTCAGGAGAGTGACCCCCACAAACCCCTGCATAGCGTTCCAGCTGCGATAGAGCCCCCGCAGGGACCGGGTTAAAGGGAGCCCCAAAACGCACGGACATGAGGGGATACAGCAGACTGTCAGCCCCAGACAGAGGCCCCACACAGAGTGTACTTACCATACCCGATGGCGTGGGTGCCTCACATCGACGGGAAGCCTCCCACCCCAGGTGGTGGGGGTGCCGTCAGCCAAAAACGCAGAACGCTAGCAACGCATGGAACCGTGGGTGAGACGTCCAAGCAAGGTGGCCACCTCGCAGGCTTTCATCCCTGAGGACAGGGATAGGCCGTTTGTGAGGCCAGGGCGTACGCATAGCCTGCTAAACGCTCGATGGCGGGCTGGGACTCCATAAGGCCCTCTGTCCTGGAACGCCAGGACGACCAGTGTGACTCCCAGCTCCGCAACGCCATTGTCATCCGGAAGAATCGACTAACTAAATGCTGAGAAATAAACAGCTAGTAGTGTAAGAAAAACACACTTGAGAAAATAAAATCATAAAACATAAGAAAAGCCTGAGACTGTAGCCCCAGCACAGGGAAGCCTATCTTACTCCTAACTAGGCAGAAGACAAACTGAGTTGGGATGGCTGATAGCAGGGGGTTATTGGACCAGTGGGACAGCCCCCATAGGTGTGTCTATGTAAATTACTTTGTTTTTAACAAGTCTTATGCCTAGCTTGCTCCTATGGATAAGAGGTCAATACCCATTGGTGAAGACTGAATGAGTGGGCGGCGACTGTCAGAGGACATAAGAGAAATTACAGGTTTTTAAAAAGTATATATATTTTTACATTTAACTGTATATTATTCTTCTTTTTAACCACTTCAGTTCCAGAAGGTTTTACCCCCTTAATGACCAGGCCATTTTTTGCGAAACAGTACTGTGTTGCTTTAACTGACAATGGCGCAGTCGTGTGACATTAAACCCAAATAAAATTGATGTTCTTTTTTTCCCACAAACAGAACTTTCTTTTGGTGGTATTTGATCACCTCTGTGTTTTTTACTTTTTGCGCTATAAACAAAAAAAGACTAACAATTTTGAAAAAAATATATATATATATTTTTTACTTTCTGCTATAAAACATATCAAATTAAAAAAAAAATCAACATTTCTTTATCAGTTTAGGCCAATTTGTATTCTGCTACATATTTTTGGTAAAATAAAAATCCCAAAAAGGGTATATTGCTTGGTTTGCGCAAAAGTTATAGTGTTTACAAACTATGGAATCGATTTATGGACTTTTTTTTTGTTTTTATTAGTAATGACGGCGATCAGCAATTTTTAGCGGGACTGCGACATTGCAGCTGACAAATCTGACACTAAGTGAAACCTTTTGGGGACCAGTGACACCAATACAGTGATCAGTGCTAAAAATATGCACTGTTACTGTATAAATGACACCGGCAGGGAAATGGCTAACATAAGGGGCGATCAAAGGGTTAAATGTGTTCCCCAGGGAGTGCTTGCTAACTGTGTGGGGGGTGCTTTGACTGGGGGGAAACAGAGATCTGTGTTCCTGATTAGTAAGAACACAAGATCTCTCTCTTCCTGTCTGACAGAACGGCGGTCTGCCTTGTTTACATAGGCAGACCGCCTTTCTGTCATTCTTCTGAACGATCGCGGGTGGCCGACCTGCTGATTGGCTCCTGCTGTGATTGGACAGCGCGACTCCAGCAGTGCGTGCGCCTACTAAAGCCCATCTACAAAATTATGTACAGGTATGTGATTCTGTGCTTAAGGGCCATCCTGCCGCAGTAAGTGGGGTGGTCCTTAAGTGGTTAATTATTATCATGAATTTTAATTAATATGAATTTATTGTTGGCCATTATCAGCACCTTTAGCGCAAAAAAGCTTAAGAAAATGCATCCCTTTAAATTCTGTATGCCTACTCACTGGTCTGTTCTTCCGTTGCGGTGTTAAAAATCTTGCTTGCTACATTTTTGGTCAGTTAAAAAAATGCACCAAAAACGCACCTCCCTGTTAACCACTTCACCACTAGGCCTATTTCGGACACTTTTTGTTTACAAGTTAAAATCAGTATTTTTTCCTTGAAAACTACTTAGAACCCCCAAACATTATATATATTTTTTTAGCAAAGACTCTGGAGAATAAAATGGCGGTCATTGCAATATTTTTTGTCATGCGGTATTTGCGCAGCGGTCTTTAAAACGCCATTTTTTTGGGAAAAATGACATTTCACTGCATTTAAAAAATACTAAACAGTAAAGTTAGCCCATTTTTTTTGTATATTGTGAAAGATGATGTCACACCGAGTAAATAGATACCAAACATGTTACGGTTTAAATTTGCGCACCCCCGTGGGATGGCGACAAACTACGGTCAATAGAGATCTCAATAGGCGACACTTTAAATTTATTTAACGGTTACCAGTTTAGAGTTAGAGTGTAGCTCTTTTTTTTTAATTATTGCTCACGATCTGGCGATCGCGGCAATACCTCACATGTGTGGTTTGAACAGCGATTTCATTCGCGGCTCGACTTCCGTGTACGTTTTTTTTTGTGCGCGAGCTAACGGTGACCAGGGCGGCTAAATTTTTTTTTTTTTTCCCATTTATTTTATTTATTTTTTTAACTTTATTACAGTTTTTAAAAAAAAAAAAAAAAAAAATCTGATCACTTTTATTGCTGTCACAAGCAATGTAAACATCCCTTGTGACAGCAATATGCGGTGACAGGTACACTTTATGGAGGGATCCAGGGTCTAAAAGACCCTAGACCCCTCCGCTACACTTCCCTGTATGCAAAACGCCGAAAACGGCGTTTTTGCATACAGCCGTTTTTTTAAATTTGCCGCCGTTTTGCAGCACACTAACCCGGAAGTGACGTCATGGACGCCGCCTCCGGGTTACGTTATCGGAGACCCGATCAATGCCGTTTCCGGCATTCATCGGGACTCCATCCAGCCGGCGGACGCGCCGGCTGGGTGCTCGGGGCTCCCGGTGGGACGGGAGCCCCGGTAAAAGCCGCGGAAGGCGGAGGGAGGGGGGCGTCCCCTCCCGCCCCCCCGGGTAACGATCGATCGGTACCGACGGAAAGCCGACCGTCGGCTGCAAACCACGGTACCGGGATGATGCCTCTAGCTAGAGGCATCATCCCGGTATACCCCCGCAAAGTTTAGGACGTCATATGACGTCCACCCAGGGGGAAGTGGTTAAAATGCATTAAAAATGCAGCAAGAAGCATCAATAACGCACCTGTGTTCTGTTTTTGATACGGCTTTTGAGTCAAATGAGCTATGAAAAACACATAGAAGCACAGTAAATTGTGGTAAAATCGCTAAATTGTGTGCATTTTCGGGGCCATTATCGGAACCTTTTTCTCAATCTGCATAATGCCAAAATCACTATTTTGTCGCCAACATTTTGGTGCATCTCTAGTTGAAAGTAATAATAAAAATACTCTTATAAAATTATTTTTTTATATTATTGTGAAAAACATACTGCACCCAAGTAATCCCCAATCGTTTCCAAGACAAAAATGTTCAGATTAAATGAATGTCAGGAAAAGTTGCATTTTCCCATAGGCAGGTGTGAATGTTGTAAGAAGTACAAAGTAGCAGGTTTTTTTGTTGTGTTCCAGATTTATGTAATTTGGCAGGAGGACTGTTGAGTTAGGCAAGCCACTTGTTTCTAGCAAAGAAGCCAGAGAATCTTCTCCAAGAATCTGTAGCATAAAAGTATAAGTGGGGTCCTCGTTATCTATTTTAGCTAACCCAACCTGGTGGGGCATTTGAGGAGCCATATAGCATAGTCATGGGCTGGGAAGCACTAACCCTCCTTTGTAACTAGATCATTGCAATTTTTGTTTAATTTCTGGCTTGGTACCTCTTCCAGACAAGTACCCGAAATAAGGTTTCCATAATTTAAAACCATTATTTGAGTGGCCAAATAGGAGCATTATGCAGGATATAAGGAATCTGGGGTATCCAAAAACATTTTTTTCAAATTCACACACCCAACCACTAAGAGAGGCAGATGGTACCAACTTTTGCCCTTCTCTCAATTTGTTAATCGGGGAGAAGAATCAGTTTTGTATGTTCTTTGGGTTGTGTTAAAATGTAGATACTAAGGTATCACAAGGTAGAAAAAGTTTGCAAGACATTGGTGCAGGTAAGTAAATGCCTTGGCAGGGGGTCCAAATTGAGTAGATTCCAATTATCCCAGTTTACTTCTGGTCCTGAACAGACTACATGCCTACAAATTGATCTATATACAGGAAATCTTTCAATCTCAGCCACTTTTTATACTGGGCTATTGCATTTAGGAGAGTGGATTTCTCGTCCCCAAGGCAGTGCCCCACACACACCACACTCCAGCAGGTCATTAGTGATCAGGAAACCTCCCTGGTGAAGTGTAGTGTGTGTGGGGAAGAAAGACTTCATTGTGGACACTGAATGATTCACAGATTCTGAATAAGTGAGAGCTGTGTTTATGAGTTGAGACTTGTGGAGTCTACTTCTTACATTTGTTGCAATCCAAAGGAGACTGGATCACTGACAGCCATTAAGGCTTAAACTTTTGAAAAAGTGAGATACGTGTTTTATCAGCATGGCATAGCAGGGGGCACACACTCACTGCCTCCTTGTCATGGAAACCTGCATGCACATGTGCTAGGCCAGTTGTAAGAGGGAGGACACACTTATCATATTAACCAATCAAGTGTTGAACCAACAGTTTTCTACATTGTTTGCTACATTACATTTGTTGCTAAAAGCTATTACTGTACTTTAAAGCTCAACTCCACTTTACAAGAAAACATATCCTGTATATTAAAAATAGGGAACGTGCCTAGGTAAACAACTAAACAATATTTGTATATATACTGTATATTGTCCAGCAGTAGTTAAATTACAATAATAGCTTTCATTGTAATACTTACTTCCTCTCATGCACTGTCCCATTAATCAATTTCTTGTGTGCCCAGGGCATCATGGACCTACCCTCTCAGAGTGCTTTATTACAACTACCTGAGCTCATGGTGTTGCTGTAAAGACATTACATGAGCAATAGAGATGCACAGAAATTTCGGCTGCCAAAACATGGTGTTATTGGCATTCTGCCGATAGGAGGAAAAGGTGCTGATAATGGCACTGAAAATGCATGCGAGTTTGCAACAATTTTACTTGCAATGATTTTGCTTGCAATTTTACCACGATTTTACTATGCTTATAGTTCGTTTTTCATACAGTGGGTACGGAAAGTATTCAGACCCCCTTAAATTTTTCACTCTTTGTTATATTGCAGCCATTTGCTAAAATCATTTAGATTCATTCTTCTTCCTCATGAATGTACACATAGCACCCCATACTGACAGAAAAACACAGAATTGTTGACATTGTTGCAGATTTATTAAAAAAGAAAAACTGAAATATCACATGGTCCTAAGTATTCAGACCCTTTGCTGTGACACTCATATATTTAACTCAGGTGCTTTCCATTTCTTCTGATCATCCTTGAGATGGTTCTACACCTTCATTTGAGTCCAGCTGTGTTTGATTATACTGATTGGACTTGATTAGGAAAGCCACACACCTGTCTATATAAGACCTTCCAGATCACAATGCATGTCAGAGCAAATGAGAATCATGAGGTCAAAGGAACTGCCTGAAGAGCTCAGAGACAGAATTGTGGCAAGGCACAGATCTGGCCAAGGTTACAAAAAGATTTCTGCTGCAATTAAGGTTCCTAAGAGCACAGTGGCCTCCATAATCCTCAAATGGAAGACGTTTGGGACGACCAGAACCCTTCCTAGAGCTGGCCGTCCGGCCAAACTGAGCTATCGGGGGAGAAGAGCCTTGGTGAGAGAGGTAAAGAAGAACCCAAAGATCACTGTGGCTGAGCTCCAGAGATGCAGTCAGGAGATGGGAGAAAGTTGTAGAAAGTCAACCATCACTGCAGCCCTCCGCCAGTCGGGGCTTTATGACAGAGTGGCCCGACAGAAGCCTCTCCTCAGTGTAAGACACATGAAAGCCCGCATGGAGTTTGCTAAAAAAAACACCTGAAGGACTCCAAGATGGTGAGAAATAAGATTCTCTGGTCTGATGAGACCAAAATAGAACTTTTTGGCCTTAATTCTAAGAGGTATGTGTGGAGAAAACCAGGCGCTGCTCATCACCTGTCCAATACAGTCCCAACAGTGAAGCATGGTGGTGGCAGCATCATGCTGTGGGGGTGTTTTTCAGCTGCAGGGACAGGACAACTGGTTGCAATCGAGGGAAAGATGAATGCGGCCAAGTACAGGGATATCCTGGACAAAAACCTTCTCCAGAGTGCTCTGGACCTCAGACTGGGCCGAAGGGTTACCTTCTAACAAGACAATGACCCTAAGCACACAGCTAAAATAATGAAGGAGTGGCTTCATAACAACTCCGTGACTGTTCTTGAATGGCCCAGCCAGAGCCCTGACTTAAACCCAATTGAGCATCTCTGGAGAGACCTAAAAATGGCTGTCTACCAACGTTTACCATCCAACCTGACAGAACTGGAGAGGATCTGCAAGGAGGAATGGCAGAGGATCCCCAAATCCAGGTGTGAAAGACTTGTTGCATCTTTCCCAAAAAGACTCCTGGCTGTATAAGATCAAAAGGGGGCTTCTACTAAATACTGAGCAAAAGGTCTGAATACTTAGGACCATGTGATATTCCAGTTTTTCTTTTTTAATAAATCTGCAACAATGTCAACAATTCTGTGTTTTTCTGTCAGTATGGGGTGCTATGTGTACATTCATGAGGAAGAAGAATGAACCTAAATGATTTTAGCAAATGGTTGCAATATAACAAAGAGTGAAAAATTTAAGGGGGTCTGAATACTTTCCGTACCCACTGTAGGTCACGTGACTCAAAAAAATGCATCAAAATCTTAACACGGGTGCGTTATTGATGCGTTCTTGCTGCGTTTTTAATGCAATTTAACAGGAAGGTGGGTTTTTGGTGCGTTTTTTTTTTAACTGACCAATAATGCAGCAAGCAGGATTTTTAACACCCCAATGGAAGTGCAACGGACCAGTGTATAGACATACATATAATTTAAAGGGATACATTTTTCTTGAGCTTTTCTTGTGCTAAAGGTGCCAATAATAGCCAACAATAATTCATATTCATTTAATTTCTTGGTATTATTTGAAAAGACGAATACAATTATATATAAAAATATAAATATTTTTTAAAAACTGTCATTTTTTTCACTTTCGGTTTTCGGCCAGGTGCATCCAGCATTTTCGGTTTCGGTACCAAAATTTCCTCTGCTGTTTTTTTTACCTTGAAGGTAGGTATATCAACTATAAAAAAAAAAAAAAAAGGAGTTAGGGCTCTAGGGGCTGGTCATTTTTGAAAATTGTCTTGTTACTAGGTCTGCGTGTTTTATGATTCCTTTTTTTATACAGTTTAATTATTTAATTTGCTTTTTGCTTAAAGGTGCTTTTTTTGGAGGTGTGAGCAGGAGCATGCCTTCAGAGCTCTGGCACCCAGCCTGACAAATGCCTCCAGAGAAGCCTATTAATGACACTGTACAGCAGCCCAATGAGTTGCCAAGATCACAGGACTCCTCCGCCACGAAACACGACATTGGGCCTTTTTTTTTTTCTTTCTCTCCTTCCTTCGGAATCCTTACAGAATGTGCAAACTAGAAATGACAAGAGATTTTCCAGACCCCAGCGATAATGAGGTAAAGGACACTGACCTCCCAGGAGCTTTCTGAAAGTATTTTGCACTACTCCTGATAAAGCAGGACATCGAGGAATCACTATATTAGATGCTACACACAAACAGGATATGGCAAGGTGAAAGCCTCCAGTCCTTCCTTCATCGCCTTTGCTTGGTAGTAACCTCCCTCTTGCTCACAACTACATTGGTAGAAGGTTTACAAGTCATTCAGCAGCAAAACACCTTTTTTCTATGCCTGTGGATGACCTGGAAGACTGCAATCAGTGGAATAACATTTGTCTGGGTGGAATCGTGGCGGTGACTGGGCCTAATGACCTTAAGGTCTTGGTACTTCACATTTTAAATACTTTACTAAACAGACTACTAAGTAAATATAAATTAATGGGATTTACAGAACCTAGCGGTTCAGCAAACCCAAACATCTGCCCCCACATGAAGTCCTATAACATATGCATTACTACTTTGTTAAGGTAAAACTAATGGCTAAAGCACAAGCTGCCAGAAACTTAGCCTTTGATAAAGCCCAGATCTCAATATTCATAACCTGCCCAGATGGACTTTGACAAAGAAGACATGTTTTCTTTGAACACTAACTAAGCCACTGCAAGATGTCAACCCCCCTATTGGTGAGGTTATCTATTTTACCTTTTAGTTTAGAAGAACAGCAGGACTTTCCTACAGGGAGGGCAAGTCAAGACCTGTCACAAATTGACTGCAGCACTTATTATTGCCCTTTTACTTCCTGTGTGACTGTTGTCCAGTATCCTCTGGGATGTGCAAAATACTCTGTTTTTGCACTTGACAATCTCTGAAGCAATTCCCCAAGGTCGTCTCCTTACTATCAGAAGCCAGGTGTATTAGGTCCTCGATAGACCTATCCCAATGTAACCACTTTCTTAGAAAGCTCAATAAGGATACACACTGTTGTCCATATCTTTCTATACCACCATACCCTGGACACCACCCTCTTTTCATCCTCCACATAACTTTATTTTTTTGCCTAAATCCTATATTGTGGCTATGGGATTCCGTTCTTAAGTCCTACACATTTTCCACCTATGTAGGCCCTACAACCCCAATACTATGAAATAACGGAATTTTTGTAAAATCTTACCTGTAAAATTCCTTTCTCTGAGTCCTCCGACAGTCGCCGCCATCTTCATATTTGTCACAATGGGGTATTAGACTTTGCTCCGTAGGAGTAGCTAGGCAACAGAATATGTCAATATTAAAGCTTTTAACATATCCCCACCCCAGGGGGTGGTCCCCTCAGTCTATACCCTCCTGCTTCCTGTTTCCTGCTTCAGTTTCAGTGGAATAGCAGTAGAGTACCTAAACCCCAAAAGAGGGGCGGGGGCGGCGACTGTCGGAGGACTCAGAGAAAGGAATTTTACAGGTAAGATTTTACAAAAATTCAGTTTTCTCTTACGTCCTCAGACAGTCGCCGCCATCTTCATATTCGTCACAATGGGGACGTCCCAAAGCAGTGCAAACATGAGGGGTGGGAAACGCAGCCGCGCCTAAAGGCAACGCAATCTCCACATCAAGAAAGTAACCTTACCAAAGGAAGGAAACCAGCTGGGCAACACGAGAAAAAAATTTGCTCAACGGGAGCAATAACCCAGGAAAAAAACAAATAACCCAGGGATACAAAGAAATCCCAAACAGCCCAAAGGGCCAAAACCAGGGACCCTAAGGGACCGCCGCACTAAGAACCTTGCGGCCAAAGGAAGCATCTGCCGATGCTTGAACATCCACTCTGTGGAACAGAGTGAAGGTGTGCACGGTCGACCAAGTCGCCGCCCTACACACCTGGGCCACAGAAGCCCCATGACGACAGGCCCAAGACGTACTCAGAGATCTGGTAGAGTGCACCCTCACAGGCATAAGGGAAACTTTTCCCCGCAAAGCATAGGCCTGTTCAACGGCCTGTCTGAACCAATTGGCGACGGCAGAAGCCGACGCCGCCACGCCCTTCCGAGGACCCCCGGAAGGACAAACAAAGAATCCGACTTGTGAAAAGATTCAGACGATTTTAGGTAAACCCTATGCGCCATGAACAGCATCCAAGGAGTGCAACACCACCTCCTCCGAATGTTTAGACTTCGCGCAAGGCGAAGGCAAGACAATGTCCTCATAGAGGTGAGATTCCGAAACCCTCTTCGGAAAAAAAGAAGGGTTAGGTCGCAAAACCACCTTAACCAAGTGATTGACCAGATACGGACAATGGCAGGACAGGCTGCCAGCTCCGACACTCTGCGAGCCGAATTGATCGCCACCAAAAAAGGTGACCTTCTAGGACAACATAGACAACGAGATCTACCCGATCCGTTCATAAAAGAACCATGTTGTAACACGGACAGAACAAGATTCCAGTCCCAAGGAGGCAGAGGCACCCTCCTAGGAGGGACCAGATGCCCCCGAACAAAAGTGCCAATCAAGGAGATAGATGCCATAGGATGTTGAAAAAAACGGCCATCGCAGACACCTGACCCTTGATCATAGCCAGCACCAAACGCTGTCAACACCCTTTCGAAGGAAGGACAACACCCCAGACACCGACCACGGGCGAGGTGAAGACCCCCTGAACTCACACCAGGCAAAATAGGCCTCCGAAATACGGTAAAAGACCTATCCCGAGGAAAAAAGTCCTCGCGTCGATCAAAGTGTGAATGACCTCAGGGGAGAGACCCCTATCCCTCAGGGCCTCGGTTTCAACAGCCAGGCCGGCAAAGCCAGCGACTGCAAGGCAGGATGAAATATCAGCCCTTGAAACCGGAGATCTTCCCGAAGAGGCAGACGCCACGGGGCGTCGACCGTCAAATGCACGAGGTCTGCGTACCAGGACCGGCGAGGCCAGTCCGGTGTCACAAGAATCACCGTGTTTTGGTTCCGAGACCAACCTGCGAAGGAACCTGGGCAGCAATTGAAACGGTGAAAACGCATACATCCGTCGGTACTGATGCCACGGAGCTACCAACGCGTCTGACGCGTCTGCCCGAGGATCGCGTGGCCTTGCCACGAAACTGTACACCATGCTGTACAGACGAGACGCGAACAGGTCCACCTCCGGAAGACCCCACGTCGTGCACAACATCTGGAGAACACCCGGACGGAGGGGCCATTCCCCCTGGTCCAGGGACTGGCGGCATCAGATAATCCGCCCGCCAGTTCTCCAACCCCTGGAATGTGAACCGCCGATATCGCCGGGACATGCGTCTCGGCCCAAGACAGAGAGTCGGCCACTTCCCGAGCCACCCGGGCCCTCTTGGTGTCCCCTTGGCGAATGACGTAAGCCACCGCCGTGGCAATGTCCGTCTGCACCCGAACCGGACAGCCCTGCAGCCTGTCCGGCCAACGTTGAAGGCAGAGAATCATCGCACGCAATTCCAGAATGCTGACCGGAAGGGAGGATTCCCCCTCCGACCAAGCTCCCTGGGCGGACAGAACGCCCAGAACACCACCCTAGCCCGACAGGCTGGCATCCGTGGTGACCACCGTCCATGATAGAGGACGAAAAAACTTGCCCCCTGACACCGGCGGGGACAGGAGCCACCACAGAAGAACCCTTCTGGTGCGATGGCCCAACGAAATCCGGATCCAGAGATCGCGGTCGCCCGTCCCACCTGGACAGGATCTCCGCTTGGAGACCCCGCGTGTGAAACTGGGCGAAGGGAATCGCCTCGAAAGCCGAGACCATCAATCCCAGACATCTCATGCACGTCCGAGTGGACGAGGACAGAGCGTCCCTGAGGGACCTTCCTGAAGAGTCCTGAGTTTGTCGTCCGGTAGGAAGACCTTCGCCTGGAAAGAGTCCAGAACCATTCCCAGGTAAGGGAGACGAACCGATGGGCACAGTGCTGACTTTGGAAAAGTTATCGTCCAACCAAACACCTGCAGAGACTGCATCGTAACGGACAGAGCCTTCTCCAGACCCTGGCTGGTCGCAGACCGAACCAGAATATCGTCCAGATACCCTAGGACAGAGACGCCCTGGGCTCTCAACAAAGCCAAAACCGGTGCCCGCACCTTGGTGAACACCCGTGGAGCCGAGGCGAGACCAAAGGGCAACGCCACAAATTGGTAGTGATCCTCCGCTATGGTGAATCAAAGGTACCTCTGGTGACCCTCGAAATTCGGGATGTGAAGATACGCATCCTTCAAGTCGATGGAAGCCATGAACTCCCCCGGAACCAGGGCAGCCACCACCGACCGCAGAGATTCCATGCGGAACTTGCGCACCCGCACAAAGCGGTTCAGCGCCTTTAAGTCCAGAATCGGACGTACCTTGCCCTCCTTCCCGGGCACGGTGAACAGATTGGAATAGAACCCCCGAAACCTGTCCCGATGAGGCACCGGGACCACCACTCCCTGAGCCCTCAGGTCCTGCACCGCTAGATGCAGATCCCGCAAACGCTCCGGGGACAGTAGAAGATTTGAGGGAAAAAATCTGCACTCCGGCCTATAGAGAAACTCGATCTCGTAGCCAGATCGAACGATTTCCTGAACCCACCTGTCCCGAACCCGGGACAGCCATGGCTGAAGGAAACCGAGCAAGCGTCCCCCCACCCCAGAGTCGGGTGGGGGCGCCCCTTCAGGCCGCACTGTTGTGGGCCGCTGAACCGGACTGGCCGGACTTTTGCTTACCAGTCCACGGCTTCTTACCAGGAGCCGTCTTAGCCTTGTGGGATTAGGGTAAGAGCGTGCTCTTACCACCCGTGATCCCCCTAATTAACGTATCTAGGGACTCACCAAAAAAGGCGAGAACCATCATAGGGCAGATTAGCCAAGGTCTTACGCGAAGATTGGTCCACCGACCAACACTTCAACCAAACCAAAACGGCGAGACAATACCGCCACACCATGTACACGTGCAGCCAACGGAACCATATCCAGGTCCGCATCACACAAATACATGACACCCTGGTGGATTTGATCCACCATATCCAAAGTCGCCTGGAGGGCAGAATCAGCCACCAGGACGCGATTAAGCACCTGCGTCCAGCTCGCGACAGCCTGGGCCGCCATAAGTGAAGCAAATAAAGCTTTCAGCATAGAACCCATAATAGAATAGGCATGACGGGCAAGGGACTCCGTCCGTTTGTCCGTGGCATCCCGGAACACCGGGATATCCTCAGCAGGAATCGCAGTGGGCTTATTCAGAACCGCTATCGCGTGATCCACCGGAGGTGGGACACACCAACGCCCATCAGTAGCGGGCGTAAAAGGATAGCGCAGCTTAAACCTACTTGGTATAGCAAAAGGCTTGCGTATATTACGCCAATGTTCCTTTACAGCGCATTGAAAATCATCAGTGCAGGGAAATACCTGCGATGTTTTGCGTCTTTTCTGCGTCCCATAAGCCGCCAAGGCAGCAGGAGGACAAGGTTCATCCTGTAAACGCAGTGTTTGCTTGATAGAAGCAACCAATTCATCCATGAGTGCAAGCTCTTCAGACGAGCCAGGGGGAGAAATATCAACCCCCTCAACCTCAGCCTCCATTTCTGACCCTACAAGGTCCAGGGAGGAACGGGACCCCGACAAGGAGACCCCAGCAACAGCAGCCCCATCACCAACACCCCCTGAATCAGAGGAAATTGAAAACTCTGGGCCTTTTTGAGGATTGAGCAGCCATCAGCAATTGCACCTGAGTCGCCCGGCTAGCCACAATCGCAGCCAAATCCCCCCCCCGAGGGGGAAAACCGCAGTCCCCTGGCTTCCCACCAATGTGACAGGAAATTTGCTTTCCTGAGAATCCATGCCCCAAAATGAGTAAAATAAAATGGGTGACCACCCCTTTAAATAAGGCGCTGCGAACGTAGCCCACCGCCACCAAGCACACCCACACCAGGGACCCCCACAGGGAGAAGTTATACTCAGGCAAGGATACAGAGAATAGAGGGAAAAAACCTGGAGAGACCGCTGCTGCTGCTGCTGGCCAGATTGGTGCTCCTGTAGAAAAGGAATTGCTGATATTCAGGGCGCTCCATTAAAGCCTATGGGAGGCTACAAGAAAATGGCCGCCATGCATGTGTACCATGCGGCCGGAGCGAGTACAGCCAAAACGGCGCCGTTTGGCGCCGAAACCGCCGCTCCCCCACCTCATGAAGGTGGAATAAAAATACACCACATAGTTATAAAGAACATGGTGGACCGCCGCAGCGGCGCTGTAATGTGCCCCAAACATGATAGCATCAAGTTCCACAGCACACAGCCGTTCACACACTCAGACTGACACAGAAGTGCAGCACAGCCCCCCCTCCTTGCAGCCCACAGCATGCAGTGTGAGAGATAGGGAAACATCAATAGTGTGAACACAGGGCAAGCTAACACAGTCCCAGATTGACACCCCCCAGACAGACAGGTCCCCACATGAATACACTTACCTCTTATATGGCGTGGGGGACCCGCACAGGCGAACAAGCCGCTGTACATGAGACAGGGAGAGTCGCATCCAGGACGCAGCAGAAGGTGGGTTGAGAAACCGCACAGCGTCCAGTGAGGTAGCCACCTCACCCTAGCATCCCTGCACGGAACAGGGATGGGTCGTTCAGAAAACTCAGGAGCGGTACCTGACTGAACGCTCGATGGCGGGCTGAGAAGCCACTGACCCACAACCTGCGACCAGGGGGATCAGCCCGAGACGCAGCCCGCATTATCCTCTTCATCCGAAGATCTAACTATTGCTGGTAAAAATAACAGCTAAATAAAGAAAGAGAGAAAAAACTCAAATAAAATCAAAAAAGAGAGAAGGCTGAGACAAAATGCCCCAGCATAGAGACATCCAGCTACTCCTGACAAGCTAGACATTGAAACTGAAGTAGGAAACAGGAAGCAGGAGAGTATAGACTGAGGGGACCACCCCCTGGGGTGGGGATATGTTAAAAGCTTTAATATTGACATATTCTGTTGCCTAGCTACTCCTACGGAGCAAAGTCTAATACCCCATTGTGACGAATATGAAGATGGCGGCGACTGTCGGAGGACGTAAGAGAAACAGACTTTCCCCTAGGTTGCTACTGCACTAAGTAGCTTAAATGGACATCATAATCTCTTGCCCATACATACTGCATTGATCAACAGGGGCCTGTAACCTCCTACATCTCTCACTGAAAGCCTAAAAGTCTAAACCACTCACCTAGACACTGTTGACCTACTTGCAAGGGACTACTACTATACATTGAGAGCTGAATGCTCACTACACAGAAACCTTACTCCGTTCAAAACATTTTATTGACAAAGAGCTCTGTCTACATACTCTACAAACTTCTTTTACCAATTGCATCACTCGCTTCTCCTTACTATATCGTGGAATGGGTTATGGAACTTGAATGCACTTTTTCAGTGGACATCTCTTAATCCTTCCTCCTGACTCAGAAGTTATCCCTTACTAGAGAAGGGAATTTTAAATTCCCACAAAGTGGTAATGTTCCTTAAGCTGCACTCCATCTTTCCACATGTTGATTGTTGGAGATGTAATACCAACCAGGCACGATGTTGCATATGTGGTGGACTTGCCCAGGACTTAATTTTGGTCCACTGTTTTTACTACCTAATCTCCTCCAAAATATGATATTTCCACCAACTCACCCTACTTTCTACCCTACCTGGGTTTACAGCCGCAACCAAGAAAAGCCTTCACAGGTCCTTCTCTAGAACAGTCATAAATCGACATCAGTACTACAGCCCTTCCTCATTCTCTCTCTTAGCTCTCTAATCCTATCCCCTACCCTCACTCTTCTTTAATTTCTTGTCTTTTTAAGAGGACACTTAGATTCTGTATCTCCATTAAAGAGGAGAACACCATGCCCCTGGCATGACTAGCTGTGACTGTCATCAGAACTTCACCACGAGCTAAGGTTTTTGTTTAATCTCAGACCAACGTGTATTAGGACACTGCCTAGCCTGTATGCATTTTATTTCTTATTTTTAGATAATTTTTCCTGTGATCTGTATTGTTGGTATTTAACGCTGTACTCTATGAGAATGTAAATAAATATAATCTTTTAAAACGTGCTTTTTTCACTCATCATAAAGCTAAATTATATAAAAATCAGTACTCGCATTCTAATAGGAGTTTAATTCCTGATAAACCTACAGAATTCAAAATGTTCAAAGCTAAAACAGAACTTTTGGAGCATATATTATTTCTGCCTAGGTCAGAAATGGAGGATAATTAAAGTAATTGTGATTAGGTAGCCAAGGAGGGCTTCCTTTCAAATGGGCAGTCTTTCATTCTTTCTAGATGGCTCTACGTTTTTTTGGTGGAGCTGGGAAAATTGAGTTTAGACGCTAAACTCAGCTTTCTCTACAATTCTGCCAATGCAGTCCACATCTTAGATGGCCTTTCCTTAAATTTGAACCTTTGTATTTAGCGAGACATAGAAAAATAGCAACAGCAAAAAATGTGACAATACTCAAAACAACAGCAGTATTAAAGTCGCAATCTTTTACCAAGCTCCCAGTTTAGTAAAGATATTGCAAATATATGTCAGAACTCTGATACTGCAGTCTGCTGCTACTAGGATGTTTGTTTCCTAGCAACAAGCTTGGGGCCAATCTGATTTACTTAGGAGGCTCAGGTGGTTCATGGTTTGCTGTTAAAGTGTCCCTTTGTCCACGTTACTATTTCCAGGTGGCTAGCAACCACCTAATTGACCTAACAGGTGGCTGGAAGTTATGAATAAGGAAAAAATTTTTTCACAATCAATAAATAAATGCTAATAAAGCAATACTGCTGGCAGTTTTTCTGCCAAGTTACATCTGGGGGCACATTTTTAGTTAGGTAAAATAACACTGTGAATGTTAGGAAAAGAAGCCTTTCTGGTGCAATGCATGCCTTGGGCACCATACATTTCAGTTTAGCATTGTTCCAATACTCCTACCTGACATGCAAAAGGTCATCGTACCACATTACACAACACAAGACTGATTCATTTTATTTGTATGTATTCATATTTTCTATTGGTATTAAACCTCAACTCCACTCAAACAGCTGAATGCCAAAATAAAACACATATACAGTATCTCACAAAAGTTGAGTACACCCCTAACATTTTTGTAAATATTTTATTATATCTTTACACTTTGCTACAATGTAAAGTAGTGAGTGTACAGCTTGTAAAACAGTGTAAATTTGCTGTCCCCTCAAAATAACTCAACACACAGCCATGAGTCCCGGTTCACATTTGTGAGATGCGGGGATGCTGCTAATATACAGCGTGTTCCTGCATCGCATCCGCACCCCTGGCAGTTCACACTGCCATATGCAATACGCAGGGGTGTGAATTAAAAGTTAACGACATCGCAGTGCGATCTACAAGTTCGCACAGAATCGGATCGCACTAGTGTTAACCACCATGCGATCTGATTCTATTGCGGATTAAAAAAAAGGGTCATGTGCGTGTTTAGTGCGATTGCGGTGCGAATTCAGCCATACAAACTGTATGGCTGAAATTTGCACCGCACAGAGATCATATCGTAATTAGGAGCGCAGTAATTAGGAGCGCATTCGTAATTAGGAGCATCATATCGTAATTAGGAGCGCAGTAATTAGGAGCGCAGTCGTAATTAGGAGCGCAGTGCGCTCCTAATTACATGCAATCTCTGTGATCGCACTAATGTGAACCGGCACTTAATGTCTAAACTGCTGGCAACAAAAGTGAGTACACTCCTAAGTGGAAATGTCCAAATTGGGCCAAAAGTGTCAATATTTTGTATGGCCACCATTATTTTCCAGCACTGCCTTAACCCTCTTAGGCATGGAGTTCACCAGAGCTTCACAGGTTGCCAATGGAGTCCTCTTCCACTCCTCCATGACGACATCACTGAGCTGGTGGATGTATAGAGGCCTTGCTCTCCTCCACCTTCTGTTTGAGGATGCCCCACAGATGCTCAATATGGTTTAGGTCTGGAGACATGCTTGGCCAGTCCATCAACTTTACCCTCAGCTTCTTTAGCAAGGCAGTGGTTGTCTTGGAGGTGCGTTTGGCGTTGTTATTAAGTTGGAATATTGCCCTGCAGCCCAGTCTCTGAAGTGAGGGGATCATGCTCTGCTTCAGTATAAATGGGGAAGAAGTGCAGCGCTATAATTAATAAATGAAGAACTGGGACTTCAACAGGTGTGACGATCCTGCAACAATCTCAGTCTGGATATATGTGAAATGCCCCATATGTGAAGATAAAATAGAAGTGGAATTAAAATTTTTATACTCGCTACCTCATGCATCAACATATAAAAATATGTGCATAAGAATAAAAATCTATCATATTGGAAAATTAGTTTAAGCCTGAAGATTGGCTTATACTAGTGCTTATACTAGTGCTAACCAATAAAAAGTAAATAAACCTGTGCAAATTTAGGACAGATAAACAAAAGAAAACATGTACAAAAAAATGAATAAAAGAAAAGATTATCCAAAGCCCCTCGTGATGAAGCTCTGCAGGGTGAGTGCTATGTAGATTTCAACAGTCTTCATATTTCCTCCTTAAGGATCACCCGATTGTGTATAAACCACCACCAATAATAGAGGGGGGCTTAGCAGATGTAGTGGGCTCAAATAGGCATACGCCTAATGGGCCAATAAAGCATAAACAGCCAGCGGTGACCGCTTCAACTCCTCCAATTGAATGTAGACAGCTGATGGTAATCGCCTTCACTCCTCCAATGTGGGTATATGTGGATGGGGTCAAGATGAGTAATTCAGTAAAGCCAACAGAATCCTCTGTAGACCGTCTCCATAATAACTCAAAGAAAAGAGGAGCTCCACATAGTGTAAAAACTTCCCAATAAAATATTTAATAAAAAAATGGATACACTTACAAAAATAGAAGACAACAAGCGCATGTATCAAAGAACTTAAAAGGATCATGGCTATCGCAGGGCATCAAGGTTACGACCCAACCGACTGCTTCAGTATGTCATAGTACATGTTGGCATTCATGGTTCCTTCAATGAACTGTAGCTCCCCAGTGCCAGAAGAACTTATGCAGCCCCAGACCATGACACTCCCACCACCATGTTTGATTGTAGGCAAGACACACTTGTCTTTGTACTCCTCACCTGGTTGCCGCCACACATGCTTGACACCATCTGAACCAAATAATTTTATCTTGGTCTCATCAGACCATAGGACATGGTTCCAGTAATCCATGTCCTTAGTCTGCTTGGCTTTAGCATACGGTTTGTGGGCCTTCTTGTGCATCATCTTTAGAAGAGGCTTTCTTCTGGAATGACAGCCATGCAGACCAATTTGATGCAGTGTGTGGTATATGGTCTGAGTGCTGACAGGCTGACCCCCACCACTTCAACCTCTGCAGCAATGCTGGCAGCATTTATACGTCTATTTCCCAAAGACAACCTCTGGAAATGATGCTGAGCAGGTGCACTCAACTTCTTTGATAGACCGTGGCGAGGCCTGTTCTGAGTGGAACTTGTCCTGTTAAACCGCTGTATGGTCTTGGCCACTGTGCTGCAACTAAGTTTCAGGGTCTTGGCAATCTTCTTAAAGCCCAGGCCATCTTTATGTAGAGTAACAATACTTTTTTAAGATCCTCAGAGAGTTATTTGCCATGAGGTGCCATTCTGAACTTCCAATAACCAGTATGAGTGAGGGAGAGAGATAACACCAAATTTAACACACCTGCTCCCCATTCATACCTGAGATCTTGTAAAACTAACGCGTCACATGACACAGAGGAGGGAAAATGGCTAATTGGGCTCAATTTGGACATTTTCACTCAGGGGTGTACTCACTTTTGTTGCCAGCGGTTTAGACAATAATGGCTGTGTGTTGAGTTAGAGGGGACAGCAAATTTACACTGTTATACAAGCTGTACACTCACTACTTTACATTGTAGCAACGTGTAATTTCTTCAGTGTTGTCACATGAAAAGATATAATAAAATATTTACAAAAATGTGCGGGGTGTAAACACTTTTGTGAGATACTGTATGGAAGATGTTTTATCTGTCAAAGGATTTGTATTTCTGCCTATCCAGTCCTAAGACACATCTCTGTCACACAGTACAACCCTGTCTGATAGGACAGGAGGCTTAACTTTAACACACATAAAGCGGAACTTTACTTACCTTGAAACAAGCGATGCGCTGTCCCCAGAACTCCCCGCCGTGTCTTGATCGCTGGCCGCTGTCATTGTCCAGACAGAGATCAACTCATTTCAGTGCATGTGCAGGGTTTCTGACAGATTCGGCATGGCCGAATTTGTGCACTGAACTGCGCTTGTGCAGCTTACTGTACAGGAGCGGTCAGGCAGATAAGTAGCTTCATACAACCAACCGGTCCTTTAAGAATATCATATTGGACTAAATCAGTCAGGACGGGGCCATGCACAGGATGGCATCACAATCTGGGTCACTGAAGACGTACGGACGTTACGAAACCGGTACAGCGTGTCGCATCACTTCCGGCATTGAGAAGGAGGCTTGGACCGCTCGGCGCTCCGCTTACTATCTCTATGTGCATCTGGTACTCCTAACAAATGTGAGTACCTCTCTTACTTTTGTGAATAAACAACCTTATAAACGATATCACACTATGTGCCTCTTATTACTTTAACATCCCGGTCCCTTAACACGAGTGACACCCTGGTGGAACCTGGCATACCCACGGCCTACAGTTGAGTTTTCCATACAGACCCCTGGCACTCCCCACTTAGGAACCCTCCTCTGCCTTATTCCAGGACCTACGGAGGACACCAGGAGCCATACAGTGGATTTCTGTTGATACCCGCTCTATACCCCTGTGTGGGGTGGGTATTTCTGGTGAGTGCATCATTCACTAGAGGGGTCACCTGGTACCTCACTGTCCACCATGGGGTCACCCATTGCATGTTCAAGTTTGAAGACTGTCACCTGCTGCTAATAACGGACTCTTTCTAATACTGTGCTTTATATATTCACACGGGCACTGATTTGACTTTGGATATTTTTTCACCAATTAATTATTTACCTATTTGTCACAATATTTATTTATTCATCACTAATACTTTAGCATAAGCCACCATTATCTATTTATTCATTTATTTATTTGTCACCAATACACTTAGCACTTTATATTAAGGTATACTTTACTTACGCCTCATTTTATATATTTTATTTAGATATTGTGTGACCATATTTGTTTTGGATAGTATGTTTTAAGATATTTATACTCTTCTAACCATAGGAGCTCATCCAGCACATTGTATATATTTATTTATCAATTTTTCACAGAATTTTTATATTAGATTATGTATACCTATTGGGGTGACATCACACGGCCACACTAAATTTTGTTTACACTATATCCTTTTTAGGTATTTCCCCACATTGCACTTATATATTTGCACTTTGCACTTTATATTACTTGTTTATCATCAGGAGAGAAATACCTCCTTTCTCTTTTTTATAGTTCCTTTTATAGTGCATTACATCCTATTCAATATATTAATTTTTTCCTCAGCATATCTGCACCTTAGTAACCTCCTACCACATCATTGTAACCAGGCAGCACCATTTCCCTATCTTTCTTTCACTTATTTTATAGCCTTTGGCTATAGTCTAGGGAGGCTGCAGCCCAGTTGACCAACTTTACCATTTTATCTTTTTATCTATTTATCTTTTTATCTACTTTTATTTGAATAGTCCACAACCGCAGAGTTCTATACAATATGGCTCCTGAGATTTGTCCAGCTCTGCCTTATACGCATGCCCATAAGCACACACAATCTGGTAAGAAGGAAATTAATAAATACAAATTGATCAATATTATACGACTGGTAGAAATCCCTTTTTGACAAGCACGTTACAAGCACCAAGTCCAAGGACACACAGTACAGTGCAATTATCTATGATGCAGCATAAAATAAGTGGAGACCCAATGCTGTAATCTGCCCTTTGCCTTATCACAGTTCCTGGTTTGATCACTCTGTTTACCTGCAACTCCAGGCACTGTTTTTACATCTGTGTTGAACTTTCACGTTTTTGCTAGCTCAGCAGACTGTAGGCATGTGCAGGACCCTGCTGAGACTGCTGTGTCAGGTATTTTCTATTTATTATTGCAAAATCAAACTCTAATTTTACCTTCTGCTGCACAGATAAATCATGGTGCCACTGTTCATTGTGTTTAAACAGATGGAAAATGACAATATTTTCCACTTATTCGGCTTAAAGTGGTTCACATTACTGACGATATTAGCTTTCCTTAGCTATAGTGACCATTTTTATCTTAAATAAGGCCATACAGACTAACCTGGGCTAATGCAAAATATAAAATGTTTAGTCTACTTTTTTTTTATTTACCTATGAAAAATTCTTTATTTAAGTTTAAAGGATAAGTTGACTTTTTGAAAAGAAAAAATGAATGCAAATTTATTTGCAGATAAAAAAAAGGTGCATTTATTTATTTATTTTGGAGCCTGTAAAGCATTACACCAGTGATCAGCAGATTGTTGGTCCCATGCAGGTCTCCAGCAGATCTGCCAGTTTATCTGCTTGCCCGTACATCCCAAATGGGTAAGCAGATACAATCTGACAGGAAGCATGAATGCAAGGGCTGCCGCACACGGAGGGAGAAGAACCCTGCTAGCTGTCAAAGTGGGGATGGGGGAGGTACAGTCCATTCGGGACATGTTACATGTTACACCCTGAATATGTGTGTAACATGTTACGAAAGGTGAACTTATCCTTTAAAGTGTTACTAAACCCAGGACCCTTCATTTACTATATTTGGTCTCCCATAGTACACAGAACATGGAAATGCAATAGTTTTAGTAAATATAAACTGCTAAATACCTTTTCTCATCAGCAGTATATAGCAGTCTTATGACTTCTATGAGTGTCTGGTAAAGCTTGTAGGAGGAGTTTTCATTCTCCTTTGACTGTCCTATGAGGCTGCAGGAAGCCTGACCCTTTGTCCGGACAGTGCTGATTGGCCCTGTAATCACATGCATCCCTCCCATGGGAAAAAAAACTTTCTCTAGCAATACATACCAAACTGAGCATGTGCACAGTGCCCCCAAGGTTATGTTCTATCAGGAGATGTATTGTGGACAGTAAAAAAGGGGAGGATCAGAGAAGACAGGATCACACATCCCTTAGGTTCCACAGTAAGTATAACAAGCGTGCTTTACGGTTGTGGGTTTAGTAACATTTTAATTATAACAGATTAAAATATGAAGGGATTTTTGGTTCCTTTACTCTATCAGAGTGTAACTCATCAGCCTGAGAGTCAGAGTTGAAAGCTCACCTAAAGGCTGACATTTACAGTGCATCCAGGAAAGTATTCACAACAATTCACTTTTTCCACACTTTGTTATGTTACAGCTTTAATCCAAAATGCATTAAATGTATTATTTTCTTCAAAATTCTACAAACAATACCCTATAATGACAAAATGTAAGAAGTTTTTTTGAAATCATTGAAAATGAATTCAAAATAAAAAGATGAAAAAATGACATGTCCATAAGTAATAATAAATGAGCTTTGGTGCATCCTGTTTCCATTGATCATCCTTGAGATGTTTCTACAACTTGATTGGAGTCCACCTGTGGTAAATTCAGTTGATTGGACATGATTTGGAAAGGAACACACCTATCTATATAAGGTCCCACAGTTAACAGTGCATGTCTGAGCACAAACCAAGCCATGAAGTCCAAGGAATTGTCTGTAGACCTTCAAGACTGTCTACATTGAAGAAGTTGGGAACCACCAGGACTCTTCCTAGAGTGGGCCGCACGGCCAAACTGAGCGTTTAGAGAAGGGACCTTAGTCAGGTTAGTGACCAAGAACCCTATGGACACTCTGACAGAGCTCCAGTTTTTCTCTGTGGAGAATCTTCCAGAACAACAACCATTTCTGCAGCATTCTACCAATCAGGCCTATATGGTGGAGTGGCTGGACAGAAACCACTCTTTAGTAAAAAGCACATGACAGCCCTCCTGGAGTTTGCCAAAAGGCACCTGAAGGACTCTCAGACCATGAGAAACAAAATTCCCTGGTCTCAATATAAAAGAGATTGAAGTCATTGGCCTCAATGGCAAGTGTCATGTCTGGAGGAAACCAGGCACCGCTTAACAGCTGGCTAATACCATCCCTACAGTGAAGCATGATTGTGGCAGCATCACACTGTGGGGATGTTTTTCAGCGGCAGGAACTGGGAGACTAGTCAGAATTGAGGGAAAGAAATGCAGCAACGTACTGAGACACCCTTGATGAAAACCTGCTCTAGAGCGCTCTGGACCTCAGACTGGGATGAAGGTTCATCTCCCAACAGGACAAGGACCCTAAGCACACAGCCAAGATAACAAAGGAGTGGCTATGGGACAACATTGTGAATGTCCTAGGGTGGCCCAGCCAGAGCCCAGACTTGAACCCGAATGAACATCTCTGGAGAGATCTGAAAATGGCTGTGCACCAACGCTCCCCATCCAACCTGATTGTGCTTGAGAGGTCCTGCAAAGAAGAATGGGAGAAACTGCCAAAAAATAGGTGTGCCAAGCTTGTAGCATCGTACCTCACAAAGAATTGAGACTGTAATTGGTGCCAAAGGTGCTTCAATAAAGTATTCGGCAAAGGCTGTGAATACTTATGTACATGTTATGTTTTTTATTTTTAATAAATTTGCAAAGATTTCAAACAAACTTCTTTCACGTTGTCATTACAGGGTAATATTCATAGAATTTTAAGAAAAATAATGAAATTAATCCATTTTGGAATAACAACAAAATGTGGAAAAAGTGAGTCGCTGTTAATACTTTCCGAATGCACTGTAAGTCTCAATCACATGCCTAATTTTGTGTCCTCTAATCTGTTTCTCAAGGTTCAAAATAATGTATTGATTATAATAATTTTTTTGTAGAATATTCAGATTTGTCCATGGCAGCCAGGACTGGTACTCTTTAAATTCAAATATTTTTCAGATTGTTACCCCAAATTAAAATCATGGATGTAATAATGTATTATTTATGCAATTACTCAATCAAGTATATAGCCATAGAAAACGATAGAGGGGAGAGGCAGTGGATGCTAGAGGAAGGCAAGGCAGTGCTGCTGAATGGAGGAGACTGGATGGCTGAGAGGAGAGAGTTTTATAGTGTGGCTAAATTCCAGAAAAGATGAGGGACACTATGTTGCTGAATGTCTGAAAATGGAAAGAACATGTTCTGCTGAATAGTAGATTGTGAAGATGAGGAACACATACAAACAGATGTTGGGGTATCGTTGAGGCAAAAGGATTGTTTCCTTTGCATTGATACTGGACGCAGATACAGAAGTCATGTTATTTTTTGTACATCAGGAAGAGAGGGGTGTCGAGGATGAATTTAAAAATGTTTTTTGAACTCTGAGAACCGCTTTTCTGCTTCGGCACAGGGCACATCATATTACTAAGAATGTTCTCCTGAAATATAGTGACAGGGACTCCAGCCAACAAAATCTGCTACAATCACCTACATGGCAAGGAGTCCCCTGAGTAGTTAGTTGCTATGGTCCTATTTGAAGTGAGTGCCAAAAATGGAACTGGTGATCGCTAAAGCCCCGTACACACATACCGATTGTCGGCCGCAAATATTCAGCCGCCGACCGATCGGCCAATTGTAGGCTTGTTAGTATGAAGCTTCCGACAGCCGACAGCGCATTTTCGGCCGAACAGAATCTGTCGTGCAGGCATTAAAATTTTTGTAGGCCAACACCAGAACGGCCGATTGTTCGCCAGTCAGTACAGATTTCGGCCGACAGACAGCAGATTTGCAAGACTGGGCATGCTCAGAAAAGAAAAAAGACAAGGAAAGTTAACCATCACATCACATCACTTCTGCAGTCGGCTGTTGTTGGCCGACAAAATTCGTGTGCAGTCTTTTGCAGTTTTCAACAGACACGACAGCCCTGGACAAAAGACGGCCGATAGTTCGGCCGACGATCGGTACGTGTGTACGGGGCTTTAGGTTAAAGCATCAGTGATACTCACCCACGGTAAACCTAGATACATGCGCGTAGATGGAGACCAGTGTCAGAAGCAGAAAAAAGGACAGGGAGGAAACACATGAGTTCAGTTTTTTTTAGCAGATAATAGGAATGAATAAAAGGTGTTCTTTGTACAGCTTATCCATCTTGTTAACATATTGTGATGCCCCAGTTGTCATCTTGGCATGGACTCCTATGTCAGGCTTATAAAAACAAAGAGTACACAAAATTTTACAGAACATCACCTTTACTATTTTTGTTTTCTAATGTTTTAATTTGCATTAATATTGCTTTGAATCTTTCACAGAGCTTGCAAGGATTAAGCAGTACTGCCAAACTGCTTTATTAGTGAGGATATTCCCATTTCAGTTTGCATACTTCTGTGGCTGCACGCCATCTTAGCTTAGACTTCAACAACAGTGTACATATTATTACTGCTCAATTCATCAGCCCCTTTCTTATGGGAACAGACAGCAATACAATCATGACAGAGGTATTAAACCTTCCTTGACCAACTACAAAATTTGTTTTTTTTTTTTGCTTTGCGTGTCCTCCTTGGGGCCAGGGAGGGAGGAGGGGATTCCCCCTTGTTTCCTGTTTAGACACATATCAGATAGGCTAGCGGTCTCCAAACTGTAGCCCATAGGCCCAGATCTATAATCAAAAAATAGTGGTGCGCCAGATATATAATTCACTCTCCTCCGTGATTAAGTGAGTAAACAAAGTGAAATATAACAAATATGAAAAAAATATTTTTATGTTCATGTGGAAAAAATATCCAACAAAAGGTTATTAAAATATTGCAATTAAAGTGCATCTGTGCACCAAAAGTCCCAGTGATAACCAAATCCACAGGATACAGAAGATTCCTGCAGTCTCCAACACCTTTGTGGTGAGCAATCAGGTGCTTCTACAACCACCACCGATAAGCAATCAAGCCTCTCACCTTCCTATCTGACCCAAGAGTCACCAATGGGTCAGATAAAGCAGTTCCCTTCCGGGATATGGATGGATGAGTCAAATAGAGGACTTGCAGCTGACAGGCTATTCACAAGGACGAGACCGGATCGCTCATAAATATGGATCTTTGCTTGCCAGATTTGGCCCTTGGGGCACCATTCCTTCCACTGACACCAACTGTGTGGCACTGTTCCTGAAACTGGCACCAATAATGGGACACTACTGTTTCTTTTGACACCAATGACTGGGCACTATTCCTTCCACTAATACCAATGACAGGGTACTATTCCTCTCAACAATACAAATGATGGGGCACTATTATTCCTCCTACAGGCACTTTGTTATTTTTTTATAATCCCACTGACTACCAAGCGTGAGATATTGCCTACTCCCACTAATGCTGGGGCATTTTCTACTGCTACTGGACACAGTCCGGCCCCCATAAAGTCTGAAGGACAGTAAACTGGCTATTTGTTTAGAAAGTTTGGAGACCCCTGAGATAGACAAAAAGAGGAGAGATTTTCCCTAGACAGGAAGGAGACACAGACAGCAATCCAAAGTTGACAGAAGTTGTATTCCCTCAACACACTATCCAAAAAAAAATCTCAGCTTTCATGATGCGAATAAGTACCATTGCATAAGGCCTGATGGAAATTTGCACATCTACTGGCTTGTTAACTAGGCCAATGACAAAGCAATAACGGCATACAAAATATATTAACTCATAGTATTAAATCATCCACTATACCAATCCCATACTACAAATCACATACCATATCAAGGAAAATATATTTGATTGGATTCTACAACTGCACTTGGCACACTGCACTCCACCTTGTTTAAATTAATCTTGCAAGTATGCAAATATGAATTCTGTAATAATAAATACTTGTAAGGAATTCTGACTTCACTGTCTGCAGGCATGTTCCAGTTTTGAAACTAAAAAAGTTCCCAAGTCAGAGGAACAGTATGATTGCCAGATACCCACCATTTTATGAAGAATGTAAGCAATGGTAGACCTTAGCTTTATTTTGGTACAGGTACAGGTAGAACTCCAAATTTGCTCATTGACTTGTCTCTCCTGAATCAGAACTAGGCAAATGTTTAAACTGATTATATTTAGCAATTTCAGCAGTTCAAGTACATAGATGTGTCTGCAGACAAGATGCCAAACAGTAGGAGAAAATGTAATAAAACTTTGATGTTTTATTCTACTGACCTCAGGGACGGAAGGAGACAACATTAAAGTAAGACAAAGTGAACATCAGATGACAAATGACAAATTGCCTCTTGTGTCTTTCAACTGATGCTGCCTATTTGGCACGAGGCATTAGCAGACTTTTCTTAAGTGATAATTCCATTAAAGAGATGCGGAATTTCTCACCAGCTGCGTGCAATTAGGCATTGCCAGCAGGCTCCTTTATATGATTCTGAAGGGCTTCACTGTGCACAGGGATTATGACAAGGGCTATAAAGAGAAAAAAGAAAAATGTTGAGGCTTCAAATCACAAAATGAAAGGGTCAATGCAGCCATTTTTTTTCTTGTGTTATCAAATGATCTGGTTTTTATATGGGCTGTCTGCAAATGAACACAAAAATAAAAAAACTTTATTGTAGTGGACAGCTGTTGAAGAGGGGAAAAAAAATGCCAGGGGATAAAGTGTTTTGATGGAAGAAACTTTTTGAGCCTATTTTGCCAAAAATCTACTTTGTGAGTTTGTGTGTGTGTGTACTGCCAGAGGTGCATGCCCAATTGATTGTGCATGGCGCTGATCTTCCAAATGTATTTAATATTCTCCCTTGAAATATTTATTCTCTGTCTAGGATATGCACACCTGCACTAAAACACACATCATTGTCATAGAAAATAGGTAAAATATATGCTTTATAATATGAAGCACACTGTGCCTCAAGGGATAATGTGTTACTGTCACCCAGAGTAAATAGATGAACTCAATGGAACTTCAGACCTCATGATTTTCAAAGAGGTTATAAATAACCTGTTTTAAGAAGCAAGAGATACCCTCTGTCTTAGGTCACATATACCAAGACATCACCACTGTATCTATCTGCCAATTACCCTCATGGGTTAAAAACATAATCCAGGGAGGAGTCATTGGAAGAAAAAAAAAGTGCAATATAGTGCAGATCATTCAATTATTTAAATAAAACACACAAAAAATATAAAAAGAAACAGTACCAAAAACAAACCAAAACCTAAGCTTTTTTTAAAAGAAAAGGCAAAGCCTTGCTCAATGCATTTTAGCCTGTTGGTCAAAGACCTATACCAGCCTAGAACTAAACAATGAAGAGCAGCAAAACTTTTATTACATCATAGCAGCCCTCTGTGTGTATAGCCCTGATTAGCTAGGACTGTAAAATCCCCTTTTTCTAGTCTGAATGCTGTTGGGAAGGGGATTACAGTTTCATGCAATATAATTGAATATTAAGACAGGTTCTGGTATTTATGTTGGTTGTATGTAAAATACAATTGAATAGCAAATAATAAATAACTGAATCTATTTTTAAAGGGTAGACATAGACGTGTGTCTAAATTCAACTCTCAACTGACAGGCAGTGAATATGCAATGTGACACCTCCTTGCTGCCTATTTTTGCCAAAAAATGCGCTGCAACTGTGTGCACTGCACACGGTTGCAGGGCGTTCACAGCATTCTTCTGTTCTTTTAAATGGATCACATTCAGGAGGCTTGCTGCCCACTGATCACAACATATTAGGTAGTTTTTGCCGCCGGTGCAAAGCATTGCGACTGCCGCATGTCAACACCCCCACCTGCTGCCATTTGCAGCTTAAAAGGGGATGGTTGGTGGATGCTAAAGATGTGATTTACCAACCTTTTTTTTACCCCCTTTCTCACCTTAGCCTAAAATGAGCAAGATGGGAGTGGATCATTTGTTTTTGTTGTGATAGTGTGAACACTGAGTTTATGCTTCGATCGGGTCTCCGATGACGTAACCCGGAGGCAGCGTCCATGACGTCACTTCCGGGTTACTCTGCTGCAAAAGGCGGCATATTTAAAAAACGGCTGTATGCAAAAATGCAGTTTTCGGCATTTGCATAAATGAAAGTGTAGTGGAGGGGCCTAGACCCTCGATCCCTCCATAAAGAGTACCTGTCACTGCATATTGGTGTCACAAGGGATGTCTACATTGCTTGTGACAGCAATAAAAGTGATCAGATTTTTTTTTTTTTTAAAAACCTGTAATAAAGTTAAAAAAATAAAATAAATAGGAAAAAAAATAATAATTTTAGCGCCCCCGTCACCGTTAGCTCGCGCACGAAAGAAAACGTATACAGAAGTCGAGCCGTGAATGAAATCACTGTTCAAACCACACATATGAGGTATCGCCGCGATCGCCAGAGCGTGAACAATAATTAAAAAAAAAGAGCTACACTCTAACTCTAAACTGGTAACCGTTAAACATTTTTAAAGCGTCGCCTATTGAGATTTCTATTGACCGTAGTTTGTCTCCATTCCACGGGTGTGTGCAATTTTAAACCGTAACATGTTGGATATCTTTTTACTCGGCGTGACATCATCTTTCACAATATACAAAAAAATGGGCTAACTTTACTGTTTAGTATTTTTTAAATGCAGTGAAATGTGATTTTTCCAAAAAAAAAATGGCGTTTTAAAGACCGCTGCGCAAATACCGCGTGACAAAAAATATTGCAATAACCGAAATTTTATTCTCCAGAGTCTTTGCTAAAAAAATATATAGAACGTTTTGGGGTTCTAAGTAGTTTTCTAGGAAAAAATACTGATTTTAACTTGTAAACAAAAAGTGTCCGAATAGGGCTGGGGCTTAAGTGGTTAATGTCTAAACCACTGGCAACAAAAGTACACCCCAAAGTCAAAATGTCCAAATTGGGTCCAAAGTGTCAATATTTTGTGTGGCCACCATTATGTTCCAGCACTGCCTTAACTCTCTTGGGCATGCAGTTCACCAGAGCTTCACAGGTTGCCCTGGAGTCCTCTTCCACTCCTCCATGACGACATCACGGAGCCGGTGGATGTTAGAAACCTTGAGCTCCTCCACCTTCTGTTTGAGGATGGCCCACAGATGCTCAATAAGGTTTGGGTCTGGAGACATGCTTGGCAAGTCCATCACCTTAACCCTCAGCTTCTTTAGTGAGGCAGGGGTCATCTTGGAGGTGTTTTTGGGGTTGTTATGTTGGAATACTTCCCAGCGGCCCAGTCTCCAAAGGGAGGGGATCATGCTCTGCTTAAGTATGTCACAGTACATGTTGGCATTCATGGTTCCCTCAATGAACTGTAGCTCCCCAGTGCCGGCAGCACTCATGCAGCCCCAGACCATGACACTCCCACCACCATGCTTGACTGTAGGCAAGACACACTTGACTTTGTACTCCACTTGACACCATCTGAACCAAATAAGTTTATCTTGGTCTCATCAGACCACAGGACATGTCCTTAGTCTACTTGTCTTCAACAAACTGTTCGTGGGCTTTCTTGTGCATCATCTTTAGAAGAGGCTTCCTTCTTAGACGACACCCATGCAGACCAATTTGATGCGGTGTGCGGCGTATGGTCTAAGCACTGACAGGTTGACTCCGCACCCTTCAACCTCTGCAGCAATGTTGGTAGCACTCATACGTCTATTTCCCAAAGACAACCTCTGGATTTGACGCTTAGCACGTGCACTCAACTTCTTCGGCCATGGTGAGGCCTGTTCTGAGTGGAACCTGTCCTGTTAAACCGCTGTATGGTCTTGGCAACCATGCTGCAGCTCAGTTTAATGGTCTTGGCAATCTTCTTATAGCTTAGACCATCTTTATGAAGAGAAACAATTCTTTCTTTCAAATCCTCAGAGAGTTCTTTGCCATGAGGTGCCATGTTGAACTTCCAATGACCAGTATGAAAGAGTGAAAGTGATAACACCAAATTTAACAGACCTGCTCCCCATTCACACCTGAGACCTTGTAACACTAATGAGTCACATAACACCAGGGAGGGAAAATAGCTAATTGGGCCCATGTTGGACATTTTCACTTAGGGGTGTACTCACTTTTGTTGCCAGCGGTTTAGACATCAATGGCTGTGTTAAAAGTGTATTGGCGTTAATCGCCAACAGTACCTGCACAAATGGAAAAAGATATAAACGTGTGGGTCCTATCTAAATAAATGTGTAGGACAAATCCATAAAGTGCAATATGACCCTTGACAACGATGGCCTGCGTGCTGACGAAATCGGGATTCTTGGAGTGCAATCACACTGTTATGCCATTTCCGGGATCGGATGAGACGCTTTGAGATGCGGAAGAGGTACTCGTCATCCCCTGATCTTGTTTGACTGAATGCCCGTTTTTACCTGTCTAAATGTAAGTGTCAGAGACTCAATACCCTGTTCAGGCGCTGTTAGGAACGCTTCCTGAGCACACTGATGTGCTGTCATGAGTCTGCAACCTAAAGGGTTAACCTAGAGCAGACTAATTACAATGATTGGCAAACAGGCTGCCTTATTTAAACAGCTCAGCAGAACTGCACTTTGCTGTGTTGTCTTCAGCTCTCCTGTATCCTGAGCCTGTTATATCTTCTGTTCCTGTTTACCTGACCCGGCTTGTCTTTGGATTCTGATTACCTGCTGCCCGCCCTGACCTTGGCTTGTCCTGACTATCCTCCTGTCCCGTCCTGATCTGTTTACCTGCTATCGGCTATTGGTCCTGGACCTGTTCCTGGCTCTCCCAGGGAATCCGGGGGGCCGCGACCTGGTGTTAGCAAGCAGCCAAATCCATCCCCATCATCTGGGGCCCTGGTGAAAACTGGCTTACACTTAGACTCCGCACCTATGGTGAACCTGTGCCACGCCAGTTACCCGTTAAGCCACTCCTCTTACGTCAGGCTCTGCCACGTTACCCCGTGACAGTAAGTGTATCTACCTTACTTTTAATAAATTGCTTGAGCGTACTTCACTATTTGGCCATTCCTTTATTTTATACCGCTGAGGAGCGTGGGGTTGGCTAAGGAGTGTGGAGCATATCTGTACACTGGCGATTGTAAGGTGGATCCTTCAGGAGGGCTCAGACTTACTCTGGATTCTGATTATCATTCTGCTTGCATTGACCCCCTATAACCAAGGGGTCGGTGCCTTCTGGTAAGCATTTCCACACATTGGGTGTCCATGTGGTGAAGGGAATGAAGATTTGATTACATGTGGAAGAATCATCCTTTAGAGACTGCACTAAACTTTGTTGGTGTATGGGACTTTATTTATGATTCACGACTTATTGCTGATGCACTTTATATCTGTTTATGCATTTTAATTAATTGTTGATGCACTTTATATTCATATTTATATTTGTCAATGGTTCACAATGATTTGACAAATTTTCAATTACACTGTGCACTTTAGATGAGCGTGGCTCTGTACACCTTTCAGGTGTATTTCTACCATTAATGGCTGTGTGTTGAGTTATTTTGAGGGGACAGCAAATTTACTCTGTTATACAAGCTGTACACTCACTACTTTACATTGTAGCAAAGTGTCATTTCTTCAGTGTTGTCACATGAAAAGATATAATAAAATATTTTAAAAAAATGTGCTGGGTGTACTTACTTTTGTGAGATACTGTATCTATGGGAATGTTTGACCATTCTTCTAGAAGCGCATTTGTGAGGTCAGGCACTAATGTTGGAGAGATGGCCTGGCTCACAGTCTCTGCTCTAATTTATCCCAAAGGTGTTCTATCGGGTTAAGGTCAGGACTCTGTGCAGGCCAGTCAAGTTCCTCCACCCCAAACCCACTGATCCATCTCTTTATGGACCTTGCTTTGTGCACTGGTCCAAATTATTTGGTAGAGGGGCAGGTTATGGTAGTTTTTCAGGGGTTGGGGTTGGCCCCTTGGTTCCAGTGAAGGCAACTCTTAAGGCGTACCAAGACATTTTGGACAATTTCATGCTCCTAACTTTGTGGGAACAGTTTGGGGTCGGCCCCTTCCTGTTCCAACATGACTGCGCAGCAATGCACAAAGCAAGGTCGATAAAGATATGGATGGATGTGTGTGTGTGTGTGTCAGGAGGAGGGCTAGGCTTAAGCCCCCTTGGGAAGTCAGGCAAGGCAGGCTGGAACTTCTCTTCCAAGGTGATAAGTGCAATGCAGTATTGGTTAAGGCAGACTGCAGGCAGCAGAAGACCTGAAAGGCCACATTAATGGCCAGTACCTAATACGTACATACCATATATAAAACTATAGAAACCTTATAGAAAACTACTTTTCTGGCATTGGCTAGACCTTCTGGGTTTGAAGGCACAGACAGCTTCCATAATTGATCTACAGATAAGGCAGACCAGATGTACGGAAGGACTATAACCAGATACAAAAGAGATAACCTAAGCATTACATCAATCGTAGGAAAATGTATTAAGCAAGAAATGCTGCCTACCTCCCTAAATCCCATCATTTTCTGGCTTTTTTCCCTTATTTTTTGCCTGATAATCCAGCAAATGGCACTTCCTTTCAGTGGAGAAGTTAGTGACGACACTAGTTTCTCCACTGTATCTATTGAAGGAGCCCTGGTTGACACCTAGGCTAGACTTTAAACATGTCTGCCATTGATCCTCTCCATTACAAGGAGGTTTGAAAGACTGGTCATTTTGAATTTCTGCATTAACACTTCTACCAAGATTAACAGGTCCTTTCTGCACTTGCTTTAAAAGTTCTTTGCCTGCAAAAAACAAAAAAAAAAAATTGAATGCAGGCACCACACCAAAGGACTTGTAAGCGGCATTAGATTATATTTTTGATCTTGGGTTTAGTTGTCTTTTAAAATAAATGGTATCACTACTTCTCTATAGATCACAAACACTTTGAAAAGCAGTTTTTTTTTTAATAATAGGGGTGATAAATTTATTATAGCACTGCTGCTTTAAAAGAGATCAAAAACCCAATGTGTATTGTATTATTCTGGTCCCACAGTCTACATTCATAAATTCATGCCAGTCACTCTTCTAGAAATAAGATCTCTGGCACAAGTCTCTCCATGGGATTTCTGTTCTTGTTCATTATGCAAAAAAACATACATTGCAGTGCAGCGGTATGCAAAACACCAATCTCATAATATGTTTAAGCAAACAGATGATCTGAGCGAAGAGGAAAAGAACCCTTTGGAATAAGTTGCCTGAACTAGGCAGCTTAATTATGTTCCATTTCGAGGCTGCTGAACCGCTGTACATTTAAAGATGTAAAGTGCAGCACCATTTAGAGAGATTATTTTCTTCTACTAAACCGTGCAAATCATAAGGAAGAAAAAAAAAAAAACTGTTGATGGATCTCCCTAAGCATGCCATGCTCATTAAGCACCTCGGCATAGCTGTGGATAGCACAACTACAGGATAATGGCATTCACTGAGACTGATTATTAGCCCTGATTACTTTACCAGACCCTACTGATCAGAGAAGGCATAGGGAAAAAAAACTGTGCTCAGGAGATTACTTGTTTTTCTGCTGAGTTCCTTTACTTCCTACTGCTGTTTATTATTGCTGTTGAAAATCCCAACAAAAGGATATTCCCTTATGCTAAAGCATTTCCATTAGTGGCAAAACCTAAAAATACAAAACAACAATGCAAATTCAGCATATACAAGCCTTGACACTGCTTTTCCTTGTTTTGGTTCTTTGTGCCGATATTTAATTGAAGCTGGAGCAAACAGTCAAGATACCCTATGCATAAGGATTTGCTGAAATCCTATTTACAAAGGACACACCATAATGTCCCAGAATATTAAAGTTGTGGTGTCTATGCTCTTTAAATAGGCCATACAGTGGCCACCATCTGCTGGGCCACCAGAATTCTTGGGAATGTGTAGTATTTGCAGATGTTACTAAGATAATAACTAAACCTGGCCATACACTACTAGATTTTGAATGAATGAACATTTGTACCAAAATCCCAATAAGTACTTTTGATGATTTGGGAAAGGTCATTTGAAAATACTTCAAAGTTTTGTCTGCTTTTAATATTCGGTTTTGGAATCAATATGTAATTTCACAAACGAAAACCCTATTCACCGTTAGGAAGTCGTATGTTCAAGAAAAGTTTTCCATCCTGCTATTCTGAATTTTCTCATGATTGCGGTCAAAAAAAGGGTGTTGATTTAAACCATGTGTAAAGTGCAAAGAGAGGTTGTAAACGGCGCTACCTTTGTGCAATTAAAAGAGATAAAGTGCATACATTCACTGTTAAAGAATTATAAAGGGGGTGTCCCATAAAATCAAAAAAATTTATATATGCTGTATATCAAGTGGGTTCAGGTCAGAAAAGATCAAGATATCCTAATCTGTGATAAAATAAAACCCAGAAAGTGCTGAAGTGCAATAAATAAATTTAATACCATGGACAGTGTTTTTATTGTGATGTACAAATAATAGAAATCAATCCAGTGTAGAAATAAAATCAAGTGTTAGTGATATTCCGGGCACTGTTTACTGCTGAAAGTGCACCATGCCCGCAGAAAACAAATCAGTGAAGTGAAAGTGATAAAGGTTACCGGGGAAAAAATCCCTTAGAATGAAAAAGATAAAAAATGAAATGAGCGGCCGCTCCAGCAGACGTCGATGACGAAACGCGTAGGGAGGGTCCATTGCGTCACAGCGTCACTTCCGGTTTTGAGATTCCACCGCCGTGGAACGCGGAAGCTTCCTGGCGAGTACTACTGATCCGAGGCAGCTATCACGGTTTCACACAGTGAGTGGATGCTACGTTTTTTCTTTATTTATACGATCTGATACTTCATGAGGCTCCCCTCTTCTTTCTCTCCATATGGAAACACGCCAACTGGTGCTTTGACTGTGGAGGGGGACCCCTGGAGATCCATCCTTGCCTAAGCTTCCGTGCAAGGCAGGTTGTATTTACAGCGCGACACCTAGTGGTCACACGGGTGATTGCAGCTGGCATTTCATTTCATTTTTTATCTTTTTCATTCTAAGGGATTTTTTCCCCGGTAACCTTTATCACTTTCACTTCACTGATTTGTTTTCTGCGGGCATGGTGCACTTTCAGCAGTAAACAGTGCCCGGAATATCACTAACACTTGATTTTATTTCTACACTGGATTGATTTCTATTATTTGTACATCACAATAAAAACACTGTCCATGGTATTAAATTTATTTATTGCACTTCAGCACTTTCTGGGTTTTATTTTATCACAGATTAGGATATCTTGATCTTTTCTGACCTGAACCCACTTGATATACAGCATATATAAATTTTTTTGATTTTATGGGACACCCCCTTTATAATTCTTTAACAGTGAATGTATGCACTTTATCTCTTTTAATTGCACAAAGGTAGCGCCGTTTACAACCTCTCTTTGCACTTTACACATATCCTGACCCCTCTTGGGGTTTGGTTGTTGGCTGCTTACACCTGTCAGTCTCTCACGCTTCACCGCACACTCCATAGCGCTGGTCATTTTTTGCCTTTACATTGATTTAAACCATGCAACAATTACAAAATCAAACAAATGTTCTTAAAAATAAAATTTTCAAACAAAATCCTTATACTGTATAGCAAGCTTCATGTGCATGAACTATTTCCTGGGAGCTGGCAAATGGCCTAAAACTTAACTCCAGGATAACTTACAATTAATTATATTCAGCTGGACACAATGTAAATATGCTCATCTCATACCTGATGGGCTGCTAGGGAAGCTAAAAATCACTTTTGCAATTGGTGCTAAAGCAGACAGCAGTGACCTTCTGGGCCTTGCTCAGGTTCTGTGGGAGAGGCTTCCCCTCTGCACACTGATCACAGAGGTTCCCTCTTGCTGCACTGTTGCGTTGTATTTATTTTAATGAACACAAAGATTCTCCAATTGGATGATGACATTATGGCCTCCACCTTGTCCAATAAGAAAATGCATTCTAGTCATTGAAAAAAAAAAAAACAAAAAAAAAACAAGACATTCTATAAATGAAAATGGTATTAAGTAAGCGACCCCTTGTGTTGGGGAAACTGCTCATGCAGAAGCTGAGCAAGGCCCAGGAAATAGAAGCGTAAACCACTACAGTGATTTTCAGCTTCCCCAACAGCCCAACAGGTATGAGACCTGCATACTTTTTGTGCCAAGATAGACCAATGTAGTTATGCAATACAGATAATTCCTGGGGTTCAACCTTAATTATGGAAATTTCATCCCTCAAGGCACTCTAAGAAGCAGAAACTTTGGAGAGTTGGATGTTCACTAGGAACTCCCAAAAGAGCTCCAGGTTTTGCTATTTAACACCTGCAATACAGATGGAAACCAATTAGGAGCTAAAGCAATGTATCAAATCAACAGGTAAGAGCATAATCCATAAACAGACAGAGGTAAGGCTGTGAGAATTCACAAAGCAGTTCATCCAAATCCTACCAAGGACTGACAAAAATGTAGGCAGTAAGCAAAATGTATACTACCTGCTTAGAGACATTAGGGGTACAAATTCCCTATTTCAGCCAGCATATTTCATACACACATATACATAGTAACTGCAAACAGCTCAAAATACAAATGCTGAAGTGGAAGCAACTCATATGTATGGATGACCAGTGACTTCCTGTAGGGTGTAAGAGGGAGTTATTTTGGATATTCCTTGTACCATGGTAATGATTCTGATAATACTAACACTGCATTGTTTCCAGTTCCTGTAATATGAATGATATTCTTCTGGGGGAAGATCATGCATCATGTAAGTTTCTTTCCTTCAACCATGTGTTGAAGGAAAGAAAATTGCTTGATTCCCCCAACAAAACAGTGGGAGGGGGAATCCCTCCCACTAAGCTATTGTTTTCTGACAATGGGAGGTTTTCCAGGTGTCAAAATACTATGATCACTGCCGACAGCTATAGCCACTGGCAGTGATCGGACGAAAAAACCTGACAAGCTGGTTGTACTGAAGTCGATCGATTGATCAACTTCAATTCAACCAGCCTGCCATTATATGGACCAAAATTCTGCTGGTTCTTGCTAAACCAGATGAATTTAGATCCTTGTATGGCTGGTTTAACTGTTTACATGGCATTTTACATCAGTTACATGTAAACCATACATTTAATCGCATGCTTACTTTTGCTAGACTTTGGATCCACTTTTTTCACTTTTAGGGTTAGTGTGAATGGGTGGTGTCTGACGCAAGCAAATATCTCCTCCTGGAAACATGCTTCAAAGATAAAGTTTAGGCTGCTTATCCTTTGCCTTGTGTGGTTCCTTCCTTCCACCCGCATTGACATACTAATGAAATATTTAAATTTATATTTCATTATATACCCTATTATTACTGGGGTATCACTGGGTCTCTGTGTTTCTCCATGCAATGCAGGCAGATTGTGGATGGTAGGATGTGATAGCAAGGTGCTGTACATAGCTTTTTTAATACATCACAGCATCCTGCTTCTATACTCCTATGAGTCCTCAGCCCTGATGCAAGTAATGGGCTGGCTCCTGGGAAGAGTAGGCATATAAGCTCTAACGAGCAGGGCCCTCTAGTTCCTCCTGTTTTGAATTGTATTGTAACTGTATTGTCTTCCCTCACATTGTAAACGCTGCGTAAACTGCTGGCGCTATATAAATCCTGTATAATAATAATATAACAAAATACCTTCATGGGTGGGGGGTGTCTGGATGAGCAGGCATTCCTGCGTGTGACCGGCGGACCCGATGTCTGTGCGTGTGACCGGCGGACCCGATGTCTGCCGGTCACTCGCCGATCGTCAGTGCAGACGGAGAAAGGCAGGCGGCTGATGTAAACAAGCCGCCTGTCATTCTCCCCTGTGTAGAAACAGTGATCATACGGTTCTACTATGTAGGACCGTTGATCACTGTTCCTACAGTTCAAGCCACAGCCGATCACAGTAAGAATCACGCCCCTAGGGACACACACCACCCCTCCCTCTCAAATAAAGTTAACCCCTTCACTACCAGT